>NW_027555514.1:92305127-92948086 GCF_003287225.1 Phascolarctos cinereus
TTCAAAAAAGAGAATCTCATTAAATCATTACCAGCCATTAATGCCTTAGATTTGATAAACTGATGAGAGGATATGCTGAGAGGTGAGAATGTGGCACATTTGGTGGTTAAGTGTGCCAAACACAGAAGAGAGGAAGGCAAGGCAGAGGGGGAAGATCTGCTTGTTTTGTGGGGTTCCTTAGTGGGGAGTCCTAGCTCATCCAGAAAGAGTCACAAAGTACCAATGGGGGTTCTTAAGAGAGAAAGGAATAAAATGGGAGCTGGAAAATCACTAGAAATCCCTGTCTCTTACTTCATAATTCACCTGAGGACAGAGTTCTTCACATGTTGCTAAATTTTACATATTCAGTGTTTTATTTTTATAATTAACTTAGAGGTCAGCATAGAACTGATGCATTTGCAAAAATTATTATTGAGCCATTAGAATTTCCTACCCAATAAAGTAAATTGATTAGGTTACTTTCATGGAAATATGCCCTTGCCATGATCTGGGGGAGACCCAGAAATGAAATAGCTCCATTGTCTCTCTGGGGCTAACCTCCATCTGTCTGAGTCATGGTGATGTCAAATGGAGAAAGGAAAGAAATAAATTGACTTTAGAAAAGCTCTGTTGGCCTAGGCACTCTATGCCTCTGTGGAGCCTATGTAGGAGTTGTAGTCACCAGAATACAAGGAATTGACAAAAGTGATACTCACTGAACTGGCAGATTTGCTTGAGCTGGATCCCATCTTTGAGCAGTGGTGAGGTAGCTGGGCTGGGAGTGGGGAAAGGAGAGACAGAGAAAGACACACATCTGCATTTGTTTTAACTTTTGTAGAGATAGGAATCAGTACACTTGCTCTCCTGAGTATTTGCACTTGTTATCTTATAGGAACAACCCCTCCCCCATCTGAAATCAATTGTCATTCTAATTGAGCACTTAGTCTCTTGTGAGTTTAGTTTGCAAGAATCAGCATCCCAGGGTCTAATTATTCCTCACTGATACAGACACAATTCAGGTTTCCAACCTGGAAAGCTGAAGTTTCCCCAGGCCTCACATCAGTGATGACCCCACTAAGATTCAGACACCCTAGGAGGCTCAGTCTGAGCAGCCAGGCAACCAGCCAGGCCCTCTCCCTTAAATGGCTTCTTGTTGAAGTACTAGGGGCCAAGTTGCCCCATAGAGTAAAGGTCAGTCCTGCTCTCCCAGTCACCTCAGGCTGGCTCCATGGCCTCCCTGTGCACACAGTAAAGTTGCCGTTTAGATTCTGGGCTGGAGCTGAGCAGGGCAGCCTCATCCACAGCTACTCTAGATTAAGTGCTGGAAGGGATCATAGAGACTATCCAATCTAAACACCTTCTGTTGCAGATGAGAACTGAGACCCAGGAAGGCTGAGTGACTTAAGGTCACACAGCCTGTAAATGTCTGGAGTGGGATTTGAATCCACATCTTCCTAGTCCAAAATTCTACCCATATTTATCATGTGTATAGGGCACAGGTAAATATGTGCAGTCCTAGATAATCATTCAGGGGAAGGGTAATCATGGGGAGAATATTGTTTTCTAAAAATCATTGTAACATGGACCATTCCCCTCAGTAATGTACAGTGAAAAAACCCTATTAAATAGGAAGGGGAAGGCTGACAGATTAGCTACATATGTGCATTAAACTGACCACCCTTCCTCTCGCATTCCCAAGCCCAGAAATCCCTGCTCCTTTTTTTCCTGTGTTCCCTCCCCTGACTCCTCTAACCCATCAAATCTCTTCCCATATCCCCTGCTATTCCCCAGACCCTTCCCAAGGCTCACCTTCTCCCAGAGAAGTAGAAAAGGTCTTCTCCACCCAGCTGGGAGAGCAATCTGAGGTGCTGCTTTCACTTTTGCTTCTAAAACCAAGGGTTGTCTTTGTGCCGGAATGCTTGGGGAGTGGCCTTAACCAGTGAACTCTGGAGCCCTCCTGGGGCAGTATACTATAATGAAACCTTCCAATTTGTCATCAGCAGTGTTTCTGGATGCTTTGGTGAGCTCTACAAGGTCTGCCTAGCTCCCAAATGCCAGCTGGCCATGGTGCTTAAATTCCCTTTGTCAGAATTGCCTAGAGGACTTGTGACTAGCTCAAGGTCACACAGATCTGGGATCTAAGCCAAGGTCCTCTAATCCACATCCAGAGTTCTTCCCATCACTCCTTTCAAGATCCAGAAAATTGTAAGGATTTGCAACATTTCATATTGCATCTCATCCTCTGGGTTGGAATTCAGGAACGAGGGTAAAGCCACTTTTAGAATCAAACACAATATCGACATCTTTGTGAAGGAAACAACTCAGGAGTTCACAGGCTTGACTACCTCGTGGCTACCAGGTATATGACAGCCTGTTAACAGGCTGATAGCTTACACTCATAGTCCCCATACTGGGAGTTACAGTTTGAGAAGCGTGCCATCTGGTGGCTATCTCAGCTATTACACTGAACTCATTCAAACCCCTGGAAAGACTTTTACCCAGGTAACAGGTTCTAGCCAGTACTACACATGTACATGTATCTCCCTTGAATACATGATACTAGACTGAGTAAACCTGAATGAGACAAAACAATTCACTACTTTTCCCGGGTTCAATAAGTCTGTTACTTGTTACAGATTTAAAATCCACATATATCTTTATACATGTATGTAATGACATGCACATTTATACATATATACCTATGCCTTTTCAAATAAACGATTGGCACTTTCTCCAGAAGCTAAGATTCTCTTTAATTTGTATTCCTCAAGTCCCCCTGCCCCTGGCCTTCATTTACTCTTACCTTAAACACACACATAAACGCACACAAAATCCATTCTATGAAAACTATCTATAAAGCAAAAATATGTATGGCAAAAATGCTATTTGCATTCATTTTTCATGAGAAAAATTGTGGAACATCCTGGAATACCCCATCACCCTTTTCCTTTCAAATATGCCCAAAAAAACAACAACCAAAAAATACCCCTAAATTAGTGTTTATTGATTACACTTACTCAAAGTGAGAAGAGACAAGAGACTGTGTTAAGTTAGCAAGAAGGAGGGAAAGAAAGTAGAACAAATTGCTTCAAAGGGTGAGAGGAAACAGTACAGTGGAGGGAATGGAGAGGGAAATGAAGAGCAACTCAACTCAAGAACCTCCAGAGGGAAATCACATGAAAAACTGCTGCATGGTATCAGGAGACTGGAAATTAGAGAACTCAGTTAATGCATCTTCCCTCTACATGGTATACTGTATTCCTCCAAATATGTGTGTCCTGGCCTGCTATAATTTGCCCATAAAGGCAAAAAAGGTAAAGGGGGGATATAAATGTCTGTGCTTTATTAAAGTAAAAACCCAAAGAGTGAGTGTCTGTTTACAGTGAGGGATGGGCTACTCCATGGGAAAGGAGATTTGGTGGGTGAGTTTCTGCTTCCTGTAGGAAACCCAGGATCTGAACCAGCACCACAGCCCCAAATGGTGATGGTGGTAAGAGGACGGCTAATAAAGATTAGGTATCACAGATCAAGCTCAGGAAAGGATCTGGGAAGTGAAGGCCTCAAATGAGTGCAGTGATCAAGGGACCTGAGCAAGAAATGAAAGGTGAAAGCCTTGCTGAGGCTGAAAAGAAAAAGTCTTTGGACCACTTCCAGACAAAGGCAGCTAGGTGGCCCAGTGGATAGATTGCCAGACCTGGAGCCAGGAAGCCCTGAGTTCAGATTCAGTCTCAGATACCTACCAGCTGTGTGAGCCTGGGCAAGTCACTTAACCTCTGTCTGCCTCAGTTTCCTTAACTGTAAAATGGGGATAATAATAGCACCTACCTCACAGGCTTGTTGTGAAGCTTAAATGGGATATTTATAAAGCATTTTTCAAATCTTAAAGTGCTATATAAATGGGAGCTATTAACAGAGGAACTGATCATTGGGAAGTCATTTCAGGTCAGTGAGATACAAGACGGGATCTTTTCACACAACTGAAAATATGTCCTTCTCCCAGGGGTAAGCTGGAATGAGCTTGAACTTGAAGAGCCCATTGTTAAACTTTCAGCCTGAGTATTTAAACCTTGAAATCTACAAATAAGGATTTGTTTATTGTTTTCCTGATGTTCTGGACTTAAGAAAGTATTAGTAATGCAGATGAAAATTAAAAGTGCATATGCACACATTTTCCTCTCTGGAAAGCCTGGTTGTTAAATATTTACCAGTGTATCCCTGTATTATTCTGTAATCATAATTCCAGAGGACTGATGAGGAAGGAAGCTACTCATCTTCTAAGAGAAAAGGTGATGGGTAAGATAAAGACATGCATTTTTAGACATGGCCAGTGTGGGGAATTTGTTTTGCTTTACAATGCAGTGGTTATAAGAGCTTTGTTTTCCCTCTCGGTGGAATGTGGGTGAGAGGGAAAAAAGAAGAAATGCTTATTAATTTTTTTAAAAACTTTAAACAATTCAAGCCAGCCTAAACTTATTTTCCTATTTTAACAAGATTACTAAACTAGTAAAGGAAGGGAATTTATGAATATGGTTTACTTAGATCTTCACAGAGTTTTAATAAAGTATTTTAGTGCTATTGTAAAGCTAGAGATGTGTACCTGATCAGTAGTGTCAAACTCCAATAGAAATGGATCCTTGTGGACCACTTATTGACTTAGAGAACTATAAATTAACATTTTCTATGTTGTATTATATTTGGGAGGGATGGGGTATGACAGCTCTATACTAGAGGATAATATGCTGGGTGGATTCAGACCTGTCTAGACATAAGGATATGCTGATAAATGTTTAACAACTGGCTTTTCGGGGAGAAAAATGTATTTATGATTCACTCTTAAGTTTAATCTGCATTATCAAAATTTTTTCCATCATTTTTAAGTCTAGACAATCAGTAAAACAATAAGTAAACAACAGCATTTATTAATTTCCAAGGTGTAAATGCTCATAAACAAAATTTAACAATTAGCTCTCAAAAGTCAGTTCAAGCTATATCCAGCACACCCCTTGAAATTAGATGGTTGGATGCAAGGAGCAGTTCAAATAGTTTAATATCAATTCAGGAAATCTCCAATGGAATAAAATCTATTTGGCCTTCTGCTATCTAACATTTTAATTAGTGACTTAGATAAAAGTATAAGTGGTGTGCTTGTCAAATTTGTAGATAATAAAAGCTGGGAGAGATCACTGACATTTTACGTGGCAATCAAGGTCCGAACGGATCTTGATAAACAGGGTTCTTGACCTTTTTTTGTGTCATAGATCCCTTTGACAATCCACTGAAACCTATGTATCTTTTCTTGGGATATTTTTTTTCAATTCATAATTGAAGTAACTAGTCCGTTTCAGTTAGAGGCTAGTGAAAATAAAGAGGTGTTTTTTTTTTCATTTGAGTTCTTGAATTCTCCAGAGTATCACAGATGCCTTCAGCCTGCAGACCCTAACTTAAGAATCTCTGGACTAGAACAGAAGGCTCAATCTAATAAAATGAAATTCAGTAAGGATAAATATAAAGTCTTACCCTTGGGTGTTAAACAAATTAATTTTACAAGATAAGCAGTTGAGAACTGGAGCCATTCAAGAGATCGAAACTAGTGAGGCACTCCAGCTAAACCTCTTGGGAAGGAACCATTTGAGGAGTAAGAAAAGACTTTGGCTCCATCCCCAGCGAGGTCTTACCCTAACCTGCTTTGATTGGAGAAAGATCTTGCAAGCTTTGAAAGGTTCAGAGAATTTTGGACTTTTTATCCTTCCACAAGTGTTCTAGCAGCATCCCTGGATCAGCTGGTCTTAGTGTCTACATTGGCAGTCAAGGACAAAATGGGTGGATAGACAAAGTTCCACAAGACGCTCTGCTAAGAAACTATACCATATCTAAGTGGAACTTCTTCAGCAGCCCAAAAAGAAGAGAAAGAGCTTTCCAGAAACCAGGACCTATGAAGTGCTGCATCCCTTTGTCACATGAACTCTGTAAGCTTGAGCCCATTTGCCCCTCAACTCAGTATATACTGCTATATAAAAGTGTAACATGGACTTTTAGGGGGAATGGTTTTATACTAATTCTTCTTACCATATAACCTTAGTCAATATCCTTTTCTAAAAGTTACTTAAGGCTGGCAGATATTTAATGATTTTCAACCAATCAATACTAGGGAGAACACACTAGAATGGGAACTTAAGCCAATAATATTGGAGAAATCACTTGAAAAACTCTCAAGGATGCTTTTAGAACCCTGAAGATATAGCAAACCTCACTCTGGGAAAGTAAAGTCAGAGTTGTGTTACACTGTCAAGTAGTTTATTATTGTCTGGTTGGAAGAAGAATATTAAATCCTTAATTGATGAAATTTTAGTCAGGCTATAAAAACTTATTCCAGTGCCACAGGAAGGAAGATGTCAATTGTATGGTCTGACACTGGCTAGCTACACTAAGATTTTACATTTCTTAGGCCAGTGGTTGCCATTTATTAATCCAATTGTCAAAGAGGTTCACACTAACAATTCTTTAATGGCATCTTAAACAGTACATAATTGTCCAATTATACTACAAATACTTTTCCTCTGTGACAAATGCATGCATGTGTGAAATATTACACATTTGCATCAGCTATTAGTAGTTAGTAATATATACATAATGACTCTTGAATATAAAAATGAAATTTTTTAGAAATTATTTTATTTTATTTTTAAAATTATAACAGCCACAATGAATCATTGTGTAAAGACCAGAAGTGTCTGAAAAAATAATGTTGAAAAATATGTTAGTGAAGAATCTCAAAATATTCAAATTCAACCCACCAATCAGGAATTAATAAAAGATCACAGTTCTGAAATAAAAAAAGGTGTTTAAAATATTTGCTTTGTAATGAGTATGAAAAACAAGAAATTTAAACAAGAATACATTAAATTTCTTTTTTTTTAGTTTGGGGGGATAATAAATATCCATGACTGCAATATGTAATTTTTTTATTTCTTGTAAATAGTTTAATATTTTGTCCTTTGCCTCAAAATTTACAATCAAAACAAGAAAGTTATGTTGATAAGACTGTTGATTGGTAGTGGAGAAAACAAAATTTGAAAACCTACAATATTGATTCATTTATTGCTGTGAATAAATAAAAAAGTAGAAACTCAATTGAAGTATCATATTTAGTTAGTTATGAAACTGAAAAAAAAAAGGAGGGGGTAACTCATGCCATTGCAGAAAAACTAATTTTTCCGTGTGTCAAAAAAATTTTCAAATGTGTATTTGGAGACGAGTCCATTAAGCAATTTCTTACAGTACAATGTCTCATTGGATACATAATATGTGTGATGATATTGAATCAGTTAATATTGAAAGACTCCTTTAAAAAGTAACATTTACAGTTTGCAATTAGATAAGACCACTGTTGTTTATACCTGGCAACTATAATTGTATTTGTAAACTCTCTTCATGATGGTAAAGTGGAAAAGAATATGCTATTTTGTCATCAGGTAGCAACATAGACAACTGGGGAAGACATTTTTAGTCTAATTAATTCATACTCTGCAGGAAAACAAATCAATTGGTTCTCTTGGTATAGAATATGCACAGATGGAGCAAAAGCAGTGACTGGGAAATTTAAAGTATTGTTTTACATATTTAAAAACTTAACACAAACATAGTATGGTAACACTGCTGCACACACAAATGAATTTGAGCATCCAAAAGAATGCCATGATAAGTTTCAAATGTGCTAGGTGGTGCTATCAAAATAGTAAAGTTTATAAAATCAAGATGCATTAACTCTCACTTGTTTACTGTTTTCTATAGAGAGATGGCAGGTAGTATGTTCTACTTCTAACATAGAAATGTTGGGTGGCTTTCCAATAACAGAGTGATTATTCATCTATTAGAACTGAAAGTAGGTAGAGCCAAGATGGTGGAATGAAAGCAGTGACTTGCTTGAACTCTCCCCCAAACTCCTCCAAATACCTATAAAAAAAATCACTCTAAACAAATTCTACAGCAGCAGAACCCACAAAAAGACAGAGTGAAAAAAATTTCCAGCCCAAGACAACTTGGATGGTTGATCAGAAAGATATATCATGTGAGGCTGGTAGAGGAGCACAGTTTGGCATGGGCACGCAGGCCACAGAGAACCTGGAGCAGGCCTCAGAGGACTGAATCTCAGGCAGCTTTGGTGGTTTCCAGACTTCTCAACCCACAAATGCCAAAGACAACTTAGAAGGTCAGTGGGAAAAGTCTGTTTCTATGGTGTGAGAGAAGCGTGGTTGTCTCAGCCCCAGTTCCTGAGCTTGCCCTGAGGTGGCGGCTGCCTCCTGAGCTTCTGGCCCACAGACTGAGGGGGAATCAAGTGGCTGATCAGAGGGGGATTGCAGGGATCTCTTTGCCAGTGCTGAGGCAGAAATCTGTTGCTCTGCCCATGTTTGGATCTGGGTCACAGTTCTGAGGGGCGGTGCTGGGGCAAGGAGGAGCACTGGTGTGATGGAGCTTGTAGTGGCTGTGGAGGGGAAATTTTCTTCACAGACGAGAGCACAGGCCAGGAAAGGAGTAAATACCTTGCCCCTTATCATACCACCTTGGAAGAACTGAAAATGTACAGGTCCCTACAAGTATCTCTGAAAACAGCTGTACAAACCCCCCGAAGCTTGGGACAGTACATTCTCCACATTGGAAGCAGACTCGTACCTTAACAAAGAGTTTAAAACTCAAGTAATTAGCCAGGATCATGAGCAAGCAGCACAAAAAGAGTCAGACTATATTATCTTACTTTGGTGAAAAAGAAGATCAAAATATACAACCAGAAAAAGACAACAAAGTCAAAGCTCCTACATCCAAAGCCTCCAAGAAAAATATGAATCAGTCCCAGGCCTTGGAAGAGCTCAAAAGGATTTTGAGAAGCAAGTAAGAAGTAGAGGAAAAACTGGGAAGAGAAATGAGAGTGATGCAAGAAAATCATGAAAAACAAGTCAACAGCTTGCTAAAGGAGACCCAAAAAAATACTGAAGAAAATAACACCTTAAAAAATATCCTAACCCAAATGGCAAAAGAGGTCCAAAAAGCCAATGGGGAGAAGAATGCCCTAAAAAGCAAAATTGGCCAAATGGAAAAGGAAGTCCAAAAGATTACTGAAGAAAATACTTCCTTAAAAATTAGAATAGAGCAATTGGAAGCTAGTGACTTTATGAGAAATCAAGACACTGTAAAACAAATCCAAAAGAATGAAAAATTAGAAAACAATGTGAAATATCTCATTGGAAAAACAACTGACCTGGAAAATAGATCCAGGAGAGAGAATTTAAAAATTATTGGACTATCTGAAAGCCATGATCAAAAAAAGAGCCTAGACATCATCTTTCAAGAAATTATCAAGGAAAACTGCCCTGATATTTTAGAACCAGAGGGCAAAATAGAAATTGAAAGAATCCACTGATCTCCTCCTGAAAGAGATCCCCAAAGGAAAACTCCTAGGAATACTGTAGCCAAATTCCAGAGTTCCCAGTTCAAGGAGAAAATATTACAGCAGCCAGAAAGAAACATTCAAGTACTGTGGAAACACAATCAGGATAACACAAACTTTAGCAGCTTCTACATTAAGGGACTGGAGGGCAAGGAATATAATATTCTAGAGGGCAAAGGAGATAGGATTACAACCAAGAATCACCTACCCAGCAAAACTGAGTATAATCCTTCAGGGGAAAAAATGGTCATTCAGTGAAATAGAGGACTTTCAAGCATTCTTAATGAAAAGACCAGAGCTAATAGAAAATTTTTCAAATACAGGACTCAAGTGGAACATGAAGAGGTAAGCAGGAAAGAGAAATCATAAGAGACTTATTAAGATTGAACTGTTTACATTCCTCCATGGAAAGATGATATTTATAACTCATGGGACCTTTGTCAGTATTAGGGTAGTTGGAGGGAAAAATTATATGTGTGTGTGTGTGTGTGTATATATATATATATATATATATATATATATATATATATATATATATATATATATATACATATATATATATGTAAATAGATATAGATAGACAGAGGGCACAGGGTGAGTTGATGATGAAGGAGTGATATCTGGAGAATAAAATTAAGGAGTGAGAGAGGATTATACTGGGAGAGGGAGAAAGGGAGAGGTAGAATGGAGTAAATTATCTCACAAAAAAACAGAAAAGAAAATGCTCTTACAGTGGAAGGGAAACAGGGGAAGGTGAGAGGGAATGAGTGAATCTTATTCTCATAGCATTTGGCTCAAGGAGGGAATAACATACACACTCAATTGGGTATGGAAATCTGTCTTACCCTACAGGAAAATAGGGAGGGAAGGGACAAGAGAGCAGGGGAATGATAGAGAGGAGGGCAGATTGGGAAAGAGGGTAATCAGAAGCAAACACTTCTGAGGAGGGACAGGGTCAAAAAAGAAGAATAGAATAAGTTGGGGGCAGAAGAGGATTAAGGGAAATAGTTTTTCACAACATGTCTACTATGGAAGTGTTTTGCATAACTGCACATGTACAACATATATTAAGTTGCTTGCCTTTTCAATGAGGGTGAGTGAGGAGGGAGGAAGGGAGAAAATTTGGAACCCAAAGTTTTAAAAACACATGTTTAAAAAAACTGAGAAATAAGAAATTCAGGAAATAGAGTACAGAAATCTATCCTGCCCTACAGGAAAGTAGAAGGGAAAGGGGATAAGAGAAGGGGGGGAGAGATAGAAGGGAGGGCAGACTAGGGGAAGGGGTATTCAGAATGCATGCCATCTTGGGGTAGGGGGAGGGGCAAGATGGGTGAAAATTTGGAACTCAAAATCTTGTGGAAGTAAATGTTGAAAACTTAAAAGAAATAAATTTAAAAGGAAAAAAAACTAATAAAAACTAAAAAAACTGAAAGTATAATCAATTGTTTTCTCAACTGACCATCCTTTTTTACCTGAGTATAAAAGTGATATGATGTGGCTACAAACATTAGCATATTTAGCAGATATCTTTTAAAAAATTAATGAACCTGACATATCATTACAGGGCACAAATACAGACATATTCAGTGCTTAGGAAAAATCAGAAAATATGATTAAGAAACTAACAATTTAGAACCACACAATTGAGAACAGTACTGCATGCACTGTGACATTACATAATTCTTAGAAAATAAACTCTCTTAAAACAGGAAAATGATAAATGTTGGAGATGTGGGAAAATTGGAACACTAATACACTGTTGGTAGAGTTGTGAAATGATCCAACCATTTTGGAGAACAATTTGGAACCATGCCCAAAGGGCTACAAAAATGTGCATATCCTTTGATCCAGCAATAGCACTTCTAGGGCTATATCCCAAAGAGATCAAACAAATGGGAAAAGGACCCACATGTACAAAAATATTCATAGCAGCTCTTTTTGTGATGGCAAAGAATTGGAAATTGAAAGGATGCCCATAAATTGGGGAATGGCTGAGCAAATTGTGGTATATGAATGTAATGGAATACTATTGTGCTATAAGAAATGATGAACAGGCTGACTTCAGAAAAACCTGGAAAGACTTATACGGTCTGATGTTGAGTGAAGTGAGCAGAACCAAGAGGACTTTGCACACAATAACAGCCACATTATGCGATGACTAATATTGTTAAACTGAACCCTTCTCAGCATTATGAGGATCTAAGACATCTCTAGAGGCCTCAGGATGGAAAATGCTGTCCACATCCAAAGAAAGAACTATGGAAGTCAAATCGCTATCACTTATTTTTACCTTCTCTTGAGTTTTGTTTCATCTGCCTGATGGTTCCTCCTATTGGTTTTAATTTTTACTTACAACTTCACTAATGTGAAAATATGTTTAATACGAATGTAAATGTAAAGCCTGTATCAGATTGTGCGCTGTCTTGGGGAGGGTGGGGGGGAGGAAGAGGGAGAAAAATTTTCAACTCAAAAACATATGGAAGTGATTGTTGATAAATCAAAATAAAGTAATAAAATTTTTTTAAAAATTGAAAAACAAATAAAATAAACTGTCTTTTGATCAGGCCATCAAGAAAGACACCAATGATCATCTAAAATGTTTTTAAGTGACTTTCAACGAATATTTTTCTGAAATTTCCAATAAATTAAATTAGACTTATAATCCATTTGACAAGTCCTTTACTTCTCTTGTCTGATGAATTGATATTTATTGAAAAAGAAAAAGCAATTGATAGTAAATGGATTTTGGACTGCAAGTATCATTCAAAAATGACAGTCACAAATTTTTGGCTAAAAATAAAAACTGAATTTCCATCTTGCAGCAAGAGAATTTGCAAAATTTTCCCATCATTATCCACCATGTGAGCATTTTCACTTTATTCCTGTCTTAAATTCAATACAGAAATAAACATCATGTGGGACCAGATTTAAGACTTTGTCTGGTGTTGAGTCAAATATTACAAACTTTTGTTTAGAGTAAAATTAAATTTATACGTGATTATGTTTTGTTAAACATCTTTAGGGCTCTTCACTAAAGTATTATATTCAACAAAATTTATAAAGTAAAGATGTGTAATATGATGTTTTATAGATAATAATAAGCACATGTGGTCTTCCTGGATTGCTTCTTTTAATTCTTATAGAATATCCCACCAAAAAAAAATTGTAATGATTTTATAGAATTTTTATAATCTTATGTTTAGAGCTTTCAAAATTATGGATAGAATAACATTTTATTACTTATAATTAATTACATAATGCAAATTTTAATTTGGAACTTTAAGGGGAAAAGTTATTGTAAGCACTTAATAAATTAAGCTAAAAGAGTATTATGAGTAATAAATACATTAAATTACGCTGGGTGTTCACGGTACATTTTGTTATTGTTCTTGAAAAGAGTTCAAGGAGGGGCAGCTAGGTGGCACACTGGATAGAGCACCAGCCCTGAAGTCAGGAGGACCTGAGTTCAAATCCAGCCTCAAACCAAACACTTGACACTTACTAGCTGTGTGACCCTGGGCAAGTCACTTAACCCCAATTGCCTAAAAGAAAAAAAAAAGACTTCAAGGAACAAATAACATTGGAAACCACTACCTTAGGTTATGCAGGTGTGACACCTGAGGGGATGGGGCCTGGCATTATGAGGATATATGGGTGAGCATTAGCATTTTATCAGTTTTAGATTCCTCTACTAAAGTCCTAAGCTAATATCTCATCAAGGCACAGAGTTGATTCTGGGTTGTTGAAGGTTATACTAACAGAATGCAAACTGTCCCACCCTATGAAGACAGATAGGTTTTGAAGCCCGGCCCTATGACATTAGTTATCTTAGGACTAACCTAGCTAGGTATCAGAGAGGCTCATCGTGGGATGATAAAAACCATCTACTGAAGTAGTTCTTAGCCATTTTTTATGTCACAGGACACTTTGGCAACCTGGGAAAGCCTATAGACCTAGTCTTCAAATGATGTTTTTAAATAGATAAAATAAAATACATAGGATTACAAAAGAAATCAATTATATTGAAAGACAGTTATCAAAATATTTAAAAACAAAATAAAAAACAAGCAAACAAACAACTCATCAGACCATGGATTAAGAACCTATGATCTGCTGAGGGTAGAGTTATTGTGATTTCTACCACTGGAGGGAGCGGTTGCTCCATGAAAATCACACAGACTTCAGGTATGAAAGTAAGGTTTTACCCCTCCCTTCACCATCCACATTCCCAAGACCCAGTGATCGATTAACAGCATTTAAACCCATAATACCCTTCCCCCAAGTAAACCTAGTCTGTAGACCAATCCAAGCTCACTAAGCCCCTTATTAGCACTGGCTTGGATCCTCATGGGGTAGCTAGGCAGTGCAGCAGACGAAGCAGCGGGCTTGTAGTAAGGAAGATCTGAGTTCAAATGTGGCCTCAGACGCATACTAATTGTGTGACCCTAGCAAGTCTGTTAACCCTATTTGCCTCAGTTTCCTCATCTGTAAAATGAACTGGAGAAGGAAATGGCAAGCCACTCTAACATCTTTGCCAAGAAAACACTAAATGGGGTCATGAAGAAAAGGACACAACTAAATGACAAAATATTTTAGTGGCTATGTCAGAGTCTCAACTCCCTCAACTTCTCTGGGCAGAGGCTAGAGCCCTCCCCTCTCCCTGGTCTACCACTCTGTCTTCAGCCAAATGGACACATTGCTGCCACTTTCCCTTGTTTGACCACAGCCCCTCACTCAAACATCTGTCATTTCTCTTCCTCACTCTCCACTGCACAGACTTTTCCAGGGCTGCCTGGATTACTAAGTAGTTCAGCAGAGCTCAGAAGTCTTCATTCAGCCTTGCTCAGTGAAAGGATACCTCTCAGCCCATCTTAAGCCCAGCTCTGACCCCGGCTCTATTCCTTCCCTAATCCCTGGCTGGGGTTCCCAAGGATTCAGTGACCTAGCTGTGCCACATCCCCCATGGCCCTGGCTGTTAATAATTAACAGCCTCAACATCCAGACAGGGACTAAGGTTCCCGGCAGCGAGTTAGGAGGGGGTATTGTATGGAAAAGGAGAAAGGCATCTGCCCTATACATCTAGCGATGATACACAGGCAAGATGTCCCTAGCATTTTCATATCCTTTCCCCTTCTATGTCCTCTCTTGCAAAGACAAATCCTCAATACCCCATGGAGGGGTAAAAATAGGAATGAGGGCCCTTTGGGAAATCAAGGACTCTGACTCTGAATCTTCAGGGCAGCACAGTAGTTCCAGTGAGGATATCAATTCTTTGTCCATTAGAACCTCTAACCCTTAGGTTCTTTCTTTGGGTGAGAGAACTGAGTCATTCCCTTTGACTTCTCTCTGGGTCTTCATGACCCTTTGGTGGCTCATAAAATCACAAAATCCTAAGGGAACTTAGAGGCCATATAATTCAACCTCCTCACTTTGCAGATGAGGAAACTGGTGGAGTGACTTGCCCAAGGTCACAAAAGTAATAAGTGGCAGAGGTGGGAGTGAACCCAGGTTCTCTGACTCCAAATCCAGTACTCTTTCCACTCCATGGTGGCAGGGACAGTCCTAGCCCTACCCCAATGGTATCTTTTCCAGAGAATTCTCTGAAGCCCACTTCTCCTTCCCTCTCTAGACATCAGAGCACACATATAGAAGAGGAACCCAAAGAGAGTGACTTTGACATCTCTACAAGTCTTGATGTCTCTCCCCTATATAGTTTTTAAGCCACTGTCAGTCATTACCAGTAGTTTCTTTCCAAGAGAACACGTCCAGAGGCAGAAGCAAGATGTGGAGTGGCAGAAAGGAATGTGCCAAGCTCCTACAGACCTAGAAAATGCACCAAATCATATCCTGCTGGGGAAATCCAGAAAAGTCACAGTGAGTCCTTTGTTTATGCTAAGTTGGCATAGGGAGACAGACAGAAAGGTCTGCAGATACTGGGGCCAGGAGTATGCCACCTGGAGTGCTCTAATGTCCAGGAGAGGCTGCGTACTAGGGCAAGAGGAGGTCCAAGATCCATACTAGGGCACCCCCAGACCTATACCAGGGCACTGCAATAGCTGTCAAATGATAGCTTTGTCACCCATTACCCAGTTCCAGGTCACAAATCCAGGGTAGACTTGAAGAAGATCTGCAGTAGGGATAGTATTCCCAAGGAGAGAGACCCTGGGTGGTATACTGAGACCAGCAGCAGCAGTGATGCCCCAGGCCCAGAATGGGGCCTCAGTTCCAGCATTTAGCCCGGCCTGCAGAGGAATAACTAGGGCAGGAATGGCAGACTGAAGGACAGCCTATAATTCCATCACTCTGAACAAACAAAACTTTCCAGCTGACTAACGGCATCTGAGTCCAGAAGCATCTACTGTTGTTTAGACTGAATCCTGGGCCAGGGGCTCAAAGAGCTCAGATTAGGGGGGCACAAATCAGACTTTCCTCTGGATCAGACCCCTTTGAGAGCATTGAAAGTCTGCAATCTCCAGTCTGTCCCTGAGAGCCTAGAATAACACAACATTCAATACCCCAAGAAAGCACCAACGAGAGCAGCCCAGACCTTTCCTCCAGAATCACACACAGCCCAGCCCTAACATCAAATCCAAAGTCAGGAAGTGAGTAGGAAGATAGGCAAGCAGAAAAAGAATTCCATTGGAACAAGTTGTTATGTGCTAGCAGAGACACTCAAGACACAAATCCAGGAGAGAATGGCTCCAAAGCATCTCCTAGCAAAGCCCAAGCCTCGGACCCAAACTCAATAAAAACTTTGCCTGCCTCCCCTGACTGCCTGTGGTTGTCCCAGGAGCCCTGGGTCCCCCTCAAATTCCATCTCTGTAAGGGTCTTTTGTGAGATTAGAGATCTGAAAGATGGCTTGTAACTAAAGCCATGACACCTCCCACCAGAAGCAGCCAAATACCCAAAGGCCAGGTCACTGCCCTCTCTCAGGGAGGAGTCAGACCTCTAGTCTAAGCTGGCCCTGCACTGATGAGCTAAAATGAGGCTGTGGCTGCTGAGTTTGGTGGCAGGGGTCACCTTGGGGGTGGCCGGGACCCCTCTGGGAAAAGTCTCAACAGGAAGAAAACAAGCAGAGGAGGAAAAGGCAGGACAGGTATGTGACTGCTGAGGCTGAGACCCTAGGAGGCAGCAGGAACAGAGTGTCTGATGAGGGTGGGGGCTGGCAGAGGGGCAGAAGAGGAGTCTAAGCCTGGAAGGAAGGCAGAAAGGACAAGAGAACACAGGGATCCTCACTTTCTCACCTTTCTCCCTGCCATTTGGGAGAAGAGTGGATCTGGCAGCTCCACTAAACCTTGACCCAGGAGCTCCAAAAACAAGGTTGTGTTAGAAGCAGTTGAAATGCTCAGGAGAGCAGACTGTTAAATTTTCAATGTGAGCATTTATACCCTGCAAATTGGGAAGCACCGCAGATGACGGTTTGATTCATCATTTTGTTGAAGGTCTAAACTTAAGAAAATGGTAGAGGGAACATTGATAATGCAAATTAAACTTTAAAATGTGTCCTGGTTAACCATTTACCAACTTTAAGCCTCTGGCCTTCGGATCCCTCATGCACACACCTCTTATCTTCAATAAACCCAAAGTCCTTTCCCCTCTGAGAAGGTGCTTGATGTCTGTTCTCCATCAGCAAGTTATAGGATCCAAGGATGCTGGAAACTGTGACTTCCTGTTTCTTTTGACCAGGACTCCCTGGAGCCAAATAACAGATTGAGTTAATTTCATTTACCAGAAACCGAAATGGGGAATTTAACTGAATTTTTTGAGCATCTTGAGGAGGTTAAGTGCTACATCCTCCATTCAGGCTGTAGTGCAGAGTTTCATTTGGGGTATGCAGGGAACCCTGGGTTCTGGAAGGCTGGAAGAAAATACTTCTAACAGGGTTTCCCCAGCTGGAAAGCTTTTGCCCAAATGATGCTCATTTTCTTTAGGACCAACTTTACTAAGTTCAGGGAGTCTCATAACCAGAGATTGGTCACCAGGTGGTGAGGCCTCATTCCCCAAGTCCTCAGAGATCACTCGATAAACCACAGTGTGGAAACACTCTCAAGATGGGAGGATCCAGAGGGAGGTGGAAGAAAAGCTTGGATTGCTGAGGAGGTGAAGATGGTGCTAGGAAGGCAGAAGAAAGTTGTTAGCTGACTTCCAAATGGACATTTTGCAGTTTTACTTTGCTGAACCCATTACTAGGGATAAGAGAGTGGAACTGGCCCCCTGAAACTGGCTCTAGCTTTCAAACAGGCCCAAATCTCTGCCATCTTAAAAACCTCTCATTAGATGCTACTATGCCTACTGCACATCTCTCTTCCCCTGCCCAGCTAACCTCCTTTCTTGAAAAATCTGTCTATAATCACTTCCTACTTCCTCTTCTTTCAACTCCTGAAGCTTTCCCCAATCTGACTTCGGATTTCTCTTCTCTGCTAGTTCATCAACAACCTCTTGTTTGCTTAATGTAATGGCCTCTTCTCCATTCTCTGTCTTCTTGACTTCTCTGAAGCTCTTGATACTGCTCACCATCTTCTCCATCTAGATACTGTTTCCTCTCTTCTCTGGATTTCTGTGACTATTCTCTCTCTCTCTCTCCCCTCCTCTCTCTGTTTTCCTTTTACCCGTCTCACCTCTCCTCAGCCTCCTTCACTGAATCTTCACCCATGCCATACCCACCAACTGTGGGTGTTCTCCCCAAGGTTCTACCCCAAGATGCCCTTCTCCTCTTTTCTTTCTATACTTTCTCACTTGAGCAGCCCATGATTGCCCTCTCTAGGCTGATGATTCCTAAATCTAGTTATCCAACTCTTGTCTCTCCTAAGGTCCTTCCCACCTCACCGACTGCCTGTTGAACACTGAGCTAGAAATCTGCTAGATATCTCAAACTCAAAATGTACAAACCAGAATTTATCTTCCACCCTTCTTCCAACTCTCCCCTCTTCCGAACTTCTCTATTATTGCCAAGGGCAACACTGAAGTTTAGAACCTTGTCATTATCCTCAAGTCCTCTCCCCAAACACTTCACTGTCTGAACAGTTGCTAAATCTTGTCATTTCTTTCTCTACAACAGCTCTTGAATAACTCTCCCTGCCCTCATTCAACTATCATCCTAATTCAACCTCTCATCACCTGTTGACTGAACACAATAACTTTCAAATTGGTTTCCCTGCCTTATGTCTCTCCTTACTCCAATCCAACTTCCAGACAGCTGCCACAGTGATTTTCCTATGTCTGGCAATGTCATTCCCCTACTCAATAAATTCCAGTGGCTCTTTCTCGCCTCTAAGATTAAATACAAAATCCTTTGACATTTGAAGCTCTTTACAACATAGTCCCTTCCTACATTTCCAATCTTCTTACATTCTACTTTCTTCCATACATTCCACAGTTCAGCCACACTGACCTACTTGCTGTTCTTTGCACAGGATACGCCATCTTCCATTATCAATGCCTATATGCTGGCTGTTCCCAATGCCTAGAATGCTCTTCCTTCCAAATTTTGACTCTTAGAATCCCTGGTTTCCTTTAAGACTCTGGCACCCAGGAGGTGGTTCCCCCTTTCTTCCTCCTTTCCTGGTCCCTTTATCATTTAGTGCCATCCTTTCTAAAATTACCCTCCTTCTACTATATATTTATTTTTTATGTTCTAGTAGGCATATGTGTGCATGTGTATATACATGTGTGTATCTTTGTATATACATGTATATGTGCATTTCTATATACATGTATGCATGTTTGAATATATATAATGTATATACATGCATATACATTCTTATATGTTTAGTACATAAATACTTAATAAATGCTTATTGGTGAGTTGCTTTTCTTTCTTATATGCATATTCACAGTAAACACTAGAATTTATTTCCTTTCATGTTAAATATGGGGTATAGGAAGTGCCAAAAAGACAAGGGGCAGAGGTGCCAATGACCCTGTCACCAGTGTTGGTAGCCCCTTTAGTGTAGTGATTATCTACAATGCCTCTCACATGTGTGCATATGCAAAGAGAGAAAGAAGGGAGAGTGAGGGAAGGAGAGAGAGAGAAGATGGAAAAGATAGAAACACAGAGAGAAAAGGAGAGGAAGAAGGAAAAGTATAGGGGGAGAGAGAGGTGAAAGGGAGAGAAAGCAGAGAGAAAGAGACAGAGAGAAAAAGGGGGGAGGGAAGAAGAGAGAAAAACACAGAAACAGAGAGGAGATAGAAGAGTATGTGTATAACCAATCAATAAAACATCAATGCTCTTTCAAGGGTTCACTATGTGGCAGGCAATGTGCAAGGTACTGAGGCTACAAAGACAAAAATCAGTCTCTGCCCTCAAGGAGCTTACATTAACTCAATTCTACAGACTTTGAATGTCTACTGTATGCCAGGCATTCTGAGAAGTGTTCGGGGGACAAAGATTCACTCCTTCATTTTTGGTGCTGAGTCTGATGACCAGTGGGAAAATATACAGAGGTTATCTCTGTGACTCATACCCAGGGGCCCCACAATCCCCATCCATTGTAACATGTGCCCAATCTCTACCTCCATTCTCTATTCCTACAGGACAAGCTCAAGAAAACAAAGAGAGACTTCTTTATAATTGGTGGTTACTCAGGAATAACTGAAGTAAGTTTGAAAATGGGTGAAAAGTCAAGGAGAGTTAAAGGTCATAATTGAGGTTGAGGAAATGGGAAAGAGCTATGGATGATGGGGTTGGGGAAGGGCAGACAGTGGGGGAAACCAGAAACCATGAGGAAAATGGGGATTTCTGGGTACTACTAGGGAAACCAGGGTTCAGTCATCCATCTCTCAGAGCTTGAGCCACCCATCCCAAAATAAGCTGTGCCCCAGAACCATGAGGTAGTTTTGCTCTAAGAATGTAGAAAGTTAGGTAAAGTCTTTATTGTGTGCTTGAGGGCTGCCAGCAGATGGCAGAGCTAAGACTATGGTTTAGAACAATACCCATATACTGCCATGGGAGAAAGATAAGCCCATTCTGGGCATATAACTTCCCTCATCAAGAAGATTAAACCAATTAATCCATTTCTGTAAGGCTACACAGGTCTTAGCTGAGCAGAGATGGCAAGGGAAATGTCTTGCAGGGGGGAGCATACTTTTGCCATAAAGTGACACTGATTCAGGATGATTCTTCAGGTGAAGCAAAGTGATACAATGGATTGATAGAGCAACGGACTTGGAATCAGGAGGACCTGAATTCTAATTTTGCCTCAGATGCTAACTAGCTTTGGGGACCTGAGGAAGTTAGTTAACTTCTTTGGGTCTCAATTTCCTCACCTGTAAAACTGGGATAATAATAGCACCTACCTCATAAGGTTGTTGCAAAGATCAAATGAAATAATACATGTAAAATGCTTTGCTAACCTTAAAGCACTATATAAATGCTAGCTATTAGTTGGAGCCACTATTCCTCCTCCCAAGTTATCCTGACCCTGTTTAACCCAGACCCCCCCACTCTTGGCCTTGACCTCTTATTTCCAGACTCAGACCACATTTTCCTGCCTAATAATTGGGTTCCGTTAACTTTCAAATTTCTGGCATTAACCTTTATATTAGTCTAGTTATTACTTTGATGCTTAAAATGAGGTTTTACTTATCTTGGACTGTACAACCTGGTTGTCTCTCTTACCTACTAATTATTCTGCAGAGCCTTACTCCCATGTCTGATGATGACTCTACATTCTCAAAATTTATTCCAGAAATGCATGGGAGCTCTGGTGAGTTCTATCATGCTAAAAGGTCTTCTAGTTCAGCCCAGTGATAACTCAAGTCTACTATTCTAGGGCCAACCTGGATTAAAACCTAGAGAATCCTCTTTAATAGACTGGCCACTAAGTGATGGATTGAGGGGAGGGGCATGGTAACCCATATATCAAAAAAAAGTATGAAATGACCCTCAGTTCTGTGTGGGCCCCTTCCATTTAAATTGTGAGGGTGATGAAAAAGAAGAAAATTTGGTTGAAAGTGCCAAGAATCACACTAGACCATCTATAAACATTAAATTAAATGCAGGTACTTTAAACCTGAGTTCTTTGTCCAGTGGCCAACAATTTAACATACTGTTGAAAGAAGTAGACCACATCAATATTGATATCCTCACAGGAAAAAAAAAACAGAAGACAAAAGAAAGGTGCACTAAATGAAGTAGTGGCTCACAGGTTCCCCTTGGAGAAACAAGCAAAAAACTTGACATATACTTACTCTCCATGAAAGCAAATACAAGATGTATTTGCAATAACTGTCTTTCACATAAGATAAAAATAAGTCAAAAAATCCCACATCCACTCATGAATAAAACTAGCAGGAGGGCAGAAAATAGACACCAAAAAATGGAACAAATCTGTCATTGTTTTCAATAATGATCTATTTTTCATCATCAGTAACAAAGGAACCACATTTGGACTATTAACACTTCCATCCCCTATGTGCTACACAAAGTAGAAATGGCACCAAGGAGGATGAAGTTGGAAGTAGCAACTGAACCAGATTAAGTATTTCACTGAGGAAATCCCTGCTGGAGGCAGCACAATTTTGAAAAACTTGAGACGTCACTTTAAGTTATCTCAAGGAGAGGATATCAAAATTATATTAAAAATCACAGATGATATTAATACCCTCCCAACAAAAATTAATCCATAATGCCTACTTTCTCATCATTACCCAAATTTTATGAGAATATTCTACATAGATATTGAGGGTAACATCGATGAAAATATGAGCAGGAAATAGGCAGTTTTCATTGTTGTTGTTCAGTGGCTCAGTCGTATCTGACTCTTCGTGATCCCATGGAGCATAGAACAGCAGGCCTTTCTATCTTCCACTATCTCTCAAAGTCTGTCCAAGTTCATATTCTTTGTTTCCATAACAATATCTAGCCATTTTTGCTTTTGCTTTCAATCTTTCCCAACACTAGGGTCTTTTCCAATGAGGCCTGTCTTCTCATTATGTGGTGAAAGTCTTTAAGCTTCAGTCTCAGTATTCGACCTTTTAGTGAATAGCCTTCTTTAAGCATTGACTGATTTCATCTCCTTGCTGTCCATTTATTATTTTCAATACCTCACCTCTTTTTGGTTACACAATTAACTGAAAAGGTTAAATTGTTTTTAAATATTCCTTGACAAACGCAGACACAGCACTTTTCAGTGACTCTCTAATTAATATCAATCAAGGCTTAAAACAAAGAGATATATGCTCTGTCACTGACACATAGGATGTCTTGTACAATATCCAAATGGAATGTGGTTTCTATGCATAGGATGAGATAGTTCAGATGCCCTGTTTATGGGTAGCACTGTACTGATTATGTCAAGCCCCAGAATATTACAGGACCTCATCAATTAGATCCATCCTTATCCAAAAGAAATCAGCCTAACAATTCATTCAGGGAAAACTAAATGGATGAAAAATGCTTCTTGCACAGATTATATTTTACAGTTTCATGGAAAATCCATTTAGTTAATAGATCAGTATATATATTTGGGAGAAGCAACACAGACAAAAAATGAGTTGGGTAGAGAATTAACTAAGAAAACCAGATGGATTAATTTTAGGAAGTGTTGACTATTCCAAGCACCTCAATGGGGCAAAGGTCCACATTTTCAACACAAATGTTTTTCTGGTGATGCTACATGGTTATAAATATTGGAACACCACAATTTCAGAGAAAAAACTTGCAGATGACTCAAAAGGCAATGAAAGATGTATAGTCATATTTCTGATAAAGGCCTATGCCACATAAATGGCAGAAGGGATATTGCTCAGGAAATGTATGATCAGAAATGGAGATGCATTGCTCTGAGATGTGAGGACATAATAAAAGATAGGTAGCCCAGGTAAGATTGTAGGAAGATTCCAATCCCCTACAAAAACTCCATACAGGATTAGAGATGCACCACTCTATTAAGCAATGTAGAGACTGATCCCAGGACTCTGACAGAGATCCTAAGATAGACAAGTGCAGCAGGTCAAAGGTAGAGCACAAAGGTATCCTGAAGCCTCCTTAGCAGTTCCAACACTACATGACTGAGCTCCACAGGGCCCAAGCCCAGCCAAGTCTAAGCCTTCTCCCTAGGCCATGGCTACAGGAGAGCAACTTTGGGGCATTCTGGGGACTCACTGTCTAAGCCAAACAGTGCTAGAGCCTTTCCCAAGACTGTGGCTAAATGTCTGAGCCCAGCATGTGAGAGAGAAGCCTCAAGGCTTTCCAGTCTGTAGGGAATGTCCAGAGCTGCACTCCTTGTCTAAGAAAAACAGAACCTGAGGTCTTCCTAGTCTCAATAGGGCCTGAACCCACTCTAGCTTAGCAGAGAGAACCAGATTGAGGTCATTCCAGACAGAGTCTAGTCGGCTATCAGTGACCAAAGTTAAACTGCAGGAGAAAGGTCCTAGACAAAATCCAACTCAAATAGTCCCTAAAGCTTGTTCTGGGATCCCAACATTGGAGTAGTCCCAAGCTTAGCAATAGGGAGGATAAACCCCAGGCAGAATCTACAGCAAGGAAAGGTCCTAAAGCTTTGTGACAGGAGGAAGGTCCCAAGGCAGAGCCTAGTACCAAAGTAGCTCTGTAGTCTCTTGAATGAGGGGCTTAATCTAGTACATTGTACTAAGGACTAGGCAGCCTCCATCCACACCATTCAGTTGTAGAGTTTAACCCAAACACAGCCCCTTTCCCAATGAGCAAACCAAGGATAACTCTGAGCACTATGAGGATACACCTTGATTTGAGAGTCACCCAGAAGGTAAACCCTGAAAAGGATAGTACCCACAACAAGTCCAAGTAAAGTCTCAGGAAAAAAACGGACTGAAAACAGTGATTATAGGATTGCCTAAAGGAAATAAAACAAGAGATGCAGAATAGGAAAGCTCAGAAATGGAAATGTATGTACAAGAGAAATATGGAGCCCAGCATGTTGTGTTTAATTAAAAGGAAATATGTGGATATGAGTCATTGATATAATAATAAAAGGATAAAAAGCAAATATCTTCTCAGAACTAATAACTCTAAAGGTCAAAGAGAAAGGTTAAAATTACAGAGGGTCTGTGGGTGGTTTTGTTTAATTGTATTAGTCTTAGGAGGAATAGGAGACTATAATATGGAAAAAAGGAAGAAGTGGGAAATCACTACTGTATAATAGAAGTACGTAATATGAAGAGTTTGTAGCCATGGAAGCAGGAGTATGGGAAATGGATATCCCATGAATCTTACTTTCATCTGAATCATTTAGAGTAGTAGTATCAAACTCAAATAAGAAATGGACATCACTATTCTATAAATAAGGATCCCTTTGGATCACATATCGACTTAATTTTAAAATGTAATGTTATCTCTATCTTTTTGTATTTTTATTTGTTCTCTTAAATATTTCCCAATAACATTTTAATTTGGTTCAAGCTGCATAGACTCTATGCTTGACACCTCTGATTTAGAAGAAAATTTGTATTCAATTTTATACCACACATCTCTATTAAGAAATACTTTAAACTCAAAAAAACAAAAATAAAAGATGGGGTCACAGAAGGGGTAGAGAGGAATTTTACAGGGAGGACAGGATAGATAAGAGAACAATCGTAAGCAAAACAAACTTGCATATTGAAATAAGGGATATGAAAAGATTCAAATGAAAAGAAGAAAGAGTAATCAGTTCTCAATACTTGAGTGGAGCTTTCCACCATGTATTCTAAGTTGTCAATTTTCCTTGCCATTCTTTCCTCCCTGGCTTCTCCAAGGGAGCGGTGAGGTTAGGAAAAAGGATACAATGAAGAAGAAATAGATTGTTTCACTTTTAAGATTGCAAGTGTCAGGTAAACTCCCTCTCTTCTAACACCTTCTTATGTATAAAGAAGGAAGTATGAACAAAGAGAAGCAAAAGTCAAAAAGGCTAGGATGGAGGGGAAAACACAATTAGCAATAATGAGTGCGAATGAAAATGGGATGAACTCACCCACAAAATAGAAAAAAAAATAGCAGAATGGATCAGAAACTAGAACTCAGTAATATCTTGTTTCCAAGAAACATACTTGAAACACAAAAATTCGCATAGTTAAAATGTGAGGCTGGAACAAAATCTATTATTCTTCAGATGAACTCAAAAAAAATAGGAGTAGAAATGCTTAAGGTAAAAAGAAATAAGCAGGGAAAATGCTTAAATGCACCACACATAATGAATCAATATCAATACTTAATACACGTACCTAATAACATAGCATATAAATACTTAAAGGAAAACTCCATTAAAATAGAGGAAAAAATAGATAGTAAAATAGACAGTGGGGGACCCTATATACCCCTTTCTCATGCAGGCAGAATATAACAAAAAGACAAATAAGAAAGAAGTTAAGGACCTGAATAGAACCTTAGAAAAATTAGATGTAATTAATTCCTGATGATTGCTGAATCATAATAGAATTAAATGTCCATACCTTGCAGTATTATATAGCACCTTTGCAAAAATTGACCATGTATTAGGGCATGTAAAGTTCACCAAAATATGTAAAAAATCAGAAATACTGAACATATAACTTGCTAATAATAATGCAGTAAAAAATATATTTAATAAAGCGTCCTTAAAAAATTAAGAAGCAAATGGAAACTAACATAATTCTAAAGAACTAGTGGGTCAAAGAACAAATTATAGAAAATTTCATCAAAGTCAATGACCTTTTGGTATAGTACTAGGAATACCAGCTATCATAATAAGAAAGGAAAAAGAAGTTGATGGAATAAGCATAAAGAGAAGACAAAATTATTGCTTTTTGCAAAAGATGTGATAGTGTACATAGTCAATTAAAAATTAACTAGGGGCAGCTAGGTGGCAAAGTGGATAAAGCTCCAGAGCCAGGAGGACCTAAGTTCAAATCCAGCCTTAGACACTTGACATTTAATAGCTGTGTGTCCCTGGGCAAGTCACTTAACCCTGATAGCCTCACCAAAAAAAAAAATAAATTAGCTAACCCTAGAGAGTCAACTAAAAATTAATTAAAATAATAATTTCAGTAAAATTGCAGGGTATAAGATAAATCAACATAAATCATCAGTATTTCTACATATAACCAATATAACCCAGGAGGGAAAAATAGAAAGAGAAATTCCACTCAAAATAACTACAGAATCTACAAAATATTTGGGAGCATATTTACCATGATTTACATAAGGACTAAATGACCTCTAAAACTATAAAAAGAGTTTGCATAAGTATAAAACACTTTGCATAAATAAAGACAAAACTAAATACTTGGGAAAGCATTAACTATTCATGGATAGGCTGAGCCAATATAATAAAGATGGCAATACTAACTAAATTAATTAATGTATTAAGTACCATATCAATTAAATTCCCAAAAAATATTTTATAGAGGTAGAAAAAAATTGCTTGCTGTCTCTGTGAGTTGAAAAGACAGCATTGTGCTTCCATTGTTGCAAGGAGTGAGAGGTAGGTAGATATGTGCTGGAACCAACTTGTGCCAATTGTTAAATTTTCAGTGAAAGCATTTACATATTAGAAATTGGTAATCGCTATAGATAAAATATTGATTTATTGTTTTGTTGATTTTCTAGACTTAACCAAGTGTTAATGATGCAGATTAAACTTAAAAGTATGTGTTCAAGGTAGCTTTCAGACAAAGAAATCAAAGCTATCTATAGTCATAAGAAAAAAAAAGGCTCTAAATCACTATCGATCAGAGAAATGCAAATTAAAACAACTCTGAGGTATCACCTCACACTTATCAGATGACTAATATGATAAAAAAGGAAAATGTTGGATGTTGGAGGAGATAGTGGAAAACTGGGACACTAATGCAGTGTTGGGGGAGTTGTGAACTGATCCAACCATTCTGGAGAGCAATTTGGAACTATGCCCAAAGGGTTATAAAACTGTACATACCCTTTGATCCAACAATACCACTGCTAAGTCTATATCCCAAAGACATCCCCCAAAAAAAAGGGGGGGAAGGACTTATTTGTGCAAAAAATGTTCATAGCAGCAATTGTTGTGATGGCCAAGAATTGGAAATCAAAGGGATGCTCATCAATTGGGGAATGGCTAAACAAATTGTGGTATATGATTGTAATGCAATATTATTGTGCTGCAAAAAATGACAAACAGGATGATTTCAGAAAAACCTGGAAAGACTTATATGAACTGATGCATAGGGAAGTGAACAGAACTAGGAGAACATTGTACACAGTAACAGCAATATTGTACAATGAAGAATTGTGAATGACTTAGCTATTCTTAGCAATACAATGTTCCAAGACAATCTCAAAGATTAATGACAAAGCATACAAGCCACTTCCAGAAAAGGAACTGATATTGATTGAATACAGACTGAAACATGCAATTTTTCACTTTCTTTTGTTTTTTTACTTTTATTCAAGTCTTCTTGTACAAAATGACTAATATGGAAATGTTGTATATAATTGCACATATATAACCTATATCTGATTGCTTACCATATCACAGAGAGGGGAAGGGAAAGAAGGGGTAAAATTTGGAACTCAAAACTTTAAATATAAACATTTTAAAAAATTAAGTGTTTTTTTTTCAGAGAACCCAGTGTTTTAAACATTTACCAGTAAACCCCTGTATTGCTCAATAAATTTTGCTTAAGATCAACAGGAGTGCAGAAGATGGCTCAGAGAATGAAGTCATCATCCGATTGGTGGCCTGGTGACAGTAGGCCAACAACAACAAATAATAATAATAACAATAATTGGCATTTATTTAGTGCTTTGAAGTTTGCAAAGTACTTTCTAAATCTCATTTGAGCTTCACAACACCCTTAGAGGTAGGGCACATAGGAAGAAGATAAATTAACAGTTTCCCTATTCCCCATCTCCAGGGTCTCCTTGTCCTTTACTACAATTGCCCTTCCAGCTCTGTTTGTCTCATCGCAATAATAGCACAGTACTATGATACAGAACCCAAATCTTCGCCAATCCTTCCTCCAGTTTCCTTCCTTTCCCTTACCTCACATTGTCACCACTTATTTTGGGACCCCACATCAGCCAAGGGAAGCATCTTTCATTGCCCTTGACTCCAGCTTTGATCCTTGGAGTATCTCCAAATCAAAAACAGAAATTTCCTTCAAGTAGGAACTTCTGACAGCATGGTGATAAGGAGGGCTGACTCACCTCCCCAAATCTAACACTGAACTTGCCTTCTTGCTCCTCAGACAACATCAAGTAAGAATGAAGTTGCTAAAACTTCACTCATTTGTAATGGTAGCTGCACTGAATCTAAGATGCACCATTTGGATAGTTCTGAGAAAGAAAAAGGAGAAGGAAAAGGACAAAGAGAGGTAAGGAAGCTGTCCTGGGTAATTCAAAAGTATTCATTCATTCATTCATTCATTCATTCATTTAGCCAATATTTAAGTGTTTACAATGTGCAGTCTACTTTGCTGAATGTGAGGGGACATTCAAAGCTTAGATAAGATACTGCCAGTTCCCTTATGGAGTATACAGTCTAGGAATAAGCTAACACACATACACAGATAACTATAAAGCATAATGTCATATGAGAAATGAATTATAGGGGTGTTAAACCAAGGACTGTGTGACATCTGACTGCTTGCAATAATTTTTTTCTTTGACCTGAAAGCTCTGAATTCTGGCTATGATGTTTCTGAGAGTTTTTATTTTGGGGTTTCTTTCTAACAGAAAAAGTTGATTCTTTCAACATTCATTTTGCCCTCCAGTTCTAAGAGATCTGAGTTTTCTTTTATGAATTTCTTGAAACAAGATATCCAGGCTTCTTAGTCATGGCTTTCAGGTGGTCCAGTGATTCTTAAACTATCTCTTCTTGATCTGTTTTCCAGGTTGGCTTTTTTCTGTATAAAATATATTACATTTTCTTCTTTTTTCAGTTTTTTGACTTTAATATTTTTTGTTGTCTCATGAAGTCATTAAGTTTAGTCCATTCTAATTTTCAAGAAATCTGCTGCTTGAGTAAGTTTTTGTACCTATTGTGCTAATTCTCTTTCCAAGTGTTTCCTTCATAGCTCTGATTTCTTTGCCAATTTTTTTCCTTTAGCACTCTTGTTTCATTTATAAGAATCATTTGGTAACTCTTGATATGTTTCTCCCAGGAATTGTAGTTGAACTTGTGCTCAAATTGAGTTTTTGTTTTAGGATTTTCTTAAAGCTATTTTGAAGTCTTCTTGTTCTGGGCTTTTTGGCTTAAGCATCTGTTACCATCATAGCTCTTTATGATGGGATTCTTTTTCGTTTGTTTGTTGGTTTACTCATTCTTCCATCCTGGCTTTCCAAATTGGGATTAGGACTGGGATCATTGCATTTCTGAAGGGAATTTCTAGGCCTCACTTGGTCTTGTTTTATATTCTTTTGAATTTTGTTGCTACTTTCTCTGGTTAACAAGTACTGTGTTCTTCAAGGATCTCAGGAACAGTTCAGGCTTGGGACTTGCAAGGTTTTAGCATTCCCAAAGTAGTATGATCCAGGGTGAAATCTGATTATTGCCACTCTGATCTGAGCTTTGCAAGCTCCTGACCTGGGTTTTGGTCTGAGCAACACAACTGTAGACTTTCCCCTGGTTAGAATTCCAATAGACTACTATTGGACTCAATCATCATCAGCTAGCTAAAAAGCACTAAATGTTCAGAGCAACAGAACTGCAGGATCCCCATTTGAACTTCCCACCCTATTATTCCCCTGTAGGCTTCAGACTAGGCTGGGAGCTGAATTTGAGACCTCACCCAACTCCTAGGGTCAGAGCCATACAGCCATTTCTCACTTCTGTTCTTGCTCTTTGCCCAGTAGGCAGACTCAGTCCCACAGTTGCTTCATTCCCTGGTGTGGTACAACTAGAAGCAAGTCTTCTCCTCAGGTCCTGCTGGATCTTTAATCCTGTTCTGGGATATAATCTACAGAGCCACCAGTTGGCCTCTGTTCCTAAATTGTGAACAATATAAGGCCCTAAACAGCATCAAGCCCTTTTGTGCTGAATCTAAGATTTCTTCTTGCCCCATTTCATGGTTCCAGGCCCTTATTCAGCTCCTATTCAGGCTCCATGTGAGCCTTCCTAGCTAGACCCCATCCCTATGTTTGCAGACCTCTTTATCTCCCTGTGCTGACCTAGGCTGGAGACATGACTCACTGTGACTTTTCCTCAGATTTTCTGATAAGGATTTGCTGTGATATTTTCTAGGTCTCTGTAGAATAGTTTTATGAGAGAGTTAGGTTTGCACTGCTTTCTTCTACTCTGCCATCTGGCTAGTCTCCCTATGTGAGATCCAAAGTGGAGCCAAGGACCAAACATCATGGAACTTGGGTCTCAAGGAAACAAGTTGGACTGCCTTCCACCATCCTGACCTTGGGCTTTAGAGAAGAGAGTTAGAAAGGAGAAGGAAAAAGATTTGTTTGTTGGATATTTTATGGTGGAAATTCCTAATGTGTATGAGTTGGTCTAGAAGGCCACTGCGGTCCTTTCAAACCCTCAAATTCTATCATTCTGTGCTTCTATTCCACTGAAGGTCTGACACCATCCCAGGCTTTGCCAAGGCATTGTCATGGCCTTGCTGGAAGCAGAAATAACCTGATTCTTGGGCATTCCGGAAGTTGGAACATAAGACCTTTCTAGGAAATAATCAATAATCAATCAGGCAGTAAGCATTTATTAAGCACCTACTACGTTGCAGGCACCATGTTAAGAGTTAGGAATACGCTTTCAACTTCCCAACAGAGACCTCCTAAATTTCCAATTAACTAATGAATAGGGTGGGATCTGTGACCTGAGATGGCTCAACCTTCTTTTACCCCAAAATAAATTATTTTATTTGTTTATCCATCCATATGTCTTTCTTCTTAGTAGTACCCAGGAATGCCCTTCTCAGGGAGTTGCAGGAAAAGACTATAGTAGAAATAGTACTGGATTTGGGAACAGAAAATCTGGGAATTTGTGTGACTTCACACAAATTGTTCAATCTCTCTGAGCCTGAGTTTTCTCATCCATAAAACACAGATAATACTAATTCCACTCCCTGCCTCACAGAATTACTGCAAAGTATCTCAGTATTAAATGAAATATGCAAAAGTTCTTTGTGATCATGAAAGCTTTTACATCATTGGATTTGTGTCCATATAATGGTAGACACTTTGTCCCTACAGTTCAGATCATTACTCATCTATGCTTTCTCATTTTAGGCAACTTTTGTCCATGACCTCCCATCAATTATCCATATAGGACCCACTCCAAATATCAAAGGCCTTTCTCTAGCTATTTCTCTATCTACTATACCACATTGCATATATACACATATATATATATATATATATATATATATATAACATGTGTATATACATACATACTCATATATATATATATATATATAATATGTTTACATGGAGAGACACATGACAATATATGTAAAATAAATCAATCAACAAGCATTTATTATGTGACTACTGGGCTAGGTGCTAGGGATGCAAAGTAAAAAAGGAAGCAGACCTTGCCCTTAGGAAGCTTATATTCTATCAGGGTAGACAATATATATACTTATAAGCAGATATAACATAAGTATAAGTATATATATATGCACATCACCATTTGAGGAAGAAAGTGTTGGTGATAAAGTTGTGATCAGGATGTGCTGAAAGGAATAGGATAGGAGAATAAAATAATGCAGTAATATACTCTCACCGCCTGTTCGTGAAAGATACTGCCTCAGTGCCTAGTTTCCTAGCATCATCCCTCTTGCTTTCCCTTGGACAGCTTGATCCCTACAAAGAGTCCCTGGGTACCCTGGACCTTCAAAGGACCATCCTCCTCCAGTTGCTTAACCAGACAAAGGTAAGGGACTCCCTAACCACCTCAGCTCAAGCTATGGCTCACAAGCCAGGCCTGGGCAGAAATACCCCAAACTGTATGACTGAGGAGGAGAGTGGCCCGGTGATTACTGCCAAGGCTCCAGGGACAATCAGGAAGTCATCTAACCTACAGCAGAAGGGCTCATTTCACCTCCAAACGTACTAACTTTGAGACCTCAAGGAAACCACTTAACTTGTCTGTCCTGTTGGTTTGTCACCTATAAATTGAAGGGCTTAGACTCAATGGACTTTCTGAAGGGTCCCCATTCTGTTTTTTCACAGTCCCTCATCATAGTTAGACACTGTCACTATGGTTGCATTCTCATTAAAGTGCACACCTGACCAGATACTCATGACATAAACCACCCCTGGACACGCCTTTTATTTGCTGGGCATAGTTAGTTGGGAATCCTGGTCTCAAGTAGTCATGATCACAATGCTGGTTCATTGAGAGGCATCATGACAGTGTCAAGGGCACTGGACTTGAAGGCAGAACACCTGGGTGTGTGACTCTGAACAAATCACTTAGCCCCTTTGTGTCTAAGGTTCTTCATCTGTAAAATGAAGGGACTGGGCCTGACAGCTTCGGAGTTCCCTCTCAGCTCTAAATACATGATTCTATGCAGGAGGATAAATGGTGTCCGGGAGACTGAAAGAGGAAGGGGAAGGTAGAAGAGGGACACTCTGAAAGGGAGCCAGGAAGCCAGTGAAGAGAAAACCCAGATGCATCCAATATGTTAAGATACTCCCAGTTCAGCCCTGACCTACCAAGAGGAGAAGGGAAAGAAAAACTTAGGGGAAAAAAAAGAGGCAGAAGAGAAAGAAAGGATGCAGGAAGGCAGATCCACCTCCTCCCTCTCCCTCTTTATTATCGGCACAGCAAACTAAATTATAGTACTTGAGGGATTTCCTTACATCTATGACCTTTAAGACAATACCTAGAGAATGGCGTGGGTCTACCAAATGGGAGGACAGAACATGGAGCATGTTTGACAACAGCGGCAAAGCTGGTATCCTGCAGGATTGATGTGCCCCTGCCCATGAACAGATGCCTCAGCCAAACTCACTCTACCTCTCAGCCCTCTTTCTATGTGCAGGCTATGAACAGGAGCTCGGAAATGGATTTTACCCTTCAGAATCTAAATGGCAGCAGCATCAGAGATCTCTGTGAGGGCTGCTGTGAGGAGAGAGAGAAAGAGGAGCCAAACCTAAGCAGGAAACTAAGTATGACATTGAAGGTAAGAATAACCTCAGAAAGAAATATTTAAGGGGATTGTTGGGAGGGTGGGGAAGGTGAGGCAAGAGAGGAGGGAACCAGAATACTAGAGTCAGAAGAGTCAGAAAGGGCCTTCCCTGATCCCCCCCACCCCCACTTCTAATGTTTTCCCTCCATATCTGATATATCTTTCTTTCTGCATGTACTACATACATGTTATCTTCCCTGATAGAATGTAAGCTCTTTGAGACCAGGGATTGTTTTAATTGTTTTGCCTTTGTTTCCCCAGTGACAAGCATTAGTAACTTGCATATAGTAGCTACTTGTTGATTAACTAATTGGCTGAGGTCATATAGTCCAACTGCTTCATTTTACAGAGCCCTGGAGGGGTGAAGTACTTTGCCAAAAACACGTAGATAATAATTATGGGTGCCAAGATCCAAGTCCAGGCCTGTCTTTTTCCCAGATTTCATTTTAGAGATAATTCAGAAGATGCCAAAAGATCACTTTCCTACACACTATCACTCCACATTAATGGGCAAAGAAGGAAATGTTTTGCTAAAAACATACCCAGAGGACACAGACGCACAACACCAGACTCTTAATAATAATAATAATCAATATTATTAGTTATGATAACTAGCATTCATATATTGCCTATTATGTGCCTGGCACTATGCTAAGCACTTTACAATTATTATCTCATTTGATCCTCACAACAACTCTGAGAGGTAGCTGCTGTTATTATCACCATTTTACAGATGAGGAAACTGAGACAGAGGTTAAATGGCTTACCCAGGTCATAGCAAGTGTCTTGAGGTTGAATTTGAACTCAGGTCTTCCTGACTCCAGGCTCAGCACTCAATCCACTGTCCACCTAGCTGTCCTGAAGAGTCTGAAAAGAAAATGAGAGGGTAGAGGACTTTAGAGGTGGGGGTGGAGAGGAGGTGTACTTGGAGTTCAGGTCCCAGGGTATGTGACTGGATGAGAGTAATCACAGGCTACACGGACATATCTAATCCCTTCAGAGATCAGAGGATGAGTAGAGAACAGGAGCCATCTATGAATAGCCTTAAGAGCTGACACTATCGAGGACACACTCCCTGTTCTTTCTTTTTCCACTGGTCAGGGTTCCCTCCTTTGGCCTCTCTTATCCCTGCTGTCTTTTCCTTCAGCAGCAGTGTTTTTCCCTCTAGGCATCAAAATCTACCCCAGCCATCTCCCCCTTCCCTCCAGGTTCTTATAATAATATCCATAATCACTAGTATTTGTATAAAGCTTTAAGGTTTGCCGACATTTAAACCTCAAAACAACTCTTCAAGGTAAGTGCTATTATTATCCCCATTTTACAGATGAGAGATTGAGACCCAGACAAGTTAAGCATTTTGCCCAAGATTACACAGCTGGCAAATGTCTGGGGTCTTGCTGACTCCAAGCCCAGCATTTTATCTAGTATCCCACCTAGTTGTCCATGGGTTTCCTAACAATCCCCTCTACCTTTTTGTCTTGACAAGTACAAGAGCCCAAATCATAGGGACGATTCTACACCTGTAATGCACTTGGTCCTCTTCTCTGTCTCTCAAACATTTACCTGTTCTCCAAAGTCAAACTCAATCCCAACTTCTAGCAGGACTCACACTCCAGCTCACAATGGGCTCTCCTTCACCAAAGTCCTATAGCGCCTGGTCAAAATCACACAATGTGGTCTTTAATCATCCTCTGCTTGAGGAGCAGGCACATGCTGCCTCCCCAGCTACAATGGAAATCAAGATAGGACCTTCTACTTTTTTATATTTTCTTTGGGTTGGAAAGACAAAGTATTCAGTAAGTATTGACTGATTGAATTGCAGTCTCCCAGGAAGAGAAGACCTGGCCAGTGGACACTCCTTAGGGGTGTGGCTCTCCCGCTTGAGAACAGTTCCATCAATATGGTAAGGAGAAACTGGGGATAAGGAAAGGAAAAATAAACGGGAAAGGTGAACTCTTGGGAAAAACTCTAAGGAATAGCAAGGGCCGAAATTCACTTTCCCTCTGGCAGAGTCAGTGTTGCCCACCCAGAGCAGGGCAGCAAAGTATATGCTACAGAACTATGCCCAGAAAGTTACCAAAGTTATCAAACTCTCTGACTTGCTATACCACTGCCAGGCCTATAACTCCAAGAAATCAAAGGGGGGGGGGTCTATATACACAAATATATAGCAACTCTTCTTGTGGTAGCCCCAAACTGGAAACTAACGGGTGGTTTTCCTAGGGGGGAATGGATAAACAAATTATGTTCTATGAGTGTCATGGATCAGAAGAACTCCCAAAATTAAGTTTTTATTTATTACCCCAACTTTACAGATGAGGAAATTGAGGCAAAGAGAAGTTCAGTGACTTGCCCAGGGTCACATAAGTAGTGTCTGAGGCCAGATTTAAACTCAGGTCTGCCCAGCACTCTACTCACTACATCACCTAGCTCTACTGAAGTGTCTGAAGAGGAAATGGGAGGGTAGGAGACCTATGGGGGAGGGGGTTGAGAGTAAAATAGGGGGAAGGGGCAATGAACTTGGCGTTAAGGAACCTATAAACTAAAGGGCTCATTACTGCTTCCCAAGTTAACAGGAAGGGTAACGAGACCTTTGGAATAAAAGAAGATCTAGGTCAAAGAGGGCGGGACTTAGGTCTTGCAGAGGGAGATTGGGACTGGAAAAAGAGGATTCAGGCTTGAGGGGAAAGGATTTGGACAAGGCAGAGGGAGACAAGTTTGGGGGCAGAAAAGACTTAGGGTCATGTCCCCGAAGCTCTTCAGAGCTCAAGCCTGGGGCAATGTGGACCATTTGATTTGAGGATCTGCAAATCCATTTTGGTTGCTTGCTTCTTTTTACATTTGTTTCTCTGAGTCCTAAGGGGAACTGGAGGGGAAGTGTGAACATACCCTTATATATAAGCACAGTAGGCAGCCACTGACATGTTATAAGGGCCTCTGCAAACATCAGCCCCAACCCAAAAGTATATCTTCCTCAGAATCACAAATACCAGATTTGGGAGGGATTCTGGAGTTCATATAATTCAACCTCCTCATTTTACAAATGAAGAAACTGAGATCCGGAGAGGAGAAGAGTCAGGATTCAAATCAATATCCTCTAACTCCCATCTATATTCCATGAACCTCTCCTTATTCTTCTCTTGCAGAACATATTTGTTGTTGTTGTTCAGTCATGTCCAACTCTTTTTGACCCCTTTTGGGTTTTTCTTGGCAAAGATACTGAAGAAGTTTGCCATTTCCTTCTCCAGCTCATTTTACAGATGAGGAAACAGGCATGCAGGGTTAAGTGACTTGCCCAAGGTCATACAGCCGTTAAGTGTGTCTGAGGCCAAATTTGAACTCAGGAAGATGAGTCTTCCTGACTCCAGGCACAGTACTCTATCCACTGCACCACTGTTCAGGTGGAGCACCAAAGTTGGGGTTTCTTTCTGCTTGGTTCTCTGTTCCTCCTCATCTCCTTCTCAACAAAATTATTGCCCGGTCTCTGCAGGTGATAATGTTTCATAATGGCACTCATATCGGCTATCAAGATAAGAAAGTCACACACCAGGTATGGGACTGCTTCTCTAAGTGCTCAGGTAGGAAGAATTGGGTTTTCTGAAGGAGCTTTGACAACCAGCCAGCATGCTGGGGGGGAGGCTGAAAGCCAGGTATTCTAATCTCCTGAAATCCTTCCTTTGCACTCTCCTCTTCCACCAGGCTGAGAACCTCAGAGAAGGGTGGTGCTCTGGCTGCTGCGAAGACAGTGAAACTGTGGTGGTCCTTGAGAGAAGAGAGGGAGAAGAAGTCAGAGAAGTGCCTCCTATTACCACTGATCATGGTGGTCAGGTCCTAGGGAACTCTGGCTCCACAGAGATGAGATTTGCTCACCTCTCCGAAGTTTCCCATGAAGCTGGAGGGCAGTTTGATCTCAGCTAAACAGTGCTCTAGTCTGGGCCTCTACCTTGAATAAGGTAAGTCAACATATACTAAATCCTAAATCCTACTGTGTTTCCAGCCATGTTTTAGGCCCTGTGGGTAATACAAGAAAAGTTAAAGATGCAGTCCCTGCCTTCAAGAAGCTTACAGTCTAGATGGGGAGCTAAGTTACTACACCTATGAAACAGAGAACATTACATACTATTTAACCAAGTGCCAAAGGAGTCTCAACTCTGCCACTCTGTTACAGCCTAGAATGGCCATGACATTTGATGTGGGATTCCAAAAAGTGGGAGGAGTATGGAATAGAAGTAATGAGAAAAACAGCCTCATTATAATAATGTTTGCATATTTGATAAGGAGAAATGAGATAGTGAGGTTCGGTGGACAAGGGCAGGCCTTAGAGTCAAGGAGACTTGGGTTCAGTCTTAGCTATGTGAGTATGGATGAGTCATTTGACCTCTTGGTGTCCCAAGGCAACTCTCTAAGACTCTTAAGTTACAGATAATTGCTGAACTGAAGCTCTCCCTCAAGAGAAACTTTCCACACTGCAGATGAAATCCCAGCTCAGAACCAAAGATAGATAGGTAAAATGGAGCCTTGATGCCAGGTTGAGGAACTAGACTTGACAGTCAAGCAAAGGGGAGCTATTGACTGGTGGATATCCTACTGAACTCAGTCTTCTCTTCTACTTCCAGACCTAGCACAATGCCCAGCAGGAACAGAGCACCACAAGAAATATTTTACTTGTGTTGAAGCAATAATTGTGGGAAATAAAAGATCCTGTGTTCCATTCCCTCCAGGTGACAGCAGGAACCAGTCCCCATCTGGTGTTGTTTGCCCTTCTTTTTCAAAGAGGAACAACAGGGGCAGCTAGGTTGCACAGTGGATAGAGCACCAGCCCTGAAGTCAGGAGGACCTGAGTTCAAATCCAGCCTCAAACCAAACACTTGACCCTTACTAGCTATGTGACCTTGGCAAGTCACTTGACCCCAATTGCCTAAAAATTAAAAAAAAAAGAGGAACAGTAGCATCACAACGTGATGTCTTGACTAGTACGTGAATTGGATTTAAGTGAGGCAAAGTTGCACAAAGTTGTCAGTCTCACTCTCTCCTCCTGAATCATTGAAGTCCAGTGGCAAGAAAAAAGTCAGGACAATTGGCCATGGCCCAGGATGCAGTGGATAACTTTGATGTCTGACCAAGTTCTAAGTGCTCCATGGTGCCTGTTTCCGTCACCTTCATGGCTATCAGAACAAATTGTTTTCATCTGTCCATGCTACCAGGGGTGTCCTCACATTTTGGGGGTAGACATGCCCCAAATCACTGATGAGTTTAATGCTCATCAGTTACCCTCAATCTGGTATAGTCTGTCTTCTGAGAAGGTTTACCAGAGTTCGGCCACAGTGCATGCTATAGCTTCTTAGAGCCCCAGGTGAGAGTTGGGTGAGAAATGAACACCAAACTCGAATGAGCAGCCCTGAAAACCGCTCAGCAGGCCCTCACACCAAAGGTGTTAGCCTTCCTTGAATACCCCATACACCGCAACTAGTCACCATAGACAATGGAGCTAAGATGCTACAATTGGATTAGGAGAAGGAAGGGTTCTTTGATTTCTCTCTCCTTTATTTCCAGGTTGTTGCTAGGTCCTCAGTTTCTTTACACCATGCCTGAACTTTACTTCCTCCTTCATTTTGTAATAAAACATTTCCCTTTTCCTGATCACCCTCACAAGACAGGGTCAAGTAACCTCCCTAGAAGAGAACAAGGCACTTCCAGGAGGCCAGGCTACGTTCCAATTGACTATAAACTCCTCTAGGGAAAGGACTACTGATTGTGTCTTTGGGTAAACAAATGTCAGACCCAGACCTCTAGATTCAAACTTGAGGGTCTCTCAACAATAATAGTAATCTTGGTAGCTCGTGCCCCTATTCGGAATCTGGGAACATCAGAATTGGGTTTATGTTTCTCAAAGTTTCAACTACCTTGAAAACCCTTGGGTTCACAAAAGTATGAAACATAGAACGGCTTTGTTTAACACAGAAAGGACCCATGTCTGAACTCTTGACTAAGCAGTAGAGAGCTCCTACTGGTAAGCTCCAGAGGTTTGAGTCCCAGTCCCCACAAACCCATCTCACTTAGTGAAAGTACCTGCCTCTTAAGTGGAATCACAGGTCTGATAGCCCTTGTAGCCCTGTGATATGGGTACATGTCCAATACCTACATCTCCCCACTCACCTCCTTCCCTACACAACTCCACTGGCCTGCAGTTGTCCCTTCATTCCAGTCCACACTCATCCTTACTTCTGCCTTCCCTCAGCATATCTCTCCATTCTAGGCACCCTGTGTCTCTCTCTCTCACACACACACACACACACACACACACACACACACACACACACACACACACATACACACACACACAAAAAGCCCTTCACCTGGAACCTTCATTCTCCTCTTGTGCATCATGCCTACTACATTTGTATCAGCAGACAAACATGGCATTAAACATAATAAACATTTAACAGATGTTTCTTAAGTGGAATTTAACCAAATCGAATTGAATATGTTAGAATTTTTCAGTGGTGAGACTTTTCACTCCTTTCCCTAGGAAATTAAGTCAAGTACCACAGGCAACTGAACAAATTGACTCAGATGATGGGGATAACTGATGATGAAGTTTTCAAGGTGAGGGAAACAGAATTTGGAGGCTACTGGTCAACAAGTCATTAAACAATCCTAATTAAGGGACCATATGGATACGCTCACTTACTAGCTTCCTTAAAAAAAGCCTCAGTCCTTTCCTGCTAGAAATTTCCAGTCTAAGGCAAACATAATCAAACCAGAGTAAGAGAAACAAGGGTTTTCATCTCATGCAGAAGGAAGAGGGGGAAATCCTGAAAGTTTTATTTGCCTTCCTCGAATCCAAACTGCTTCTCCCTATTCCAAAAGGCCTAGATTTTCACAAGTTTCATCTTTTATCTGCAATAAGTGAAATACCTCCAAGGGAGACTCTATTTGTTATTAGGAACAGAGTTCCAACAGACTGAAGTTTTTTTGGTAATGTTATAGTTTTGGTATTAGCTTTTATCACCCTCTAAGAATTGCCATGGGGCAGCTAGGTGGTACAGTGGATAGAGTGCCAGCCTGGTGTCAGGGAGACTCATCTTCCTGAGTTCAAATCTGGCCTCAGACACATACTAGCTATGTGAACCTGGGCAAGCCACTTCACCCTGTTTCCCTCAGTTTCCTCATCTGTAGAATGAGCTAGAGAAGGAAAAAAGCAAACCACTACAGTATCTTTGCCAAGAAAACCCAAAAAAAGGAGTTATGAAGAGTCAGATACAATTTAAAAAAAAAAAACAACTAAGCAACTATCCAACTAAACAATAACAAAGACAATTGTCACAGAAGACGGAAATGCTTCCCTCAAGACACTGTGATTCCAAGCTTCCCTCCTCCCTCACCTGGAAGCTCCATTTTCCTCTCGTGCATATGCTCTGTGAATTTCAGGGAGACAAAGGGGATGTTCTTTGGCACTTTAGTAAGTATTAAAGGATCATAAGATCTAGGTCTGGAAGGCATCTTTCAAGTTCAATCCCTTCTTTTACAGATCATAAAACTGAGGCCCAAAGCAATTAAATAATTGGCCTGGGATCCCCTAGCTAGTGTCTAAGGTAGAATTTAAACTTAGGTCTTTCTGACTACAAATCAAGCATTCTATGCACTATATCACACTGGCTCTTTAGGATCTATCCTCTAACAGTGAATGCAACATTCTATACCCATAGTCCTCAACCTTGCAAGGAAAAGAAGGAATAGGCTTTAGTTTCAGCTTCTAGTGGGCCATTCTCTAATTATTAGTAGGCACTCTTGCTAGTTGTATGTATAATACTTTAAATTTTGCAGATTACAGTAGGACAGAAAACTTAGAGCTGGTAAGACCCTTAAAACTCAAAAGTTATATCGTCCAACCCCCTCCATTTTCAAAGGAAGACTCTGAAGCCCAAACAGGCAAAGTCACATGGTCAAGGTCACATAGGGAGTAAATAGCTTAGGTAAGATTCACACCAAGGTTTTACAACTCTAGATACAGTATGGTTTCCACTACCCCATACAATTTTGCTGATGACACCAGAGTGTCTTGCCAGCCTTTTCCCAACTCTCAAGTAAATCAGTGATAAAATAGAGCAGAAGGGAACACCCTCTTCTTCTCTTGTTTTCCCATTAATGAAACAGAGATCAGAAGTTAATTTGAACATGAAAATTATACCCTTAGACAAGTAGTATTTTGTTGTTGCTGTTAGGCAATTGGGGTTAAGTGACTTGCCCAGGGTCACACAGCTAGTGAGTGTTATGTGTCTGAGGCCAGATTTGAAATCAGGTCCTCCTGAATCCAAGGCCGGTGCTCTATCCACTGCACCACCTTCCTTCTGAGTAGAGCAAATTGTTGGTCTCTGCCCCTAACTTCCTGCTTCCCTTCCTGGAAGGAATTGAAGTCCCACTTGGAGAAGAGTGAGGGGAGAAGAGGTTAGAGATGTCTATTCTGCCTCGCTTCAAGCCACAAAATGACAATCCCATGCTACATGTGGGGTATAGCCCTCACTACATACATGTGTATATATGATCTCGTTGAATCATCACAACAACCTTGTGAGGTAGGTTAAAATCCTCTCTTCATCCAACCCATCCTAACATGCCATAATTTCAAGCCCCTCCACTATCTTGATTGCCCTCCACTGTGTGTGTTTGTGAAAGACACTCCAACTCCATGACTCATGAATTCCTTATCTATAAAACAGAAGGATTATACTCAGGGACCTCTAAGGCACCTCCCAGCCCAAATCTACAGTCAGATGCCCTAGAATGCAAATACTCTTCCAAAATGATGGCCTCACAACTGATCTAGTCTTCTAAATATAGGCTTAACAATGGGACCATCACCTCCTTTGTTCTAAACATGCTTCTCTCAGTGTACTCTAAGACATTTTGGGGCAGCTACCATTCACAATGTCAACATAAAAAATAACTGGAAGAGTTCTATGCTTATGTCTCTAGTTATGCAGGGCAATATCTGTATGGGCAAAGCAAATATCTCATTTTTGTGGTAAGTTCAAGGGACATCAAGAAGTCTCTAATTTACAACCCTAAATCCCCTTCCCCCAAAAAAAAACCCCTTTCCTATCACCTGCTTATGGCTGTCTGTAGTTCTGCTGTTAGTGAGTCATAGCAGAGGCTGGATATACTTCACTGGGCAGTGGATTGACTTCTTAAACTCTCTTCCAACTTCAAGACTCTATTATACTAACCCTGAAGAAGACAGATCTTAGAAAAAAATAGTGTGGTGTTAGCAGAGAGTATACTGGTAAATGTTTAACAAGAGGCTCTCCAAAAAAAATGTGTTCTATGCTTTTAATCTGCATTATCAACATTTTCTTAACTCAAGACGCTCCAATATAGCCATTTCTGAGGGAGAAAATTTAGCCATCTGCTCTTAGAGCCTGGAGGAATTGGCTCTGGGTGTAAAGGAAAGCAGCGGATTTGAACTTGGGAAACATAGGTTTGAATCTGACTCTGTGCCTTACTACCCGTGAGAAATTGGACAAGTCACTTAACCTCTATGGGCTTAGCTTCCTGCTCTGTAAAAAGAGGGTTCTAACTAAATGACCTCCAAGCCTATAAAGTGTCTCCACCAATTGGAAGGTTTAGCACTAGCTACTTCCGTTTTCAACCACAAGAGTGTTTCTAAAGGTAGCAGAAGGCATTCTGAGAGCCTCAGCCAAGGTGACCAATTTCCTTTCTTTATGAGTTCTAGAGAACCAAGCAATCGATCAACAAGCCTACTATGAGCAAGGGAGAGGGGGAGGTGGGGTAAAAAAAAAATTAATAATAGTAAAATAGCATTTATATAGAAAGCTCTTTAAAGTTTAAAGGCACTTTACATTTCATTTGATCTAGTCTCTCCCCTCAAGGAGTTTGTATTCTGTAGGGGAAAATCACATGTACACATAGCAGTAGACACTGAACAAGGTAAAAAACAAGAGAATGGGGAGAGAGGGAGACTTGCAGGTGCAGGTCAGGAAAGCTTTTGTGCAGAGAGACTGTCATCTGAACTGAGATTTGAAGACAGGGATTCTAAAAGGAGGAGGTGAAGAGGTGGTGCATTGCAGACACAGAGGACAGACAGCCTGTGCAGAGGCGCCGAAATGGTGAGCTAGAAAATGAGAGAGCGGGGATGTAGGCCACTTTAACGGGGCAGTAAAGAGTGTGGAGGGGAGCGGTGTCTGAAGACGGAGGTTGGGTGTAGATTGTGAAGGAAGCAGGCTACCAGAGGGCCTCCAGAGGCTGCCCAGAGGCTCGGGGCTTTCTAATTCGACAGCCCTTTGGGAAAGGTTGACTGCAGCCATGCACAGGTAGGCTGCCGGCCGAAATATTCTCCCCAGAGGGCGGGCAGGCAAGCAGGCTCGGATGGGGCTCCTGAGAATTGCAATATCCCTCCTCTCCTTTGGGTCCGAGCAGGGAGACAAACAGGAAATGGGGCGAGATCGCTTCCAGGCTGGGCTCAGGAAGGGTTCCCAGGGATGCGCGGTCCCCTGCCAGGGCTCCGAGCTGGAGCCGAAACGGCCACCTGGCAGGACATTGGGAGAACCATGCAGACCTGGACTTCCTGGATCCCGGGATGCCGGAACCGTGCTCCCTCTGGACTCCCAGCCCAGCGCCCCAGCTCGTCCGAGATTCGAACTCTCAGAGTGCCTGCCTGCAGCCTCCAGCCTCCAGCCTCCTTCTGGTCCCCAGGGTTCCCAGCCAGAACGAAGAGAGCCTGACTTTGATCCCTGACCCTGACCTAGGACCAAAGGGGAGAGCACCCGCCTCCCAGCTCTTCCCACCCGAAGAATGAGGATCTGGCGGTAGAGCCGGCTGACCAGGTAAAAGGATGAATAGAGGGCACGGTCAGTGGCGGAGAATCTAGACTAGAGTTAAGGACAAGTCCACCCCTCCCCTTCTCCTCAATTCCGGGCTAGATCTCCCTGCTGGGGAAATTAGAAGGAAACCAGGCGCATGGAAATTGCCTTCACTAAGAGCTATATTTAATGGAAAGGTTTAGGTTTTACTGCACCTGGGGGGAGCTGAACACTAAGCCTCATAATATCCACATAGGAAGGCCACATGATTTAGAGCTGAAAGGACCCAAGAGATCATCTAGTTAAAAGGATTCATTTCACAGATGAGGAAACTGAGGCTAAGAGGTGAAGTGGTTTGCTACCAAAAGTTAGTGGTCAGGTTTTAAGCCCTAAATCTTTTGAATCTTGAATCCATTGTTTTTTCCACACACTCCACTGAAGGGGTAGGGGGAAGGAGAGTCTGTGAATGTTGGTGAGGTTGACAGATCCCTGAGGGTCCTCATTCATGGAAGGCACCCCTTGCTCCTTTCTCGCCCCAGCTCTGCTGCCAACTAGCTTTGTGATTCTGGCTCAGGACTTCATCTGAGTCTGCTTCTTCATCTATAAAATGGATGTAATAATCCCTGCCTCACTGATGGAAATATGGAAGGAAGTGCTTATTAAGCACTGTACTAAGTTCATTATAAATAATATAATATAAATAATATAAAATAATATAAATAAATAATTTTCACAAAGAGTTCTTTCAAAAGTAGACAGTTATGCAGATGCAAGTTTCTTTAACTGGCTTAGGCTTGAAATTCAACATGTAATGACTTAGGAGGAGGGGAATATTGAAAGGTCATCTAATCCATCCCTCTATATCTGGGCTGATCCACGGAAGCAATACCTGAGTCCAATAATAGGACTCAGAGTTAGGAAGACCTGTCTTAGACACTTATATGATGTGTGACCCTAAGCAAGGCTACCTCTCTCAGCCTCAGTTTCCTCATCTGTAAAAATGGGAAAGTTATAACACCTACCTCACAGAGCTTTGAGAATCCAGTAAGATAATATATGTAATGCACTTTTCAGACCTTAAAGCACTACATAAAAATTGGCTACTATTATTATGTCTTAATGTTACCTTTCCTTAAGGGATCTCAGCCACTTCATGAAGTGGCAGCTATCACCCACAGCATCACAGATTTGAGGTGGAAAGGACCTTAGAGATTATCTGGTCCAAACCCTAACATGTCACAGGTAAGAAAACTGGGGTCCAGAGATATTAAATAATTTGCCCAAGGTCACAAAGGTAAGTGGCAGCACCAAGTCCTCCCATTCTAAATCCAGCCCTCTTTCTTCAAAACCACACTACCCAAAGCCACAGTGAATGGCAAAGCTGAGACTGGAACTCATATCTGTTGATGCCAAGTCTACTATTTTCTCTATGACACCCTATGTTCCCCTCCCCTCTTCCACCCCTTTTCCTCAACACTCACCCCTGAATTTTGAATACACAATCAAGTGAGACCCAGAGACATTAATAGATTTGTCTGGAGCAGACACAATCTAAGAAAAGGTATGGAATCAGACTCTGCTCTTATGAGGAGCTGGCCACTCCTTTCCAATGAAGAAATTGCCGTAGCACCAGCCTTCTAGCACCTCCTCACCCAACAGTATAGTCATTGGCCCTTTGGCTGAGTAGATACTTGTCCAGTTTCAGGGCTTAGCAAGTCCTCAGTACTGTTCATGTTGGACAGATTATTTCAAGGACACAGTAGCCTCAGATGGTCTCTAAAGAAGGGATTCTAACTCTCCATGCCCATTAAACCATCTCTCTGGAAACTGGCATAGACATTGAGTGGCACAGCTGGCTCCAAGTGTTTCCTAGGCCCTAAGGTGGCCTTGAAGTATAAAAATGTCCTGGGTTTCCTCACTGCCAAGTTCAGAAGGGTGAAAAAATGGAAGTGGAGATGACCATGAAGGGGAAAGGAAGAAGAATGACTATGTCTTACACATTTATGTGTGTGATGTACACATGTGAATGTGAGTGGCATGGTTGTATATAGTGTCTGTGTGTGCATATGTGTTATGCCATATTTTTATTTGTGATATATGTATATATTGTGTATGTATATGCATGTATGTATGTGTACATGTATATGCTGTGGAAGATCTCTGAGTGTTCAATGAACGATGTTCAAGGCAAGGTTGTGGTAACAGACTCAAAGAGATAAGTTGTGTATGTGTATATATATATGTATATATATATGTATATATATATATGTGTGTATATATATATGTATATATATGTGTGTGTGTGTGTATGTATATATATGTATGTGTGTGTATGTATGTATGTATATACATATGTGTGTATATGTATATATATACATACATATGTACCCATCCTATACACCAAATATGAGCCCAGCCCCTGTTCCTCTTGTCCTCACCTTTTAGATGCATGAATAAATGAAAATGCATTTACTAAGTGCTTTGTTGTTGTTGTCCAGCCATGACTGACTTTTCATGATTCCATTTAGGATTTTCTTAGCAAAGATACTAGTTTGTCGTTTCCTTCTCCAGCTCATTTTACAGATGAGGAAACTGAGACAAACAGGGTTAAGTGACTTGCACTCATACAGCTAGTAAATGTCTGAGGCTGGAGTTGAACTCAGGAAGATGAGTCTTGCTGACTCCAGGCCTGGTGGTCTATCCATTGTGCCACTTGCCTGCCTCTTAAGATTAAGGTTTCCCATATATGTGGTGTTGTGGAAACATGACTGGCTTTGGACTCAAGAGGATCTAGATTTAAATCCTGACTCTACCACTTTAATATTAGCTGTAAGAACTTGGCCAAATCACTTAACTTTTCTGGGCCTCAGTTTTCCCCCCTAAAATAAGGGAGTTGGATAAAACGATCACTAAAGCCCCTTCCAGCTCTCAACTGTGATCCTTATCATCCATATCCACACTACCTAGGACAGCTCCTTGCGTGTGGAAGATACTTAACATCTATGTATTGAATGAAATTCACAAACCCTGGAGGATAAGCTTCATCATCTTCAGCTCCTCCTTCCTTGGAGTGGGAAGGAAGTATGGGGAGGCAGGAGGGGTTGGAGAATCCTCCAGCCATAGGGTGAAATAAACACCTGGATATGGAACCAGAGGATGGGAGACTGGATCCCAGCTCTGCTAATTATTCCTTATGTGGTCTGAGACAAACCCTTTAACCACTCTGGATTTCAGTTAGGAAACTGAGAGAAGCAACTAGGTAGTGCTGTGGATAGAGCATCAGGCCTAGAGTCAGGAAGACTCATCTTCCTGAGTTCAAATCTGGCATCAGACACATTTACTAGCTGTGTGACCCTGGGCAAGTCACTTAACCCTGTTTGCCTTGGTTTCCTTCTCTGTAAAATGAACTGGAGAAGGAAATAGCAAACTAGTATCTTTGCCAAGGAAACCCCAAATGGGGTCACAAAGACATGACTGAAATGAGTTAACAACAACAAAAAGAGGAGAGGATTGGATTAAGTGATCGGGTGATCAGGGTCCCTAAATCTGATGATCCATTGAGTATAATTTCATTATTTCCCTGATGAAGAAATTCTCTCTACTGTTTGCAGGTCAGCATCTTTAGTAGCCCAAAGGTTCTCATCCTTGACAGCCAGGACTGAAGTCAGGAAGACCTGAGTTCAAATCCAGTCTCACATGCCTACTAGTTTTTTAATCCTGGGCAAGTCACTTAACCTCTGTCAGCCTCAGTCTCTTCACCTGCAACCTACTTCGCAGGGTTGTTATAAGGATCAAATGAGATAATTATTGTAAAGCGGTTAGTACAGAGCCTGGCATATAATAAGCACTATATAAATGTTAGCTGTTATCATTATTATTTGGCAGCTAGGTGGTGCAGTGGATAGATAGAGTTCTGGGTCTGGAGTTTAAGAAAACAAGCTCGGATTAAGCTTCAGATACTTACTAGCTGTGTGACCTTAGGCAAGTCATTTAATCTCTGCCTGCCTCAGTTTCTCATCATAATAATAGCACCTAACTTAGGGTTGTTGTGAGGAGCAACAAGATCATTGCAAAGCACTTAGTGCAGTGCCTGACACATAATAATTGTTATGTAAATGTTGGTTGTCATCATCATTATCATTATTTATGTCTTGGACCCCTTTGGCAATCTGGTGAAGCCTTTGGACCTCTTCTCAGAATGTTTTTAAATGCACAAAATAAGATACATAGGACTACAAGGGAAACCAATTATATTGAAATTGTTATCCAAGTATTTTAAAAGAATAAGTTCACAGACGCCCTAAAATCTCTCCTTAGACTGTTTGGGGGCTCTGTGGACCCCAGCTTAAGAACTCCTGCAATAGAGAGTTTCATAAAGTATAAAGAGGTTAAGTGACTTGCCCAGAGTCACACAGCCAGTCTATGTCAAAAGCAGGATTTAACCCCAGTTGCTACTGATTCAGGTACTCTTCAAAATTCAGAGAGGGATGGAGTGGGGGTAGAGGAAAGGGCTACACATTTAGTGAAAATATACTATTAAATAGAATGAATATTAAGGTCCCTCATATCATTCTCCAGGATGTCTTTTTTGCTATCTAGCAGCTAACAGGTAAAAGTCACAGATATTAAGTGTGACAGTCAGCAAAGGACACACAGGTCCCAGTCTAGAGTCCTCAGAAAGAAAGATGATGGGCACCAGGTGAGGATCACTTCACTGAGGCACATTCCTAGCCAAAGCACACAACACATATTGTGGCTACTGTGGAAGTAAGGAAGCTGTCAGAGTGTGGAGCCTTAGATCACACCCAAGCACTATAACTATTAGTTATCCCTATTGTACAGCTGAGGAAACTGAAGCAGACAGAGGCTAAATGACACCCCCAGGTTCATACAGCTAGAAAGTGTCTGAGGCTGGACTTGAACTCAGGTCTTCCTGACTCCAAGCTCTATCCACTGCTCTGCCTCATTGCTCACTATTAATAAGCAGGGGAGACAGAACAATATGTGGGGCAGGCACAAGGCCATGTGTATCCCAAAGTCTCTCTTGTCTTTGGCACCTAAAACTCCCCTTATTAGAGTAACCTTATTGGGTGAAGATATCATCTCCAGAAAGCAATAGGTGAAAATTGTTCAATTATGAAGCATTGAATGACTTAGACTCATGATTTAGTACTGAAAAGGAATTTGAGAATCAGCCTATTCTCTCCGTCGTTTAGTCATTTTTCAGTCACGTCCAACTCTTTATGATCCCATTTGGGGTTTTCTTGGCAAAGAGACTAGAGTGCTTTGCCACTCTAATGAGCTCTAGCTCATTTTACAGAGAAGGAAACTGAGGCAAACAGGGTTAAATAAGTTGCCCAGGGTCACACAGCTAGTTAAGTGTCTGAGGCTGGATTTGAATTCAGGTCTTTTTGATTCCAGGCCCAGTATTCTTTCCACTGTACCACCTAGCTGCCCTCACTTCACAGATGAAGAAACTGAGGTATAGAGAGGTTACATAATTTATCCAAGGTCGCACAGGTAGTTCTCATATCGGCGCCAGAATTAGAAACTAGATCTCCTGAATGCTATTGTGATACAAAGGGGAAAGCCCTGAATTTGGAGAACAGGAGCTGGAATCCTAGCTCATTTACTTACCACTTGTAGAATAAATAGCTTTCACTAGATTAATGTCTCATTTCCCTTCCCAGAAGAAAGCCAATGATCTAGGCCTTTGCTCTTGTCTCCAAGCTAATTAACTTAGCCCTTTTCTAGACAACAAGCCTCTGAAGGAATAAAATGTAAAAGATGAAATGAAGAGGGAATATAAGAAATAAAGAGAGAAGGGACAAGGAACAGTGTCCTGCAGACTGTCAAATAACAAAATAGTTTTGGATCTTTAGATCTGAAAGGAACCTCACAGACCATCTAGCCTAACTTCTTCTCAGAGACAGAAACTGAAGCTCAGAAAGAAGTGGCTTGCTTAAGTTCAGAACAAGTCAGTGATGGTATGGAGACTAGAACCCACTGAGCCTCCCACAAAGCTTTTGCTTACATTACACTTGTATCTGCAGGAACAGAAGCTGGATATGTCATAGTGGGGATCTGTTTAGGATTTGGACTGGCCACTGTAATTCTGTGAGTTGTGAGTCTCTACAGGGAGGCATTACGGTGGTCCTGGGCTCTTGGTGAGGGTGGGAAAAGGGAGGTGCTAGTGAAGCAGAGAGGAAGATCCAAAGGTAACATATCCCTGACTTCCCCAGGGTTAGCCCCCTGCCTGGGTGAATACCAGCTTGGGAGGCCAAGGTGTTGAAGGTACCCCAAAACCCCAGTGAGTTGGAGTGACCCTACAAGTGCCCACTGTATGAGAAGTGCATCCGTCAGAAGAAGAACCTGAAGGCACACGCAAGCATCTACACCAGGGAGAAGCCACATACCTCCAACGAGTGTGGCCAATGCTTCCGGCAGAAAAGGAAACTTCAGAAGCACCAGCAGTTGCATCGGGGGAGACCCCCTCATCAATGGTGCTTCAGCGAGAAGCAGCCGCTGCACAAGCAGCAGAAGACACACACCGGAGAGACGTCTTTCACCGGCCCAGATTGTGGTGCTGACAGGGTCCTTGGGTGCTTGTATTCGGACCCCAATTTCTCTCTAGCCTCAGAAACACTGTCTCTGACAGTTTCTCCCCAGCCCAAGGACTCTGTGCTTAGCAATCACTCATGAGTGGGCCCCAGCAAGACCCTTATCTCTCTCCCTGGTGCAGTTCCAAACAGCACCTGAAGGAATTATTAGTTTAAACTGGCTTTGCACTGGGTCATAAAGACATTCATCCCCACTGGACTATCTATAGTACCGCCCTATCACATTATCTACATCCTGGGCTCCTCATTAACTGTTTTCTAGACTTAAGACATATGTATATTCCCTACATCTATCTTGTCAAACAAGACATTGATTGGTGGCAGACTGGACAACTCTCAGTTACCCTGAACTCTAGTGGACTTAGTGACATAACAGATCTAAAACCACACCTCCATGTGGCCCCCCTTGTGGGCTTTTCCTAATGAAGTCTGGGTAAAATGCCTGTGCAGTAGGTACAAGAAGTGCATGTTCTTTTCAGAACTGACCACTCCTTAACCACTCCCTAATCCCACCCTGAATCCCCTAGTTAGCATATTTGGCACATGTTTTATTGTATTTTATCCTATATAAACTTTAACTATACCTCTCTAAGGTTGCAGGATCCTTTAAAAATCCTTGCCCGCTGAAAAGCGTAACAATAAACTTTGCCACCTTGATTTAAAGAATGCTTGAGTCTGTGAATTCATTCCAGATGACCCATGTACTTCAGTCTTTGAGGGGTCACAACCTCTCAACCTCTCAAACCGCAACAGTGCCTGCTTCAGTCATAAGTACAACCTCAAAGACACACAGGCGAGTGCACACTAGGTGAGACAGCTCAGCACTGAGCCAACTGCAGTAGGGGCTTTGAGCTGCAGTGCCTCGAGGCGAGGGTCCACACCCACAGTGCTCCAGGGCCATTGGGAAGCAGCCCAACCTGGAAAGGTACTTGGAGACCCTTGCTGGCCATAGGCCTTGCAGCTGCCATGGGTGTGGCAAGACCTTCGGGCAGAACAAGCATCTGGTGAGCCCCTGCCACCTCCTCTGGTCTCTAAGTCTGCACCTAGTGCGGCAAGTGCCTGCGGCCAGCGAGCCAGTTTGACCCATCATGAGCAGACAGACACTGTGGAGAACCACTCCACCTGTACTACTGTGGGTAGGGGTAGTGGCAAGGCCTAGACATTCAGAGACAGGGAAGAGTCTGAGGGGTTCTAGAGTGCTGGCAGAACGACTGAGATTCATCACATCAGAATGTTTTGGGAACAATCTTATAGGTTCCTAAATTTAGAGCTGGAAGGGAACTTAAAGGACATAGAGTTCAAATCCCTCATTTTACAGATGAGGAAGCTGAGCTCAGAGGGAGTTAAGTGACTTTGCCCTGGATCAAGCAGCCTGAAAGTATATGAGGCAAAAACTGAACCTGAGTCTTCTTGATATGAATGCGGTACTCTGTCCACTGCACCTCCTACCCCCCCACACACACAAGCTGGGGATGGGGAGGGGAGAACAACAGAACTGGGAGTCAGAAGACCTGGGTCCTTCCTGCTGCACTATTCTCTGGGTCTATGACTTATTTTTGCTTAGAGCATTGTGACTGATGATGGGGAGAATGAGTGGTCTCTCCAACCACTCCCCAGTCTTCTCTGGCAGAGAAGCAAAGACAGGAAAAGACAAATTCTTTAAGAGATGATGTGGTGGCCTCAAGTGACTAATATATGAAAATGAGGCCCCTACAGTCAGGATGGTTCCCTTTTATGTATTTGGTTTTGGTATCATTTTGATTCTTTTGAGGAAAATAGCATTTTAAGCATGTGGTGCCACTGGTGTATATTTCTTCAAAATGGCCCGGCACTTCTAGGCAGGTCTCAATGCGTTTCTAGATGTCTTCAGGTGTTTAATCGTGATTAGTGTTAACTCTTCATTGAGACTCACCCCTAAAAAGCCATGCCTCCCTGGCTGGCCCCTGACTTAATTTCTGAATCTGATTCAACACTAAGGCCATAGTAACTAACACCTGTAGAAATGTTTCTGAGATGAGTCCACCTAACATCCTTCATCTCCCCACATCAGCTCAGAGCAGTTAGAAGCCTCTCTAGCTTCACAAGTCCAACTAAAGCCATGGTTCCCCTAGCAGCATCTTACAAAAACAAAAGAATATGGGATTCGAGTTGGAGGCTCTGGTTTCAAATCCTAGGTCTACTAGTTACTAGCAGGGTAATCTTGGGGCCTACTTCCTTCTTTGAGCCTTAATTGTCTTATCTGTAAAATGAGAATAATTGAACTAGATCAGTAGGATCAAACTCAATTAGAAATAGGGGGCCTCTAAACTACATAAGGACCCCTGCAGGATGCATATTAACTTAGAAAACTACATATTAACATTATCTATGTTTTATCTTATTTTTGTTTATTTTGTCAAATATTTCTCAATCACATTTTAGTCTGGCGCACTGCACTGGAGAATGCTGTGGGTCAGCCTTTGGACTGGATGACCTCTAAGGCCCCTTCCAGATCTAAGCCTATGAGCTTATGAGACAGATCCTACTGGGTACCCCTAATAGTCTCCTTGCATTCAACACTGGTCTCTTCTACCCAAATGTCTCAAAAGATTAAAGGAAAGGGGATAAAAAGTCTTCTCTTCAGGAATCCAACCCTACCATGACATCACTAAATTTGACAGTCACTCCATTTAGAGCATTAAGAATCTACTTTTCTACAATGTGAGCCATCATATAAAAAACATCATTGTAGATACATAGGTTAGTCATAGACTCCAGCTTGGCTCAGCTAAACATATAAATCTGGCTTCTTTTATTGCTGTTTTAACCCCACCAAAGACAATCTACCCCCAACGTTGAAAAAGCAAACATTTTCCTCTTGATGCAACCCTGACTGCTCACCCCCAATCTTGTTCTGGCTTTCTGTTCTCCCATGGCCAAAAATCTCTTTAATTGTTTAAACTTATCTCCCCCCCACCCCAGTCCAACTTGTGACCACATTCCCAGCCTCATTTCTCCCCCACCTCTTCTTGAATTCACTCAGCTTTTGAAGGTCTTTCCTCTCTCATCTTTTCTTCCATGCCTATCTGTCTCCCTCTCCCCTTGCTCCCAGCTATGTGGACATGGCTATTTTTGTGCTTTAAAGGCCATTGGGTGGTCCATTACCATTGCAAGTATTCACATTGACTTTTTTTTTTAGTGAGGCAATTGGGGTTAGGTGACTTGCCCAGAGTCACACAGCTAGTGAGTTGTTTTTTTTGTTTTGTTTTGTTTTGTTTTAATGTGTCTGAGGTCAGATTTGAACTCAGGTCCTCCTGACTCCAGAGCTGGTGCTCTATCCACTACACCGCCTAGCTGCCCCCTCACATTGACTTTTAACAAATTTAGAGCCTGCAAATGGCAGTAAGCCTGGGCAGCTCCCCTATTCTAAAAGATGAGGCCTTTATTTAAAACTCTTATTACATCCTTCTACAGAAAGTATAGACATGCCTGCTTTCTGTTATATGACTAAGAACATCTCAATGAAGACGAGAATTTAAGTTTTATCTCAGGTGCTAAACCAATAAAATGGGAGAGGAAAGGGATGGGAGTAGGGAGAAGAGACAAAGATCACTTAGCTCAGATATGACCAAACTCATATCTCAGACCTAACTCTACCACTTAGAAATCTATTAACCCTGGACAAGATACTATGAGACTATGGTTATATCATGCCTTGTAGACCATTAAATTCTACATAAGTGAATTATTATTATTATTATTATTATTATTATTATTATTATTATTATTTAGATCTCCCAATACGTCATCTTGGGGTCTCCCCCAGTAGTCCTGTCATAGTGTCAAAGAATTCCCGTTAGAGATATATTCTTTCGTGTTAGAGCTCATCTGATATCCTCAGTCATCTCAATGAATATTAACAGGAAATGTCAATTGCCCTATTACTGCAATCACCATTCACTCTGACCTCTCTGGTCATGCTTCCACTATATGTATTGTCTTCTCCATTAGAATGGAAGATCCTTGAGAGCAGAGAATTGCTTGCACTTAGCACAGTGTCTGTCTATAATTAGTGCTTAATAAATACTTTTTCATTCATTCAATTATTCACACTTATATCTTCCATAGGAAGAGAGAATCCTAGAGGAACTGCTAGGGCTCACTTCTTGTGCCTTTGCAGGAATCTGCTGTTAAATAAGTACTCTTTGTCCCTAAATATGTACAATTTCCTGCCTCTGCCCCCTTTGCTTTCATAATTTCTGTCTACCTGGAATGTCCAAAAGCCCCATCTTTGCATATCAAAAGTGAGCTCAAAATACTGCTTTCTCTAAGAAGCCCTCCCTGATAGCCCCCAAAGTACCTCTCTACTTAAATTCCTACAGGTTCTTATCAGTACCACTCTTGTGACACCTAATCCTATCTGCCTTTTTACCTTGGTTGATTGTGTTAGGAATCTTATCATCTCTATTAGATGGTGGGTGAATTAAGGGCAGGGACCTCATTTTTAGTCTCATTTTTATTTACATTCCCTCTAAGTCTGAGCAAAAATAGTAATCAGTTTAATGGGTGTTTGCTAAATAAGAGAGAAAGGGAGAGAATTACTTTTTCTTTTGCAGAAGCCAAAAGTAAATAGCTCAGTCTTTGGCTAAATGGTAGAATACAGGAGATGAACCATGAACCAAAGGGTCAGGACCTAAAGGCTGAGCCTGTATACTAGACAGCTGACGTCAAGCAGTGCCTGAAAGCAGCACACTAATCATGCACAGGAACTAAATATGGACCTGACCAGGCAGAGTTGGGGAAGCAGGCAGGAGAAAAGGGTCCTGCTCATATAGAAAGGATGAAACTCAACTATTTAGTCTTTAACAGAGAAAAGTCCCCTCTTACTCCATGACAAAACAGTGAGCAACAGAAGTTAAGGAGAAGCAAATTTAGCTTCAATAGAAGGAAAACTTACTAATGGTTAGTGCTGCTCTGGCATGTAATGGATTTCCTCCAGTGGTCGGAGTGGAGACCTTCAAGCAGAGGCCGGATTACCAACAGTCAAGGTTGTTATAGGAAGAATTCTGGTTTGAGCCCAAGTTGGAATCTGTGACCTCTGAAGTCTGTTCCACCTCCTAAGATTCTTCAATTCTATGAGGAGGTGAATCCATTACCCCACTATCAGCCATTAACACTTTTACAACAGGCCAGTGGAGGCCTGGATTCTGCTCCTAGTTCTGATTCTGCCCACAATTACCAATGTGACTTAGGAGAAACAGGTCATGGCTACTGCAACTGTTCCTATGAGTCCTCCCTTGACAACCACCAGGGGAAGGAGCGTTCACCCATCATCTTTTGGGTATACACTCAGTTCACACTTTACCAACCAAAGAATTTTTTCAAGGACTAAATGAGACAGCATATGTAAAGTATTTTGCAAACTTTAAAATGCTATTTAAATGCTAGTTGATGTTGTTGTTATTGTTATTTATTAGGATAAGTCATTTTATCTCACTAGGCCTCAGTGTCCTTATCTGAACAATGAGAGTGTTAGACCAGATAATCTCCAGAGGCTCTTCTACCTCTAACATTCTATGTGAGCCAATACAACAGAGGCAGATTTTAAATCAAAAAATCTGGGTTTGAATTCAAGCCCAAGCCCAATTACTTACTAACATGTGACTTAGAGCATGTTACTACATCTATCTAGCCTTCATTTCTTCATCTGCAGAAAGGGGATAGACATGCTTCCACTACCAAATCTACAGGGTTGTTGAGAGATACATACTCCATAAACCTTGTTGTTATTCAATCATTTTTCAGTTCTGTCCAACTCTTTGTGACCCCATTTGGCATTTTCTTGGCAAAGATACTGGAGCAGTTTGCTACTTCCATCTCCAGCTCATTTTACAGGTAAGGAAATTAAAGCAAACAGAGTTAAGTGACTTGTCCAGGGTCACACAGATAGTAAGTGTCTGAGGCAAGATTTGAATTCAGGAGGATGAATTTAACTCAGGAAGATGAGTCTTCCTGACTCCAGGCCCAGTGCACTATCCACTGCACCACCTACCCTGTCCCATAAACTTTAAAGGTATGTACACACAAACACACACACACACATACTGGGACCTGTAATCAAGAAAACCTGAGTTCAGTTCAGCCTTAGACACTTACCAGCTGTGTGATGCAGGACAAATCACTTAACCCTGTTTGCCTCAGTTTCCTTATCTGTTAAATGAGCTGGAGAAAGTAAAACAGAGCTCCTTCACTCTATGTTATGTAGTACATATATTCCTATATAGAATCTATGTATTTCTCTGATTTCTGTTTTTCTACCAACTTCAATAAATGAGTTTATTTGCTATTTGCTGTGAGTGTTCATTATGGAAATGGTATCTGGTGGGGAGGGAGTTAAGCCTTAGATATATTGCTTGGAGCCCTCCAGTCTCACCAAGGTGTAGTCATCAGGAGTTTAGTTTAAGCTTACAAGCTACTTCCCCTAGACTAATAATATTTAAAGGAACAGATAAATATAATTCTAGTTTGGTACCTCCTCCTTCTTGAGAAAAGTAGAGGGGTCAGCCTCTGACCCCTATTTCCTGCTTTCCCTTATGGCAAGAATCAAAGTCTTCCTTGCAGGAGGGTGGGAGGAAGAAACACTAAAAATGTCTATTCTTGTGTCTCTTTTAGTCACCTCACAGACAAATCAATATGTACATACATAATCTACAAGGGTAAAAACAAAACACCACCCCCACAGATGGGGGGAGGAGGGAGAGCCTGGAATAGGTTAACTGTAATAGAGGCATTCTAATGCTCAGCCTGCTCAAGGAGATCAAAATGTATCAAGTAGCCCAAAAGCATGTGGACCTGACTGTGTCATTCTGTAAGAGCTATAACACTTTCCTGAGAAGAAACAGATGGCAACAGTAACAGAACAAGAGAGTGCCTGAATGATGGATGTTTGGAAGAGAATGAGGTTCACAGCACCTAACAACAAACAGGAGGCAGAAAGAACAGAGAACATGGAGAAATAGACCCCTACAAGAGGTTTAGGATACCCTCAAGGCAAACTTGGGTCAGTGATGTTATTTTTTTTAAATGCCATAATTGGGGCAGCTAGCTGACGCAGTGGATAGAGCTCTAACCTTGGAGTCAAGAAGACCTGAGTTCAAATTCAGCCTCAGACTCTTGACACTTACTAGCTGTGTGACCCTGGGCAAGTCACTTAACCCGGATTGCCTCACCAGAAAGCCAAAAAAAAAAAGCCATAATTAACAAAACTGACATCAGAGAGAAAATTAGTCTAGGGCTGAAAATGCCAAAGGATCTATTCAGAAATTATGAAAATGATAAGGGGCTTCTGTGACTATTAGGAAAGATACGGCAGAAAGCCATAAGAAGGCAGAAAGAGAAAATGAGGATTGATTCAAGTAGAATTCATATACCATAGAAGACCTGGGTCTGAATCAATCTTGAGATGCGGTGAGATCTTAGTCAAGTCACTTGACTTCTCTAGGACTCAATTTCCTAATCAGTCCAACTGTAGACAAGATGGTGATTCCCACCAGATCCAGTGGCCATGAACTCTGTCAGTGAGTGGAGAGTAAAGAGGTCTGTCCTGGCCATAACATCTAATGAACTCTGAGATTTTTTCAACTAAACCATGGCACCATCTTACCCTAAACTTCATTTGGTATTTTCTCTGACTTAAGAACTGCCTGATATATCCTGAGATTGTTTTAGGGGATATGAAGTTTTTGCTTCAGGGGCAGAAGACAAAATATTTCCCCGCACTTGTCAAGTTAGGCTGCCAAACAAGGCTTGGCTCCAGAGGAACTGAGATCATGTTCTCAGCCTGGTAGCAGGTAACCTGCTGAATCACAAGATTTGGGCAGTCCAGGGGTATGCTTCATGGGATCATCTCCAGGGGAAAACCAAGAGGCCAAGGATCAAGTCTAATGCCCACAGCTTGTATATCTCCAGGACAAGGCATGATAACCTCCTAAAGAGGAACAATTTAGCTGCCCCACAAATTGGAATTAAGTCTCAGGAGTCGGGGTTTTTTTTGACATGTTTGCTTTCTGAATTTGCATGGCGTTATCTATGAAAAAGACTTTCTCAATTACTTTATTAGATCCTGACAACACCTTCCTGAATAAAATGGAACAAAGATTTTTTTTTCTTCCAGACATGATTTCTTTGCTATAAGTAACTTCAGGTAAGGAACCTCTCATTTCCAATTCATAAATGGATCTGTTCTGCAATTTATAATTTTTTGAGAGTTGCCTAGAGGCACTAGGAGGTTAATTGACTTTCCTAGAGTCACATAGCCAGTACATCTCAGAGGCATGATTTGAACTCAGAGCTTCCCGCCTCCAAGAGAGGCCCTTCATCCATTATGCTAGACTGGTCTATTAGCCCTTTTGCAGAGGAGAAAACAGGGCCAAGGAGATTCAGAGATGGCAACTCAGGTCCCATGGCAAGCTAGTTAACAGCCAATCAATCAAAAGACATATATTAATTACCTACTATATGTTGTGCATTATGTACTTGGAATAGAGGGACAACATCAAAACAGTGCTTACCCTCAAGAAACTTAAATTTCAAGTACTGGGATTAGCCCAGGCCTCTTGAGTCTTTCTTTAATCTCCATCCACTTTATCACATGGCTAGTCTATTAGCTTTGCTTCCCCAGGTAAGGCAGGGTAGCTTCTGTTGCTCTCTATATAAAATGGCACTAGTGTATCCAGTTAATAGATTATTTAGGCCACTTATTGCTTCTTTTCCTCCTCTCCTTCCTTTCCCTCTTTAACAGGGTAGTACCACTAAACACACACTCCTCCTCAACTTCCCTTGAGTAATGGAAATACATGATTTCATCCACAGCAGTACTCTCTATACTGATGCTGATGTCAACCCTTCCAGGCCCCAATAAATAGCTTTATGAATTATTGTGTACAAAAAATGTCACCACCTAGTGGCTAACCTTCGGATAATGAGTCTCTGAATTTCCCTAGGCTGTTCCTCAAATTACATACATGCAATCTGTCCAACCTCAATTCTATATACTTAAATTATTTCCTGATGGTTAATCCCCCTGGTAGCTTTTGGTGCATTAAGGTAGCCAGGACCTTCCTTCTCATTAGGAGAAGAGTACAGTGGAAGAAGGAAAAATAAGAAATAACCAAACTTAAATGTGATATCACCCCTTCCCCACAGTTATTTCCCCAATCCATACTTACATTGACAGGGTGGGTCCCCAGAGTGGTGCTGCTGCTCTCAAGTTCTAGGGATCATAGGATCATAAGAGTAGAGCTGGAAAGGACTCCAAAATCCTCATTTTACAGATGAGGAAATTGAGGCTTAGAAAACTTAAGAGGCAGATGTGATGGGACCAGCATTTCCCTGATATTGCTTCCTTCCTCCTACCCACAACATAAGGCTTAGCACCTGATTGGCCCTGGACATCAAAGGGCATAAAAAGTCCCAGTCACATGAAGTCTAGGCAACTCTGACTTGGTGAATGTCTGTAGACTACATGAGTCATCAAGTCCTTCATCATATCCTGCCCTGATGGCCACGTACATTTCATATGGAGATAAGGGTAACTATATCCAGAGAAGCTAAGTGTTGTCTCATATTCTCACTGTGTTAGGGCAAAGTAAATCTCCTTTTTGTGAAAAGTTCAATGCCTCACTTCTCCCTAACATCAAACCTGAACTTAAAGAACACTAGTGTTAGAGCCATGGTACTGACAACAAGATTTGAAACCAGGTCTTCCTGATTCCAAGTCTAGTACTCTATATACTTCTACTACACACCGCTTCCCCACAGTCCTGTTGGTGACTACTCTTAACAGCTCATGAGTCCCCACCAGCATGTTTCCCAATAACAATCAGCCAGTAGTCTTAATTAGCTTTTAGCAAAGGCATTTAGTAAGATGGTACAGTAAGAATAGTTGGTATAACACTCCTCCCAAAGGCCTGGGTTATACTTTCCTGCAAATATACACACAGCATTCATGAGAAAAGCCGATTCAAATAGTGTTCAGCGGTATGAAATACTCATATATAATACACATATGGCAAAGGGTAATTCACAACTCCTGGTACTTCAGGGCCTGGATTTCTTTCCTTTTTGATAGAGTTCTTGAGCAGGTCACTCCACTGGTAGCTAGATTGGGCCAGCTCCTCACAGGACAAAGTCTCTACTGGACAGGTCAATCCACTGGACTCCCTGGGCTAGCTCCCTAGTAGATAGCTGGCATTTCTACCATATCTAGCTTCAGCCACAGCTACAATCCTTAGCTGGGGGACTGCCCTTGCCTCAGGGCTAGAGGATGAGTAGAAAACAAGATGGATGGACTTTGTCTACTGGAAAGAGCCTAAGCCTTTCAGAAGTCAGATAATCTAAGTTAAAATCCAAAAAGCCTCAGTTCCGTTAGGAAAAAAAGCAGCTCCAACCCTACCAACAAGGACTTTTCTTTGGGTCATTTTTCTTAGGAATCTCTTCTTCTTCTTCTTCTTCTTCTTCTTCTTCTTCTTCTTCTTCTTCTTCTTCTTCTTCTTCTTCTTCTTTTCCCTCTCTCTCTCTCTCTCCTCTCTCTCTCTGTCTCTGTCTGTCTCTCTGTCTCTGCCTGTCTCCCCTTCCCTCCCTCCTCCTCTTCCTCCTCCTCCTCCTCCTCCTTCTCCTCCTCCTTCTTCTTCTCCTTCTTCTTCTTCTTCTTCTTCTTCTTCTTCTTCTTCTTCTTCTTCTTCTTCTTCTTCTTCTTCCTCTTCTTCTTCTTCTCTCCACTGTCTCTCTCTCACTCTCTTGAGTATGATCAGAATTCATATACATTCTGAACTGTAATGAAAGTATCATATTCTCTCTTATTAGATCCTGTCCCCACCCCAGGGAAAAAGACATAACCTGTCCTCCCTTTTAAGGAACAGGTTCCCCTTTCACAATCCCCAGCTAAACACATTCAATAACTAAGCCACCTTGGGCCAATTATCATTAAATGTTTTTATAACAATTTCACATAGCATGAAGGATAAAAGTTAGCAACCAAGGGGACCAACTGTCTAAAAAACAAATGAATGGAGCTATAACCCATAAGGAACAAAATTGTATTTTCTCTCCTCTTATCACCTCCCTCCCCTTAACAATAGAGTTGAGAAGGGCAACAGAGATTAGTTTAGATTGGTAAATGGAGAGCAGTCTACCTGACCAGCAAGAGAGAATAGTTTAAAAAAAAAGTGTTAGGGACCAAGTACGCCCATGTCAACTAACTCCTCCATGATTTCTTGGTTCCATTCATAACCAATCTAATCTGGTCTGGTCCCTCCCTCTCTGGTCACTCCACTCTCATCCATACCTCAGGCTCCATAACCTCCACTCAAATCTGTCTGCTGGTTGATGGCCAACAGTCATTATGAAGCTTCTTGATCAGACCATCCCAGAAGTCCCAACCAAGGTTTCATCTATATCTCCAGTCTCTTCAGCATGGCTGCCCTCCTTGTCAGAAGTACATCAGGTTCAAACTCACAGGCACTTCAGGAACTCTGGGTAATGTCTGTCTGCCTACAGACAAGCCCTTTCAGTACCTCAAGTTTCCAAGGTAACACCTCTGGGTAATATCAAAGCCCGTGTTACATTCATAAACATTCATAATAATCCCTGATCTCTCTAAATCCCAAGAGTGTTGTAACATTCCAAGGTGCCAAAGCATTTTGAAAAGGAAAAAGAGCTATTCAAATAAGAAGTTTTATTGCAATGATCACTTTGACTATGATTGTAAATTGATACAAGCCATATCCACTAGAACTAATATCCCCTTAGGAAAGAATAGACTAAGCTCCCATATCTAGGAACGAAAAATATTTTTTGGTAAAATGAATGAATGAATGCCCTAGTCCTATGGCATATGTACATCTTGAATATCCTCACACCAATGGCAGTATTTTCCCTAATAGAACCACCTCTTCAACCCTTATCCCATACCTCTCATATGTCTATATTATAACATGAATATATAAGTGTTTATGTGTGTGTGTGTGTGTGTGTGTGTGTGTGTGTGTGTGTGTGTGTGTGTGTATAGAGAGAGAGAAAGAGAAAGAGAGAGTTTCCCTATCTCTTGTAGGCTGTAAGTACAAAGGCCACTCACTGACCCAACCCCACTGCTGATCTACACAGAAGCTTTGACCTTCTCCATTTTCCACCTTGGACCCTCCTTAGGCGCTCCCCATAGCGGCATTAGACTTACACCTGAAAAGTGTTAGCCCTAATACAGCTTAGAATTTTAGAACCAGCCTCAGTCTCCCATGGTAACAGGGATTACAGGCTTGTGCCATCATCCCCAGCAATGAATAATTCTTAATCCAGTGGTAAAGCAGTGGTAATTCAGAGTAGAATCTTTATTACCCATCCCAGTGGGCAGTGGGGCCAGGCTGCCTGGGGTTGGGAATGGGAAAGGGGAAGTCCTACAGTGCCAAAGTTTTATGATTCAAAGTTGGTGGAATATTAGAGATATCTAGAAACTGAGTCCCAGGGAGGTGAAATTACTTCCACAAAGTCACACTGGGAATAAGTGGTATAACCAAATTAAGTGGAGAAGAAAAAAAAACAGAAGGAAGATGAGCTATTATAAATGGAGGGAAAAAAAGTATAGTAATCCTTCATTTGTACAATCGCCAAACACACTGAAAAATATATTCTATAAAAGTGAGGTAAAATAATTATACTGACTTGAATTTCCACCTTTCAGCCCTTCTCCCCCCACCCCCCACACCATAGAATGGCATGTTTCTCAGCCAGGAGTTAGTTCAATACCCCTGAGCCTCAGGTCTCAGACCTCTTTGTTCCCAAATGGTCTCATCTGCTATAAATGAGATGATTATTGAAGGGAGCAGTAATCGTGGCCAAAGCAGCTATGCTCAGCAAGAGGGGATCTCCTAGGGCTTGGGGTACCCTCCAAGGAATTCCAGGGGACAGCAGGCACTAGACAGCCCACATATACCTGCAAGATCCAGCCCTCCCATTCTCTTGGACCTCTCACCACCATCATGGACCTACTCTCTCACCTCTCTGTCGGGGGTTGGAAAGCAGAGCATAGCAGATATGAATTCAGTGAATTGTCTGTGTACAGTCTTATTACAGAGGGTGTTCTAGGTTAAGGAAGAAACAATGGTTGGAACACTGAGCCTGGCGTAGGTGAGCACCTTGCCCCTCAGTTCCACGGCCATGGTCAAATACATAAGTCTCAAGATAGCCCTTATGGGCAAAGCTCCAGCCACAGCAAGGACAGAAGTGACATCACTGCTCCTCAGAGACCCCAGAGCATTGGGGTGGGGTAGGGGACATCCTGGCATGAGTACGCTGATGGTTAAGGAGGAAGCGGGCCTCTCGGAAACAGCGCCTGCATTGGGCACACTGGTACGGCTTCTTGCCACTATGGATTCGTCGGTGAGTGAGCAGATTCTGTTTGAGGCTGAATCGCCGTCCACATTCAGGGCACGGGAAGGGACGCTCACCTGTGTGGGTGCGCTGGTGGACAGAGAGGTTGTGCTGGATGCTGAAGGCCTTGCCACACTCAGGGCAGACATACAAAGCCCGCCCTGCTCCATTCATTCCAGCATGGGCCTTATGGTGCCGAACCAGGCCAGACTGCTGAGGGAAGGTCTGGCCACACAAGAGGCATCGATATGTCTGTTCCTCTGCTGGATGGTGGATAATGAGGCCTTGCTCATCGCTGGGACTCTCCTCCTCATCTGCCTCAGGAGGCTCTCCTCCTGGGGGGGACAGGTTCGACATGGGCACTTCCAACAGCACAAAGGTTCCATTCATTAAGTCACCAACCTCTAGGGAGACAGATACAGAGAGAGAGGGTATGGGGAAATGGAGTGGTTCTGACACAGGTCCATGATAACCTCCTTCCCCAGGTAGAGGCAATATGGGAAGGAACTGTATGGTAGAAAGAACACTGAATTTGGAATCAAAGGATCTGGGTTGGACTGATGGCTTGGTCACTTAATGGCTCCAAGCCTCAGGCACCTCATTTATAAAATGGGGAAGTTCGACTAGAAGTCTCTAAATTTTTTAATCCTACCCTCTTGTGCTAGAGAAGTGTGGCAGCCTCTCAGCAATTTATCTGCAACCAGCCTCACTTCCCACTCTTCCCCACTGCAATCAGGATGATGGATCTATAGCTAGAAGGGAACTCAGAGGCCATCTTGTCCAATCCTCTAATTTGACAGATAAGTAAACTAGACTCCTGACTTGCCCTAAGTCACACAGCTAGTAAGCCTTAGAGGAAAGATTTAAACCCATGGGAGTCCTCTGACTCCCAAGTCAGACTTCTTTCCACTGGAGTCAACCCTGATTCCAGCCAAACTAGTTTACTCCCAGTAAAATAAGCCTTACCATTTGCCTCAGCTAAAAGCTAAATTATAACCTCTCCAGGTCCCACCCATTCTCCCAGGCCCATCTCATCTGGTTCCTCTTCCTCCTCCTCCTCTGCCTTCTCTGACCACTCTATCCCAGGGGAATTTCCCTGCTTAGATCTCCTATAGAAGCTACTAACATTTTACATATGATATCATAAGATTTAATTCTTGAGATCATCTAGAACAGAAGTGTCAAACTCAAGACCTTCGGTACTATCCCCAGTAGCAGATTAAAATCTAATTTGGAAATATTTAATAAAACAAAAATATAAGGCAACATAGATAATGTTAATTTGTGGTTTTCTAAGTCAATATCGCCCCACAGGGGATCCTTTTCTATTTGAGTTTGATATCACTGGTTTGCCTTCATTTTACAGGCAAGGAAAGAGAGAATCAGAGAGAAGGGCATTCAGGAATCAGCAAAGCCAGTATCTGGATGGAGATTCTCTGATTCCAAATCCAGTGTTTTCCCACATTATTGTTGTTGTTGTTGTTAATCTGGCCTATGACTCCATTGTCATGGAGAGCTCCTGGTGCAGAATCTCCCTCCCTAATGCAGGGTAGCAACTCATCTGTAAGTTCTATTCTTAGAAAGTTTCCTTTCAATGCAAGGCCCACCCATGATTCCAGAGGACAGATGATGAAGCATGCTGCCCAACTCCTGACAGGGAGATGATGGATGGACTCATAATGAGACATATATATTTTTTGATGTGGCAAATGAAGGAATTTGCTTTGCTTGACTATGAACATTTATTATGCATTGTGTTTTTTCCTTTAAAAAAAAACTAGAGGCAGCTAGGTGGCACAGTGGATAGAGCACTGGCCCTGGATTCAGGAGGACTTGAGTTCAAGTCCAGCCTCAGACACTTGACACTTACAAGCTGTGTGATCCTAGGCAAGTCACTTAACCCCATTGCCTAGCCAAAAAAAAAAAAGGTCTTTGGGGCAGCTAGGTGGCACAGTGGATAAATCACCAGCCTTGGATTCAGGAGAATCTGAGTTCAAATCCGACCTCAGACACTTGACACTTACTAGCTGTGTAACCCCAATTTCCAGACCCAAAAAAAACCCCTAATGATGGGGAGAGGCAGAGACAAAGTAAATTTTTGTTGGTTGAAAAATATAAAATAAAATTTTAATAAATAAGTGTGAAAAAAGAAAGTTTCCTAGTCATCACAAGGTCAAGTGACTTGCCCAAGGTCATACAGAGTACAATAGGTTTGTATGAAGTAGGGCTTAAACCCAAGTCCCCAAGCACCTTGCCTAGTGCCTGGCACATTGCAGGTGCTTAATAAGTGCTTGTGGATTGACTGCCTCCTAGCTTCAAGGCCAAACTCCTGCCACTTCATCACATTATTTTACAAATGTGCAATAACTTCATATTGTGTCCACAACTAGAGACCATGTCATTATCCCTGAGGAGGTCAGTGCTGATGCCTTCTGTTTCTCTGTATCCTCATACTACCAGAAATGAGCATTTACTAAGGCAGTCAACAAATACTTGTAGATTAACTCAAATTAATGCTGGGATTCCTTCATTTATCATTTTGAAGTCCCAAAGGCCCTCTCTCCCACAGGGTACATACTCCAGTGTAGGAAAAAAAATTTTTTTATTATTATGTTAACTAAGTTGTACAATGGGAAGAGTGTGGGATCTGGAGTTAAGAAGGTTCAAATTCTATTCTTGCCTCAGATAAGTACTAACTGTATAACCCTGGGTAAGTCATTCAATCTCAGTTTCCTCAGTTTCCTCAATGGTAAAATGGGGATAACAATAATACCTACTCCAACAGGGCTATTGTGAAAATCGAATGAGTTAATATATATAAAGCACTGTATGAATACTAGCTATCATTAGAATTATTACCTTATTACTAAAAACCCATGACATTCATGAGGTCCTTTATATTTCTTTTAGCATTTTCTTTCTTACTTCAAGGCAGGGGTTATTTATCCCCACTTTCCAGATAAGGAGACTGACCCTCAGAAAGGTTCAATTCAACAAATTCAATTCAGTAAACATTTGAGTGCCTACTGTGTGCCAGGCTTTGGTGATACAAAAATAAAAATGACTTGTTCAAGGTAGAAAAGCCAGGACTAGAATCCAGGGCTCCTGTCTCCAACTTTCCCCTATACGCTTTCTCTTCAGCCTTTCCTGGAATCAGTCAACAAGCAGTTATCAAGCACCTATTATGTACCTGACTCTGTAGTAAGCCTGGAAGGAGGAGGCAGGTTGATCACATTTTTTTTTTGCCCCTGGAGAGGCACTTGCTCCCATCCCAAAATTCTGTGATTTAGTCCAGAAGATCAGACTCTAGAAGGTTGGGGGTAAGGGGTTCTGGGTTTTTTCCTCCCCTATAACCACTGCAATATACTCTTCCCCTCTCCACCTTCCCATGTTTAGAGTAGGGTAGGGAAAAACAAGCAGAGATGAACTGGGGATATTTGGAAGAATTAGGGAAAGTCAAAGGGGCAGAGGCACATGAGGCCTTGCCTAGGCATGAAGCCAAATTCTGGGAGCAGACAGCTCCTTTTAAAGGTCCCAAATCCTTCCATTGCATCGATTCCTGCACCAAAACCCATTCAGATCCCCCTGCCATGTTTCCTCCCACCCCAGCCTCTGCAGCCCACATAGGAGTTTGAGGTCGTCTCTCTCACGTTAGTCCAAGAAAGAGCTGGTGATGATTCCAGGCTGCTGTCCCCAACTCCTGAGCCCGTCCCACTGTCCCAAACTCACGAGCCTAGATTGCGTCCCTGCTCCTCCTCCTCCTGGCTCCGACCCCACGAGAGGCTGCGCTGCATGCCGGAAATACGGTAACTTTGGGAGCGAGAGCTGGTCCCCACTGCTTCAAGGTAAATTTACAGTAAATACGGTAAACTTCCAGCTAAGCTTCCCTTTTAAATACAATAGCCCTCCCGCAGCCACCCTTCTCCAGGTACTTCGGTCAGCTCCGGCTTTGACTTATACTTCCGTAGGACCGCTAGCCCACCCATCTCACTCCACCCTCAGCAGCAAGCCTCCAGAATCATGCACAGAAAGGAGGCTGTAGTCGTGCTGTTGCCCCCTCATCCCCAGGCCCCATGCATCAGCGCTTTATTCAGTAATTACGGTAACCCACCCGCAGCGACTTCAGGCAGCCTTAGGTAAATAAGGTAATCCTCCTGCTGTAAATGCCCACTTAGCTCTTCAGGAATAGGGAGACTCTCCTTGCGACTCTCAGCAAATACGGTAACGCTTCCGCAGTGACAACCTCAGTCCACCCACCACCTACCCCCGCCCCTAAGGGCCCAGCTCGCCCTTGGTAAATACGGTAACTGCCGCAGCGGTCCCTGGCTGGACCTGGGACTTACGTGATGCGGCCGACTGTGTGCCGAGTCCAGAGCCCTCCCCTCCGACGCTCGTCTGCACAGCAGCCCCACCAGGCTGAGAGGGCTAACTGGCCCAAAACCTGGACTGCAGAAGAAAGGAGGAGAGATGGTTATGTGGGGCGGGGATGGGGGGGGGGGCCGGCAGAAACCAGCATCCCGAGGCAGGGTATTATTGGGGGAAGGGGAAGGGTCCTCTCTGCCCCAACCTCTGGGATCCAGAAATCATGGTATTTCGAGCTGGGGAGGACCAGAAGTGATTTAATGCATCTTGTTTAACAGGTGGAGAAAATGAGACCCAAAGAAGTGAGTGAGTTGCCCAAGGTCACACTGGTGAAGGAGGATTTGAAAACAAGTCTTCTGTCTCAAACTCCAAAGCTCTTTGTGGTACAAGAGATTAGACCAATACTCCCCTGGGGGGAGAGCCAGGAACTCCTAAGGTCACCCTCCTCTTGGGGCCAGAATTGGCTGTGGAGAAACCTTAGGAGCCAGCCTAAAATCCTTAACCTTAACAAATTCTTGACTTCAGGGAAATCCTGTCATTACCCACTTGTAGGTCATTCAAATTTCCCTCTGCCCACTCTTCCAGAACAGGGATTTCCAGTTCCTTTCTATTCTTGTTTCAAAATTCCTCTTCCCCGACCCTTACACACACATATACACCCAGATTCCTTACCAGCTGAGCCAAATTCTCATCTCCATTTTATAAAGCCAGGTCCCTGACTCATCCCATATCAAGCCAGAACTTAGTTCAGCTTTCTTCCAGATGTGATATTAGTGGCTGTGAGGAAGTCAATGAGCCCCTGTGAAGGAACCAGACCTGGGCCTTAGGATTTATTCACCAGTGGCACTAGATTCCCTGCTTGGAGTAAATCCAGAGGGCCTGTCCTTCAGTCTCTGGGCTTTCACCCTTCACTATTCTCTAGAATGATCCCTGGACTAGAGGCACAGTGCCTCATAAACCTAAACTAGCTTTCCTTTCTTGGGTTTAATGCCTTCTTCTTCCCTTCTGCCTAAGGGGGGGAAAAAAGGATGCCCCTCTAATTTGCCAAAGCTCTCTATCTATACCTCAACCCTTCAAAGTCATCTTAAAATTTCCTCTTTCACATCCAATCAGTTGCCAAGAGTCTATTTCTCTTCATTCACCCTATAACTACCTCAATTCCAGTTCTCATCTTCTCTTTCTACCCCACAGGTCCCTCAGCTCTGATAGGTTAGCTTTTGTTTCCATACCCATGTTCCATTAATATTGCCCTCTCTCATGCATACTCAAACAATTCCTTCTCAGCTGGCTCCTTTTCAGCCTACAAATACACTCCAAAAGAAAATTTTCCCTTGGTCCCACTACTTTTTCAGCTTATGCTCCTATCTCTTCTCCTTTGCTGCCAAATCCTGGAGCTTATATTTTGCAGCACTTTGCAATATTGTTTATGAACTAATCCTAAGTCTGCTAATGACTTTATCACTTTTAATGATCTTTCCTCCATACACTTTGACAGAGGTCTTTGGTCCTCTGCTCTCTACACTCTCTCTTGGAAATTTCATTCCTATTGTGGCTTCAACTCCCTATGCAGATGATCCCAAACCTAAATCTCCAGTCCCAACCTCTTTTCTGAGCTCCAGGCCTAGATCTTCAATTGTCTTTAGGATTGCTCTACCCAGATGTCCTTTAGGTAATTCAAACTCAAAATGTTCTGTAATGGGAGACCAGCCAGTGAGGGACCTGCCCTTAGAGCACTCATAATATCCATGTGGCGATTTGATGAGCCTGCTTTTGGAAATGCAAGATGGAAGAGCCCTTTCACCCCACCCTCAACCCACTTCAGAGCATATAAAGGTGTTCTTTGTTTCCTGTTGACTTGCCAAAGAGTGACAAAAAACTGTTTAACTGGCTGCTGAGCAGTAACTGAGTGTCTTTAAAAAGCTGAGATGGCCAAACTCTTTCTTTCCCTGGTGGCTCTAGTGAGATAAGAAATGTGGTGAGACTCCTGGAAAGCAGGAAAAGTAGCTATTTGTAGTCTTGAACACAAGGCACTATTGTTTGTCTCTCTTGTGTTCCGTCTTACCTGATAGGTGAAGGAGTGCTGTAGGCAAAAAGGACAAGTTTATGACCTTGAGAATTTTGAAAGCCATGAGAGGTCCCAAAAAAGGGAGTCTATAAGCAGACTCAGGCCAGAAGGAGATTGACCCAGAAGCCAAGATGGTTTACTTGGGTCCTGCAAACAAAGGAACTATTTGTTCATTGGCTATGACACACCTGGCTGGGGGGGGGGGGGAATATTTAGTAGTAACCACTTTAAGTTTGAGCCCATTCTCCCCAGGGACCAAGGTGGTAGAAGAGAGTTTGGGAGGTTTTTGTCCTTCAGTTCCTGCTATATTTTCTTGGTAAATATCCTTTTGTAAAAGCTAGTTGATATTACCTGGCTAGTTGATATTGGAGACATATTAACTGGTAAGGGGAAATGTATCAAACAGCAGCTTGTGAGTGTTAGTATTAAATATCCCAAACCCTCAGTGTTCCCTGCTAAGACCCTGAGGGGAGCAGAAGTAGCCACTCTCTGGAAACCAGACCTGCCTGTGAGAGGGGGGTTGGGAAGTGAATCCTAGAGCTGATGCTGTAGTTCAAAGCCAAGTCTACTATCTTTCTCCCTAATCCTCCTCTTCTTCTGACTTCACTGTTTCTAGCTATGGCAACAACATTCACCCATCCAATCTCCCATCTTCACAACCTGAGGATTATCTTTGACTCCCTTCTTCTCCCTTATCTCTCATAGCTACTCAGGTATCCATTAGTTGCAGCAGAGACTACTGTCTCCTTCCAGATGCTTTTTGTTCCCTTTGTTTTGATGATATGGTCCTACTCCTACCTCTCTGATAGAGTTTCCTATGTTTATTTCACTGGCAATTCATCTTTCTCCTAGAAATCCTCCAAGGTTCTATCCTTGGCTGCTATCTTTTCTCTCACTTCACTCTCATCCACTCCCATGGCTTCAGTTATCATTTGAAGATAGATCCCAAATCTTTATCTTCACCTTCAACCTTTTCCTAATCTCTGGCTCCATATTTTCATTTTCCTATTAGATATCGCTCTCTGAATGTCTACTATATATAACTTGAATTCAAGAAGTCTTAAGTGTGAATTCATTTTCTTCTCTCAGAAACCTGTACCTAGGGGCAGCTAGGTGGCTCAGTGGATAGAGCATCAGCCTTGGATTCAGGAGGACCTGAGTTCAAATCCAGCTTCAGATACTTACTAGCTGTGTGACTCTGGGCAAGTCATTTAACCCCAATTACCTCACCAAAAAAAGAAAGAAAGAAACCTGTCCCTTCTCTTAAATTCTGTTTCTACTGATGACACACCAGGAAGCAGCACAGTACAAGAACAAGAAAGAACATTGGATGGAGTGGTAGGGGACTTGGGTTCAAATTTTGACTTTTCCATGCACTACCTGGATGGCCTTAGGCAAGTTTCTCTGGACCTCAGTTTCCTCTGTAAGAAAATGGAGTTGGACTCAGCCTCTGAGATGGCTTCCAGCTCCAGATCTGTGAACCAGTCACCTAAGTGTATTTTCAAAGTCATCTTTGAATTTGCTCTTCTGCATCTACTCAGTTACCAAGCCCTCTTGATTCTACTTCAGCAGAATCTTTCACATGAATATAATATTCTCTATTCTCTCTACAACCACCTCAATTCCAGTTGCAATCTTTTCTTTCTGCCCCATAGGTCCCTCTACTCTGATAGGTCAGTTTTTCCCTTATCTTGTCTGCCCTAGGTGCCCATTCCACACCATGCTGCAATTAGCATATCCCTTCTCTTTCTGTGTCTTCTCCCATTCAAATGTAAGCCCCTAAAGGGTGAGGACTGTCTTCCTAGCCTGTATTGTTTCTCCCAAAGTACAGTGCTTAACACATAGTAAGCATATAAGAAATGCTTTATCATTCTATCACCTAATTTATTTATTCTAGTTTCTTGATTGATTTTCCTGCTTCTAATCTATCCTCTTTTCTTTTTATTTATTTCTCCAATTCTTAAACACCAAAAAAGAACAATTCCACATCTACAGCGAGACACAAAGAGGATTGCATATGAAACCATGCTTCTACCCCAGCTTCTCTGAAATAGTCTCTTTCCTAATTTCTTACAGCACAATCATGTTCCAGTACATTCATATACAACTTTTTGTTCAGCCATTCCCTTTAAATTCTAGTACTTTGCTTGCCCCACTCCCTGACCCTTAAATCCTACCTCCAGGATCAACAAGTTTATTTTGCTTGCAGTTCCCTCTCCAGTATTATCCTCTTTTTCCCCATATCTGAATCTTTCCTGGTTGAGTTTAATATATTTTTGTGTGTTCAGCCCTTCTTGTCTGTTTCAGATAAGAGTAAAGTTCATTTGATGCCTATTTGATCATCACGATCTATATTTGTCCTCATGCACACTAATTATGAGAAATAGCAAGTTACATTCTCTTTCTTCTTTTCCACACTGGTGTATTTCTCTAATCTTCTCTTCTCTTTCCCCTCTTCAGATCCTCAGAAAAGAATGACTCAATTCCTAGAGCCTCTGTTTTTCTTATTTTAACTTTCACTGTTTATCTTACTTAACTCTCTCAATACCTTCTGGAGACATGGAGATTCTGAAGGGAAACTTACTGCTTCTCCCCTCATTAGAATGTTAGCACCACATCATCATAAAACTCTTTTCAATTGTACAAAATAAATTTACCTTTCTAGGTTTCTCTGGATTCTTGTGTTTGTATTTTAAAGCTCCTATATTCAGCCCTGTTTTTTTTTATCAGAAATGCCTCAAAATCTTCTTCTCCATTAAAGATTTGTTTTTTTTATTCCTATAGGATTATAGTCAACTTACCAGAATAAGTTATTCTTGATTATTAGCTAGTATCTTTTGACTTTTGGAATACTGGATTCCAAGATCTTCTCTGAATGATGGTAGAAGCTACCAGGACTTGTATGATCTTGACTGTGGTTTCTCTCTACTTGAACTGCTCCTTTATAGATTCTTGCAGTATTTTTTTTCTGATGTAGGTACTCTGGATTTGGCTATGATATTCCTGGGACTTTTTCTTTTGGTTTTGCTTTCAGAGGAGGAGGTGATCAGTGGTTTCTTTCTATCTTTCTTGTTTTTTGTGAGGCAATTGGGTTTAAGTGTCACACAGGATCACACAGCTAGTAAGTGTCAAGTGTCTGAGGCCAGATTTGATCTCAGGTCCTTCTGATTCCAGGGTCAGTGTTCTATCCACTGCACAATCTACCTGTCCCTCTTTCTATCTTTACTATGCTTTCTGATTCTGATATATCTAGATAATTTTCATTTGTGATTTCTTGAAATATAGTATCCATCCTTTAAAAAAAATGGTTTTCAAGAAGTCCAAAGACTCTTAAATTATTTCTCCTTGACCTGTATTCCAGGTCAGTTATTTTTGATAGCTGTTATCTTATGTTTTGTTTCTTCTTTTTTCAGTCTTTTGATTTTGCTTTAATGATTTTTTTTCTTCTCCTTTGAATTCCCACGGCTCTTTGCTTACAATACTCTTAAGTACCCTGGGGAAGACTCAGTGGACAAGCAGGCTACTAGATCTACTTGATCCTTTTTAAAGATCGAGTTCAAGGATGCAGTTCAGGGGCAGCTAGGTGGTACAGTGGATAGAGCTCTGGTCCTCGAGTCAGGAAGACCTGAGTTCAAATCCAGCCTCAGGCACTTGACACCTACTAGCTGTGTGACCCAGGGCAAGTCACTTAACCACATTGCCTAGCAAAAAACAAAGATGCAGTTCAGATCTACAATAATATTGCAACATGGGGCAGGAGGACAGGGCCTGGTGAGTGAAAAGAGCACCAGAAGTGTGCTAACATCAGGCAAGGAAGTTGATATATAGCTGTAGCTATGCTGACGTACAACCTTTCACTCATCTACACCTGTTTGTAGGTTCATTTCCTTGTTAAGTCTCTCTCAGTTCAAAAGTCAGTTTAAGTTGTGATCTGAATATTACTAGATATTCAGACTCTCTAATCAGCTTGCAGAGATCACAGTATCATGGGATCACAGATTCAGGGCTTGAAAGGACATCAGTGGTCATTTACTTTAGAACCCTTCACTTGTTTGAACCTAGGTTCTGACTCTAAAGCCAATATTCTGCCTAAAGTACATCCATGAGGCAATCAGTCTTCTTCAAGAGACCAAGAGTACCTCAGGGCAAGAGGTCCTTTTCATGCTTCATAAAGACATCCTCAGAGTACCAAATGTGGTATCAATAGGAATGTCCACATTTTGTCTAGGGTGCTAGCGATCTTCAAGGCCAGGCAAAGGTCTCATTCTTTAATCTTATTAAGCTGACATTGCTGCTCCTGCTCAATGCCCTACATCTGTGTATCATGTTTCTTATAGTCATAATTGTATCCCAGACTCCCCCCACATCAATGGACTGGAAACTCCCCCAAGGGTAAGGACCACATAGCCTTAGGTATATCAAGCTTTCTTGCTATACTGAATATAGACCTAATGTAGCTCTTTTTGTTGTTGTTGTTCAGTCATTTTTCAGTCATGTCCAACTCTTTTGTGACCCCATTTGCAATTTTCCTGGCAAAGATACTGGAGTGGTTTGCCATTTCCTTCTCTAGCTCATTTTACAGATGAGGGAACTGAGGCAAATAGGGTTAAGTGACTTGGCCAGGGTCACACAGCTAGTAAGTTATTTGAGGCTGGATTAGAACTCACACAGATGACTCTTCCTGACTCCAGGCCTGGCACTCTATCCACTGTGCCACCTAGCAGGCCTTTAAAGAGCATAGTAGAAGAAAGTTAGGGTTAACCTCACTCTAGAGGCAATGTCAACTTGGGATTCTGTGTGCCTGATATGTTTACATCCGGATCTAGACCCATGTGGAATTCCCTGGGGAAGCCTTAGTGCTGGCTTTATTCTGAAGGTGCTATCTGGCTGACAGCAGTGTCACTTGAATGCCTTTGGTTGGGAACCCTGACAGCTAATGTTTATATTAAGATGTTGGTCTCTGTAGCACCAGGTGAGGAGTCTCAGTGGAAAGAGTGCTGGAATAGAAGTCAAGAGACTTGAAGCCTAGTTTTCAAACTATTTTTATCACCTTAGGCAAGTCATTGAAAAATTTTATGCCTCAGTTTCCTCATCCATGAAAAGAGGGGATGGCTGGATCAAAACACACTAAAATGCTGCCAAACTCAGATAAATGGACCAGTCTTGATTCTAGAAAACATAGGATGAAATACACTTCCTTCCTCTCAGTAGAGAGAAGTGGGAAACTAAAGATGTGCAATGTTGCATACTATATCAAATTCAGATGCTCTGTTAATTGAGCTCTGCTTAACTTTTTCTTTATAACAAAAGCAGATGAGGAAGTATGTTGGGAAATGATTGCAGCATTTAAAAAAAAAAAGCATAAGACTTTTTAAAAATAAGACGGTTAGTTACCAAGGATGTCTAAAACAGAAAGGTTCTATATACACCAAAATAATCATAGCAGCTCTCTTTATGGTAGCAAAAACCTGAAAACAAAGTAGATGTCTATTGACTGGGAAATAGCTCAACAAATTGTGACATGTGTATAGAATGAAAGAAATATTACTGAGCTATAATAAGCAAAACCAGGAAAACAATATATGCTATGTCTACTACAATGCAAATGAAAAGAACAAAAAAAAACCCTAAACACTAAAAGTATAATGGCCAAGCCTGACCCCAAAAAGAGGTGAGAAAACACATCTCCTTCCCTTCTTTACAGAGCTAGGGAACTCCGGGTTTGGTATATTGCGTATTGTCAGAAGTAATTAATATGTGGCTTAGTTTTACAGAACAATTTTTTTCCTCTTTTATTACAAGGGTTGAGTCTCTGGGAAGGAGAGAGAGAGAGGAGGATGGAGAGGGACATGAAGAAGAGGGAGAGGGAAAGAAGGAGAGAAAGAGAGGGGAAAGGGAGGGATATGTTCAGAAATGAAGGTGATACTAAAACAAAATATATCAATAAAAATTTTAATTCAAGAAACAAAGGAGTCAAACCACATGAAATCCCCTCCCAGCACCAACATTCCATCGAGTTTGAGTCTGTATCTTCAAGCCAAGGGCCTAGCATAATGTTCTCTGCACACTGTGGACATTTATTAATATTTGTCAAATTCTTGAATTCAAGTCAGTAAGTTATGTTACAGCTACTATACCCCTCAGCAGCATGGAAGTCCTGAAAAGGGGGCCTGATGCACATTCCTAGGTGAGAGCTACACTGAACCTTCATGATCAACCTAGTTCTGTTAAGATTTAAGAACCATGGTCCAAATGTCATCATCAATAGTCTTTCTCAAAACACAGAAGAATGTGGTCCCCAGCTCTTTGGCACAGAGGGAAGAGGCCCAGGGACTTAGGAAGTCCAAGAATTGACCCCATGATGGGAAAATTATTTCCCTTGCCTGCCTTCTAGTTCCTAAGGGATCACCCCTGAAGTTAACACCCTGAGCAGAGAACCTATACATGCATATCATAACATATATACACATATAGGATATATAGGTATACACACATATCTAGACACATATATGGGATACATACAAACACGTGTATGTATATATGTATGTGTATGTGTGTATGTGTGTGTGTGTGAGTGTATCCATCCCCAGCAAGGTCAGCCTACAACAAAATTGTAAAGCTAGTGAATAGGGTGTTCCATGACTCCCATTATCTCTTACCTAGTGCCCCTTCCCTTTTCCAAGTTCACTCCTTAGGCTCGTAGATCTAGAGTTCAAAGGGACTTCAGAATTTCTCTCATTTTACAGATGACGAAACAGGCCCAGAGAGGCAAGTGATTTGCCCAAGGTCACACTGTAAGTGGCAAAGCCAGAATTTGAAACCAGGGCCTTTTGACTACAAAGTCAGTGCTTGGTGATAAAGCTTTTTAGGAGCTTGAGTTACCTCCCCCCCCCACCTCCTGCCTCCAGGGTATTTTTTTTTAAAGATATCTTCAAGGAAGGGGCAATATTTAACCCAGATGACTGAATCTCTAATATGGAACCTCAGAAATCAGTAAGGGAAGAATTTTAGATGGAGGATACTGTCCTACTGCCCAGAGCATTGCTGACATGAAATAGGCTACCTTGGGAGCCAGTGAGTTCTCCATCACTCGAAGTGCTCAAGCAGAGGCTGTCTGGCATATTATAAATGAGATTTCTGTATTAGGAAGGAGGCTAAACTAAATGACTTTAAGGTAAGGTTCCTTCCAATTCTGAATCTATACTGCACTGCTTGTGAGGGTAACCTCCCTCCCAGTCTATGTTAAGGCATAAAGCCAGTCACAAACCTTTCTTGGGGCTGGAGAGGTTGAGGCATAGAGGGGGTGTCAGCTGACATCTTTCATCTCCAGTTAAGAGGTCTGGGAAGGGTCAGAGCCACAAACTTCCCAGCTTTCCAACAGAAAGAGCCCTGGACAGAGGATGTGGATTCTAAAGCCTGTTCTGACACGAACTTTCTGGGAGACTTAGGGTAATTGATTTGATTTCCCTTCTTGGGAATCTCTGTTCTCTCACCTGATACAAGGAGGGAGTTGAACCAGATAATCTCTAAGCACTTTTGCAGTTCCAATATTTTTGATTCTGTGAAAAGGAGGGCACCTCACTGACAAGGTTTTTAAAAGAACAAACAGTAACACACCCGAGGACGTCATCTATATTTTTAGCCCTTTTCAGTATAGTCTACACCAAAAATAGAAAAGAAGAGATGGTTGATTGCAAGGGGAGGATATTGAGATGATAAAAACTAAGCCTCATAATGTCATCTTGATGGAAAGAGGGCAGGGAAGAAAGTCCTGGACTCTAGAGCTAGCTCAACCAGGCACCTATCCTGTGACTCAGAGCCTTTGCTGAAGGTATGGAGAGAGGGCCCAGGAAAAAAACATACTGTGTTCCCTCTCTGCTCTCTTCCAACATGTTTATATAGGAGATCATGGGTCAAAATGTATATTAAATGAGAAGATAATTCACCAAAGGCAACCTGAAACTGGTATAGATAAGAGGGTTAGTCTCCTTCTTTTGCTTGGATAATTTGTACGGACTTTAGAAGCTGATCGTGTCCGTATGAGCCTTAGGTCTTTTTCCAAAGTAGCTAATGTGGCTGCCTGGTGATAACCTGAAGATCCGAGTCCTGGTCACCAGGAGCAGGACCTCCCCAAGTGTGGTTACTGCATATATCAGATGCTTTTTCTGGGGAGCATGCCCACAAGGTACAGTTTAACCCTGTCCTGTTTCCATAGGAGTACATGTCACCTGGCGGCCACTGGCTTCAAGGAATCACAGGTTAAATATGGGTCCCTCAAAACTGAATGAGAAAGCCCCTGGTGCCCAGCCCATTAGGTGACAGAGATCTGGGCAAAAGTGAGGTGGAGCTACCTAGCACACCCTTGTGGGAGCCTGGGACCAAGAAGTTTGAGGGGCTCCGAGAGAATGACATTGAAAAGAGGAGGGAGAAGTTGTCCTGGGGGAGTAAATGTGGATTAGTGACCCTTGCTAACCCCCAAGGATTGCTAATCCAATAGGAAGCATTTATAGGGGATCATCAGAGTTTCTCCTTCACATAAGCCCAATGCTGATGCCTCATTGTGACATGGAGGTGGACCCTGGGGTCTCAAAAGATACATCCATAAGCACAAGCTCTGGCAAATACTACCAAGCAGGAAAGGCTGAGAGGACAGGCTCAAAGATGGACTCGGTTTCTGAAATCTGATTCTCAGCCTAGCTAAATTCTGAGGCCCTCACTACTACAGTGGCCACAGGATGATCCATTTTTTTTTTCAGTGTTAGCAACTGTCCAAGATCATCTACCAAAGTGTAGGGAGGGTTTGATGTGAACACCCACCCTGACAATCTCCCAGATCCCTTGACATATTGAAGAATGTAAGTGTCTTAAGCACCAATGAAACACTGCATTGACATAGAGTGAGTCCTAATTTACTGACAAGTAACACTTCAAGGGCTGGAGGAAGAGAAGGAGAGTGCACCGGTCAATGGGGAGCAAGCAGGAGTCAGAGCCGGAGATTAGAGGATCAGAGCTGGAATCTTAGGGACCATCTCGTCCAAGCCCCACATTTTATACTTGGTAGCTATGCTGTGCACACCTGTGCACACATCTTCTTTCTCTTTATCCATGAGCATAAACACCAAGTAGCTAGCCCCAGCAGAGTAAGGGACATGGAGATCAATTTTGTGATCCCCAAAAGATAGGAGAACATCTTATGATGTTTTGTCTGAGGGACTCAGTGACAAAAACATATTGATGGCCTACGATATGTGCAGAATATCATGTTCAGAGCTGGGGAAAACAGGAAGTTCAAATTGCCCACTCCAACCTTCATGGTGCTAGCCTCCAATGTAGACTGTAAGTGAGGTCCAGTAGGTCATAGGTGTCAAATATTACTGATAGAACCAGATTAAAATGTAATTGGGAAATATTTAACAATGTAAAAAAAATACACTAAAACATAGGTAATGGTGATTTGTGGTTTTCTAAGTCAATACACTACCTTCAGTGTATTTCTATTTGGGTTTGACACCACCGCAATATGCCATAAGCAACTCCTCAGCTTTGCCATTTGCTACTTTGACCTGCTTCTCTTTGGTTGTCAGAGAGGAAGAGGTACCCACCACCCTTCCAACTTCCTCAGCAGAGGTGATCCTACCAGTGTTCCTATTTGAGGAGAATATGAGGACCTGGAAGATGGGAATACAAGTTGCTGCCAGAAGCAAATCATTCCAGGGCATTCCCAGTCCCAATCCTCCTTCTCACCACCCCCACCCCCCCAAAAAAAACCCCAAACTCATCACCTGAGCAGTATTATTCAGTATTCTCTTTTCTCTCTTCCAGTTCTGTGGGATGTTTTGATACATTTTTCTTGGTTTTCCAATCCTCCCTCCTTAAGCATCATAAGGATTTTTATTGTTACTGAACTCAATACCGCTAAGGATGCTCCCTTAAAAAAGCTTGCCTAACATCCTGCCAAGCCCTCTCTGTTCCATGTCAAAATGACTGTGAATGCATAGTGTTGTGCCAGTCCTTCCCACTGAATATGGATGCTTCTGTCCTCTGTTGCCAAATGGCACCCCCAGTGTTGGTTTTCATGGTGACTGGCATCACCATGGCAGCCAACAGCATAGCACCACTCTTATTTTCCCTACAAGTACTGGAGACCTTAAACCTGTCTCCATAGATGGTGGATAACTGCAGGTGCCAGTCTTGTAAAGGTTAGGGGGATGGGGGTGGGGGTGGGGAGGAAGGCAGGAGGGCCCTTTGCCAAATAGCATAAAATCATTTGTTCTGCAAAACAACCTTTGGTTGATTAAAAAAAAACCTCTGAAATCTTACCTCCTCCATGAAGCTTGCCTGCTTGGCTAAGAGCTCCTTCCTTGCTCATCACCCTAGAAACAGACTTCTTTATCAGATATAAAATATAAAAACATACCATTTGATGTATTTAGCCTAGTACTTGGTTGGTTTGTTCGGCAAATACCTGTTCTACTGACAGGAACCGTATCAGAAAGGAGTGAAGTCAGTTAGGTTGGCCTGCATTTTCTGGATGACCCATTCAGAATGACAAAGGCACTAGTCCCATGGGACTCCAAGCTGCAGGACTGCATTCAGTCTTGAGCACACTTGAAAAAGGACATTTAAAAGTTGGGCCCTGCAGAGTTTAGTGACCAGAATGGCAATGGGTCTTGAAACTATATCATATGCAGCCTGAAGGAACCAAAACACATTGAAGAGAGAACACAATCACAGCCTTCAGTCATCTGAAGGGCTGTCATGTAAGAGACAGAACAAGGGCTGGGAGACACGAATTCTCTGTAACTAGAGGACTGAGCAACCAGTCATCAAGAAGAACGGAGAGGGGATTCAGGTAAGGGCTAGACTAAATAACCTTTAAGGTCCCTTCCAGTTCCAAGATTCTGTGATTCTGTGAGTCACTGACTTCCCAAACTTACCTTGGACATTCTATCCCCATGCCTTTATCCATAATCCACTCTCCCTTCTCTCTCTATCCAAAATCTATCCATCCTTCAAAGCCCAACTCAGGTCCTGCCACTTTCCTAAAGCTTCTTACAAAGACTCCAGCCTACATGGATCTGAAACGCTAGGCTGCTTAGCACTTAATTCTATTATTTTCTGTATCAAGAGTATCATAACCTTGTCTCCCAGTTAGAGGAAGTGGGAGGTTGCCATTCGTACACGGTCACTTTGTGACTCTTGAAAATGTATTTCTCTAGTCCTCAATGGAGATAACTACTGTATTTTCCTCACAGGGAGCTTGTAAGGAGAAAATGAGAGGACTTCCTATGAGCATTTCCATGGCTATCCTGGGGCCACTAGTGAGAGCCATCCAGGAAGAAGCTCTGCTGAGAATCTGAAAAGTAGGTATGAGTGGACTTTAGAAGGTGAGGTCCCAAATCTCAAGGAGGAGGAACAGTACTTTAACCCAGATCAGAGGACTCTATTCCGGGATGTGATGCTGGAGAATTATGGGACTGCGTTCTCCCTAGAGTCTAAGAGGTTCTCAACCTCTACTGTATGTAAATTTGGTTTTTGGTTGTTCTTACATTTTCATTACCATATTTTAATACAACTGGTTTCCTCTACAATCCAATGTATTTTAATTTATGCATTTAAAAACATTATTCTGAGAAAGAGTCCATAAGGACTCTGCAAAAGGGATTCATGAGAGACACAAAAAAAGCTTAAGACTTCCTGTCCTAAACACTTAAGAGTATCCTAAAGGAAAAACTTGTTCCACATGTACAGCATGTTAGCATATCAAGGAACAGAAGCAACAAGTGTAGGAACTGGTCTCTTATGAGGATACTATGGCTAGATGGACTTCAAGTTAAATAGGGCCCAACAGTGCTCAGACATGGTGTGGTTGGGTGCCAGAAGACTGAACTTTGTCCAGGCACATCAAAATGACCAAAGATCAAGAACTACCATGCCCAACTACTGTGACCACTGTGATCTACTTCACCCATGAGAAAACGAAAAAGGGTCACAAATGGGTGGAAGATCAAGCTCAGCACCTGACTGACTAAACATTTGCTACATTTCAGCAAGGAAAATCTCTTCTTGATCTGTCCTCCATTTTTCCATCAGGCTAGCTCCCTACATGGGAGACCCTATGATGCCAACAATGAGTCTTTCTCATCCTGGACTGATACCTGTGAGTTTTTTGCAACTAAAGCTGCTCATTGTGCCAATCATCACATGAAGTAGGGCCTGGTGCCTCTCCAAAAGTGGTTTTGTCCTTTGTAAGAGCCATTGTGGTGCATACTTATCACAGCTCTTTGGCCACAGTCAGGAACAGTGAGAAGTCACCCTCATGGGTCACTACATCCCAGACTGAACAGAGGCTAGTGGCCCCTGCCAATTCTCTATAATATCTGCCAGCCATTTGCCCGACCAGTACCCATCACTGAAGAGAGATTAACTAATTTCTTTCTGCAGTGTACCAAAGTGTTTGGGGTTGTGGAATTCTTGGGGCCAGAGGTCAATATGGAAGGTCACATTTCCTCATGAGTATCCTTGTTAATAAACAACCTTGATTAAAAAAGAAACAAGAAAATGACTAGTAAAGGGTTATCATTATTGAAGGGCATCAGGGTCTAGGGGATAGAGGACCAGCTTTGGTGCTAGGAAAACTCTAGTTTGAATCTTGCCTTTGACCAATACTGGCTATTTGATGTTGGGCAAGTCATTTAATCTCTTGGTGCCCAGGAAACTCCCCAAAACACTTACATTACAGATGAGTTGCTAATCTGCATCAGTGGAAGGTATTTCCATACTATGGAGTTCAGTACACCAATGAAACCACAGGTCCTACCCATTTATGGCTTCAAAAAAGAAAACTGATCATGTACCCTCCCTTAGGGCAAGTTGTATCAACAATTTCTGTCACCCAATGCTACTCCCACCCCTCCTCCACCCCTCCCCAGGTTTATGGGCACCTAGTCGTAGCTGGGACCACTAAGAATTCCACTAAGACCACCCAACCCCAATCATTTACCTTCCTCTAGATTGGCCCCTCACTGTCTGCCAGCCAGTAAGACAAGGCAGGGCTCTCTCCAACCAGTATGTCTCAACATCTTCAGCCTTTAATTGACTTGAGATGTTTGAGAGCAAGCTGATTCTGTCCCTTTCTCCAGGAGTAGGGGTGAGAAGGAAGTATTTCTTCCCACTGAGCATATGTATGGTATGCAGAAAAAAGAGAATCCTCCTTGGTGGCTTCTTGGAAGAAAGCAAATCAAAGTCCTGGAGATTTAGCAAGTAGGGGTAAGGGAGAGAAAAGGAAATAAGCAGTCAGACCATTTTAAACATTCAATCCTTCATTTTTCTTTTCTGAAACACTCTTGATAAAAGATAAGTCCTGATAAAGTAAGTCATCTTCATCCTACCTTGGGTACCATTTTGTTTTCTAAATGATAGGAGACATTGCTATTCTCTTGAAACCTCTATAATGTCAAACCACAACTAGGCACCATTCTCAGTGCCACTGGGCCAGGCCTCCCACACTTCTACTCTGGCCTGGGCTAGGAAAGTTCCCTCATCCCACCTGTATCATTAGAAGACTTCTGGCTTCCAATGTTGATGATGCATCTGAGTGCAGCTATAAAGACCCTTTCCTCTTTGATGTGCCCATTCTTTGGGCCAGTATGGACCAGTATGGCATCTCGCTAAGACTAAATTGGCCTGCACCCTAGGCATTCCATGCCTTTGAATTCTTACAAGTAATTGTGAAGGTTCCTCTCTAGGAATCTCCATCTAGAGCTACGCTGTATCCCCTGAAGAAGGGAGGAGGGAGAAAAATAGGAAGAAGTCAATCACTGAAGTTGATGTTTTCCGGCCTAACCCAACCCCACTGTACTCAAGGTACCAGGTCGTCTTAGGACTCATCCACAAGCTGTTTGGAGGATGAGTTTCTAAGCCTCGAAGAAAACTCAAGGGCTGGGGAGAAGCCTCCCTAGGAAAGTTGCTGCTCTCAGGGGTCTTCTGTCCAAGCAAGCAGGTCAACTATAACCCCTGCCCATTCCCCACCCTCCCCCCCTACACACACATGCACACAATCCCCAATTATGGAGACTTCCTGAGTCTCAGTCGCGTCCTTTAAGGTTCTTCCTTGACACTAGGTGCAGGGGCAAGCACTACCTGGCCCCCTCCTCTGTGGACACGCTGGTGCTTAAGCAGGTGCTGCTTCTGGCTGAAGCCCTTGCCACAGTCAGCACATAGGTAAGGCCGCTCGCCTGTGTGGTTCCGCTGGTGCCGAGTCAAGTTGGGCTTTTGGCTGAAGCAACGCCCACAATCTGGACAAGGGTAGGGCCGCTCCCCAGTGTGAATCCGCTGGTGGATGGTGAGCGCAGACCACCAGGTGAAGCTCTTGCCGCATTCGTTACAGATGAACTGACGCTGCTCCACAGTGCCAGATGAAGGGACTCCTCCACCTGCTCGGGCCACGCCTACTGGGCCCCTGCCCCAGCGTGGCTCCCTGTCCAGCAAGACGACCTCATCCCCTTGCAGGGCCTGGGAAGCTGGTGGTGGCTGTAGAGAGAAGCCCAGGGCATATTCCGCAGGCTGCATCAAGCCCGACCCTGGCTCTACACTGGCCACTGCCACCAGCATCCGGCCCCGGAGGGCTGCCCCACGGAGCAGCTCAGCAGCAGCATGGGCCCGCTGGTGGGCCCGCAGGGCTGCCCGGCTGGGGCAGCTCTCCCCACAGCCGGGGCACGAGGAAGCCTTTTCCCCAGCTCGGTGTGTGCGCTGGTGTTTGAGCAGATGCTGCTTCTGACGGAAGCCCCGGCCACAATCAGGGCACAGGTGGGGCCGTTCACCTGTGTGGTTACGCAGGTGCCGCGTCAGGTTGGGCTTCTGGCTAAAGCGCCGCCCACACTCCGGGCAGGAATACGGCTGCTCTCCTGTATGGATCCGCTGGTGAATGTTCAGCGATGACCACCACGTGAAACTCTTCCCACACTCATTGCAGATGAACTGGCGCTGCTCCCCAGAGCCAGCAGCAGAGGTCCGAGCCTCGGCAGGCGGCCCAGCCCTCCACCCTCCGCCGGCTTCTACCCAGGGACGGCCTGGCGATTCTCGTGATGCAGATGGCGGCCGGCGGGGCCTTCGGGTCACCTTGTCTCTAAGGAGCTTCTGCAGCTCAGCCCGAGCCAGCTGACGGTCACGGGCGTGGGTCCTTTGGTGGACGCGGAGGGCAACTTTGTGACGGAAACGTCGTTCACACTCAGGACAGGAGTGGATTGCGGGGCGGGAGTGTGTCTTCTGGTGTTTGAGCAGATGTTGCTTCTGGCTAAAGCGCCTCTCACACTCAGGGCAGTGGAAGGGCCGCTCGCCTGTGTGGTGCCTCTGGTGCCTGACCAGGTTTGGCTTCTGGCTAAAGCTCTTGCCACACTTGCCACAGTGATAAGGCTTCTCTCCTGTGTGAGTGCGCTGGTGGATATTCAGTGATGACCACCAGCTAAACCTCTTCCCACAGTCTGGACAGACAAAGTGTCCCTCACTTACTGGGAACTGTGGGCCAAGGGGTGAGGGGACTGCTGTGGACCCACGGCCCGTTGACACTCCCATCCACTGAGCGCTGGGAATTTGGCCTGGGCCTTGGGCTTCTTCCCACCCCGCTGGGGCTCGAGCCTTCCCCAAAGCCTGGAGAAGCGGATGACCCAGGCGATGCTGGAAGATGTTCTCCTTGTCCTTCTCTGGCAGGATGGCAGGGGTCTCCAGGGCCTGCGGGAGCCACTCTTGCCTCTCCCACTTGATCTTCACCATGATGCTGCTGTCACCTTCTGAAAAGGAGGAGATGGGCAGAAATGATGCTCAGTAATTGATTCTGGGATAGAAAAGAGGAAGGTATGAGGTTGAAAGGAGAGGGAGAATAAAAGATGTAGGAATGAGAAAGAAAGGTGGTAGAGAAAGACCGTGGTGAATGGGAGGAAAAGAAGAGAGAGGAAACTGAGAGCATGGAGGAGAAAATGAGAAGGAAAGAAGAGAACAGTGAAAAGAAGGTGGGAATACAGAGAGGTGAGAATGGGAGAGCATGGAGGAATAAAGAGGTAAGAAGACAAAGCGAGGGGAGGAGAGAATGGAAAAGGGGGGAAAGGAGAGAGAAGGGGAAAGCCAGAAAGATAGAAAGACAAGTGAGATTTGGGCCCTGGGTTTGAGTCCTGGCCCTGCACTGACACAGCGGGTCCTCACATTGGCCCTCTCCTGTTCTACCTCATTGCTCATTTTGTGGGGCCGGGCCAGAAGGAATGCACAGACCTTTAAAAAACACAGCTCATGCTGGTGGTCCAGAAAAAAGGTTAACAACAACAACAAAAACCTAACCCCCAGCAAGTCTCCTATATTTGCTTGCTATCTATCATCACCAGGGAAAATGGCCCAGATTCAGACAGGTGTCATTGTATAAGTGTTTTCCTGGCTCTGCTCATTTTGCTCTGCATCATTTCATAGAGTTGCATGGGCTTTAAGAGGTCCTTCTTCATTGGTCTGGAGCCTTTCTTGAATTCCTTCTTGATTCTCAGCTGTATTCTGTATAGGAGGGCAGGTGGTGACAAATTACCCTTTGTATCTATATACGTGCAAGGCTGCATAGCTGAGTGCAGGATAAGGAGGGAGACAGTTGCTTTTTGGCAGCCCCCTTTCTGGCTGTCAGTGACACACTACTTAGAAGGCCTTTAGGCCTTCTCTAAGGAATCACTGCTTTTCCAATAAAACTTTGGCCACCCAGAACTGGAAATTGAGGCAGTTGGAGGGTCATGCATTCTTTACCCTTGGGGATATTCAAGTCGATCTGAGGGCCACTTTTCAGAATGACACAGAGAGGATTCCCGCTTCAGGTCAAGGTTCCATTGGAGGACAACTCTGACACTCAGGAATCTATTTCATGATTCTGCCATGCTAACCTTATAAAGTATTATTATCCCCAAAAGTGAGGCACAGAGGATTTAAGTCATTTGCTCAACATCACACGGATGTTGATGACAGTGCTGTGACTAGAATCCAAACCCATTCAGATTGCTTGTATCAGATACAGGACACAGATTCTCACAAAAACCTAAAACAGAGTAATAGAAAGGGGAAGCAGAATTCGTTGTTGTTTCTCTTTTTAATCCTTTTATTCATAGGTTCACAGGATGTGAAAGCTGGAAGGCACTTTAGAAAACATGTAGTTGAACCCTCTTATTTTACCAATGAGGAAACTGCCCCAGAGCCATGAAGTGATTTGCCTATGGTTACATAGCTAGTTAGTAGCAGAGAGAAGACAAGAATCTAGGCCTCCAAATTCCCAAGTCTATACTCTTTACACTACGTAAGCAGGGGAAGGCAATAAAAATTTTTATAGTATCTACAATATGCCAGGCACCATGCTAAGCGCTTTATAAATATTGTCAGAATACTGATACAGAGTATCACCCTGCTACCTTTTGTGGTCTGGCGCCCAATTTTCTTTTTGTTTAGGTACACTAGTAAGGGTTATCTTAATAGAAAAGGCTTTCTCAAGAAAACAATGGGGTATATGCCCCTGGGGCCGTGAAGAAATCTATGGTGAGATGTAGAGAAGGGGGAACAGTGACTTGACCTCCCCAAAAAACTCTGTCAAGGGACCCAGCCTCCTAGGGATATATCAGGCGTTCTTGGTGAAGGTCGTTTGACTGTAGCTCTAATCTCTGTCCGGCATCCGAACTCATTCTCCCACCCCACAGCGTGGGGAAGGAAAGACCCAGGCAACATAGGAACCGCAGCAAGCATTCAAGGGAGAGGGCTGAACGGAGAGTTAAGGAATAGCGGAATAAGAAAGACAATGGGGAAAATGAATTTGGGTGGGTGCTGAGGGCCCAGCCTTTGCTTATCCCCTTACTTACCTGAACAAGAACTCAGAGGGAAATCTCTGTCTTTACATGCCTCTTGAGTCATTACCGGAAGTTCTGAACCCCGTCCTTTAATGTGAGGGTCACAGGACTGGGAAAGTTGGACGGCCTATGGGACAGGGAAGAAATGATGGGTTTTAAAACTCACCACCATAATAACATCTTCCATGTGCATACTGTATTATCTGATCTTTTCCACAAGGCTTTCACATCCCTGTAATCCTCTTTATAAAGGTTTAATGATGGTTGATTCTCACACAAATATCACAGCACTTTGAAAAGAAAACGTGACAAGTATACATGGCTACCAAGTTTGCAAATAACTCACAGCTAGGAGGGACAGCTAATAAATTGGAAAAAACTTAGGATCCAAAGAGATTTTATAGGCTAGAAAGGCTGAATCTAAGAAAATGAAATCTAATTAAGATAAATGCAAAGTATTATACTTTGGTTCAAAACAAATTTAGAAGTACAAATTGGGGAAATCTTGACACATTTGGAAAAGACTTGGGGACTTCTCAGTGACTCAGCGAGAGTCAACAGTGCGCCAAAGCAGCCCAGAGGGTGCCCTTGGCGGCACTGATAGAGGCGGTGTATCCAGAACAATTGGAAATCCTACTCTATTTTGTCCTAATTCATACACATCTAGAGTACCGTGTACAGTTGTGAATGCCTTATTTTAAGAAACTGATAGGGGAGAATGTCCAGGGAAGGGCAGTCAGTAAAAGGCCTCTAAGATCGACTGAAGGAAATGAGGACATTTACCCTAAAGAGAAGACTTTGGGAGGGCATTATAACATGGTTTCAAATATCTGAACTATTACTGACATACACTATTAGACACAGCAATGCACTGGTTGGTTTTGCTGGAAATTTTTTTCTTCTCCTTTTTTAATCCTTGTTCACTTTGTAGGGGAGATAAGACAAGAATATATTTGGAAATAAATGTGATATAAAAATGAAAGGTATCAATAAAAATTTTTACCAGAGATCCTGCTGCTTGGCTAAAGCCAACAATTATTTCAGTTAATTGCCTGGCAGATAGTGAGTTTCTGAGGAAACAACATCATCAACCAATTGGGATATTTCAGTGTCTTCTTTGCCTGTCTTTCTGCCCTGAATATCTTTTACTTATCTCACTGCTCTTTTTAGCACACCTAAAGCTATATCAAATAACAGTGGAGAAAGGGGGCATCCCTGCTTTACTACCTTATTTATTATGAAAACCAGAAGAGTTTCTCTGTTCCATACAGATTGTGGTTTTAGATAAGGAAAGCATAGGAACTGATTTTAGATATATATTTTTAAATCACAGGTTTTTTTTTAAAAAGTCCTACATGCCAATTCTTTGCATAATTTTTAACTTAAATGAGTGTTGTCCTTTGTCAACTTCTTTTTCTTTTTTTTCTCCCCATATCTACTGACATAATCACATTATTTTGGATGTTTTGTTGCATTGCTTCCTAATGTTAAATGATCCTTGCAACCCCAGGATAAGTCCAACTTGACGTTAGTGAATGTTTTGGGGGATATATGGCTATAGTCTTTTTTGCCAGAATTTTATCTAAATTTCTGAAAATATATTCATTAATAATATTGATCAATAGTTCTTTTTCTTTACTTTATTCTTCCCTGGTTTATGTATTAGGGCTACATTTGTCTCATAAAAAGGATTTTGATAGTGTTTTCTCTTTCAATTTTTGAGACTAATTTATACAGTTTGAGCATTAATTATTCTTCAAGAGTTTGAGAGAATTTGCCTGTAAACCTATCTTTACCTTTTCATGTAGAGCTAGTTCAATTTTCTTTTCTGAAATAGGATTAAGATCTTAATCTGGTATTCTGTTAATTGGAGCATTTTATACCTTTTGTTGCTAATCTTCTCTTTTAAATTTTCAGTTTGGCTGGTTAAAACTATCAGTAGTAAGATCCTGATAATTTCTTTTATTTCTTCTGCTTGTTGTGACTTCACCTTATTCATTTTTTTATAGTGTTCATTTATTTTCTTCCTTCTAATCAAGTTACCTAAGTTTTATCATTTTCAGTAGTCTTTTTAAAGAACCAATGTTTAGTTTTATCAGTTCTATAGTTATAGGGGATTTTTTGTTTGTTTGTTTGGCTTGGTTTTCTTATGTATCTATTTCTCATTTAATTTCCAGATTTTCCTCTTTTGTGCTTATTTGGAGTATATTTGTTAATTTAAAAATGTTGTAGTTCATGAGTTTTCTGTTTCTCTATTTTGCTAATATATATTCTTAGGAATATATTTTATTTTCTGTGTTGCATTAGCTGAATCCCAGAAATTACAGCATTATATCTCATCATTATCATTCTCTTTCACATAGTTATTGTTATTTGTTCTTTAATCTATTCATTATTCAGGATGCCATTAAGTGTTTACTTAGGTTTGTATATATTGTTTGTGTTCCCTGCATTAATTGCCATTTTAATTTTGTTATCTGTAAAGGATATGTTTAGCATTTGTATTTTTCTTACATTAATTTATAATTTCTCTATGCTTTAACACATGGTTATAGTTTTTGTAAAGATGTTGAGAAATATATGCATTCCTTCATTTTCCCAGTTGCTTTAAACCTTTCAGAACTAAATTCTTCATAAGTTTGTTTAGGTCTAGCCATTCTGCAAGACAATTTGGAACTGTCTCTGAAAAATTTCTAAATTGTGTATGCCCTTTGAGATAGCATTACTATGCTTATATGCCAGACACAGAAAGAGAAAAAGGACCTATATGTTTAACAGCTCTTTTTGTTATAACAAAGAACTAGAAACTAAAAGATGCCTATCAATTGGAGAATGGCTGAAGAAGATGTTATGTATGAATGTAATGGAATATTCTTGCATTGTTAGAAATGACGAAAGGGACAGTTTCAATAGAAACCTTGAAAAATTTTTATAAACTCATACAGTGTAAAGGAAGCAGAATTAGAAGAGAAATTTATGTAACATTACTCTCAAACAAAACAAAACAAAACAAAACAAAAACAACTTTTGACTTAACTCTGAATGAAATGACCAACCACAATTCCAGAAGCTAGATGAAGAAGCATGAAACATGAAACCTGCCTCTTGACAAAGAGATTATGGAATCAAAGAGCAGAAGGAGACACCCATTTTCAGACATATCCAATTGGGAATTTGTTTTGCTTGATTCTGCATATTTGTTACAAGAGTTAGTCTTTCTTTCTTTCTTTCTTCCTCCCTCCTCTCTTTCTCTCTTTATTTCTTTCTTTCCGCAATTTGAAGAAGGGGAAGGTAGGAGGGAGAGGGGGACTAGAAGGAGGGTCCAAAAAAGAAAAAGGGGTCATTGAAATAATTTTTTAATACAAAAAAGAAAACAAGGAAGGCCAGAAGGAAACACAGACAAAGATAGCTTTGAAAGTTTCACGGTGGATTTATTATTTACTTAAAAGGGGAAAAAAAAGCTATATGGAGTAGAACTTCTGTTTCATGAATTTTATTCTTTTTCTGTTCTATTTTTAAAATGAAAATGCTTATTTTATTTGATGCTTAAGTTTAGAATAAACATAAAATAAATTTTCACCTCTAAGATGCTATGAATATTATGAAGGGGATATAGAGAAAGGTAACCAACAAACTTATTCACCAAATCTCAAATGCTAAAACATCACCAAATCTCCCAAATCTTCAGACAACCCAAAGGAAGCCCCACTTGATCCATCACAGGGTTGAGAGAGAGAGAGAGAGAGAGAGAGAGAGAGAGAGATGAGTAAAGAAAGAAAGAGGCCCAAGAAGAGTTTAAATTCCTAGATGACAGACGCATTTTATTCAAAGAAATGCTGCATGTTCAGAACCTAGTCTTAAAGACTCATGAAGACAACATTTATGAAAGCTAATCATGCCCTCCCCAAACTTGGTGTTGCCCCCATCATGGGCAGAATCCTTATCCATAGGGACTGATCCTTCAGAAAACTAACTGCTCTGATAGAAGCAGAGTGAAACTAGGAAGCAAAAAAGGATAAACGGAGGCTACACTCAAGGAGGAAGTCGTTGTAGGAAGAATAAAAAGTGATGGGGAATTAGAACGGATTCTATATACCAGCGGCAGAAGTGGAGAGAAGAAAGATTTGTATGTATTTACAACACAAGCACCATGCACACACACCACAGGTCAGAGAGGGATGCTCCCAGGCGTTTTGCTGACAGTAGGAAATCATGAGGAATGGTCAAAATCAAGACCTTACTCCCTGAACCAGCCTTAACTGTCCATATAGCCACTTAGATACAAGATACTTCACCCCTGATAATTTGGCGATTCCTATTCCCTTCTTCTTCTTCCACCTGGTCCCTATACCTCTAGCAGCATCCTCCACCAGGCCTAACCTGATCTCCATCAACATACTGTACTCCCCATGAGGTAGATAACAAAGGAAAGAGCCCCAAATCTTTCCAACACATATGATCAGCCCAATGACTGTCCTGAACACGTTACTCAGCTGAACAGGATGCAACTCTGCGGGCTGGATCAGGCCAACAATCAGAGAAAGAGTTCTGGTTTTCCAAATAAAATGTTCTCAAATCAGGAAAGGGAGGTTGCTCACAGTAATCACCCACCTTGCCTCTGAATCTCTTTTTACCACCCACCTCACTCTCCACCCCAGCTGAAATCTCCTCTTCCCTCACAACCTCCTAACAGCTCCGCCATTGTACACATTATGTCTCCACAATGCCCTTGCCCACAGTCCATTATTCATGATTCCACGGTGCACAGGGCATACTATCCCTGCACCCAAGCCAGTCGCGGCTCCTCAGGCTACGGCTCCAGCTTCCCACTCCATTCCATTCCCCCCCCCTTCCCCCTTAGGGAGGAGGCCTCAGCCCAGGGGCCAGCTTCAAGGCAGCTGCCATGGAAACGCCTGGAGAGATCACAAAGGGACTAGGCAGGCACTGTGCGCCAAGGCGGGAGGTCTGGGGGATGAAAGGGAAGCAAAGGGGATTTATTTTCAGAAGAGGTGGCAAGGGCCAGGCACACGCGAGGGCAGTGAGGGCTGCTGGAGCGTGGCACGAGGGTATGGGGTTGGGAGTGGGGGCAGGGAAAGACTACATATCTCCCAGATTGGCCGCTACAGGCCCCAGAGGTACAAGGAAATGAAATGGATGAGGCAGGAAGTCTTTACTCAGTCACACCCCCCTTTCTGAGTTTGTTCCTCTGATTGGACCATATTCTTCCTCAGAGCCGAACCCTTCTTTCCCCCCTGCCAAGGTGCTGGCCACCAACAATGCCATCCTACAGGGCTGATGTGTATCGGATGGGATATTAGATTCAGTGTCAGCTTACACTCCCCTTCAGTACCCTCAAACTTTAAAAAAAAAAAAAAAGGCACCGAGAGCTATCATTCTCCACAGAGAATGACCCTCTTCCTCATTCTATTTTCAGGTCCCACACCAAAATTTCTGTTCTGCCACCCTTCCCTGGGGAAACTCCCAGAGAGAATGTGAATCTTTCTCTGGCTCTTCAATCCCTCCCAACACACCTGTACTCCTCCCTGCAGCTACTCCCTGCACCTAGCAAGCTCCCCTTTCTCTGCCAATCCAGAACCTAAGACATCTTTAGACAGGACCCAGCTCAAGTCTCACCTCCTTCAGGAGAACATCTGTAACTATCCCAGCTCACCTTGACTACTTCTCATCTCCTACAGAATTTACTGGTGGGAACTTCCGCCACGGGCCCATAAGAGAAACCAAACTGATCCACTTCTTTCGGTCTTCAATATAGATCCTAACTAGATCCAACTAGATCTTAAATTCCCTAAGTGCAAGGACTCTGTGTGTTGTTTTTCATGGGAGAAGGGAGAAAATGCAAAGGGTATTAAACGTCACCTCTGGACCCCAAAAAAGGAGGGAGGAGGAAAAGTTCAGATAGTTGTTGGGGAGTGGGGGTGAATTACAGTGGACCTGGGCTTAGGACAGTCCGGTGACCAGCTGCCACACCATCACCCTCATTGCCTGGGGGCAAGGGGGGAGTGCTCGCGCGCTATCCCTTGGCCTCAAAGCTCTACTGCTCTGACCTGTCATTCCCACCACCAACACCACATTCAAGGCTGCCTCAGTGGTCTCTCACTCTGGGGAAACTCTGGCCCCGTTAGCATCCAGTGAACATGAACACGAATACACATACACACACACACACACACAGAGAACACACACACTCACAGATACAGACACAGCACCTATACAGCAAAAGGATCGTAGGATTAGGTTTCAGAAGTGGCCTAGGTGTCCAACCTCTCACTTTACAGCTAAGGACACTGAGGCCCAAGGAGGGGGAGTGGCTCTCCAAGGTCACGCTAAAGCAGTCGGTGGCAGGGCCGGGACTCGAACCCATGTTCTGGACGCTGCCAGCTCCGAATGCTAGGAGCCTGGGGATTCCACGTCGAGGGCTCTTTGCACTTGACACTGCGCCACGCAGGGGGCAGACGCGCAAAAATAAACAGGGCCAAGGCTCACGCGGCCCCAAATGCTCACACAAGCACCAGACACACGCAGATCGCTCCACGAGCGCGTGCACGCCCCACAACAAGTCCCTGGGGAGCCCCCCCCGCGGTCACGTGCACACGAAGTGACCAGGCGGGTCGGGGGACGGGCAGTGCTGTTACCTGATCCGAACGGGTCAGGCCAGCGCCAGCGGGGGAGGGAGGGCGAGGCCGCCGAGGCTCGTCCGAGGGGAGAAGCTGCAGCCGTGGAATGAAGCCCCCGAGAGAAGCAGGCTCCTCCCCGCACTGCGGGAGCCGGGATTGGCTGCCTCCCGGGGCTGCCCACCCCGGCCCGGGGGCCTGACCTATGACAGAGCGGCAGGCCGAGCCACGGCCCATCCCCAGCCAGCTTATTGGCTGGTTTCTAGAGAGCCGGCTCCACCCAGAACCAGCTGGGGAGCGCACGCCCCTCCCACCCCTCACCCACAGGACAACTTTCCCATTGGGAACTTTGGCTGGTAAGTCCATGGCCAGGCCTAGGGATCGGGGAGGGCTTGGTCAAAGTTGGCAGGAGCCCTTCAGTTGTTTCCAAAACCTGTGATGGGGATGGATTTCTAGCCTTCATACCCCTTTAGATTTGCTAAGCCTCTCAGACAGTCCCTCAGAATAGCAGCAGTGGGGCGGGAGAGTCTTTGGACCAGGAGTCGGTAGTCCTGGGTCCCAGTCCTTAGATTTAGCGCCTTGCCTCAGGGATCATCTGCAACTGATCTAGATAGCAGGACCTTTTCTTTTGCCTCTTTTTGTATCCCTAATACTTAGTACTGTGTCTGGCACACAGTAGATGCTCAATAAATGCTAGTTCTTCTTGTTGACTCTTCTACTAATTAGCCGTCTTGGAGGATGAAGATAAATAATACTGTGTCAGGATCAAATGAGGTATCCTCTGTGAAAGTGTTTCAAAGTGCTATGCAGCCATGAGACCACATCTGTCTAAAAACAAACTATGCCTACATTTTGCAAGCCTGTGGACTACCTCCCTCCACCAAAAAAAAAAAAAAACACCCACTCCCAGGTTAATGGTCAGCAATTTCACAAAAGTGAGTATGCTCTCCACAGATACAGTTCACAAAGCCTCTGTAACTTAGAAACTCTGTGAGAACAGTAAACAAAGTATCAATAAATTAGAGAATGGCTAAAAAAATTGTGGCACATGAATTTAATGGAATATTTTGGCCATCAGAAACAACAAATGAGCTATTCAAAGAAACATGAGAAGACTAACATGAATTGATGCAGAATACAGTAAGCAGATAGAATAAAACTATACATAACAATGTAAATTGAAGGAACTAAAATGAAATGAAATGTTGCATAATTATGACCAAGCTTGACACCAGAGATGAGAAAATGCACTTCCCTCCTTTCAATGGAAGGGTGGGGTCCTATGGGAGTAGAATGTCAAATATATTGTCAGCTGCCATGATTTTGGTGAATTCCAGGGTTTTTTGTTGTTTTGGGGTTTTTTAATTTTAGTTAAAAGAGAAAGCTTACTCTGTGAGGGAGGGAGAAGGGAAGAGTGTTTTTAGAAACAAATGTGATAAAAAAAAAATAAAAGACATCTATAAAGCTTTTACAATTAATGACTTCGTAGGGCCCCAAAATTCACACTGAAGCCAACCAAGTGATGACCCTTACCACATCTATCACTTCAATTACCCTTCTAAGACAGATGCAGTCCATTACCAGACCTATACTGCCAGATTAATCTTCCTACAACATTTTCATCAGGTCACTATTCCAATCAGGAACCTTCACAGGCTTATTCTCTACGTCATAAAGTCCAAAGTCTTCAGGTGGTCAATTTCATGTCATGGAAAGATCTGAGTTTGAATCCTCCTGTATTACTAGACGGGACACTTCTAACATTTAAACTTTCTGAGCCGCTTTCTTTTTTATAAAATGAAAATAATATGCATCACAGGGTTGTGGTGAGAACCAAATGAGATAATGTCCATAAATTGCTTTGTAAATGGCTTTAACTACAAATGTATACTGATAGTGACATTCAAGGCATTCTACAATGTGGGCCCAGCTTAGCTTTCCAATGTTATCTCCAAGTTTCACTCTTACTAAACACAAACCTTTTAGTCAGTCTCTTCAAAGTTCTTATTTCCTCCAGATGTTCCTTTGTATCAGTTCTCTCTCTTTCTCTCTCTCTCCCATCTCTCTCTGTCTCTCCTCTCTGTCTCTCCTTCTGTCTCGGAATCTTATCAAGCCTCGTAACCACAACCCCAACCCCAGCCCTTTCTTTGAAGTTTCCTCTTCAAGTCAGAAAAGCTAATCCCCATTCTTGGATGGAGGATTGTGTTGGTGAGAGCTCACAGCTATGTTGTCTGATGTTCTTTCTAGGGGAGTGCCACTGGGCATCCTCCCACTCGAAGGTCACCTGCATTAAGGTAGGTCCCTTTCCCACTTGGGCTGTACGGATTCAGAAGATCAAAGAATTCTGGGAGCTTTGGCAGGGACTTTAATTTTACAGATGAGGAAGATGAGTCCTAGAAAAGTGAAATAATTTACCTCATGGAGTAACAAGCAAAGCTACTTCTTCAAGGTCCTCAGACTCTAGGGCCCACCTTAGAGGATCTATATCCTACCCTCAGGACCAGCCAGTATGCTTATATAGAACAGGCAGCCATCTTGTAGCATGATCAAAGAAGTACCCAGCGTCATCTCCCAGAGTACCTGAAATTGCACCACCAGAGATTCACTTAATCCTTTGTACCTCAAAGGCTTTTAAAATAAATAAATAAATAAATAAATAAGTTTCTTGGCAGAATGCCAAGAGCACTGGACTAGAAGCAGATGTCAAAATATTTTGGAGGTACCCAGTTTCCGAGAGCCAAGGCCCAGCAAACAGGGCTGTGTATGTCCTTAGCTTGGCATAATAATAATCTTTTGCACTCTGGATGATATCATCCTCTGGCAAAGTTATTACTTGAATTAGCACCAGGTGTTCACTGAGGGATTTAGCCACCCCCCCCCATTTCCCAGGGCCATCCATCACATATTCACAATCCCTGTTCCTTGTCAAAAAAAGGTACTGTACTCCTGTTCCTGTCACAGAACTCTGGTTCTGATCCCAAAGGGTGGGCATGACCCCCAAGACTTGAGACAATACTGTTCCCACAGGACCCAGGAAACAGTAACTCAAGACCTAAAAATGATTATGTCATGATCCAGCCCACAATGTATGTAACACCTACCTTTAATCCAGCATGTTAAGCCCTCCTTCTTGGGGAGGGGGGGTGATGGCTTCCATTTGCAAATGTCATTTTCCTCACTTTGAAGTCAGTTAAACTTCTGTTTTGTGTTCTGACTCTCCTGTCTCGGGCCACCCACAGGTTAGAGGCTAGTTCTGGTCCATTTGACACTAGGAAACCCTGGATCTAACTTTGCCATTAGAATCATACATCTTACAGTGAGAACCCACCTCAGGGTCAGCTAATCTGACCCCTATCAACTTGCCTAGTGACTTTGGCCTGAGGAGGTTGGACAAGATGCTCTCTTAAGACTTTTTCCAACTTTAAAATGCTGTAATTTGACAAAGTACTCCTAGGAGGGGCAGGTCTTTGCCAACTAACATATCATCTGAAAATTCCTTGACTGCTGAGAACAAAATGGGTTAGGAGGAGGCCATTCACAGGGAGGTGAAGAGAGCAAGGATCCCAGATGGAGGCAGTAGGGATAGAAACATGCTGAAAAGGAAGACTGGGAAGGCTCGAGAGACAAACTTCATTGCTTCACAGTTTTGTAATGGGCTAGTGTTGGGTGGATAGTATTGTTTGGGCCACATCTATCCACACTGCCCTGAGACTGAGTCATTCTCCTGGTGGAAGAACAAGTAGAAGGACCAATTAGTGTTCACCTCCCTGAAATAATAATGACCAGTGAAATGATGGGGATAAGATGATTTTTAAAATCCTTTCCACTTGTAACATTTTATAACTACTTCTGTGTTGGGCCAAAAATAGACTGTGCTTTCCTATCAAATCTGGCTTATATATAAAACCTGAGTGAAGCCTGTAATCAGTGTTATTTTCACTGTGTAGATGTTTTTTTCCCCTTTGAGGATGTCATGTGGTCTATATTTGGAGCAATATGGTATTTGCCATCTATCATATAGCTAAGAGGACAGTATGAAACTATCATTAGAACATAGTTTCTAAGGAAGCTTTGAATGCCAACAGTGGGGGAATGGTCTAACAAAACCATTCATCTCTGACTTGGTCATCCTCAGAACCTCAAATGAAGTATTTACCACATGGGGATCAGAGCCCAGAGTTCTTGAGAACTGAGGTATACTGCACTGTCTTCCCTTCAAAGACCTCTGGATATATGAAGGCCCTTTTTCAGAACCTTTCTGGGCATCAATGACAGCACTGGTGGTAGAGAGTCCCTACTTCTCCCAGCAGCATGTTCAACATTGCCATGTCCAGTGCTCCTCGTGGGAAGCCCCAGGTCCTAATTTTCTTCCTGACTGCCTGCTGATGGAGGCTATCATCCACAGGCCCAAAAGGGAGCCTGTATTAATTAATGACACCCACTGACTTTCATCAACCTTCATGAAGGCAGCTGACCAGCAGCTATGGTAACCTGGAGTTACCATCTTTGACTGGGGACGTGACACAGGACAGTAGGAGCCTTCTTATCACACTGCTAGCTAATGAAGTACTCAAGGAAGAAAAATTATTTCCCCAGACTTTCTGCTCCACTGGGTCATGTTAAAGTTTTGTTTCCTTGACACTTGACACTTACTAGCTGTGTGACCCTGGGCAAATCACTTAACCCCAACTGCCTCACCAAAAAAAAAAAATTGTTTCCTCAATCAGATGGCTTAGCTGAAGAGGCCACAATTAGAAACAAGGGGAGGAATCTACAGAGAGGTAGATCTCAGTTTCGTATAAGGACTTCCTAACAATGCTGTCCCAAGGTGTCCTGTACTACCTGATGAGGTCATAGGTTTCCATCATTGGAGATCTTCCAGCAGAAAACAGAAGACTACTTGCCAGGGATGACAAAAAAGGGATTCCAGTTCCCTTACAGGTTGGACCAAATTATTCTCAAGGTCACTTTGAATTCTGAGACTTTGATTCTAGTGAGAAAGAATCTAGTCCAGATCCCTCCTTTTACATTACGTTAATTAAATTAATTAAAAGGCCCAGAGAGGCTTTCTTCCCAAGTTCACACAGCTAGTTGGCAACAACAGAGCCAGGATTCTGCTGACTCTCCAATACAATGTGATGTGTTCAGGTCTCATTTCCCCAACCAGAGTGAAAGTCTGCTAAGGTGAGCAGCCATGCCTTCTCCTTTATTTCTCCTTATCCAAAGTTACTAGGATATGGGAAAACTGGGACACTAATGCGCTGTTGGTGGAGTTGTGAACTGATACAACCATTCTGGAGAGCAATTTGGAACTATGTCCAAAAAGCAATCAAACTGTACAAACACTCTTTGACCCAGCAATATCACTACTAGGTCTGTATCCCAAAGAGATCATTAAAAAGGGAAAAGAACCTACATGTACAAAAATATTTATAGTAGCTCTTTTTGTGGTGGCAAAAAACTGGAAATTGAGGGATTATCCATCAATTAGAGAATGGCTGAACAAGCTGTGGTATATGAATGTAATGTAATATTGTTGTGCTATAAGAAATGATGAGCAGGCATATTTCAGAAAAACCTGGAGAGATGTACATGAACTGATGATGCAAAGTGAAATGAGCAGAACCAGGAGAACATTGTGCACAGTCACAGCAATACTGTGTGATGACCAACAATGAATGACTTAGCTCTTCTTAGCTATACAATGATCTAAGACAAGTCCAAAGGACTCATGATGGAAAATGCTATCCATATCCAGAGAAAGAAAGAACTTATGAAGCACAAATGTACATTGAAGCATACTATTTTCACTGTGTGTGTGTGTGTGTGTGTGTGTTTTTCCTTTTGGTCTGTTTCTTTTTTCACAACGTGACAATTACGGAAATGTTTTATACGATTGCACATAACCTATATCAAATTGCTTACCATTTTAGGGAGTGGGGAGGGGAGGAAGGGAAAAAATTTGGAACTCAAAATTTTTTTAAATGAATGTTAAAAATTGTCTTTATGTGTTATTGGGAAAATATTATTTAAAAAATGAAACAAAGTTACTAATGATCTCTAAATTCAAATCTAATGGTCATTTTTCAATCCTTACTCTTCTTGATCCCCACAAGCTTCTGACACTGTCACCCTCTTCCCCTTGATACTGTCTTCCACTTGGGACAGTGCCTGGTACATAGCACATGCTAAATAAATCCTTATTGAATTGAAATTTTCTATGACACTGCTCTTTCCTGGTTCTTCTCCTATCTATATGACCACTTCTTTGTCTCCTTCAGTGAATCTTCAGGTCATGTCCACTAACCACTGGTGGCCCCAAAGCTCTTTCCTGGGTCTTCTTCTCTTTCAGCTCTATACTATTTAATTTGATGAGATCTCATGAGTTATGATGGTTTCAATTACCATCTCTATGCAGATGGTTTTCAGATCTACTTGTTCAGACCTAACCTCTTTCCTGACCTACAGTCCCACATCTCCAACTGACTATTGAATATCTCAAACTGGATGTCTCATAAACATCTTAAACTCAATATGTCCAAAACTGAATGTATTATCTGTCCCACAAAACCTTCCACCTTTCTTAATTTCCTTATTACTGTCAAGGATACCACTATCCACAACTCTTTACTGACTCTCATGTTTCATATCTGAACCATTGCCAATTTCTACCTTTCTAACACTTTTCCTGACACTGCCACCACGTTGGTGAAGGACCTTATCATCTCACACCCATACTACTGCAACAGCCTTCTGGTTGATCTTGCCACCTTGAATCTCTCCCCACTCCTGTCCATCCTTCACTCAGCTGCCAAAAGCACAGGTCTGATCATGTAAGCCCCTCTACATTCAATAAATTACAATGGCTATTATGTGCAGAATCAAATACAAAATCTGCTGTTTGGCTTAAAAAGCTCTTCATAATATGGCCGACCTTCCACCGTTTCCAGTCTTCTCCTACTTTGCTCCCCTCTATGTATTCAAGATCCAGCAATACTGGCCTCCTTGCTATTCTTCCTAGAAGACACTGTCTCCCCAAACTGCATTTCCACTGGCTATCCCCCATGCCTGGAATGCTCTCCCTCCTCCCTTCCACCCCCTGGTTTCTTTCAACTCTGAACTAAAATATCACCTTCTGCAAGAAGCATTTACCAGTCCCTCTGAAAGCTAGGGCCTTGGTTGATTATCTCTAATTTATGCTGTATATACCTTGTAGGGACACAATTGTTTCTATATTATCTCCCCCATTAGAATGTGAGTTCCCTGAGAGCCTTTCTTCAGATATCATAACCCCAGGGCTTAACACAGTACCCAATTTCTTAATAAATGCAATTATTCAAATAATAAAGGACTGGTAACAGTACTTAGGACAGAGCTTCTTAAAGTGAAAGTGTTCAGAAAAAAAAAATCTGTTTCCTTGGGGCAAAAATATGGTTCAGCTCAAGCCCCACCTTTTTGGTGACAATATTCTCAACTACCAGGGCCCACAATGATCTCTCTTCCCTGAATGTGTCTTCGCACTTACTGTCTACAACACTTCTGGAGCACATGTCACATATTGCCCTGTATTACTAGTTACCTTTTCTTATATGTATATCTTATCTACACAGCAATCAACCAGTATTTATTGAGCAGCTACTAAGTGTTCAGCCTTATACCAGATACTATAAGTTTCTCAAGCACAAGGGAAAAATACTCCACAAGTTAGCATCTTCACAAAGTTTGGAACACTGCTGGGCATGTAGCAAGTCCTCTATACTATTATTACTGAATAAGCAGATGAATGCTTCATGCCTTGAACAATCATCAAGCATTTTTATCTATTCAGTAATACTACTAGGTGGTACAGTGGATAGAGTAATGGGCCCAAGTTCAAATCTGACCTCTGACAACCCTAGGGAAACTGGTTTAGCCTATTTGCCTTAGTGTCTTCATCTATAAAATGGGGTTAATAGCACCTACCTCCCAGGGTTGTTGTGAAGATAGGGATAATATTTGTAAAGTGTTTTGCAAATCTTAGAATGCTATATAAATGCTAGCTATCGTTTGGTGTTAATGACCCTTACTGATAACACTACCCTATGGAGCTTGCCTCTGTTCTCCAGTTGGTACCCAGCTCCTTCTCTTTTCCAGTACTGGGACCCTAGGACTTGTAAATCCTAAAGCCATACTTGGTCTTTCCTAATGCCCTTCAGGCCACACACCCCAAAAGGATGTTTCCCTTGCTTTCAAGCTCCTAATGGACACAACCCCATAGCCTCTTCATTCAAGTGCAGGGTTAAACACCACAATCTCACAATGCACTTCCTGAAGGAAGAGCTCTGACCATCCCTTCAACTCCTCTTCCCAAGATTGCTCTCACTAGTTCTACCCTACACACTTCACACCTTTTGTTAATTTTTCAATAGCACATGGACCAATCTCTACGACCATGATCCCTTTCCCACCTGCAAAAATGTACACTGAAAGTTGCCAGGAAGTACAACAGACTACCCTTCCTGCTTGGAATCCTTAGACCCCAGTCACTGACTCCTGCCCTAAAATGGCAACGTTGCCTATGCCACATAGGTGGCATCCTTAAGTTAACATACCAGAGTGGAGGAAATCGTACTTAGAAGAGTACTTTGAAATGTAATAATCCCTGTTCTAACTTGCCCATCCCTCAGGATGTCAGCCACTACAGACATCAAATTATCAGAAGTTTCAAAACCACTGCAGGGGAAACAGTTTGTGGGTATCTTCTTTTAAACCAAAAAAAAAAAAAAAGGAATTTGAGGGAAATTTTTAAATATATGCAATTTTAAGTGGTCTTTAAGACTCAAGTCATTTTGTTCAATTAGAAACAAAAAAATGTATTATGTATAACTTGATTGTCACTGTTTGGTATACTCAAATGTGAAAGCCTGGCAAAAGAAATATAAAACTTTAGGAATTTGGAAGGAGGCTTTCCCCTCCCCAACTTATTATTTAGTGAGAATTTTTAAAAGTCTTTTGAATTATTTTTTAACCTAAAAAGGCCCTCCTCCATTTCTAGACCTATGCTGCTCAGAAAACATTCCTTTTTCTATAAACCAGCTTTCTTCTTCTGCCAAGAGTCCAGCTTTTTTCCAGTCTGCCTATCAGCAGTACCCAACGTATGCCGCAAAGGTTTTGCCCACCTTCCCATGACGACCTCCATATTCCAAACCCTTGCAATGCTCTACTCCCCACATTGAATCCCAAACCTAGATAAACACCAAATGAAGGCTCAGAACTTTAAAGTGAAATATAAGTGTGAAATATTCATCATCATTATTAATATTCTGGAAAAGGCCTCAAAAATTAACCCAGATCCAAAAGAAAAAAGACCAGGCATGTAAGATTTGTCATCACTGCAAAAACTCAGCCCAGACACATATGTCATCTACTCAAACACTTGGTCTTGTTTAAGCTTTCTGTACTTAGCTATTAGCAATGTAGGTTCACCACTAGTCTCACTCCACTGATCTCTCAGCCCAGCCTATCCTCCAGGAATTCTAATTTGTGCTAATGGGAAGATCCTCTCATTGGCACCAAGAATAAAGGCAAAGGATCAGCTGGCACTAGGGTTTCAAGTGAGCCTGAACCCTTGGGTAACTGCAAAATGAACTCTTCAATTCTGGGCAAATCATGCCCCATGTTATAAGGTAGGAGTCAGCAAACTTTGGCCAGAGGATCAAATCCCACCTGCCAAAACTACTTAAGAATGTAAAAAAGAAACCACTCCTAGTTCAACAGTATATGTTGCAGCCAGATTTGGGCTGGACCTGTGATCTAAGACAAGGCCTTACAGGGTCACAGCACAAAGCATTCACCATAGATAATGTGGTTTTGTGGGAAAAGCCAAGGATTTGGACCTGGGGGACATTTATCCAAATTTCTCCTCTGCTATTAATTACCCAACCCATAAGACTTAGGGCAAGTCTCCTCACTTCTCTAGGTCTCCATTTCTCAACAGCAAAATAAGGAAGTGAGACTCAATGATCTCTCAGATCCCTCCCACCTTTAAATCGTACAGTTGCTCCAGCAGGACTGGCCTCCTAGCCAAGTGCTTAGTGACTAGTTGTGGGTATTTGATTCTCTAACAGTTAGTAACATTGCTTACCAACAAGTGGAGCAGAGACATTCTTCACATACCCAACCCAGGTGCCCCAGTGATCTCTGCAACTATCTTTTTTTCCTCTCTTTTTCCAGGCACTATGGTACAGTGGAAAGTATTGGACCCAGGAGTTGGCAGCTAGGTCAAAACATAGATGAAATGCTGGGCCTGGAGTCAGGAAGTAAACTCAAATCCAGCCTCAGACACTTAAAAGCACTGTGGCTTTGGGCAAGTCACGTAACCTCTATTTGCCTCAGTTTCCTCAGTTGTAAAATGAGGATAATTACAGAACCTGCCTTTTGTAAGGTATTTAGCACAGTGCCTGGCACATAGTAAGCATTATTTAAATACCTATTTTCTTCCCCCATTCCAACTAGTATTGCATGACTTAGCAAGTTACTTCACCCCTGTAGGTTTCAGTTTCCTCATCTATAAAATGGGGATAAAATTTGCCCTACACACCTCACAGGCTTGTTGTAAAGAAAAGAACTTTGTAAACCTTAAAGTGCTATATACATTGATTTATAATTATCATATTACTCTGTCCTTCCTACTTCTCCCCACTTCCCAAGATAACCTAGCCCAATGGGGACACCTCCTCTCAAGAGATCTGTTCTAGATCTGTTCCACTCCCCCAGACCCAACTCATACCACACACTCCAGGTTCTACCCTGCTCCACTCTTCCTGGGCCCCATCTCTTCCTTTCATGTTCAACCCATCCCCTCCATCTTTTCTGACTGCCAAATGCTGACCTCTCAAATCCTGGGTTGGGGAATGTCAGAGTTAGGCTGTATTGTCCATAGAAAGACCAAGGACGAAATTCTAGTCCTAATGCCCATTAGATGTATGAACTTGGCTTCATTTCTTGATAGTAAAACTAATCTCCTACCTCACTCACAGCAATAACACAAAAATCAACTAAGAATAGAAAAACAAAAATTCAAAGCATTACACACATTCACCATTCTGATTAGCGCTATCATGCCCTGCCTTTCTGCCCTGTAAGAACTGTACTTTATAACACTTAGGAAGGTTAAGCTTATTTATCCTTGTGTAATGGGCCTTCCACTCCCAAGAATCCCTGGGGAATATGTCCAAATGGTAACTGAGCCAGCTCCTTTAACTTCTTCATTCCTTGGCCCTCTTTGAGGTCTCCCAGCATACCACCCCTCAGTCCCAAATCCAGTCTCTGGAGGCATCTACCTCTTTTTAGACTGTCTTCTGCTCAATAGGCTCCAGATCCTTCCAGACTAGTTCTGCTCACTTGCCCTCTCTCAGCCCACAGATGGTCTTACTTTAGTAGCCCTAGGGCATAAAGTATTTATCCACTGTTTCTCCTTTAGGGAGGCAAGGGAACAGCACCCCCTTCCTATTTTTTACCAGAAGGCAGGGGACAAGTTCACTCCCCCACCACAGACAGACACATACACACACACACACAACACACACACACACACACACACACACGCACGCACACGCATCATGATTTGCATTTCCATCATTTCATCTTCAAGATAAGGAAACTGAGGCTGGATAGGTTAAGTAATTTGCATAGGATCATACAGAATTTTAGAACACAGGTCTAGAGTTGACTGGCCTTTTTCTAAAGGCTTTCTCTAGACCCAAGAGTTTTTTGAATCTTTGACCCAAATCTTCGACTCAAATCTTCACCTGGATAACCAAAGATAGAATTCCTCCCACTCCTCTATTATCAAGAAGCTTATAATCTAATGAGAGAATATAACTTACATAAACATGATATAAAGTAGAAGGCAGTTGGGGCAAACAAGAGTCCCAGACACATACAAGAAATCTGAGGTGAGACAGGTTACCTTCAGCTTGGGAGAATCAGAACAGATCTCATAGAAGATCAGAGATCTGATTTAAGTTTAGACCAGTTATTAACAGGCCTAGCAAGATCCCTTCCAGTTCTAAATCTATCATCCTATGGGCCTCTCTATCTGACAATTCTCCTTTAGACGGCTCAGCCTCATTGTAAGGAGGATCTATTCTTTCCAGTGGTCACTCACATTTATCCCTTCCTCTCCATTCCAAAAGCCACCCCCTAATTCAAGTCCTTACCAAGTTATACCCAGCTTTCTACAACTATTTCCCTGCTTTAAGGCTTTTCTCCCTCAAATCCATCCAGCACACTATGCTCAGAATTTTCTTCCTCAAACACCATTCTCATCACCTACAAAAGTTCCTCTTTGCTGACAGCATAAAGTCCAAATTCAGCCATGCTTTCAAGGCCTTGCACAATCTGGGTTGGCACACCTTTCCAATCTTTTCTAATATCCCTCTTCATCAAGTACACTAAAATCTAATGAGATTTGCCATTCCCCAAAACACAAGTTGAGCTTTTCCTGCCTCCAAGATCTTATTACTTATAATTACCTTAATCCAGAATACCATCCAAATCTTAGCCTTCTTTCAAGATCCAACACAAAAATCACTTCACTTACATAGCTTTTGCTGATTCTTCCTAAGTTCTTCCTCTAGTAATGATTGTTTCAACCACTCATTCAACAAGTGATTCTGTGCTTCTCATAACATCTCTTCTATAGCCTTCAGCTTTTCTTAGATTTCCATCTCGTCTCCCAAACCATTAGGTCTTCATAGCCAGGAATGTCTTACATCTCTTCATAAAGCTCATAGCCCCCAAATGCTCAATAACTATTTTTACTTGAGGGTCTTCAGGAACTCTGCATAGAACACCCAGATTCACCAACCCGGCATGAGCAAGGTTACTGTCCTGTCACAGTGAATAAAGAGAAGAGAATACAGTTTGTGGGATCTTAAATTTTAGACCTGGAAGCTATTGTACTCATTTTAAAGAAGGCAAAAACTAAGGTCTTGGGGATTACTTAAATGTTTTAAAAGAACTGTTATTTTTAGCAGGGGAGGGAGTTAGTTACTGGGACCAATTAGTCTTAGACAATTGCCAAGGACAGAGAGATGTTGTGACTTGCACTGGGTTACTTAAGAACACATCTGTCAGAAGCAGCACTGGAGGTCATCCTGCTCTCCACTATACCATGGTGTCTCTCCCCAGGGATTCTTTTATACAACCTGAATCCTGAGGCAGAGGACAAACTGGACCCCAATATCTTACTCCACATACCCACTTCGTGAGTATTTGCACAAAAAATATTTTCACCCTTTTAAAAGATAATAGTGTGGTGCCAGAAGCATTAGACTCCTAGTAAGAAGACAGGGGCTTTGGTACTGGTATGGGGGCAAATCACTGAACACTAGAAGGACAGGAATTCAAGAATACATTAAAGGATTACACTACATCAACTGATGCACCGAATTTTTTTTTAATCTGAAAGGCAAAGAAAAGAGATAGGATGAAAATTTTTATACCAAAGCATAATTATAATAAATTCTTTGCATCAGCTGACATCTGGTTTTTCTAAAGGCTCTCCAAGCCTCTGTTTCCTTACCTGTAAAGATAGAAATCAAAGATTGTCAGTTGGAAGGGTTCTCAAAAATCACCTCCTGAGGGAGAGGTGATGATGCAGGGTACAGAATGAGACATATTTTTTGAAATATTCAATGATAGCGTTTATTTTGATTGATTACTTGTGTTTTTTTCTTTTTTTCCAAATGGAGAAGGAGGACGTGAGAGGAAAAGAAAATAAATTTTTCTTAATTAAAAAAAATTGATTTTTAAAAATCTAGTTCGGCCTCATTATACTAGATGATGAATCTAAGTTCCGGAATGGATTGCTCCAAGCCATTGAAGACAAAGCCAGAAGATAAGATCCAGAAGGGCCATCAGACTCATCTACCTTCCCCTTACAGTGGCGAAATGACTTGTCCAAGGTCTCATACGCAGTAAGAGGAAGAAATGATAATCAAACTCTTGTCCTCTTACTCTGAGTCCATCCAGACCTCTCGTTCCTAAGCCCTGTAGTCTTAAACATCCTGAAGTCCTGATTGGTTCATATGTGATAGCCAAAAGAGATATGGAGGGGGGAAAAAAAAAACCTGTCTCCCAAATAGAGCAAGGAAAGTGAAGCCTCCATAAATCAGGTCCCTAGCTCTCCCTGGAGTTTCTCCTCACTTTGCTGGTACTTTTCCCAAGGCCTCTCGGTCTATCCCCTGCCCACTGCTCGGGCCGGCCCCTCCCGGATACCCCACCCCCATCCCTGGGTCTCTCCAGCTCCGGAATCTACGCGGATCATCAAACTGGCCCGGTCCTTAGGGCTTGGCCGCCGCCGCCTCCTCCTCCAGAAAAGCCCTTCAGAACCACACGCCGTCCCCACCCCAAGCCCACCAAAGAGCTCCTCGCTCTTCCGCACCCCGCAAGCCCCAACGCAGAGGGGCCACAGGGCGGAGGGCGGCCTGCGTTGAAAAGGGGCGGAAGAACAGGGGGCTGGGGGAGGCCGTCACTCCCGGGTCACCTGCCCTGCCTCTAACGTGGGCAGAGAAAAGGGCTAGGTGGGGCTGGGGGCAGGACCCGGCCACAGCTCCTTCGGCTCCTTCCTTGCTCCCCCCACCGGGGCATCACTGGCAGACTCGGGACTGATGGACTGAAGCGAAATAAAAATTACCTCGGCCTCTGTGGCTAATGTTAACACTCAACGCGGAGGACAGGCAGGAGCCGCTTATTGGCTAGAGGGCGCGGCAGCCCCAAGCTGCTGTGCTGCTATTGGTGATCCCTCTCAGGTGGCCAATAGCAGCCAGAAGAGACCAGAGGGGCGGGCCCTCTTTGCCCTCAAACAACAATGGCCCGTGGGCGGGGGGTTTACGAACCTACGCAGTATCACAGGGTTTAGATCTGTAAGGGTCCTAACTCATTTGATCCAGCCCTGTCATTTTATAAACGAGAAAATTGAGCCACAGATGCCTCCTCATCCTCTCTTAAGTAACAGAATAAGAATTTAAAGCAGATCCCTTGACTTCTGGCACGAAGTATGGGATAGCAGAAAAGGTACTACACCTGGTCGTCTATTTAAACTCTGCCATTAACTAGTTCTGTCACTTGGGGTGGATCATTTCCACTTCTGATGCCTCGGTTTCCTCATCTGCAATATGAGGGTTGAACTAGGTCATCTCTAAGATCCTATACAGTTCTAACATTGTAGAATCTTTAAGAGGCCATCCTAACTCCACCCAGCCCTTCCACTGTGCCCTCTAGAATGCCTGTTCCATAGGCAACAAACTTCCCTTCATCTAAAATCTTTTCCTCTCCCATTCCTTTCATCTACCAGCTCTTACAGAAACCTGGCCTTCTCTGATGACACCACCTTCCTGGCCTCTCTTTCCAGTACCGGTTGCACCTTCAATTATTTTCCCCAGCTCACTAATTAAGGCATGGGAGTTGGAATATTCCTTGCTTCTCATTGCCACTTTTGGTTCTCCTCCTTCCTTCATCAGTCAGCAACCTCTCTTCCTCTGAACCTCCTCTTCCTTCCTATTCATATCCACTATCCAATAAAAAAGCTGGTAACTTTTGTCTACAGACCTTCAGGTTATTCTCCTACCTTCCTCCATGAGTTAGATACCTAGCTTACAATTTTTCTTCCCTCAAATACCCTAACCACTTAGCTCCTCAACCCACTCACCTCCTATGAGCTACTCCTCTACCCTTGGGGCCACCTCCAGTAATCCTGATCTGTATCTTGCCCCTGTACCCAGATGGCTCCCGAGGAGAAACCGAGGCTGGTGACTTTGCACAGTCCTCTCTCTTAAATCCAATTCATTTGCAAGTCATGGCATCACCTTCCTGATGCCATGGTTCTCTTTGAGAACAAAGGACAAACAACCACAACAGCCACCTCTACCCTACCTCAGCCACACACGAAGATTATCATACCCTTGTTCTTGCGAACACACACAAATGGAACACCTCCATATTCAAGAATTCATCCAACCTTCATCTATTGGCTTTTCACCTCTCCTTCCGCCATCCTTCACATGACCCTACTCTTCATCCACATTGTGATTTCCAATCCCTTGACCCCTCAATTCTCTCCCAGGCCATCTCTCCTGCACTAGCTACTCTCTCCTCTTCTCATCTTGACTCTTCGGTGAAGCAATTCATTTCTACACTGTCCTCCTCTCTTGAATCCCTATCCCCCTTATCATATCACCGATTACACCTAGCCAAGCCTCAGCCTGGACTCACTCCCACCATTTGTTGCCTTTGCTCCTACACATGGTGCTAAATGAAGGTGGAGAAAATCATGCGACCATTCTGACTGGGTCCACTACAAATTTATGTTAAACAACTTCAACTAAGCCCTCACTGCTGCTAGGCAATCTTACTATGCCTTCCCTTATCAACTCACTATTCCATTCTCCACAATGGCTCTTCCAAAACTTTTCATCCCTCTTCAAACCTCCCATCAGTCTCCCTCCCCCCAACTCTCAGCTGAGAACCCTCTCATATTTTACAAAAAAAAACTGAGGCCATTTGCCACATGCTCATCTCCTGTCACTCAGATGCATTCTAACCCTCTCTCCCCCTTCACCCATCTCACATGAAATAGCTAACCCTTCTATTTGTTCAGGTGATCCCATTCCAACCCATATCCTCCAACAGATTTTCCCATCATACCCACTCTTTCACTTACTTTAAATCTCTCTCTTTACTGACTTATTTTCTACTGCCTACAAACATGCCCGTGTTTCTCCTATGCTGGAAAAACCCCTCACTCGACCCTTCCATCCCAGAGAACTATTGTCCTATTATCACCTCTGCCCTTCATAGCTAAACACCTTGAAAAGGCACATTAGGTGCCTCCACTTTCCTCTCATTATCTTCTTGACCCCTTACAATCTGGCTTCCAACTTTTATTATTCCACCAAAACTGTTCTCTTCAAAATCACTAATGATCTCTTAAATGCCTGTTCTCAATCTTCTTTCTCCTTGACCTCTCTGCAGCTTTTGACACTGCTGATTCCTCTCTTCTCCAAGATTCTTTTCTCTCCAAGTTTTCAAGACACCACTCACTCCTGGTTAACCCCATGTGACTACTCTTTTTGTCTCCTTACTTGGATCCTCCTTCAGTTCATGCCCTTTAACCACACTCTCCGAGTTCCATCCTGAGTTGTCTTCCTTTATACTATTTCAACTGATGATCTTTCAAGTGATGATCATGAATTGAATTACCATCTCTGGGTTAATAATCATCAAATTTACCTTGCTTGCCCCAATTTCTTTACTGACCTCAAACTGCACATCTCCAACTTCCTTTCAGACATCTCAAACTGAACATCCAGCAGAAATCTTAAACTCAGTAAGTCCAAAACAGAACTCATCATTCCCCCAAATCCTCTCCCATTCCTACCTTCCCTATTACTGTGGAGGGCAATACCATCCACCCAGTCCATTCCTCAGGTTTTACAGTGTAAGAGTCACCCTAGGTTCCTATCTCTACGCCCCCACATCCAAGCTGTTGCCAAGACCCACCGATTTCACCTTTGCATCCTCTCCTCTGACACTGCTACTGTTCTGGTGCAGAACCTCATAACCTCACCTTGATTACTGCAATAGCCTGCTGGTGGGTCAACCTGACTCAAGGCTCTCTATCCACTCCAATCCATTCTCCATCAAGCCACTAAAATGATCTTCCCAAAGGACTGGTCCTATCATGTCACATGTGTCTCCCAGGCACTGCCCCACCCAACTCCCCCCTCCACACACACACATACACACACACACACAGAGGCCTCCTATTGCCTCCAGAAGCAAATGCCAAGTGTTCTGTCTGGCATTCAAAGACCTTCATAACCAAGCCCACTCCTACCATTCCAGTCTTCTTACACCTTACTCCCCAATACAATTTTCTTCAATCCAGTAACACTGGCCTCCTGGTTGTTCCATAACCCCTTTGATTTCTAATGCCTTCCCTCTTTTAATTATTTCCTATTATGCTGTATATAGCTTGCTTTGTATTTGTTTGCATGTTGTTTCCTCTGTTAGACTGTAAGCTCCTAAGGACAGGGCCTATCTTCTGCCTCTTTTTGTACGCCCAGTGCTTAGCACAGTGCCTGGTACGTAGCTGGTGTCTAAAAAATTTAAATTTTAAAAATGTTGACTGATTTTCCAGGGAATGACAGGAGTAGGCGCCCTTCATAATATCTCACAAGTCACACTATTAGGCCTATTTCCTCCTCTATACACAAGCAGGTAAGAGGAGTATCCAAAGCACCCAGTAGCTGGAGTTGGAACCCTTCTACAGTTTTTTCAAATTCCCTTATCCACCCCTGGCCTGCCTTCCTCATACCATCTGGCACTTGATAAACACTTAAGAGCAGACTGACTCTAAGTATGTACTTCACAAAGCCACTGGAAGTCACTCTGGGACTTTTCTCACAGGTCTATTTCACATACAAATAATCTACAGCACAGAATAGGACCACAACTCCGGGTCCTAGAAAAAACTGGGTCTCCCCAGATGCACGGTGTTCCCACCAAGAATGTGGTGCTTTCATACTGAATCTCGCTGCCCAAAATATGGCACTGCATCATTCACTAGACTCCACCTCCACCAAGTAGATCCTGATTCCCTACTATTCTGATCAAACTTCACCCCCCTTTTGTCCCAGCTCTGCAGGATCCTATTCTCTGCTAAAATGACTGTGTGCTTTTCTAATTAATTCCTCGTAACAGTGGTCTGGATGCGCTCAGGTAGTAGTGGGAGTTCTCAGGACAGCCTTAGGTCAATGGACCAAATAGGTTTCCTTGACCTTCTTACAAATGTATACACAAACATTAGATATTGTTAAGAATGCAACTGTTACAGAACTTGTAACCGAATGTATTATATCTCAAAACTTTGGTGTACTTTGTGCCCAAGTATCCAGAAAGTTTAGACACAGAACCTAATATACAAGACCGTACATAAAGCACAAGGAACACAAAACAAAGACACCCAAAAAAGAGCCACTCAGGTAACTAGACTCTGAAGTTAGTTTGCCAAGATGAGGTCATACCTACTTCTTGTTCTCCTATTTACCAATACACTGAACCCTGTAATCTCAGTATAAAGGCCAAATATTATCAGAGAGGTTCAGGTCCATCCTTTCATATTCTGTCCACAGGCAGCTTCAATGGGGGAAAATGTTGGTACGCTCAGGGCCATTAGCAACAGTTGCCACTTTCAGGCAACTGACATTCCCTTCATGATTTTTCAGAGAAGCAAAGAAAAAATGCTGGAGGGTATACAGGATATGGGACTTCACAGGAATGTCATCATTCTTAGGAAATTTAGGCACAGTCTAAAGAACACAGAATTGGAAATAAGAGAAGTGGGGTCTGGGTATATTTCTACCACTATTAGCTGGGTGTACATGGGTAAGTCACTTCATTGGCTATTTCCTCTTTTGCAAAATAAGGATGATAAAATTCCCACCACCTACCTCACAAGGTTGTAGAAAAAAGTGCTTTATAAACCTTAAAATGCTACAGAACTGAGCTGTCAATACCATTCCTCAAAGGAAACATTTCCATTTTAATAGGACGCCTTACCTCAAAGGAGTCACTTCATTCATTTATCCAACACATTTATTATGTTTTAGTTGCTGAGGGGGGATACAGAGTTATCAGACAGTCTCTGCCCTTCAGGACTTCACAATCTAGTAGATAAGTGGAAGTGGGGGGAAGCAGAACTAGCACTAACCTGGGTCCTAGTCCAGGTTCTGCCACAAATTAGCCATGTAACCCTGGAAAAGGCCTCCCACCTCTCTGCACCTCAGCATCCTCATCTGCAAAATGACAGGGTTGGACCAGTTAATTCAACTGAATAAACATCTATTAAGCACCTCCTATGTGAACTATTCTAGGTTTTAGGAATACAGAGACACAACACAGACCCTGCTCTTCAGGAGCATACAATCTAACAGGGGAACAGACAAGTACAGAAATAACAATGATTACAAGGGCAAAGTGAGGTTAAATGTAAAAGTCCAGAAAAAATGGAAGGAAAAGTCACATTCACCTAAATGGTGGTGGGAAAGTGATTAGGAAAGGTTTGTGGAGATGAAACCCAACTGGGTATTCAAGGAAGGGACTTTGCAATAGACAGAGATGGGGGTGGGTGGGAGAAGCATAAGGTCCACTTCAAAAATCAAAGACATCATGAGGAACAGAAATGAGGGCAGGGGGGCAAGATTAAAATGGAGGAGAGTAAAACCTAGCTTAGCTCAAATAAAGAATGTTAAGGGAAATATAATGCTTGAAAGGTGGAGTGGAAAAAGATTTTGGAATACCTCAAATGTCAGGATCAAGATTTTATACTTTCCTCAGTAAGTAACAAGGAACCACTGCTGATTTTTGAGAAGTGACATGAGTGCCTTAAAAAGTTTGCTCGAGCAGCAAGGAGGGGATAGCTTGGAAGCATGAAGATCAGTTAGAAAATTACATTAATAGTCTAAACAAAGAGACGAGGACCTAAACTACAATGGAGGACATCAGGCAGGTAGAATTGTCAGAACTAGATAACTGACTAGATATAGAGGTAGGGGGGTAGGAAAAGAAGTTTAAGAAAAAAGGCAAGTTATATGCATCAGTAACTGAAAGGATGGTGGTTACAGCACAGATGGAGGACGTGAGAAAAGCAAGTTTTATAGATCACAGGATAAGCTCAGTTCTGGGCAGACTCATTTTGATGTACCAGTAGAACGTATAGATGGAGATTCACAGTTGAAGTTATGAAGCTGGAACTCTAGGGAAGAGTCTATTTCCCATGAATACAGGAAAAGGAAGGCTATGAATAGGAGAGGAATAGGATATTAATAGGGAAGTTACCCAGTTTGACCAGAAAAGATGTGGTGTTAACCTGCACAGACATGATAACTGAAGCCATGGGACCAGAAAATATTGGCAAAAGAAAATGGAAGAGGCCAAGTGTCCTGAGGGATACTTGGGATTAAGGGGTAGGATGATAAAGAACCAACTCTAAGGATCAGTCAGAAGCAAAATGAATAAAATACAACAACATGGAAACCAAAGTAGAGGGTATCAAGTATGATGGCACAGGGGAGCCACAGCATCAAATACTAGTTATCTAAAACTCCTTCTTCCAGTTCTAATATTCTCTAAGTTCATGAATCTGAACCTTGTACACAAATAACTAAATACAAAGTAATGTGACTTGTAATATTGGGAATTAAAGGTCCCACAAAAGGCAGTAAGAAACAGACGTCCTGTCCACCCGCCTGACATCACCTACATACGTATGCGCATTTCTGTGTAATATGAACTGACGCCAAAGTAAAATTAGCCCAGTCCTGCCAAGTGTGGGGTAATCGATATTACCCTAGAACCACTTTCCCTACTAAAGTCAAATCTTGATTACCCATTAGGCAGGCACAGGCTGCTAAAGAGCAAAACCTGAGTCTAACAAAAGTCTACAAACCTTGCAACATTTTAATCACACCGATGATACTGGCAGTGTCTAGACAAAGCTGAATTTAGAGAACCCATATTTAGATTCTGACTGCCACTTACTACCTATGTGACCTCAAGCAAGTCTATGGGCCTCGCTTTCTTGTATGTAAGATGCCAGGATTGGACCAGATAACCTCTAATCTGTTCTCTCTTCCAGCTCTAAATCTTTGATTCTATGGTAGTGGTAAAATCAGCAATAAAGATGGTTTTGCCTTTCCTAGTTTAGCCTGCTGTTTGTCCTTTGTTCTCAAAGAGGACCATGGCATCAGAAAAGCGATGCCATGACTTGCAAGTGAATTGGATTTAAGTGAGGGAGGGCTGTGCAGTCACCAGCCTCACTTTCTCCGTGGCAGCCATCTGGGTCCAGTGGCAAGATATAGATCAGGATGACTGGAGATGACCCAGAGCCAAAGAATAGGAAGATAAAGCACCCTGGATACCTGGGTTCTTATCCCAGTTCTATCTGCTTGCCAGAGAGCCCTGGAGTAGCCTATTTGCCCTTCTAGACAATTACCACAACCCTCAGGGCTAAAGTCACTGCATTCTCTTGAGATTTCCAGCTATAAGAAACTTTTAAGTCCAAGGCACTCTGGAATATCTCAAGTAGGGGACCTAACTTGATCCCTGACCCCATTCTCCTTCACCCACCACCCCAAGTCCCACTGATGTTGATTTTACTGTGTGGGTTTCTACCTCTGCATACATTTCCCTTGGAAAATAGCTTTCTATTTTCATACCTTTGCAACTCAACACGGGGAGAGAACACATTTCAGCCATAGCTGGAAATCAGTTTTATTCACTGGGACTTGAGGGACATAGACTTGCCATGTATGGCTTGGCTCCAGAGGACAGAACTAGAACCAAAGGGTAGAAAGTGCAAAGAAATACACTTTCACTTAACAGAGAAATTTCTAACAACTAGACATCCAGTAACAGGATGCACTACTTTCAGAGGTCTCTAAATCCCCACCACTGGAAGTGTTCAAGCAGAGGCTGGTCTATTAGGAGATGAGGCAAGAAATTCCTGCATTAGCTGAGAATTCGATGAACTCTTAATGTCCATTCCAACAGGCTCTTGAGACCTCTTGCATGCCTATCCCCCAGGGCTTTTCCACTTGCCCTTCTCAGACTCACTATTAGAAGCCCAATGTCTCCCTTTCTCCCCCAGTACATTAATGAGAGCTAGAAGAACTAAAGGAAAAGTGAACTCTACTTCAGGGATTTAGTTAAAAGTCTTGATCTGAGAAATGACAACCGGGAGCGAAGGCAGAAAAGGTTGTGTTGAGCCAATCCAAAGCTGAAAACAATCCCCACACAGGGGAAAGAAAAGGTGAAGGAAAGGGGAAGATTTGGGCTTGAGATTTGGGGGGGGGGGAGCAAGAAGGGGATGGGAGAAACCGGTGCTGCCCAAAGCTGACACCATGAGGGCATTTCCTTCCCTGGAGATGCCTCAATAAGTCCAGATGCTGCCTAACATATTGGAGGTCTTTGCATGTGTCCAGATGTTTTCCTCATTCTCTCTGGCTACTGATGCATCTTCTTTTCAAATACTTCTTTCCCAGGGGGGCAAGACAAGAAGCAGAACTTCCAGTGAGATGGGAACAGCTTGGGGCACTTGGAAACCTCTAACAAGCCTGATGGGGCAAGGGCACCCAGTCCTCTTTCCAGGGTCCTGACCGGCTTCCACTAGAAGCCTCCCACCACCATCACTAACATCCTCCCTCCCCTCTCCACCATAACACCTCTGTCCCTTATCTTTGCCTACCCCCCAAAGTTTGTCTCCCTCTCATTCCTGCCAGCTCAGGCCACATGCTTCCTCTGATGAGTCAGGAGCTTTTGTTCATGACTGAAGCTCTCACCACAGGTGGCACAGATGAATGGCCCCCTCTCGACCATGGCTCTTGCGGTGTGTGATGAGGTTGGATTTCTGGCTGAAACGCCTCTCACAATCTGGGCAAGCATAAGGCCGCTCACCTGTATGGATGCGCCGGTGGGACACAAGGTTGGATTTCTGGCTGAAGGCCTTGCCACAGTCAGGACAGGCATAGGGCCTCTCACCTGTGTGGATGCGGCGGTGGGCCGCTAGGTAGGGCTTGTGCCTAAAGGACTTGCCACAGTCGGGGCAAATGAAGGGCCGCTCTGGGGCATGGTCACGACGGTGGGCTGCCAGGTGACTTCCTTGTGAGAAACGGCGCCCACATTCCAGGCAGGCAAAGGGCCGCTCACCTGAGTGGATACGGATGTGAGCCACCAAGTGGGTCTTCTTACTGAAGTTCTTTCCACATTCACTGCAGGTGAAAGGACGTTCCCCAGGATGTAGTTGCTGCTGACCCTCGCAGGGACCTTCGGTTCCGGAAGGTGCGGCCTCGCTCATCATAACTATAGGGGACAGCAGGATCCACTTCCCGCTCCCGCTGAAAGTTCATTTCCTGGTCCTGCTGAGGATCCAAGACCTGGTCCTGCTGGGAGTCCATCTGATCTTGCTGAAGGTCTATGGCCTGGTCATGCTGGATGTCTATGGCCTGGTCCTGCTGGGTGTCTATGGCCTGGTCTTGCTGAATCTCCAACAGCTGAGGTGGAAGCTGGAAACCCCCCTGGCTATTGGTGGCCTCGGCAGAGCCCTGAGGGCGCCGGTGAATTTTGCCATGGGACAAAAGGTTGGGTTTGTGACGAAAGCGGCGCCCACATTCTGTGCACGGATAAGGCTTCTCACCAGTATGAATTCGCCGGTGGGAGGTCAGGTAGGGCTTATTAGTGAACCGTTTCCCACACTCAGGGCACTGGTGGGGACGTTCACCAGTATGCACACGGCGGTGAGCAATCAGGTTAGGCTTGTGACGGAAACATTTGCCACACCAGGCACACTGGAAGGGTCGGTCAGCAGCATCACTACCTGGCTGCGCAGCAGTAAGTGCAGGGCGGCCCCGGGGCCGAGGTGCAAGGACTTGTTCTGATGCCTGTGCTTCAGCCACATGGATCTGTTTGTGGGCAACTAGCTCCGCCCACTGTGCAAAGCTCTGACCACAGCCACTGCAGATGAAACGGCGAGGTGGCGGGGCAGGTGGGTGGTTCTGTCGCAGGTGTGCCCGCAGCTGGGAGGCTCGGCTGAAGCGTTTCTCACACCTGGGGCAGGCAACTGCCCGGGCAGATGAGGCATGAGCTTGGCCGTGCAGTGCAAGGGCTGCCCAACTCCTGAAACTCTGCCCACAGACTTGGCAGAGGAAACCTGTGGCAGGAGGTATGGCTGTGGCAGCAGAGTGGGCCAGGCGGTGTAAGGCCAAGAAAGGAGCATGGTGAAATCGACGCCCACACTCAGGGCAGGGCAAAGGTGGACGGCCATGTCGCCGGCGAGTATGATGCCACAAGGCTGCCCATCCAGGGAAGTGCCTCCCACAGCGGGCACAGCGGTAGGCACCACCCTGGAACAGGCCCCCATGACTAGCTGCCACAGTCCCTTCTAATTTAATCCTATGGGTATCCTGCTGTGACCCTTGGAGCGACTCCTGAAAGGATCTAGAGAAGAGCCGAGCCCGGGATGGACCCATAGCGGGGGGTCTCCTGCAGCGACGCTCCAACAGAGGTCCTTGCCCTGCTGAGGATAAAGAATCAGTCATTTTAGAAGGGCTACTATATGACCTGGAGAAAATCTTAGATGACTTCTCTGGAACTCCATTTCCTCATCTATAAATTGAGAATGCTGGACCACTCCTGGGGTACTATCTAGCCCTAAAATCTAGCCTCAGAGTTAGGAAAACCTGGGTTTAGTTCCTACCTCTGACATAATGATGGTCTGACCTTGGACAAGACACTTAAATCTTTCAGTGCCCCAGCCATTTTACAACGACCATAAGCAGGAGCTGATCTACTTTAGTACAGGGAGTTCTCTGCACCAACATAATTGCAGGTACAGTCCAAAGAAAAAAAAATTAAGTCATTTCATGCCTCCTCTCTTCCATGAAGTCTGTCCTGAACACTCCAAGTTACAGTGTTCTCCCCTAGACTTTAAACTCAGACAGCACTGACTGTCCACTCTGATCCTCTAAGTAGCTCAAGGAAAAAGTCAACACCCCTACTCCCCTTTCAGGCACCCTTGAGGGCAGTCCTTGAAGTGACTCTGGGCAAGGAATAAGGAATATGAGGAATAAGCCATCCTTCAAGGAGGCTGAGGCCTCTGAGGCCTACCTCTCCTTCCCTAACCTAAAGGGGAAACAGGATAGCAGTCTTCTTCAAGGCCACAGCAGGGTAGAATAGCAAGAAGCTGTTCAAGACTCAGAGGACCAAGAGAACTGAGCAAAGGGACACTTACCTGTAGTGTTTCGGAGCACCCTGCCCCCACCAGAAGGAAGCTGCCCTCCACTGCCACATGGCTCCTCCCCAGGAGACCCTATAAGAAGAACCAGCCACACTGAGTAGGGGAGAGGAGGTGGCAGGTACCCCCGATCCCCAACAAGGCTTTCCCTAGGGTCCCTCCAGCTTCCTGCCTTGCCACCTACTCCAAGTGTCCTCCCCCACTATAGCCCTCACTTGAAATGTGATCCATACATATGTAACCCTCACCAAACCTAGGAGGCATCAGGAAGAAGGCCAGAGCCTACCTCGGGAACGCAGGAACAGGCGATTCTCCTTCCAGCCTCGTTTCCGAATGAACCTACTTCTCCCCGGAGAGAGGTATCTCCGATCCCTTGCAGAATGTAGGGATGCCTGCAAAAAAAAAAAAAGACTTTACCTACACCACTCTGGACAAGACTTACTCTAACCACAGTGGGGGCCAGTCCTTCCAAAGACAGATAGGGAGAAACCAGTTTCTGAGGAGCAACTGCTAGTTTCCTCACAAGTGTTTTACATCAGTATAATTTCACAAGTATAAGACGGAGAGGCACCTGCACCAACATAATTGACTCTATTTCAAAATGAATCCACAGTTTGACATAGCAGCCCAAATAAGCTAAAGCAATCTTAAGTGGAGTTAAGGGAGGCACACAGCATTCAGTGCCAAGGAGAGTCCCACTGCATTTTCCCCTGGTCAAACCACACCTGGAGAATTGTGTTCAGGTCTTTTACGAAGCATACTGACAAGATTCAGTGCACATATTCAGAAACAACCTGCATGGATCTAGGCTTCAAGACCATGCCTTTACAAGGACTGCCTGAAGGATTAGGGATGTGTAGCCTGAAGATGACTTAGGGAGAGACCAGATACATCAACTGTCTTTTAGTATATAAAGAGATATAGAAATATAAACATGCATATATATATACATAATATATATGTACAGATACACACACTGACATAGGCACACACACAATATTTCAGTCCACTTTTTAATGACTCAAATTGTTAGTTGTTCTTTTCCCACATCCATCTAAAATCTGCCTCCCTGAAGCTTTCCAACCTTTCTGGTTCTGCTGACCTCTTGGGGTCAATTAAAATAAGTCTAATCCTTCTTCCCTATCATAAGCAGCCCACAGGATAATGAGACTTGTTCTGCTTGCCCCAAAAGGTCAGCAGAGCCACAATGGCCTAAAAGTTGCAGGGAAGCAGATTTCAAATGGATGTAATGGAAAAAACTAACAATTTGAGCGACGCATGAGAGGAATGGACTGACTCTGGTGACCCTACGTTCACAAACGTCTTCAAGTGAAGGCTGAATGATCACTGTTTGTGCCAGGAATCTAGGTCAGGTTGAGGTTGGCTTCGATAGTTTCTGGGATTCTGTAGTTCTGCCTTCACTCCCAAAGGATGTGTACCGCCCCCGCCCCAACCCAGGGATCCCTTTACCCCCCTGAAGGTCTTCTCCCATCCGTAACCTGCCGTTATTTTGTCAGATTTCCCTAGATGGCCAGAAGGCCAGGCGTACACACACACACACACACACACACACACACACACACACACACCCACTCACACCACCAATGGGCGGGGGTGGAGAACAAAGGCAGGACCAAGACGCGCGGAGCACACCTCTCCCACGCCAGGGCGTGCACACACCTCCAGGTGTACGTGCGCATCCACACATCCTTCCCCCCAGCACATGCGCACAAAGATGTGTACATACACATTTGCACCCACGCGTATTTAGGCCTCACAAGAACCGCAGGAGTCATCCCCGCCCCCCACAACACCCCAGCCTCCTGGGCTCAAGATTCCCCCTCCCCCTCTCGCAGCGCCCCCGGCAGGCGCACTGCTGCCCCTCCCCCCTCCTCCCGCGCATGCGTCCTCTGCGGCCCCGCACCCCAGGGTTTGTAGGCGCCATTTCCCCCCCTCCTCCAAATCCACCCCCCTCGCTCTCCCCTCAGTCCCCCCTCAGTCTCCCCGGCAGGGTCGTACCTCCCGGTCCGTGTGCTTGTACGCACGCCTCCCATCCATGTACGGGGAAACCGGTGTCGCTTCCCCGCCCAGCAGCAGGCCCAGCCTCACCGCCGCCAGGCCCATCCCCTCCCCGCCACCTCCTGGCCTCCCTCGAGCTCTCCTTCCGCCCCCCTGTCCGTGCTCCGACCCTCTGTGCCTCCCTCCTTTCCTTGCAGAGCCCAGCACCATGTGACTACCGGAGCTGCCGAGGGTCAGTCCCCGTGCTCGGGCGCAGGGCGGGGAGGGGCGGAGCTGCCAGGGCCGGGGGGGGGGGGCGGTGTCCTCTAGAGGGTTGGACCGCGGGCCTCGGCCGGGCTGCCTGATGCTCGGACTCTGATGGGGTGGGGGTGGGGTGTCATAGCATTCCACCCGAGAGATTACGGGGACCCCGCCCCTGTTTTACACGTGGGGAAACTGAGGGACTTCTCCAAGGTCACGCAGTTGGCAGTAACTAGGATTCAAACGTAGGTCCCCCGAAAGGAAATTCAGGTGTAACCTCCAGGAGTGCGGACGTGTCCCAAAGGCCCTCATTTCCATTCATCGTAGATCTGCCGTGTTGCTGAAAAAAGACATCCCTCACCCCAACCCCCGAACTCAGACGAGTCCCCTTTCTGGGCCTTGGTTTCCTTATCTGTAAAGTACCGTACCTGCACTGATCCTGCTCTCTGCCCGCACCCCACCCCGGGCCCCTTCCTTCGCTGTACCTGGTATTTAAGTACTTCGTGGGCGTTTAGCGAGGCGCCTGGCACCCTTTTTTTCCAGTCCCCTCCGACTCTTCGTGACCCCATTTGGGGTTTTGTTGCAAAGATACTAGAATTATTTGTCATTACCTTCTCCAGTTCATTTTACTGACGAGGAACTGAATATGGTAGATGTAGATATATAGACTCTCCCAGTAAAATCCAAGCTCATTGTGATTAGGGATTGCTGTTTCATCCTTTTTTCTTCCCCAGGCCCAAATATAGTAGGCACTTAATAAATACTTGTTGATTAATTGAGTGATTGGTTAAGGCCAATTAAAAAAAAATGCACATAAGGGACTAAATAGTCCTTCACTGAATAGGAACCAATAGTTGGATTGCTCTCATATAATCAGGGGAATCTGACCAAATGATTTCTTAAAGTCCCATCAGGCCCTCTGATCCATTTTTTCAATTACCTCCAAACACTCCTCAAATCTTATCTTTTTCTGCCTGTACCCCTTGCTTAAGCTTGGGACCCTAAAGAGGTCCCAGCTTTTTAGCATGTCTTTCTGGATCACCTTCCTCCATCCCCCTGGCAAAGGATCATGGTGCTCTGAGGTGGTGGAGGGCATGGCATCCTGGCTAAGGATATATGTGTAATATTAAGAAAGGAGCAGGAGGAAGGGCATTGGTGACCTGACTGGCATAAGAAGGGACTTTATTTTTGGGTGAGGCAATTGGGGTTAAGTGACTTGCCCAGGGTCACACAGCTAGTAAGTGTCAAGTGCCTGAGGCTGGATTTGAACTCAGGTCCTCCTGACTCTGGAGCTCTATCTACTGTGCCACCTAGCTGCCTCTAGAAGGGACTTTAGAGAGCACCTGGTCTAAGACCTTTGTTTTCCAGATGAAATCAGGACCCAGAGAAATTTGCCCAGGGTCATAAAGCTACTTAATGACAGAACTGAGACTTAGGTGGAGTAGAAGGGATATGTGTGTGGTGTGATGAAGGACATTTTAAGGCCTTGCCTCTCCTTCAAAGAGCTACCTCCCCTGCCCACTTATCATGGATTCCTTTCCTCCTTTCTAGCCTGAAAGTCATACTTTTAAATTCACTCCATTAAAATCAGTCTTCACAAGAGGAAGACTTGACTTACTCAACAATTCACTCCAAGGCATATGTGGCTCTAGACAACCCCATCTAACTGAGCAGAACCTCCTACCTTTTTCAGGACAGGACAATGCCATCTACCTAGACTCATCCCTGAGCTCCAGAGCTTTACAGATAGGAATTCCTTCATAAAATCACCATCATCTTATTTATCTTCTTACCTCTAGATAACATAGCCTCTCATCCATTACAGACCCCAAGAGGACCCTTCTCTTGGTCCCCATCCCAGTCCCAGCCAGTGTCTCCCTGCCCTTGGGAAGCGAAGACCTACAACAAAGGCCTGAGTGAATTTCAGAAGTAGAGGTCAGTGTGAGCTGTGATTCCCAGACCCAACAAACTTTGATTTTCAACTCCTCTCCTCAGACTACTTGAAAACACAGATAACCATGGTGAAGGAATAGGACCCAAGTCAGGAAGGAGATCTTCGTTTACTCATTCATTTAACAAATGTTTACTATGTGCTAACTAAATATTAGGAACTATATTAGGTGCTACAGATACAAAGATGTATAGAACACAAAGCAGGGTCCTTTTTTGGGTCATGGAACCCTTTGGCAATCTGGTGAAGCCCATGGAACCCTTCTCAGAATAAGGGTTTTAAATGTATAAAATAAAATACACAGGATTACAGAGGAAACCAAAGTTGGTGAAAATAAAGATAGATGTGTGTATACATATTTTCCCCCCATCCATGTTTAAATACCTCCTGAAATCTATCCCTGGATCCTTTGGGAGTCAGTGGACCCCAGGTTAAGAACCACACATATAAATCCTGCCTTTATGGAAGTCAGGGAAAACAGGTACACAAATAAGTGTGATACACAAAAGAATGAAGTAATTGCAAAGGAGAGGTCCAAACAAAGAGTTGTGAGAAATATGATTAGCAAGAGATCATTCATCTTCAGCCTAGAGGAGTGGGAAATCAGAGAGAGTGAGACTTCACGAGAAGGTAGCACCTCTGTGGAAGGGACGTCAGCAGATGAAGGTAACAGGAGGTAAAGGAATGCTTTCTGGGTACAGAGGACAGCACAAGCAGGAGACAGTACGTGAGGACTGTGGAAGAAGAAATGTCCAAATTAACTGAAGAGGAGGATCATGGCATAAAGCTAAAGCAGGCTACAGTCAGATCACGTGTGACTTTATATTTTTGGGGGCAGACAATGTCAAGGAACTGAAATTTTTTGAGTAAATGTGTAATGACATTAGCACTATTACAAGTCATGTGAATGAGGAACACTTGGAAAGTGAATAAACCAACTGGATTCAATCCCATCTGGTGTTTTCTTCCTTTCCTCTGCTGGTCAGTACTGGTGGCCAGTATCCTTGAGCTACTGGGGTAGAATCCTTTTCTGTATCTCTCATTTCTATTGCTACTAGTCTGAGAAGTTTCAGTTCCCCTAAATTCTGCTCTAAAGTACGAATACCCCATCTCCCCATTTCCTTTCTCTTTATCACTTAGTACAAAGAATGGGTCTTTCCAAAAAAACTATTTTAATAGCTTGCCTTTTAGAAGGAAACTTAGCTCTAATCCATCTAATGCAAACTCATTATTTTACAGATGAAGAATTTAAGGCCCAGAAAAAAATCTAAGTAACTTGCCCAAAGTCACAGAGGTAGTTATTATCAGAGCTGAGATTTGAACCCAGGTCTTCAGACTCCATGGCATGTGTTCTTTCCATGATGAAAATCTGACCCTAATGGAAAAAGGATATGATAAAAAGCAAACATCAGAATCATCAAGCTATCTAGCCATAGATAATGATTAAAACAGAGATCTCTCCATGAGGCCAGCTGCTCACTTCTCTGACTCAGAAGAAAGGCCCTGAGCTCACCTAACCCCCTATCACATATAATATAAAACCCCAGACCAAGTTCTTTTCTGCTTCAAAGCTTAGTCCCTTCTGGCCCCTCCCACCAACTTCCAGGGACAGGGTTTCCAGGCACCATAATTTGTCCAAATTTGCTGGGCTCCCCACTCTCCAAGTTCAGATTAGTGAGTCAAGGCATATCTTCCTATCAAGGAAGCAGTCACTGAAGATACTTCTGGCTAAAAATAAAGTGACTAAGCTGTCCATCCCCTTTGAACCAGAGATTCCATTACTGGGCTTATACCCCTAAGGAAGCCATTGGGAAGAAGAAAGACCCCATATACACCAAAAATATTTTTAGCAGTAGTTTTTTGTGATAGCCAAGAATTGGAATCAAAGTAATTACCCATTGACTGGGGAATGGTTAAACAAATTATGCATACATGCATGTAATGGAATAATACTATGCTATAAGAAATTACGTATGTGATGAATACAGAGAAGTATGGAATGATCTACTTGAACTGACACATAGTAAATTAAGCAGAACTAAGAAAACAATATACACAGTAACTACAATAATGTAAATGGAAAGAACCCCCACACACTCCAAAATCAAAAGTAAATGTAACACATTTATAAAGATCAAGCAGTTCTGAAGCAGGAATGAAGAGATATAAAATCCACCTCTTTATGGAGGTGGTAGATCCACAGGTGTGACATACCCATAGTGCATACTATTTGTTATATGAGATAAGTCTCTGGGAGGGGGAGGGATACTGGAAATAACTATGATGATGACAGGCAGAGAAGAAGATGAAATGTCAAACACTTGGGCTGGCCACATTGTGGTCCTCCCCAGTGCAGCTCAAAATAGATTAAAATGCAATTGGGAAATATTTAAAAAAATAAATAAAAACACAATAAAACATAGATATTGTTAATATGTGGTTTGCTACCTGTAGGGATCCTTATACATGGTTTAGCGCTCCCATTCCTATTTGACACCACTGGTGTAAGAAATAGAAGACATCAATAAAAACTTTTTTTTTTCAAAAAACAAATGGTTATCACTGTATCACAAGTGGATAAAGAACAAGCCTTGGAATCAGGAAGCCCTGGGTGCAAGTTTGGACACTGACACACAGAGGAAACTAATTAACCTCTTTGTGCCCCCCAGGCAATTCTAAGACCACAAATTACAAAGTAAGTGCCATTCTGCAATAGAAGAGGGGTTTCCTTATGGTGAGTCCCCTGTGCCCCTGTGGAAATCTCAGGTCTCATCTCCCAAGAGGAAGGTAGACAAATAGTTATAATACAAGGGAGAAGAAGATTAGTATAAAGGAGAATGATTTCTTTCTATCCTTAGTGTATGACTTTTTATTTGATACTATGTATAATTCAGTGGCAGCATGGAGGAGACTATTTCTTCAGGGTACCCATATACCCTACTTTTGTTGGGAAGCATTCTAGAGCATTTAGAGGTTTTGCCCCACCCAACCCCCCCCAATAACTTAATTTTGTATGTGCCCTGTAGCTATTTCTGGGGCCTTCAAGACACAATTCCTTCATGTGGCCCTAGAAATTTGTCTTTAGAACCCTCTCACCCACTCCCTATTAACATCCTTCTCCTCCTTAGCTTTCCTGCCATCCCTAACACACCTCTGCTCAGGTACCCTGTGGCTTTAAGGCACTCCTCTATACCTTATCAAACTTGTTCTTATATGAGTTGTTTGGGTTTTTTGGACATGGCTAATGTGGAAATTTATTTTTCTGGATTATGCATGTTTTTGTTTTCTTATCAACAGCTTTTACTAAAATGGTAAAGAAATAACAGTAACTACAAAACATTTTCCCTTTCCTTCTCCAAACTTGGGCCTCCTCTCCCATACAGACACACAAAGTCCATGAGAAGAGTGAACAAAAACTTAGACTACAATAATAATTAGGTACTCATGTAGGGAACACATATCACCAAGCCTACTCATGACTCTGGTACTGCAGGAACTCAATTTCCTTTCTCTCTTTAAGGTGTGATCATGCAGCACACTACATGATTGCCAGGGCTATCTTTCTCTCTTAACTTCATACCAATTTTCTTCTATGCTATCAGAAGTCCTCTTGCCTCAAGTGATTACCTCTCTGTAATTGTGCCTGCCTGGAATTTGTTTTCCTTTTTCTTTTTAATTGTTCAATTGGAGGGGGGCAATAGGAGGGAGAGATAATAAATATTTATAAAAATAGATATATTAATAATTTTTTAAAAAAGGTCTTCTCAGTCAGAATTTTTCCAAGAACTTATTTAGACTATGGAATGATTGCAGAACTAGTCTTCTGGGATGATTTGCATTTTAACAGGGGACAGACAATCTGTTAAATAACCAATCACCAGGATCTGGCTGGAGTTGTGACTTTGATGATATTCCAATTTCCTGTTAAATTCTACAAGACAACCTCATCTTCACTGTGGAAGGAACAAAAGGAATTGTGTTTGAATAGTAGTGTGAGAGATCTATGCATGAAATAAGCAAGAACTTCCTTGTGGTGAAAGCACTGAAATGATCACTGATAAAGATACTTTCTCGATAAAACTTTGTAAAGAGGATTAGGTCCTCATAGGTGGTATGGAGTGTAGTATATTGATTTAGATGGTAAGGGAATGGCTCAGTCTCCGAAAAAGTAGCTTTTCTCTTTGCCAAAGCCAACTCTTCAATTCATGCCCTTGACTCTTATCTTCTCCTGTCTCCTCTAGAAGCTTGCCTCTGCATCACCCTGCCTGTCTGTTTATCCAACTGAATCTCTCTCTCCCCAAACTCACTTTCAAATTCTCTTTATCTAGCGACTCTTCTACTGCATTTGAATCAAGGTCTACCCCAGCCTTAATAAGCCTTCACTTGACTCTACTACCACCTCAATCTAAAATCACACATCTCTTTCCTTCCATTGCTTGATTCTTAGGAAAAACCATCTGTACTTGTCTCTATTTCCTTTCTTACTCAAATCTCAATCCCTTACAGTCTGCCTTTCAGCCCTACACTTGATTTAACATACTTTCTCCAAAACTACCAATAATCTCTTTTTTTTTTGGTTTGGTTTTTTTTCTCTTATTTTTTTTATTGATACCTTCTGTTTTATATCTGAATATATCCCTTCCTCCATCTCTCCCTCACTACCTAGTAAGACATCCCTTGTAACAAAGAATAAAAAAGAAAGAAAAGTCAGTTTTGTAAAAAAACAAATCAACACATCAACCATATTTTACCTTACATGCTTACTTCATACCTGAAGTTCCCCACTTCTATAAAAAAGGGAGAGTGGTAAATTTCCTTAACTCTTCTCTAGGGCCAAGCTTACTCATAATTTCACAGCCTTTGGTTATATTTCTGTTCAAATTATTGTAGTTCTTTTGTACATTGTTTTCCTGGTTCTGATGACTTCATTCTGCATCAATTAATATGCCTTCCTATGGATCTCATAATTGTTTCTTTTTTTATTTCTTGTATTGCAGCAATATTCCACTACATTCACACACACAATTTTTTTTTAGCCATTCTCCATTTTAAGGACATCTATTTTGTTTCCACTTCCTTGATACTACACAAAGTGTCCCCACAAATATTTTAGCGTGAAGGGGAGTTAATAGTCTCTTAATTACTAAATCTGTTGGCCTTTCCTCAGTCAACCTTCTTCACCTTATCTCTGCAGCTTTTGGCCTTGCTGATTAGCCCCTCTCCTTGCATACTCTTTCTTCTCTGGGGTTTCATGACATTATTCTTTCCTTGTTTTCCTCTTGACTGTCTGACTACTCCTTGGTTTCCTTAGCTGACATCATACAGGCCTCACCCACTAATTGGGTGTTTTCTCAAGGCTTCATTATGGGGCCACCTTCTCTGCTTTATATCTGTGTATAATCTCATCCCTTCCCAAGGATTCAATTATCATTGCTATGTAGGTGACTCTCAAATCTGTCTCACCAGCTAGAAGAAAAACTAGGGTAAGATGACAGGAATTTTGCCCCAGGGCACTGAATTTTGAGGGCACTGACAACATTGACAATACTTCCACTTTTATCCCATCCTGCTTCCTCCTCCCTTTCCATTGTCATCCCACTTGCCACTTCTTCACTTTCTGTTACCTCCCCATCCTACCTCCCCAAATGAGAGTGTTTTTCCTGCTTCTTGTCCTAAGCATGTACTAAATACAGCTCTAAATCCTGCCCTTATTCCTCTCTTGAGTTCTGGTCCTGCCCAACTTTCTGCTGGACATTTCAACTGACTGGACTTGTCTTGAAAGCATCTCAAATTGAACTTAAAACAAAATTTATCTCTCCCTTCTTTAAACTTCCTTATTTCAACTGAGGATGTCACAATCCTTCCAGTCAACCAGATTCACAATCCCAAAATCATATTTCACCGTTTCTTGTCCTTAACCTCTCATATCCAAAAAGCTGCCAACTTTTGTGAATTATACTTCCACAATATCTTTTGCATCCATACCCTTTTCTCTCACACTATTCCCCACCCTAATTCAGGCCACATCACTTTTCTCCTGTACTATCACAATAGCATTGGTCTCTAATGCTAGTCTGTCCTTCTCAAATCTACCCCCCACATAGCTTTTAAGATAATCTTTCTAAATAAAACACACGTCTGACTATGCTACTCCCCTGCTTAACAACCTTCAGTCTCAAAGATAAAATACTAACTCTGAAGCTTGAGTATTAAAGTCTTTTATAGCCTACCTTTCCAGATTCATTCACATGACTCCCCTACTACATGTTCTGCTTTTACTTGAGCTTCACATTCCATTTCACAAGTTGTCTCCCATGTCCAGAATGCATTCTCTCCTCACCTCCATGTCTTAGAAGCCTTTGTTTTCTCCAAGGCTCACTTCAGGCCTCATGGACTATGGAGTTTCCAGAGCACCCTGGTTGTTAATGCACTCCCATGCTCCAAATTACACTATTATTTACTGTCACCACTAGGTTGTGCTATTGGAGTGTACAACTGCCTGGCCAGTCCTTTAAATTGGAGTCAAAAGTCACTAGCAGTACCCAAGTCCATTCTTACTATCAGGTACTCAAAAGCTCTGTCTTCTACATTGTGGCTCCCAGGCTTTTATGCCACCTAAAGCAGGGGTTCTTAACTCTGCTGTGAGTGTCATGGACTCTTTTAGCAGGCTGGTGAAGTCTATGGACCACTTCTTAAAATAATGTTTTTAAACATATAAAATAAAATACATAGGATTGCAAAGGAAACCAATTACATTAAAATACATTCTGTTGACAGCAAAATTGCCATCACATGCAATCTAGTGGTGGGGCTAATAACTAAAGTAATTTCAAAGTAATGATGAGCATAAATGATATTTCAAGACATCTGCAACAACTGTAACATGATATGAAAATATCTGTGATTTTTATTGATGACAAAGTACCAGGCACTATCACAATACTATCATGGTCATTTGCCTACATTCATAATTGGAGGGAAAGATTTCACTTAGAGGTTAGTAAAAATTAAAATACAAATTTTCCCCATCCAAGTCCACCAGACCTCTCAAATCTACCTATGGACATGGATCCCAGGTTTAAAAACACAAAACAAAACCCTGATCTAGAGATATGCATGTATATTAGTCTCTTAGCTTGTGTACTGACTACATTCTTTCACATGTCAATCAAAAGCTTCTGCCCTTTTAAAGGTCATTCTCTTAGTAAGCAGTTTAATTGTATTAAATAAATGGGCAGTAAAAACAGAAGGATTGCTTGAATGTAACACCAATTTCATTACCAATTTCATTCACTCCCAGATCCAGTTCTCCCTGATCTTCTCTCCACTCCTCCCCACCCTCCACTAAAGGAAAATACTCACTTGGGGCAGCCTTTCTTTTCCCATCAGTGGCAGCCTCCCTAGTCAGGGAAGGTCTAGATCACAGGACCACAGGAAGTGAGTATCAGACCACAAACATTCCAGCTCTCATGCTACAGCTTGGGACACAGGGAAAAACAATCTAATCTCAACATCAGGGCAGCACCTGGAAGTCTGGAAATCCCCTTTCACTCTTCTGGGATTTCATCTGCTGCTTGCTTCCTGGGGGCAATCTGAAGCCTCCTCTCACTCTTACTGTGGTCCTTTTAGCTACTGCCCTCTGCTGCCGGAGAACTTGTCTGTCCTGGAAGCCTAGCCTTCATCTGGGAAGTGTAAATGTTTACATTTTCCTGAGGCTGTGTGGAGGCAAGGAGGCCAAGAGGCTGCTGACTTGTGTTCCCCCACTTCTGTCCTCAGACATTCTAGGGCAGTCACGTGCCTGGCCTCTCCCCGCCCCTCATATCTATTATCCTCGTCAGTCTCTGCACCCAAAGGGCCAATGAATCTACGTCAGTGTCAGGAGGGGCTGCCCTTTTGCTTCTCTGTGTATCCCCAGAGCTTAGGACAATGCTTGGCACAAAGGAGGAGCTTGATAAATGTTTATTGACTATTGACAAGTTATTGTTGTTGTTGTTCAGTCGAATACCACTCTTTGTGACCCCATTTGGGGTTTTCTTGGCAAAGATACTGGAGTAGTCTGATATTTCCTTCTCCAGCTTATTTTACAGATGAGGAAACTGAGGCAAGCAGAGTTAAGTGACTTGTCCAGGGTCACACAGATAGTAATCGTCTGAGGTCATATTTGAATTCAGGTCTGCTTGACTCCAGGCCCGGCTCTCTATTCACCTTGCCACCTAGCTGCCTATAAACCTATTAGGACATATATAAACTAGTCACCAAGCTGTGCTCAGAAAAGGGAATAGGAAGGCAGAAGTCATCTAGAATAGTCTCAGCTTCCATGGTGCTTCTGTTGTAACTTTCCATTGCTGCTCCTGGTGGGCTTGAGAGGAAAAGAAAAATCTCCTTCCCCATTCCCTGCCCTTGGCTGCATTCTTCCTGCACCATGGTCTGGAGAACCAAAAGAAAGAACTTGCTCTTACTAACCACACTATTCTCTGGCAACAATTTGTCCATCCCCCTTTCTCCTTCCCTGCCCTTTGAAATCACCAATCATCTTCAAGTCAATCCCAGTCTGATGCCCAATCAGAGGAGCTCACTGTCCCTCTGCAAATGGCATGGAAGTGCCCCCTTCTGACAACACTCCAGTCGAGGAGCGTGCTGCTAAATGCTTAACACACGGCTCTTCAAAAGTATAATTGACACATTTTAAAGTTTAATAAGGATTATTCACATGGCTCTCCAAAAGTACACTTGGCACATTTTAAAGTTTAATCAGCATTATTCACATTTCCTCCACCATTTTCTTAAGTCTAGAGTAGACAATCAATTAAACAATAAACCAAGTCCTAATTTGTAGCATTTGCCAATTTCTGAGGTGTAAATACTCACTGAAAATTTAGCAGCTCCTTTTCATAAACCAGTGAGAATTGGCTCCAGCATGCCTCTGGTCTAGGTCCTATAATCTCATCAAGTTGATTGAGGGGTTCATCGGGCAGAGCAGAAGTTCTCCTGATCAAGCTCCCATTACATCAAAATGTCACTGTATTAACAAGGGGACTAACATCTCCCTTCTATATCATTTATTTGTGTAAATGTGTCCCTATCACTCACATAGAATGTAAGCTCTTTGGGGGCAGGGATTTTTTTTTCTATCCCCAATGCTAGCACAGAGCACATAATAGGGTTCAATAAACGTTTATTTTATTGTCAAATCAAGGGATGTATGGCTTTAGAAGGAATTTTCTGAGTAGATACGTGTAAGACCCTGGCACTGACAATTGAGAGAGGCAAGAGAGATGTTTAAAGGCAGCCCAGCCTAGAAGCAAGGGGAGAGACCAAAGACCATCCAATGGTCTTTGGAGGGCCAAGGTTTGGACTAGGCAAGGCTGAGGGGTGGCAGGATTTTCCCCAAAGTAGTTCCTTTGGTCAGATCACCTACTTTAATGGCTCAGTCTGGTGGAGGAGCTCAGCTAACTGCCTTGACTGAGGTCTGGCCAGCTGGCCAGCTTCCCTGGACTTGGATGGGGGAAGGGGTGAGGGAGAATGCAAGAAGAAAAGGGAGGTTTGGGGGGGGGCGTGGAGGCTTGGGACTGCTGCTTGGGAGACCACTCTGGATCCTTCAGGGTTAGAGCAGAAGGGCATCCCAGGAGTTGTGGAAGTAGGGACCTAGAGGATTGGATGGTGGTAATGGGGAGGGGGGTGTCATAGAGCCAGAGGTGGGAGGAGATGGGGGCAGAGACCAGATGCAGGGGAGGAGCTGGGGAGGCGGAGGTTGGGGTAAGGGGGAGGAGAGGCAGACGGCTACGGGAGCTTAAGAGGAGAGGTCCAGAAGCCCCAGCTAAGAAGAAGGTGAAATGGGAGAGAGGTGGAGGGGAGGGAAATGGGGGATGGACAGGAGGGTGAGGAGATAGAAGAGTGGGTCAGAGGTGAAGGGAAAAGCAGACATCAGAGACCAATTTCATATCCCTCTTATCCTGGAGGTTGTATCAAGTTTTGGAACTTTTCTAAGGGCTGAAGGCTCTGCCACAGTGGAGCTAGTAGGGGACTAGGGGTAGGGGAAGTCTTTTTACCAAAGGTCAGAAAGTGACTCTGAAGCTGGGAGGAGGAAGTGATTTGGCCCCAGAAAAGAGAGGGCGAAAGGGGGGCCTTTTAGGGGAAGGGAAGTGGGGAAGCCATTCTGGGAAGGAGTTAAACTAGAAAAGATTCATTGTCGGTTAGGAATCAGGAGGCTCTGCAAGGGGAAGAGGAGTGGAATCTTGTTGAGATCAAGATTTCTTGGATTGGACAGCCCAGCAGCAGGCCCCAGCATGCTGAGGGTTAAGCCCCAGCTCAGCCCTTCGGGATGTTTACGTCCTCCCCAAAATATTCATCCTCAATGTGTGCCTCTCCTCGTCTCCCTCTATTCCCCTCCCTCCCCCACAGGCCTTCTCAGTGCCAGGGGCTGGGGGTGGAGCTAGGACCTCTGGGGAGCTGGGAAAGTCCAGGGCACTGACCTGACCCCAGTGGAGGGAGCAAGTGAAGAGTCAGAGGAGGGGAAGGGGGAGGATACTGAGTGGAAGGGGTTGGGGAGAGAGACTGGGCTGAGAAGAGGGGTGGCATGGTAGGAGTAGAGTGGGCAGAATGGCAGAGGGGGTGGGAGGGAAGATGGAATCTGTTTCCAGGGCCTCAGAAACCTGGCCCTGGCTGTGACGTCATTTCCAATTTCTGGGAAGCTTCAGAGAGCAGCTCTTCCCAATCTGTCCTGCTGGGGAAGGGAGCTGCAAAAGGGAAGGCTAGGAAGGGAAAGGAAAGAGGGCTAGCTAGACAGCATGCAGGGACCCAAAATGTCACTTTCAGGAAGGATTCACAGGGGGTAGCTCTTTCTGCACAGTCCCCCATTCTCACCCTACCCCTAGGCTTTGATGGGCCCAGAATAGGGAGGTCTGCAGCTAACCTAGGGAAGTAAGCAGGTGAGGAGGGGAACCCCAGGCTGGCACTAAAAAGGCCTAACTGAACGTCCTGCACTATCTGGCAGCCCTGCCTTCTTTTCTTCCATATAACTCTCTCCTGTTCCCCTGCTGTGGCTCAGGTGGTCCTAGGAAACGAGCTGCAAAGGGCCTCGGAGATCAATCACCCCTCCTCATTTTATTAATTAGGAATCTAAGATCCAAGTGAAACGACTTGCCATGCTTATCCAGTGATCGGTGCTGAGTTTCAAATCCAAGTCTTCTGCCTACAACTCCAGGACGCTACCCACTGTGGCACATTGCTCTTTGTCCTATCAAAGGTGCCCTGGTTGTTCATTTTATTCTGCTTTCACTTTCCTGATTTCACCTGATTCAGGTAGGGTGCAGTCTCCCTTAGGGATGGCCCCATCTAAGGCCACATCAACCCCTCCTCCCCAATCCATTACTCTTTCCCCTTCTGGGCCTTGCTTCTCCCCATACAACTAAAGAACCAGGACCATCAGGGAACCATGCCATTGAGTCTGGGTGACAGAAGTGACGAGGATGGAGCAGAGGGTGGAGGGAATGTGGAGAGTGTGAGATTTGGCAGGAGGATCTTGCTGTCATGGACACATCCTGATCCGTTACAGGTGCCTGGCCCAGGTCCAGAGGACTGTGATGTGCAGAAAAGAAATGAGGCAGTTGCTGTTGCCCCTTGCCCTGTGGCTCAGTGCTCTGGGGCCCACAGGAACCAGGGGGGATGAGCTCTCGGTGCTACAACAACGGGGCTTGCAGGTGGCTTTGGAGAAGTTCCACAATCACCCACCTGTGCAGTGGGCATTCAAGGAGATCGGTGTGGACAGTGCCAGCGACATGGTGGGTGGGAGGGACCCCACTGGCCTAAATGAGGGTGGGGAGGGATATAATGAGAGAAGAATTCTCCACTTTGCTCTGGGAGGGGTGCATTCTGGGGTTTCACCCCAGAGATATCAGTATTTCTCCAGCAAGTTTTTTGTTGTTTTTGTTTTTATGCAAAGGCATTTAATGAAATAACACAGTGGGGGGAAAAAGTCACAATAGAACATTACCCCACCCAAACCTAGAGCACACTTTTCTCACAGATGCACAAGCTCACCATGAAAATAGTGAGCACACATGTAGAAGACATATGGCCAGGGCCCATGTTTGACCTGCTATCTATTGATGTAGGACCACTGATGCCTGGTGATAGCATCAGATGCCCAGCAGGCAAGTTTGAAAATGAAGAGACTTTAGGGCCACAGATTTAGAGCTGGAAAGGACCTCAGAGGTAATTTAGTTCGATGGTCTCATTTTATAGATAAGAAAATCGAGGCCTACAGAGATAGTCTCTTGCCTAAGATCACAGATAGTAAGTGGCAGAGCCAGAATTTGAACCAAGGTTCTCTGGTTACAAATACAGTACTCTTTCCATTGTACCATACTTGGATGTCATCTTCTCACAGCCATCTCACTTGAGGGAAAGCAATGCAATATAGTTGGGCAGGTAGGTAGCATAGTGGATAGAGTGTCAGGCTGACGTCAGGAAGACCTGAGTTCAAATCCAGTCTCAAACACTTCCTAGCTGTGCGACCCAGGACAAGCCACTTAACTCTGTTTGCCTCAGTTTCCTCATCTGTAAAATGAACTGGAAAGGGAAATGGCAAACCACTCTAGTATCTTTGCCAAGAAAACCCCAAAAGGGGTCACAAAGAGTCAAACATGACTGAAAAACTAAACAATGCAATATAGTACCATATAAAGCAGTACAATGCAACCAACATTTATTAAATACCTACCGTTTACAGAACACTGTGCTAGGCATGGGGGGGAAGGTAAGATAATGCCTCTAACCCCAATGAAGCCTGCAAGTCACAAGAAAAAGGAGGGGAGCAAGGCCACAGGTAGGAACTGCTGATTCACCTTTGTGTCTAACCTCAGTCATTCCCTGGAGGGACATTTGTTCGACTGGAGTTTGGGCTCCAGCAGACCAGCTGCCGAAAGAAGGACTGGAAGAATGCTGAGTGTAAGGTGAAGCCCAATGGGGTGAGTAACGGTCAAGCGTCCTGTGTGTGTTTGTGTGGTTTCAGAGACATAGATCTGAGTCTCTATGTGCTTCTGTGAATATAATGAAACATGTCTGTCTGTATATAATGGGACATAGGAATGTACGCATGCCTGCATATATAATGGATCACTGTGTCAAAATGTGTGTATACATGATACATCTCTGTGTCTACATATTGGCATATGCCTTTGAGTGTATTGTGTATACACAGTGGAACCTGCGTCTTTTGTGTGTGTCTCGAAATGTAACTGGACATGCACTGTACATGTGTAATAGAGAAATGGTGGGGGGGGTGTCTATATAATAGAACATGTGCCTCTTTTGTGTATGTCAGAGAGACAGCATGAGAAGGGTAGCTATGGGAATATGTGGCTCTTGTGTGTGTAATAGTATGACTTGGGGGAAAGGAAGAATAATGAGAAGCCTTGAGGAGAGAGACCTCATCTTAGAAGGCAAGGACAATGGCAGGGTATTGGGAGTGAGTGGGGAGGGGTGGACCAAGAGCTATCTGGAAGTTGAGCCACTTTCAAATGAGTCCCTTGGATAGGTGAAGGTAGGAATGAGCTTAGTCTTCAAGAGTAAAGGTGAGGAAATAGGACTGTTTATATGGGGAGCAATTCTGGTGTAGTAATCAGACAGGTCCTGGGTGAAGCCTTGCTTTGAGGTCTCCAGATAGTGAGGTTGATTCTACCTACCACTTCTAGGTTTCACGACATTGGAGAGGCTCAAGGCAAAGGATTTGGTTTGGGACCTTCCAGGACTACTGAACTCCCTAGGCTTGCCTGATCCTTGAAAATGAGGGTGCCCCAGATCGAGCCCACTGGGTGAACCTGAGACTGAACTAATACAGACCTAAATCCCAGAGCTTAACCAGAACCAATCCAGTTTAGGGGAAGCTATGTGATATAGTGGAGGGAACATTGGACCAGATATCTATGGACTTCAATTCTAGGCATAGCTCTGCTACTGAGTCCCTCAGTAACCATAGGCAAATCACTTAACCTCTCTAGGGCTCAATTTCTGGACCTATAAAATGAGGGGGGTTGGATTAAATCATTTCTAAGATCTCAAAGTCCTAGGATGGAGGAGGTTCTGGGCATAAGTGTTCCACTTATTCTTGACGAACCTGTCCATCAGTAATCCTACCCTCTCCTCAATCTCTGGTACCCTTTAGCCAAGAAATAAGCCTGTTGACTCCAGTGCTCTCTGTCTCAGCACAGCTGACCCCATATATCCCCCACCCCACCCCATAGCCAAATGTCTCTTCCCACAACAGTTCTAACCTGCCATGTCCTCAGTGGCATTCCCTGGTACTAACTCATCTATTATATGGCCAGTGTGGCATAGGAGAAAGAGTGCTGGATTGGAAGTCAGAGGACCTGAGTTTGACTTCCAGCTCTGCCACTTACTACTTGAGTGACCTTGAGCAAGTCACTTCTTCTTTGGGCCTCAGTTTCCTCATCTATAAAATGAAGAGGTAGAACTAGATCTCTAAGATCCCTTCCAGCTATAGATCTATAATCCTTTGACTTATGATCCTATGATCCCAGCGGAAGAGGAACTGTTTGGCTTGCATCAAGTTTGATTCCAAGGATCGGATCCTGAAACAGATGATTCACTGCCCCATTGGGACCCCGTTGAGTCAAAGGGTAAGCCTTGATGCTTTGTTTCTAAGGCAGGGGGAAGGGGAAGAGTGGAGGGTAGAAGAGAAGAGAAAAACCATGAAGCCTAAATAGCCCAGAGGAGAGGAAGTGGGTGAAGAGGCATCTTGGACAGCATCCTCTGTTCCCTGAGAGGAAATGGTTTACGTATGTGAAGGGGGCATAGGCCGGAGGGAGAGTGAGACAAGGTCAAGTCAAGGACTTGGCAGAACAGGAGGAAGTGGTTTCCTTTCTGGCCCTGTGGCTGAGACTAAGCCTAAATGTATCTACAGGATCCTGAGGGGCAGCAGGAAAGCCAGTGCACTCAAGTGGAGAGAGCTGGTGAGGAACCCCACAGCTATTACTTCCCTGGCACATATGCCTTTTCTAGGAGTCACAGCTCTGGCTGAATCCTAAGCAGGTAAGAACCTCTGAGGGAAGGAAAAACAAAACTGCATACTGGGCAGGGTTTGCCAGGGAGGATGGGTTTAAGAATTGAGAATAAAGCTAGGATTTGGATCCAACACTGAGAATGGGGTCAAGATAGAGAACAGAGTTGGGCATTGGGGAACTCAGTATTAGGGATGGGAATGGCTTTAAGAATTTCTTTTTCATCCTTAACTCAAGAATTTCTCTTCTCTCTAGGGTGTTACGTTGCTTTCAATCCTTTTGAAAACCAATGAATAGTGCAAAGGCTCCCCACCCACCAGGGACAGCACCCCTTATCCCTCCTCACCTGGGAGAAGAGGCCAGGCCCTACTAACCCTGTACACAGCACCCTTGCTTCTTCCTGTCTCAAATAAAACTTCCAAAAACTTTGTGCTCCCTATTTCATGTGTTTACTTCCTCTCACAATGCCTTAAAAGTGAATGGGCATCATGCAAAAGGGGTCAGGACTCAGATGAATGGCAGTGACCAATCTCCATTCCTCGGGACTGATGATGAAACATCTCTCAGTGGTGAGGAGACAGACTATGAGGGCAGGAATGTTGCATATGCTGTCAGACGGCTTGCTTTGTCACTGGGTGATATGTTGTCTTTCTTTGTTACAAGGGAAGATTCTCAAGGGGGTGGCAATAATATATTAGGAAATGATTGCTCTTTAAAAAAGCATCAATAAACTTTCAAAAGGGGGTCAAGCTTGGTTGCTACCACTATGGTTACTTCACTAACTTACCCGTACACCTACCCCAATCCTACCCACAAATGGAACAAAGAGCAGACCAGAACTCAAGGAAGGAGCAGTGGAATTTCCAGAACAAGGGAGGTGATAATGTCCTGATCACACCACATCTGGAGTTCTGTCTTCAGATTTGAACATCATATCTTAAGAGGGACACTGACAAGATGGAGTATGTTCTAAGGAGGACAACCAGGATGGTGAAGAGGCACAAAATCATTCCATATGAGAGTGTTTAGCCTACAAAAGTGAAGGCCCAAGAGGGCTAGGGTAGAAAGAACACAATAACTGTCTTCAAATATTTCAAGGGTTCATGTGGAATGAATATTAGATTCTGCTCCCCCATAGAAGGCAGAATTAGAAGCAAAGTGGGGAAATTGCAGTGAGATAGATTTTAAATTCAACGTGGAGAAAAATTTCCTCAGAGTTGTTCGAATTTGAGCCAAGATGGCTACCTGAAGAGAGGCAGACCCTACAACTCCACCATACCTACTCCAAAAAAAGCCTGAAATTCACACCAGATTGAATGATCATGAAATTCAATAATTCAATAAGAAATTATAGCAAGTGAATTCTTCCACTTGACTATGGAGAAAAAAAATTAATCAGAAACCTAAGGTGAATAGGAAAGAAGACAGCCAGGAAAGTGAGTGGAGAGCTCCCCCTAGAAAACCCTGAGGTGGTCAGAAAGTCCCAGAGTGGGGACCTAGGAAGCCCTGGGGAATGACAGGGAGCAGTACAGAGAAGTTACACTCAGGCCTGCATACCCTAGGCTCAGGGTGTCTGTGATGCTTAACACTGTCCTGAGAGGTCAGAGAGGTCAGATCCAGTGATCTGAACCTCAAATATATAGGTGGGGGAAAGGGGTTAGCCCTGGGTTAGCACAAGAACCCAGTGGTCCCAAAAGTGTGAGACCAAGCAGGGCCAACCACTCCACCCAACTGTGTAGCAGGGGACACAGCCGAGTTTTAGCTTAAAGCTCCAATTCTAGAACTAAAGCTGGAGGTGCCTAATCTAAGAAAACATAGAACAGTATCAAAAATTATTGTAGATATTGAGATCTCCCAAAAGAAGGAGTAATTCCATAAAAAAAACTACAAATAGTAATTTAAAGGGAAAAAAATGGATTTCCACAAAGACTACATGAATATGTACAAGAAATGAAGCAAGAAATAAGAAATGAACTAAAAATTTTAAAGGGAAGAATTGAAAGGAGAATAAAAAATTTGGAAGACCGTATGATGGGGCAGGTAGGTGGCACATTGGATGCAGCACCGGCCCTGAAGTCAGGAGGACCTGAGTTCAAATCCGGTCTCAGATCAAACACTTGACACTTACTAGCTGTGTGACCCTGGGCAAGTCATTTAACTCCAACTGCCAAAAAACCTCCAAAAAACAAAAAAGCAAAAACGTATGATAAACCTTATCTAAGAAATGGACTTCCTGAAAACCAACATAGACTAGACAGAAATCAGTGAATCTAGGAGATAGTAAGAAATATTAGAAAAAATCAAAATATTGAAAAAACAGATGATAATGTAAGATATCAGACTAAAAAAAAGACTTGGGGGGGAAAAAGGTCAATGAGAAATAATTTAAGTCATTAGACTTCTTGAAAATCATGAGGGGAAAAAAAGCCTGGATACTATATTTCAAGAAATCATAAATGAAAACTGCACAAATCTATTAGAACTAGAAGACAAAGTGAAGATAGGAAGAATCCATCAATCACCTCCTGGAAAAAAAGGAAAAGTCTCATAAATGTCATAACTAAAATCCAGAGTTCCCCCATCAAAGAAGAAAAATATTGCAAGTATCAAGAAGAAAGTATTTCAAGTACCAAGGAACTACAGTAAAGATCACACAAGATCTAGCAGCTTCTACTATAAATGAGAGGATAAGTTGGAATACAATCTTCCAAACAGGAAAAGATTAAGGCTTATAATCAACAATACCCTACCCTCAAAGCTGAGTATAATCTTATAGAGAAAAAAACATGTACCTTTAGGGATCATCTCTTTCTTTGTACTTGAATCTTTAGCTCCTAACACAGGGACTGGAACAGGGTACATGCTTAGTAAATACTTAATTAATTGAATAAAGGATGTTCAAGCATTTCGGACTCTAGACCCGCCCTCACAACCATTATCCAGGAAAGCAGCTCCACCCACAGAGCAGGCAAGCCAGCCTCACTAAAGTTGTAATTGTCTCCCCTTTGGGGAGAGAAAAGAGGTAGCGTGTGCCAGACAAGTCAAACCACCATCATTACCTTGACCACTATCTCCCTTGATGGAGACAGCCCAGAACCCTAGCCCAAGAATCATGGGAATAGCAGTGTACCCCAGGCCACCAGCCTTGCTTTCAGTGCAATCCACACAGCCATCATTGAAGACAGAGAGCATTGTGAAGAAGAGTCCTACCTACCTCAACACCACCAGCCACAACTGCTGACCAACTGCCATCTATAAGCAGAGGGCACAGGAGTCCTAGGAGTGGCACACCCTCCAGACCACCATGGGTGTTGCTTCTGGCCCAGCCCTCACAGCCATTGTCCCGGGAGGCAATGCCTGTGGACATGCCTACTAATGGCTAACCACTTATCACTCATACAGTAGGCAAGCTAGACAATCTGAAGCATCAAGGGACTACGAGGGATATGCAGGAGGCAGCACATGCCAGGCAAGTCAAACAGACAACACCAACTTGACCACCATATTCCCTGAGGGAGGCAGTCCAGAACCCTGAACCCAAAAGTCTTAGGAACAGCCACGTTTCCTGACAAAAGAGTAATCAGTCCCCTTTAGAAGACGACTAAGAAACAAAACAAGACAGAACTATACAAAACACTAGATGATTATGCTCTCTGCTCTCCAGGTTAGCTACTATAAGTTTTAGCAGAATTTCAGAGAAGAAAGTGACCAAGGAGGGACTATACCGGTCTCAGAAGAGTTCTTGGAGGTTAAGCTGGGCTTTGAAGGATGGATCGACTTTGGATAGGCAATTCTGGGAAAATCTTAGAAACTGAAGGTTCTGCCCTCCACCTCCATCCCTCATCCTCTCTGTCCCAAGACGGGTAACCCTCTGTCTCAGGATCTTTAGAAGGTATGGCCAATTCCCCCATCCCCCTCAGGTCTGTGTTATAGGCAAGCAAGCATCAGATAGGTGTAAGGTACCAAGAAGGCAAAGTAGCTTCTTACCAGGATAGCACATTTTATTTTTCAAGTAGCCTTTACATACTCAGACAGTTCTCCATCACAGCCCTCTAACTGCAGGCAAGGGGGGTAGGGGAGACAGAGAATCAACTTAGGTTCAAGTACTTGCTCTCCTGGCATCAGTCTTGTAAGAGTCGGGGTGGGGAGGGGAGCATAGGACACTCAGGAAGAGTCCTGGAATGCTTGGTTCTCACTTATAGACGGAAAGGAAGAGAGTTCAAGCATAACATCTCCACAAGAATAAGGATCTAGATTGAATTTTCCTTGAAAGTGTGCAGAAAACATAAATAAGAGGACAAAACTAATTGGATACAATCTGTGGGGCCAGTAATGAGGTTTGTGATTGTATCTAGAGTTCTTCAAATCCTGGGGCACCTGGGAGACTTCCTTCTCCAGCCACTGCCCTCCCAACATTGGGGACTGGCTGGGCTTAGAAGACAAAGGAAGTTGTGTCCCCACTGGCAGGTCTAAGGGCCTCCTCTGCCTGGGCCAGACTATCATCAGCCTTCTGGCTCAGCTCTTGGCATTCTTGTATAGTGTCCCGGAACTGGCGGCATGCATCTTCCAGGATGGAGCTGCCCTGGGCCTGTGGTGGCTTCCAGTAGCTGGGCTCCACCCAGGGCTTAGCCTCACAGGGGGGAAGCGTAGAGACGGGCCCTGGGCTCCGGTGCAAGGATTTGTCAAGGTCCCGGCACAGCTGGTAGAATTCACTGCCCTGACCTGACACTCGCTCCCCATCAATGACCTTGAGGCCAGGCAACAGCTCCCCAACTGCAGCCCTGTAGGAAGGGCTGCTGCAGAGTGGGTTGCTAAGCCGTGCCAACGGGTCCTGAAGCCTCAGATGTTCCAGCCGCTGAAGTCCTGCCAGGCATTGCAATTGGCCCACCCCAGCCAGCAAGTTACCAGCTACATTGAGACTCTGCAGGCTCTCACAAGAGGCCAGTGGTTCTAGCCCGGTCAGGCGGTTGGCGGAGACATTCAGTACAGTTAGCTGCCGAAGGGAGGCCAGGGGTCCCAGGTGGGTGAGGGTGTTACCAGACAAGTCCAACCACTCCAGCCCCAAACATTCACCTAGGCAGCCCAGGTCCACCAGTCCCAAACCACAAAGTTTCAGCAACAAGATGGATTCCAGGGAAAATTCACCTGACCAGGCTTTAAGCATCTGGGCTGTAATACGCACCCTATCACCCTCTCCAGCTCTCTCCCCATGGGGCTCCATGAGGAATAAGTGGCTATGGTCTGAAGCCTAAGAAGGCTTCAGTTGTCTGGAGTCTGGTTATCGGGGGTGGGGGGTGGGGGGGGTGAACTGGGGAAAGTGTTAGTCAACGGAGATCTGGCTTCATCCAAGGGTCAGCTCAGATAGTCACTCCTCATGTACACTGTCCCTTGCATCAACAATCAACTGGATGAAGGCCAAGTCCCAGGTCGTCTGTTTCAGGGTCCCTGGGGTGAGAAGACAATCAACATGTTATTGAACTCCTACTACAGAAACAACTTGGTATGACAGAAAGAGCATTAGAAGTGAAGTCAGAAGTTGTGGTTTCAAAACTCAGTTCAGATGCTTGCTCTGTGACCTTGGACAAACCACATCCTCTCTGGGCTTTGGTTCTTATCTGCAAAATGGAAAAGAAAACACCACCACTACCCACCTCACAGTTGCTATGCCTTGCTCAGGTTCCAAGTGCTACAAATGGCTTTAGAAAATGGAGAGACCAGTGTGGGTTGAAATAGTCCCTGTCTTTGCAGATATGTTGGCACTATTTTGGGGGGAGGGATGTGCATCTGGGGAAGGATGTTTCAAGCTGGGAATAGACAGAAAATAGCATAAGCTAAGGGCAGAAGGAAAAAATGAATCATGGTGTGGAGGGGAGAGATAGAAAAGAACCTGACCTGGCTGGAGGGAAGGATGTACACTAAGGGTAAAGGGCTGGATAAATTCAAATAGCTCTACTAAAAGAGACGAGCCCCAAGCTGCTCCTTCAATGCTGACTTACGGCCCACGTTCCCTGGACACTTGGGCCCTGCTCAGGCTGAGATCCTTAGGCTGGGCCCAAACCCAGGAGTCCTAGCTCAGTACCAACCCTTATCCTGGTGGCTTCATTAACCTTGGCAAGTTGGATGTGCCTCAAAGGCACAGAAAGGAATCAGGAATGGCTTCTGAGGATACTGAGGAAGCCACTCACCCCAGGCCTTTCAGAATCTGGTGATCTTCAACTGCAGCCACTTCCTAAGATATGCTGCTATTAATTACAACAGTTAGCACCTTGTGAGCAGACCAGTCTCCATGGAAACCAGGCCCTCTGCCAAGGCAACCAGCTCCTCCCATACCAGCAAGGAACATTTAAAGGGCTAGACACACCCAAGTACCAGCACAGAATTTCAGAGGCAAACGTCTGGGAGGGTTGTTAATGAATATTTCTATAATTCTCTTTCTTTCCCTCGCTGACAGTACCACTGGCCTGGGCAAACACCCTTATTCTATGAGTTCTTCTGCAAGACTCCACTAGCTGCCCTACTCCCCTTACCTAAATCACCTCGTAGCCTATAACAACAACACAACTCAAATTAAACAAACCTAACCACTGCCTTCTGCACATATCTGTTCCTCTCTCCATTCCTACATCTAGTCTAAACAAACATTTATTGAGTTCGGTCTTTCTAAAGGGTCACCTCTTCCATGAAGTCTTCCCAGATTCACTCTACTAGCTCTCAACATCCCTAAATGTATTCCAATATTATTCATCAACACTGTGAGGAAAAAGTCAGTTACACTTTCAAAGAAAGCTAAAACATAAAATAAGTGATTTCTTTTAACTGAAGACACAAGCCATAGGAAACCAGTTCACCACTCTCCAGCTTGTGCCTCACTCTCCATACGTTTTTTGATTCATTGTGCCCTTGGAGTCACAGAAGTATTTGCCCTGGGAGGGATTTGAAAGCTCCTTCAGCTCTGGCTTTCATTTTACAGATGAGGAAGCTGAGGCACTGGGAGATGAGGTGATACATCAAAGGTAATACAGCAAGTCAGTGGCAAGGGCAGACCTGGTCCAAAGCCCAGGTCTCCTACTTCAGGTCTGACCCGGCCAATAGTTTATGATGGTTCTTGAAAAAAGAATTGCTTGTCAGGAGGGTTTAACTAAGGGGCTTGAAGTCCTGTCGAAGGAGATCAATTCCATTATTATTTAGGCCAGAAATAGAGGTTAGCTAAATTTGAATCTAAGTAAGTCCATCTTTGTTTTAAGTAACTACAGAGTAAATGGCTACAGTTTGCTGAGGAAGTACAAATACAGAACATGTTACAATAGAAGCAATACCCTCACAACAAGCACGATAGGCTAATTTCTTTTTCTTAAAAGGTATAGAGACCAACTCTGAGGCTTGGTTGGCTCAGGCTGTTGACATCATTGCATGGTGGGCTATATACAAAACAGTTAGGAGGCGCTGCAGGGCACTCTGCTGCTTCATTGGTTGATCGAGATGGACAGCCCAGACAAGAGAGTTTCCTTCATCTAAATCAACTTGAGATTGCCTATCTTTGTTGAATATCTTTCTCTTCCTGTGGTTAAACAAATCTCTTTCTCTCTCTCTCTCTCTCTCTCTCTCTCTCTCTCTCTCTCTCTCTCTCTCTCTCTCTCTCTCTCTCTCTCTAACTGCTGAATGACCAATGAGGGTCTGATTTTGCTCCACATTTAAACCTAAACTACCAGGGGACCGTCCTGAGGCAGACTTATCCCAGAACAGATGTGCATCTGATAAAACATCCTGAATCTTGTTCCAACAGATATTTCTTTCTGGCAGTTAATTCTCTGCACAATATGTCACCTCTATTCTGTCTGTGCAAATGTCTTGTGAGCTATAGTTGTCTCTACCATATGTCATTTATATCATTTTAAAGTAGATGTTTCTTAATTGAATTTGCTTTCTCTGTATTCTCATATGTATTTGTAGTTGTTAGTGCAGCCCATCAGAAAAAACCAAGGCTCAAAACGTGGTTGACTCTTGGAGGTCCCTGACACCCTTTCAAGGAGTTCATGAGGTCAAAAGTATTTTCATAATAATACAAAGATGTTTTAATTTCTGAATATCAATAGATATAATCCTAATAAACAAAAGTTCTTCGGGTGTCCCCCACAATTTTAAAAATTGTAATGGGGTGCTAAGACAAAAAAGTTGAAAACCACTGGAACAAACATTTCCTTGGATTTGTTACTTTTCTGTACAAAAGAGGTCATATAGTAAAATCTAACTGAACTTGTACACATGCTGTGTTCACCAAAGTTGCTTGGAAGTAAAAGACAGTATATTTAGGCAACTATTTTCTTAGAGTTTTCCCTTTTGATTTCCACAACAGGCCTAAGTCTCAGGGTTTTACTGTGTGGCAAGAGGGCAGTGCACTGAATTTTAAATCCAGAAGCACTAGGCTAAAGTCTTACCTGAACTTAGTTGTTGTGGATCATGGACAAATCACTTCTCTCTGAGCCTCAATTTCCCATCTGTAAAATGGGAATAATAATATCCACCTTGCAAGATTGTTGCAAAACAACAGAGATAATATGGAAAGCACTTTGCAAATTTTAAAATGTTGCCTAAATATTATTGTTATTATTGTTATTATGCGGACTGTAGCAGAGAGGTCTGGGAATCAATAAGCTCCTGGTTCTTATCCCTATATCAGCTGGTTACTAAGTCGTTAGATCATAGTGCTATTAGGGCAGACAGAGCCATAGATTCAGTTCTTGAATGTGCAAATCAGTTTTTGCAAAGTCAAAATTGTACCTGGACAGATCAGTACAAATTCATCTACCCTGAAAAACAACTCAAAAGTACACATGCATTGACAGTTGAACAATAGCGCTATCTCTGTATACAAAGAACAGTATTCTAGAAGGATCTGGGTAGCTGTATGACAAAGGGTAGAAGACTCCCCCTTTCTGAGCCTGTTTTACTTTCTGTACAATGGAGACAATGACCCTTGCAGAGGTTAGTTATTTCACACAAGATATTCCAAGGAAAAACAATATGATGAAAATTAAAAGTCTTCTAAACTTCTTGCTTCTTCATCTACAAATGAATGGATTCTCTCTTAAGTCCCTTCTCTCTATTAGGGAACTTATACTCAGGGAACTGGTTTTAGTTCCCTCACTGAGTCTCAGTTTTCCTACCTGAGGTATAGGGTCCACAATGGTATTTTTGCTCAGCCCGTAAAGGGAACAGCCAACACCTGGAAGAATAAGCCATGATCTTCTCCTAACTACCTGAGATAAAGGCAACTACTCTTCAGAGCCGTGGGGGTGGGGGGGATTTCTATGCCCCATCCCATATTCCTAGGAAACACTTCAACCCTTTTCCTTTGACAGGATTTCCTTTCTCAACAGCCATCCATAGGGTGGCAAGCCAGCCTAGCTGAAGGAGCAATGCACCCTGAGAGACAGGAGGACACATGTTTTAGGCAATCAAACCATCACTGCTACCATCATCTCCACTCAAACCCTGATGGAAACAACAAAGACCCTAAACCCAACAGCATTGGAAGTAGCAGTTTCCATCACCAGACCTGCTTCCAGACCAAGCCCTCCAGCCACTATTGAGGTGAGAAATCACTGTGGAAAAGAGGCCCACCAACAGCTGCTGAGTTAGCTGCCACCCAAAGGGAGAATAAGTCCTGGGTGTGGCTACAACCCTCAAACTATTGCCAGTTCTGCTTCTGGTCCAGCAACCACAGCCACTGTAGGACACAAGGCCAACCACCCCCAAATGCTGCTACCATCTCCCTCAGAACCTGATGGACACCAGAGGACTCTGAATCCGAGAGGCTTTGGAATAGAAATACTTTTAGTCTAGAAGTGGATATGATTTTATCAGGGGACATGACATCAAAGAAGAAGCATTAATTATCAGTTGCTTAGCTGCTTAGCTGCTGCACCCTAAAGACAATGTGACCTTTCCAAATGATTTGCAGATGAAATGCTGTACTTGCTATCTTCTCATTAGAATGTGAGCTCCTGGAGAGCAGTGTCTGATGGGTTTTTTTTTTAAATTTGTGTCCCTAGAGTTTAGCACAGTACTTTGCAGAAAGGAAGAGAGAGTGACAGGGAGAGAGGGACGGATGAAGGAAGGAAGGAGGAAAGGAAGGAAGGAGGAAAAGAAGGAAGTCATATGTCTTGGTTATTTTTTTTTCAGATCTGAACATAATGTGCTTGGAGGAAGGGACACTAAGAGAATGACACACCTATGATCATAGGTTTTAGAGCTGCAATGGGCTTTAGATATCATCTAGCTCAGTGGTCCTCAGTGTCATCAGGGGACCCCTGGGGGTACCTAAAACCCTCTCAGGGGATCCTCTGGGTCAAAACTATTTTCAGAATAATACTAAGACATTTTATTTTCTAATATAAATATTGATAGACATAACCCACACAAACAAAAGCCCTTTGGGGAGTCTTCAATAAATTTTAAGAGTGTAAAGGAGTCCAGAGACCAAAAAGCTTGAGAACCAATGATCTAGAACACCTCGCTAATTAGATGAGAAGCACTGATGAAAAAGCTAGCCCAAGATCACACAGTAAGTAGCAAATCGCAAAGCAAGCATTCAAACCCAGATCTTCTGGTTCCAAATCCTATTCTTTTTCCACTATGTCATGTTGAACATGGCTACACATACATGAATACAAGCATACATACACACCTCTTTCTGTAAACTAAAGAGGAAGAGAAGTATATGAGTAATTCTTAGGCCAGTGTTCAAAACATAAAATGAATCTGGCATTGTAATGAAAAAATAAAATGTGGCTTCAGGAGGACAGACACTGTGGGAACAAAATGGGTTGGAGGGACTTGAAAGGCAGTTTGGATCCATCAGCCCATAAGAATGTGTTTAGTGTGGCGGAAAGAGCGCTGATTTGAGTGGTTTTAACCCAACTCTGCCTCGACTTCATTGTGAGAAGCAGAGGAAATCACTTTACTTTTCTCAGTTTCAGCTTTGTTTCTTCACACGCAAAATGAGGGAACTGACTGGATGATCCTTCACGTCCCTTTTAGCTCTGACAATCTATGAAAGAGGAAAGGGACATGCATCTCCAAGGCTATCTTCTTAAGATCTCAGTTAAGCCGGCCAGGGACCAAGCTGTGAAGAAGGCCTTTGGACCACCACCCATCTCATTTTTCAACCTTCCTTTCCCCCTTTAAATGTCTCCTACACCAGATTCCCCAAATGTCAGAATGCTGGTCACAGTCCCATATTTTGGCATCCCATTTGAACTAATCTTCCTGAGCAATCCCCAATTTTCTCTTTTTTTCCTTAACACTCTCACCAAAATTTACCTGTCTGGTGACCCATCCTTTTAGGGCCTCTCTCATTGGGTAATATGATTGACATTAACATGTCAATGTGTTTTTCTGTTATTACTTCAAGTTGAGGCCTTTCCTCTTTAACAGGAGCCTTCATAAAACATCATCTTAACCTTCTGTCTTATTTCACTCCACTGGATGCTTTCCTTTCAGGATGCACTGTGGTACAGTGAAAAAAAAAGCACTGGATTTGGAATTGAGCCTTGAGCTCAAATCCTGGGTCCCTCCCCTGGGAAGGGCAAGTCTTTTTTTCCTAACTCCAGTTCTCTCATCAGTAAAGACAGGGATAGCCCTTGCGCTCCCTGCTTCTCAGGGTTGTTTTGGTCAGAGTGCTTTATGATCTCCTTACTCTTTGTTTTCTAGTTTTATTTATATTTTTATATTTTATTTATATTTGTCATATTCTGCCCCTCCCCATTAAGCTACAAGCTCCCTGAAACAAGGCCTACATTTCATTCATTTGTGTAGCTCCTTGTACACAGCAGGAAATAGTAAAACCTCATTAAATTCAATTTACTTATGGAGCAGATTAGTGAGAGGGATACTGTGGGAACAAGGGTAGCCCCAATGCATACCACTTAGATTGTGAGCTACTCCCAATAATCTGAGCATAATCCTTTTTGTGACTCTGTGGGTCCATGAAGACATTAATGGGTAAATACAACCTTTGACATTTTTAGGTTGGCGTTACATATTTTCCCTTCCCTTTTAAACTAGGACATTTTAGCATCCTTTCTAGAAGGCTTGAAAGAAATTTTGAGATATGTTTTGTTGTCCTGTACCTATTTTTCTTATCATGCAAAGGACTTCCCTGCTATTGCCTATTCCTCTATAAAACACACCTTCTATGATGCTGAAATGGCTTGGTAGATATATGCTTGACAAGCTGTATGATGCAAGATGTCAACTCTGCTCTTACAAAGTAATAATAATCACACAAGAATGAAACAAACATTTTTACTCACATGTGAATAATGACATCATAACTTTTAAATGAGTGAAAAGAAAAGTGACAATTTTCTGATTAAGCATGGAGATCTAGGCGTCTGAAAGCTGTCCCAAATTCTCATCAAATGGGCATAAAATTCCTGCTGTATCTCCACTGGAGAGAAAGGGCACAGTTCTCAGAAACTACAGGTCCTATCAGGTAATACTTTAATCTGTTGCCTACAGGTCTCAGAGGGTGTAGAAATGAGGGAGGGGGCGGGCAGTGTGGAATGGGACCAGAATGCTGAATGCTCTGAGCTCTCTGGATTAACAGGAGTGGGTTAATAGATTCCACATCCTCTAGTCTCTCCAGGCCCTGAACACTTAGGCTAGCTATGGAAGCTAGAGCTAGAAAAGGCCTTCTCTTCCAATTGACTACTGCCATCTCCAGGCTCATGGTCAAAGCAAAAGATCAAGGACAGAGGGCCATTGTTGGGAAAGTTCTCCATCTCATTCTCTGAAAAGCTTAATACTCTCCATCTCCAGGGAATGTCTCTGATCTAAGATGACAGGGCTGTTTGGGGAGTCAAATTTGTATTCAGAGAATGCTCTAGAGCAGGGGTGAGGAACCTGCAGCCTTGAGGCCACATGTGGCTCTCTAGGTTCTCAAGTGCAGCCCTTTGACTGAATCCAAAGGCCTCCAGGCCACAGGTTCCCCACTCTTGCTCTAGAGGGTGGACAGGACAAGCAAAAGATGGCTAGCTGGGCCAGTGTTGGTCAGACACTACACTTTTCCCAGTAGAAGCGGAAGTAGAAGTAGCCTTTCTCAGGCTTTACTTCTATGGGAAGCTAATGGAAACTGTGGTAGAAAGCTGCGGGGCTAGGCTCTCTAACAATAGCACAGCAGAAATAATCCCTCCATTTTCATGAGCCTCAAAGCACAAATGGATCTTCAGGAAGATGTGGAGATAGCACACCTGTGGCAGCACCTGGCTCATTGAGGCCCTGGGCTCTCAGGCCACCCTCTCACAAGACTAGAGGAGCCTCACTAAGTTTTCTGTAAGGCTCCAAAATCCTGGGGACAGGATTCTTCAAGCTGATGCTTTCTGCCATAATTATAGGGGTGGTGCTTCTGTTCTACAAGTGTAATACATGAAAGGTAGAGTCCTAGTGACCTGGCTCTCTCAACCATGGCTGTCAGGGTGGGAGGCTACCCTGATTCATTTAGGACAATAGCCTCTGAGCTTCTTTTGAGTTGTAGAAATAACCTGGGCTGAATCAATGACAATCTGGATACTGTGTTGGTTATGGAGAAAACTTGCCAATAACATATTGAAGCAATGGGAAAAGCAGGGGATATACTCTTGATGGTCTGCTCCATGTTAGGGACACTACCTGCTATGAAGAAACCTGGGCTTAGGGAGTTATGGGTGAGCCCTGCACTGTTCTGCTTCACTGACTCTTACTGCTTACTCTCCAGGGTATCTTTCTGGGCAGTCTGTGGGTAAAACACAACATGTTTCCAATGGCTATCTGCTAAAGTGGATTCTCAGTGAGCAGAGGCTGCCAGATTGTTCACCTCAGAGTTCCAGGTTGACACATGTCAGGTAGTGAGGTAGGCCCATTTTCCTTCCACCCACTTCAATTTCTGGAACACCTGAAAGTACACAGCTTCATGGAGTTGAGGCAGACAGAGCCTTGGACAAAAAGGCTGGAGAGAGCAAATGGTAATGAAACAACATGGGCCATAAATTGGCAAAAAGGTCTGGATGAGACAAAGGAGCAAGGCAGAGTCATGCTACAAAGCAGCTCTGTAATGCTGTGGTTCCAGCCAAGTTCCTGAAGATGATTGGGGTGTGAGGGATATACATCATTCTTATTCACCCTAGCTCTTTCAAGGGCAGCGATGAGTCTCCTCTTCTATGTAATGAGCACAAATGGGATACAACAGGCTTTCTAATCTTCAGATTTCAGAGCTGGCTCACTTTCATATGATAAGGGAATGATGATGGCTAAGATGAATCCCTTCTTGGGCTAATGTCAGTGGATTTTATGACTAACTCCTCATTTTCCTCCACTTTATTCCTCTTCATTACTTTTTCATTGCAGCTCTTTCCCATCCCAGGGGAATGCTTTCCTTCCAAGTGATGCTGGAGAAATGTGCTAAAGTGAACCTTGACCCAGCTGATGTGGGCCCAGCATAGGGTACAGATGACATGGCTGGTATTTTTGCAATCAATGACAAAGAACTTCCAGTCCACTGAGATGGCCTTTTGATCCTAACAGTTCAGGGCTACATGCTGATGACTGGGATCATTAGTCCCTGGGCCAAAGATGGTAGGTTTGAGTTGCCTGGATGGTGCCCTAACTTTTTCCTCTGATCTTCCTTTTCCCTCTTTTTTTCTGGCTACAAATCTCTTTGGCCAGCCAAGCTACTGAGAGTTCAGTCCACCTTGGTTCTTATTCTCACTGTAGTGGTCACGCTCAAACTGAAAGGATATCTTGGTGATACAGAAGGAAGAATTGGGCCAAAGCTGGAAAATGTATGATGTGGCTGGAAATGAAATTTAGATACTGTGATAAGATTATCTCTTCTGATCTCTCTTCCCCCTTTTTCTTTCCCTCACTACCTAATCTCCCACACTCCTCCACTTACTTTCTCTGTTGGAATCTTGTTCTTCTTGAGAGGCATCTTCTTTCTCCATCCTATTCCAACAGGTGATTTCTTTCCAGATGACAACTGAAGGAACTGATGCCAAAGCTTCCCTTTACCTTGTTCTGCCTAATGCTGACCTGGCATAAGGTACAGGTTGCCCACTCCAACACTTGTGTCAAAGAACTGCCACACTGATGAGCTATATTTTCCCTTCTGGATGCAGATGGTATGAATTTTCCTTCTTGACTATTCAAGCAAGCTTAGCTCTGACCAGGCAAAGATGAGATCTTCTGATCAAGGTGTGAGCAAAAAGCAATCCTTTGAAAGGCTAGGAGGTCCTCCTTCTTACAGCTCTTCCTCTTGGAGTTAAAGAGTCTCAGCCTCTTCCTTCAACCATTCCTTTTCACTGGCCTCCAGTCTGACTTCCTGGCACCAGACCCAACAGCTGAGGGACATCAGTGATGCTGAACAAGCATGGGGGACAACAGAAGTGGCAGCTGGCCTCTGGGAACTGGTCTCAGCCAGGGTGGTACTTGCCCTGGGACCTGGCTTCAACTGAGTCTAATGTACTATGCTTCTTACTGAGTTTGTTTTTTTCTTTTTCTGACATCTTGACTCTAAAAAAGATGGCTAAATAGTAGGGAAGGGGCCCAGGCAGCAGAACAATTTTCAAAGAAAGACTCTCTCCGATGTCTGCTCAAACTTGTCCCAACTGGGGTTACATTTGGGAACAGAAAAAATAGGCCAGTGTTGATAGGAAGGAATAAGAAGACTGAAAAGAAGAAAGTATGTGATGAAAAGAGGTAGCTACAGGAGAGCCAGCAGATACGCCAGACTCAAGACAAAATATCAAAGATGAGGAGCCAAAACTTTCTCACATCAAAAGCCCTAGCAATATTATACACTGTTCTCTTCTGCACAAAACAAATTGGTTCAGTGCTAAATGGAGTGACTCCTCAACTCCAAAGCCTCCTCTGGTCCTAGTCCAGGTAGTTTTTATTGGGGTTTTTTTTTGGCCTAACAGGAGCTCTTGGAGATGAACTATCCTTCTACTTAGCATTGCCTTTCTTCCACACTGCTTTCCGTAACAGCTCAACAACTCTTACAACTGATATCGGGCCTAAATGGTGATCAGGTGATCAAGTGTGGGCAATCTTCCAAGAATCCTCCTCAAGGTAGAATAGAGCTAGAATTGCAGCAGACAAAAGGGGCCTCTGGTGAAAGCCAGCAGACTACCTCATCCCACACAATCACTCAGATGTCAAAGGACTAGAAGGTACAAACTGGAACACGTGGACCTATGGTAGAAGAGGGTAAGATGAAAATTCCATCAGGTTTCCCTTGATTCGGAGTCACTTCTGGAGCTGGGTCAGACAAGTCGTCTGCATAAAAACAAAGTCAATTCAAAGTTTGTCATGCTAGCTGGGAAGTGGTATGATGAAGTGAATCCAAAGTCACTGCTATTCAATAATATAATTCATTACATGGCCACTCTACTGCTAATCTGCCTGTTTAGTTACCTCAATCTTTAATTAATGATAAAATAAGTTTGCATTTCAAGGAGAGACAAAAGCAGTGCAAGAAGAAAGCCCAAGATTAAAAATATATTATAATTCATAAGATGCATTTTACAAACCCCTAAAGGATTTTTTAGGACTGATGCTGAGTCCTAACTAGGCTACTGACTCAAGTTCAGGGCTCTATATAGTAAGAAGAATTAGGATAATTTGAGAAAGAAATGAGATGAGAGAAACAAAGATAATTAAAGGATATAGAAACAGCAAAGAAACTGTTATTATTTGACTTGTAAAAGAGAAGATCTAATATGGCTGTCAACTAGATGAAAAGAAGACAAAATTGTACAGTGGAAAGAATATGATGTATGAGTCAGACGACCTGAGTTTAAATCCTAACACTACTATTTACTACCTGTGCAACTTTAGACAAGTTATTTCATATCTCCGGCTCTCAGGTTCCTCATCTGCCAAATGAAGGTGTTCAACTTGATGCTTTCTTGAATCACTTCCAGTTCTGAACCTTATGAGCCTAACTCTCACCTCATGGAATATGATAATCAGCTATTCTCCATCTCCTTTGAATTGGAAAAAGAAAGGACTGAAGTTGTAGCAAGAGTGATTGAAATTAAATATAACAGAGTACTTCCCAACATGGAAAATTGCCCAAAATCGAAGAGTATTACTACTGTAGCAGGTGTCAGAATCATCTTCTAGGGCTGCCTAATGTACCTAGGATGGCTGCTGTGCAATGTATTTCTATGGGTTAGTAGAGAGGATGGACTGGATGATCTTTGTTTTGAGGGTCTTGGAAAGGAAAGACTCAATACTTTCAAGTCTATCCCTATCCCTAGCCAACACCTATCAAGTCTTTGAGGTTCTCATTTGAATATTAAGTTTTGTTTAAATGCCTATTCCTCAATAAATCCTTCTCTATCCCTTCTACTGTAGTATATCAGAAAGAATGATGAAATTACAATCACAGGATTAATCTCAGCTCTGCTGCATTCAACCTGTGACCATGAACAAATTGTAAAATAAAGAACTGGACTAAAAGACTTAAATTGTGATCCTATGAATTTTAAATTTGTGAGCCCATGAACCAGTAGTGATCTCTTTATGCTACTGGCATTCATAGCACGCTGTTAACATATATCAGGCACTGATCATTTTCTATTTTATTCCACAATTACTTCACTTATCTCCCCTGCTAATAGCTCATATTTGTACAGAGGCTCTAGAGTTCACAAAGCATTTTCCTCACATCCTATAAGGTAAGTAGTATAAGTATTAACTATTACTATATTACAGATGAGGAATGGGGCTCAAAAAGGTGAACTGGTCACAAAGTCAGGGTCATGATCACAGAGCTAGGAGTCTCTGAGTTCTCAGAGTAAGTCTTATTTACTTTAGAATCACCATCAACGCCTAGCATGGTGTCCTGCATGCAGTACACACTTAACTATTTGTTGAACTCAAGTGTATAGTATAAAACAAGTATTATTTTCTGTGTTCGTAGGAGGTGAGATATAAAAAAAAAAACCCAAACCTAAAGGCCTTATCCCTGCTCAAGAAGGATGTCAGAACATTAGAGATGGAAAGGATCTTAGGAGTTTTCTAGTCCAGACTCTTCATTTTACCGATGAAAAAAACTGAGGCCAGGAGAGGTTAGTCAAATTACTCAAGGTCACACAGCAGGTAACAGATCTGGGACTAGAATCCAAGCCTTTAGGCCTCAAGCCCAGGGTTTTTCCTCCTATACTGTTGCCCGATAGGATTTAAATCAAAAACCACTGGCAGACTACTGAGACTTTCTCACTTACCACAAAGGAATAGGAGTGGGTCCTTTCAGGCTGGGTTAAGGTCTTGGTTACCTCCCCAAACCTGTACTCTAGGACTATGTTATAATCATTTGCACAGGCAGGCCACTTTTTGCGAACTGTCTTTCCTGTTTAAAATCCTCCATCAGCAATTTTGTAAAATGTAAATATGTTTGCCTTTCTCCTATATAAGCTGTATTTCAGCGTTTACATATTCTGTCTGCACCATATTTACTGGTGGTCCATTTGTAATTGCTTTGTTCTTACTATCCCTTTCCACATGAGTGAGCACTGAATCAATGCTGGCCTCTTTGCCTTTTGTCTCAGCTCTCCTTACTGAGTACCTGCTTGTTGTTACCCTCTCAAACTCTCGAGGCCCCAGCCTTACAGTTTCCAAACAGAGAAACAGAGAATACCAGACTAAACTAAACAATTACAGCATCTCATCTGAGGCATGAAGCCCCTCCATAATGTTTGACAAATGGTTGTCCAGCATCCATCTGAAGATACCTTTAGTGCACAGAGGATTTTGAAGACAGATTGTGTGTTTTGTGACATCTTGGGTTGCATCTCCCTTTGGCCAGTTTGTGACAGTAATAACTGATATTTATAGGGAGCTTTAAACTCTACAAAGCAACTTTCCTGAAAGCATAATTTTATGAACTAGATAGTATGAGTATTTTTATTCCATTTTGCAAATAAGGAAACTGAGGCTCATGTAACTTGTCCATAACCAAACTGCTAGTGTCAGAGATAGGATTCAAACCCAAGTCTCCAAAGTCCAAATTCAGAGCCACATGAGAGTGAGTCCTACCTATGAAGGGAAGAGGCTAGGGAGAAAAGAAGAGGAAGGATGGCTGGGGTATTGTGCACATTCATATACATGTGTCTAACAGGATGAAGTAAAAATAACTACAGTTAATTTTTTTTCACATACGAGAACTTGCCTTTTATAAAGCAAAAATAAGCAAGAGAGAATATTTAAAATCACAAAATCGTGTATACCTTAGTGTAGTATTAAAATTTTATTTTACTTTCAAATATGAACCAACTACATCATGCTGTTTTTTAACCACATCCTGATTTTTATGCAACCCTGAATATGTGCATATGTTTATGTGTGTGTATCTTTAACAATCTGAGAGATGTGCGATCTCATCAGGGTGGGTACTTCTTTAACTAGAGCTTAGCATAGTGCCTGGCACATAACAAGTTCTTAACAAATATTTATGGACTGACTGACAATAGATGTCAAACATTCAAACACTTCTCATAATTGTGAGTTTCCTGCATTCATATCTTTCTCTGAAGAATGCACCCAGCACAACGAAGTACTCCCTCTAACCCTTTGATCATATCAGCCCTACCAATGTTGTACTTGGGTTCCATGTGAGGCCTCTCATTCCCTCAACATTCCTGGCTTACCTGATTTTCTGCAAAATTCATTCTTCATCCACTTTGTCCTTCCAGTACTAACAGCTTAATAGGATATCTTTCATGCAACTGTTATTAGGGATGTGGGGGAAAAGAAAGCAATAGCTTTAGAGTCAGATAACAGATAACATCCTGGTTTAGCTACTTATTAGCTATGTGACCTCAGGCAAATCTCTTCACTAAATTTCCTAAAATAAGGAAGTTGTACTAGATAAAGTCTATTCAAACTTAAAATCCTGTGAATTGTAAGCCTTATAGGGCTCAACACAGATATGACCATTTATAGAAATCCCACTTACATATGATGTGTTTTGTTATTTAAATCCATATTCTCAATGTGTAGTTGGCGAAAGCACTATGGCAGTGGGAAAGACATTAAACCAGCAATGCAGAGACCTGCATTTTTGGCTCACTTCTGGCACATACTTTCTGTGTGACCTTGAGCAAGTCACACAGTTTTTTTTTCTTTAGGCAATTGAGGCTAAGTGACTTGCCCAGGGTCACACAGCTAGTAAGTGTCAGATGTTTGGTCTGAGGTCGAATTTGAACTCAGGTCCTCCTGACTTCAGAGCTGGTGCAAGTCATACAGTATTAAGAGTCAGGGAGACACCTTGGGGGGACCAGGGGTGAGGAACCTGTGGCCTTAAGGCCACATGTGGCCAGCTGCAGGTTCCCCACCCCTGCCTCCAGACCAACCTCTTAGTCCAATCAGGAATCCACCACTATAATCCTGGTTACTACCCTTTCTTTGAACATGTCCAATGAGACATCCCTACCTCAAAGGCAGATGTGGAATCTCATAGATACATGAATGTGTATGTCTATGTATATATGTAAAGCACTCTGCAAACCGTAAAGTGCTACATAAAAGCTAGCATGCATATATTATTACATTTTATTTATATAGCACATAACAGTGCATGTTATTATTACTATTATATATGAGCTAGATGGCACTCCAAATCCCGCTGAAAATACTTATTTTACACATTAGGAAACCAAGTCCCAGTGGGGTTGCCCCAGCTCATACGGGGGATCCTACGGATAATCCTCATTCCTGCTTCAGCTACCAAGAACAGGGCGGTGTGAGGATGGAGAGGGCGGATCTGCGCCGGGACAATGCTTCTCCCGGATTAAGAATCTCATGTAAAGCTAAGGTTCTTCCTGGGTGGGCAGGGCACTCGCCGGGCCACCCTGTTTGGGCAACTCGGCTTTAAACCACCTCCTCCGACCCTCACCCTGGGCAGTGAAGGGGGGTCGAGGAGAAATGATGCACAAGTCCCAGCCCCGCTTCCCCAGACAACAGCGCTTCTCCTCACCGTGACTCTGACCGTGACCCCGACCATGACCCTACCGTGACCCCGATCGTGCGCTAAACCTCGCCTCGCCAGAGGCCCTTACCCGACGCCGTGGAGAAAGTCGCTGTCAGGGCGGAAACGAACGCCATCCAATCCAGTCCGCCCGCAGAGGCGGGCCCGACCTGGGAGCAGCTCAAGCCTCACTTTCGCCGGCCGGAGGCTCTCCAGGGACGCAAGCCTCCGGGACTAGCCAATGGTGAGACTCGGAGCGGGCCGTAAAACTGGACCGGCTCATCGGGATGTGACGGAGGGGGAGCCCAGTCACCCACCACCCAGAGATGCGGGCGGGATTGTTGCTGAGGCCGAAAAATCGTGGCCTCCCCCGAGTAAATAAACAGGATGATACAGTCCAAGTGGAGATTTCTCCCCCCCCCATTAGCGTGCTGTGCTGTGTAACGCGCAAGCTCTAATTCTCCTGGTTTCCCACCACCCCACCACCTCCACCCCCGCCCCCGCCCCCAGCCATGGTTCTCAAGCATCTCTCACGTGAGTCATCATTATTTTTAGGTTGTTTGGGCGTGCATCAAAACAGTTTCACAAGAATGCACCCTAATTCTTTCGGTAGACACATTTGAAGCCGGAATATAAAAAGTTCTTAGAAAATGTAAGGTGGGTGATGACTCTACCACTTGGAAAGTATTTTTTATACATTATTATTCACCATGTTCCCCACTGGCAAAATCTGATCCAAAGAATAACTTAGAACTTCAAAAACAAAACACATTTTCTTTATTATTATTTTTAATTGATGAATTGACTTCTTTTAATAAGTGGGTATTGACTAACTTTTAAAAAACCATACTGGTTACCAACAGTATTGGAAAAGTGTGAATATAAACTGAATGACACATTACATCAGGTTCAGGGTTTTTGGTTTTTGGGGGTTTTTTGCATGTAGACAAATAACAAAACCACGAAATCTTATTAATGTGTGGGAAATAACCAAGAAAAGAACTGTGAGAGATTGGAAGAAGGGAAGATCAAATTACATGATCTCCAAAGTGTATTCCAGTCCTAAGACCCTATGACCATGAAATACACATATGAATATGTTAGAGTTAGAAGGGCTTATGTTTCCACAGGTAGAATAATGCAGAGATTTAAAGAACAGCTCCAGGAAGTAGTACACTGTGGGTGGGCTCGGGCTTAGCCAATAAAAAGTAAGTGGATTGCTCCAAAAAGACCCCAAAATCAAGATAAGGGTCGAGCCAGCTCAGACCAGTTAGGGTTACCTGAGGACACCTGAAAAATGTTAATGTACCTGCTTAATGAGCTTCATTACTATTATCTGACACACCCCGCATAAATTAGAGCCTCATTAATGAGTCCTGGGACGTATGACCAAGGGAGGGGGAACATACTTGACCGTATCAAGGGGAAACATGTAAGGAAAGGTGTAACCTGGGAAGGGATGGACCAATCCCGGCCTGGGAGGTTTCACACCGAATTCAACTGCATAAAAGCACACTTGCCCTTGCACTCAGGGCCCACCCCTCCTAAAGAGGGGAGGAGCCCACTTCTGGACAGAAGCGTCTAAATCCTCTGGACTTTCTTTATAATAAATTTTCTTGATACTAAATTTTTGGTGTCAAGTCTATTTCTAACAAATACATACAACCTATGCAACTTCCAACTTGCAAAGAAAGTTTTAAAAGCTATAGTGCAAATGAATAGAGAAAGACTAGAGGGATGTAAAGTAAGGGAGCAATTCTAGAAGGGTAGGGTCCATCTGAGAAGACTTATTTGAAGTAGACAATGAATGAGGATTATAGAAAAGGACTGGAAGACGCATTGTATTTGGGGGAAATGCCATGAACAGAGATATAAGTGGAGTTTAGCCAGTCACATATAGGAATGGGAAAGGTACAAGTAGGTGGATTGAGCAAAACAACCTTAAATTCAGTAGAGAAGGTGATGCTAGAGAGGAATAGCCAACACAGTACCATGTTATTCAATAATTTAGTTCAACAGATACTTTTGAGCTCCCCTGCTATGGCCAAGGCCTTAGAGAACTTGGAGTCTGAGCTGACGGATAACATTCTAATTCCAGGGAGTGGCAGATTGAAAAATACTGTTTGAGGCTGGGCAGCTGTGCTGGTTTTGCTTTGGAGGACAGGGTCATTGGATGGAACAATTTATCAAGCTTTCTTTTCACATTTGTGGAGGTATATTAAAAGCAGCCTTTTTAGTTCAACTAAAATATTAAGAAATAAATATTTCTCCAGTCTTTCTAGACGTTTCCTTTTAGGAAAATGTATAGAACCTTTAAGAACAAAAACAGAAGGCCGAGCGAAAATGGATTAAGAGTAGTAACCAAAATGAGAACAAAAAATACCTCCTTTCTTGTTAAGATGTTGCCTTCTTCATCCCTTGAAGGAGTTGCTATTATGATCCCACTTTAGTACCTTCTCTCCCATTCAGAAGGGATATAGAGCATAGCATATCTTGCCCTTGGCCTGTTCTTGTACCACCCTTGACTTAGGGCTATTTTTACATTTTTTTAAATAAAGTTTTATTATATTTAAAAATATAAATCCATTTTTGGTTTGCCACAGTGGTTGCTAACCCCTAGATTGGAATATTGATCATAGAGAAGAAAGCTTTTTCCACTCTTGAGGGGAGTGGCCATTTAAAGACCCAATTTTTTTTTTTAGAAGATTAAGTGATTATTCTTCTATTGGAATAGAATGTGTTAAGGAATCCCCTGAACTTATCTTTTTGAGTTGCCATATTTTCTAGAAACACTGGACCCAGAGCATGCAGGAGACCCTGAAAGTGTCAAGGACAAAGCCTACCTCTAAACTGACATAATTCATTGTTTGTACCCCAAGCTGGATTCCCTGTGTGTCCTTGGGAGGCAAGAAAGGTGCCAGCCAGTCTGTGCCAGGCTAGCATAATGCTTGGGTAGGTGAGGTCCTTTGCAGATAAGCAGATCCTCCAATCTTCATAGTCTAATGGTTCCCAAAGGAAAAAGAATGTGGTTTTTGCCATTGCCTTGCTTCTCCCCTTTGGGATGTCATGATGAGACTGTTTTTAAGGAAGATTACTTAGGAGGCACTGGTTCTGACCACACACTAGAGCAAGAAGATTCTAGAGGCAAGGGGTCTATCTGGGAGGCCATCTGCAATAGTTTAGATACGAACTGGTGAAGACACAGACTAGGGTGATGACAACTTAAATACCAACGAAGAGATGAATGCAAGAGACCATTTTCCCCTCAATCTATTATTTATTTATTTTAACATTCTTTTGAACATTTTCCCTCTCTTTCCAGCCTTTCTTCCACCTGCTGAGAAGGCAAGCAACATGATATCAATTATACATGTGAAATTATGCAAAACATTTTTAAATTAGCCATGTTACAAAAAAAACCCAAGAAAATTATGCTTCAATTTATACTCAGAGTTCATCGATTCTCTCTCTCTGAAGATGAATAGTATTTTTTCATCAGGAGTCCTTTTGAATTGTCTTAAATCATTGTATTGACCGGAGTAGCTAAGTCTTTCACAGTTGATCATTCTTACAATATATAATTATCTCCTGGTTCTGCTCACTTCACTGCATCACTTCCAGGTTGTTGTTTTTTTAAACCATCATTTCTTGTACACAACAGTATTCCATTACAATTAAATACCACAACTTTTTCAACCATTCCCCAATTGATGGATATTTCCTCAGTTTTCAATTCTTTGCCACCACAAAAAAAGAGGTGCTATAAATATTTGTATACACATAGCTCCTTTTCCTTATTCTGTGATCTCTTTGGTAGACAGATATAGTAGAGGTATTGCTGAGTCAAAGGTTATGAAGTTTTATTTTGGTTGCTGTTGAGTCTTTCAGTCATGTCCTACTCTGTGACCCTGTTTGGGATTTTCTTGGCATAAATACTGGAGCGGTTTGCCATTTCCTGCTCAAGTTCATTTTATAGATGAGGAAACTGAGGCGTACAAGGTTAAGCAACTTGCCCAGGGTCACACAGTCAATATCTGAGGCCAGATTTGAACTCAGGTCCTCCTGACTCCAGGCCTGGCATTCTATCCACTATGCCACCTAATTGCCCCATGGCCCTTTGGGTGTAGTTCAAATTGCTCTCAAGAATGGCTGGACCAGTTTACAATTTCACCAACAGTGCATTAGTGTACCTAGTTTTCAACATCCCTACCAGCATTTGTCTTTTTCCTTTTCTATCATGTTAGGATGTGAGGTGGTCCCTCAGAGTTGTTTTAATTTGCATTTCTCTAATCAGTAGTGATTTAGAGCATTTTTTCATGTGAAATTTGTTACATTTTCCCTCTGTAGGTTTATTCTCAGCTTTGTAGGGCATGTTTAGTCTTGATTGTAAATCTTTATCTTTTGCCTTTTGGAATATTCCAAGATCACTTTTCATTTATGTGTGAAGGTGCCAGGTCTTACATGATCCTGACTATGTTCCTTGGTTCTTGACTAGCTTCTTTTTGGATGTTTGCAGTATTTTTATTTTGATATGGGAACTCTGGTTTTTTTGGCTCTGAGAAGCTATAGGTAGCTTTGATTTCTTCCAAAAACTGGCTGTTCATATCTCTTGACCATTTATCAATTAGGAAATAGTTCCTATATTTATAAATTTGATTCAATTCCATATATGTTTGAGAAATGAGGCCTTTATCAGAGAAACTTGCTGAAAATTTTTCATATTGCTGCATTGTCTATGGTTCCTTTCAGCAAAATGTAGTTTCCCCATTTATCTCTTTTAATTATGTCTAATTTTGCTTTTGCTTTGTCTGAGATCACAATTGCTATATAACAGATCCTTCTCCAGCCCCTAATGTTAACTCTATGTTTGTGTATTTCTGTTTCAAGTATGACAAGAGACCATTTTTAAGGAAAAATCAGTGGGACTTCATGGCTGATATGAAGGGATGCAGGAGAAGTAGAGGATCATAGATTATATAAGAGAAAAGGGATATGGAAGGTGAACATAGTACATATTTTTACAAATAAACTAAGTGATGGTAATCAAAATAGTTTTGGTTTACCATTGTCTAAAAGCATTTATTGAATGCCTACTTCATACATGATATGACATAGGATTGCTAATTAATAATTTTTTAATATAAAACCACCAATCTCTATTTCATACAGCTTGCTTTTCTTTAAAATATATAATAAATATTACATATTATTTTCAAAACCACCCTGCTTATCTATGCTTCCTTCTATGTATTTTTAATGTCTTAATCAACCTCCCTCTTGTTATCACTGTTGTTAACCTCTCTTCCCCCCACTTACCTACCCCTCCCAACTGAAAACAGAGAGGAAGAAAGGGGAAAAAAATTGCCTTGTAACAAATTCAAACAAAAGGAATCCACACCATTACTATGTCCAAAAATGTATGCCTTTTTCTTCATCTTATTAACATACTTCATCATAGGCCTTCTGGAGATATGGGTGGTGGTTGCCTAATCCTCCCCCCTCTTCCTCCATGTCAGTACCTTCTTTCACTCTCACACATCCCAGCTCTGAATAATCACAAGTTCCAGCCTCTTATTCCTCCTGTCTACGTTAGTGCATTCCTTTTACCCTTCCTTCTCTTTACCTTCTCTAAATCCTCAGATTGAAACAAATCCACCCTCAGTAACTCTGTTTTGCTTATTCGATTGCCTTTGAAGACATTAAGATTCTGAAAGGACACTGGTTACTTCACCCCCTATTAAAATGTTAACACTCGGTCCAGGTCCTCATACAACTCCTTCTAATTGCTCAAATAAATTCACCTTTCCTGGTTTCCCTCAACTCTTGTGTTCATATTTCAAGCATTTACTCAGCTCTGAGTTTTCATAGATAATCCTTAACAGTCCTCTAATTCTTTAAAAATCCATTTCCCCCTTGTAGGTTTATTCTTAGCTTTGTTGAGTATGTTAGTCTTGATTGTAAATCTTTATCTTTTGCTTTTTGGAATATTCCAAGATCTCTTCATTTTTATGTGGAGCTGCCAAGTCTTGCATGATCCTTTGTTCTTTTGTGCTTGAATAGCTTCTTTTTAGATGCTTGTAGTATTTTTATTTTGATATGGGAACTCTGGTTTTTTGTGGGGTTTTTTTTTTGGCTCTGATAATACTGTAACTTTTACTCTTTTTTCCCCAGAAGATAATTGGTGAATTTTTTTTTCCGCTTTACTTTGTCCGCTGGTCCTAATAGATCTAGGCAGTTTTTATGTATGATTTCTTGAATATAGTATTCAGTGTTTTAAAAATGGTTTTCAGGGAGTCCAATGTTTCTTAAATTTTCTCTTGGTCACCTGCTTTCCAATTTTACTGGGGGTTTTTTAATACTAATCTTACATTTTTTCTTCTTTTTTTTCAGTCTTTTGATTTTATCTTAACATTTCTTAACTATTTCATGGGACCATTGATATATTTGGTCTATTCTAATTCTTAGGAACTCCACTATTTGGGTAAGGTTTACCATTTTCTCTTCCAAGCTACTTATTCTCCTTCTCATTCTGTCCTCCAGAATTTTTATTTCATTTTATTTTACACAGCTAGGTGACACAGTGGAATGGACCAGGAGTCAGGAAGACCTGAGTTCAAATGCAGCCTCACATAATTCCTAGGTATGACCTTGGGCAAATCACTTAACTTCTATTTGACTCAGTTTCCTCATCCATAAAATGGATAATAATAGTCCTATCTAATAGTCACTATCTTGTAGTAAGAATAAAGAGATAATATTTGTAAAGGGCTTTGTAAATTCTGAATCTAGCTTAAATGCTAGCTATTGTTATTATTGTTTTTAATATCTTGTTCATTTCTTCTAGGTATTCACATAGTTCTTGCAGAAAATTTTTTTTTTATTTAATTCTCTGCTTTCAGTGTTATAGGGTTACTTGCTCATACTTCTGGAGGATCTCTAGATCTACAGTAATTTTTTATACTGGTCAGTGTCTTCTTTGATTTACTCATCTCCAGCTTTAGTTCCTGAATTGGGACTTTGTGCTAGGTCCAGGCTGTCCCTCCTACTGCACCTTTGGGTTAAGCAGATTAGTCTCAGCCTAGTTCTCCCGAGTTCTTGCGCTGACCTCCATTTCCCATGATGAGCCCCACATACTGGATCTTTGTGGCCTTATCTGGAATTTCAATACGTGTATAGAGCATTAGGGAGTTCAAAGCCCCCAGGTATGAGTTGTCCCTGTCTGAGTACTGGAGCTAGAGAATGGTTGCTGCCCATTGCTGCTCCCTAGGGCTTCCAAGTTTCCTTCTCTGGGGCTTCCTGACAAACTTGAAGTTTGTCCACCCTGGGTAGTTTTCAGGTGAAAGATCTCTCGTGCTCCCAATGCCTTGCCCGCTCCCTTTGCCCCTGGATATCTCTGGTTATGCTCAGAGCCTGATTTGTAGACACATATTTCTGCATTTCCTATTTCAGTACCTCATCCTAACATGGAGATGACCTGAGTTCTCAAAAGCATTGTAAATTCTGCCAGTTCCTATCAGGTTGGATGCATTTGAGTACAGGCTCCATCATATATAATGCACTTCTTATCCAAAGACCAGCTTTTGTTAAGTTAAGAGAAACTGATCCTTTGGAAGTTGACCACAAGGCAATTTTGGTGTTTTGGGGGGGAAGGCAGGATAGAGTGGATAGGAACTCAGAATGACTGCTTACTAACAGATTTTTAAAAAGTTGTGATGGGGGGCAGCTAGGTGGTGCAGTGGATAGAGCACTGACCCTGAAGTCAGGAGTACCTGAGTTCAAATCTGGCCTCAGACCAAACACTTGACACTTTACTAGCTGTGTGACCCTGGGCATGTCACTTAACCCCAATTGCCTAGAAAAAAAAAGTTGTGATCTGCCTTTGTAGAGAGATTCATCATACTAAGATAGGGGGGAGAAAGGTCCTTGTGGTTTTGGAAAATATTTATTATTCAATGTTTTCATCACTGGAAAAAACTACCATCCTAAGAAGAACTAAGAATCTTAGTAATTTTTTTAAATTCATCTAGATACTTCTGGATGAAAGCATGAATTTCTTCCCAAAGCCATCTGAAAAAAGTGATAATTTGCCAAATTAACCTTTTTCAGAAATTGTCCTCATTTTTGTTTTTCTGTTTCTTGGGATTTGACCTTTCTTTTTCTTTTTGGTTAAATTCTTCAACCTGAGTGTAGACCTTATTGCTGTAGCACGAGTCTCTGTTGTTCTTCACCATGTGGATGGCCTTTGCTGTGAACTCCCTGACCTGGGCTTCCTTCTCTTCTCCTGCTGCATCATTGTTGAAAGCACAGTACCGTCCCCCACAGCTTTCTGTCAGCTTCACAAAGTCCTGATCATTACATTTCTGTGCGAAATCATCTATGCTCTCCCCTTTTAGCCCCTCTTTTTTAGTGAATAATAAGATAGTGTATTTCAGTGCATCATTTCCAAAAAGTTTTTGAATGAGTTGAATGGTTACTTTCTCTACTTCATTGAAACAGCCTAAAGACATTACAAGAACAAATGCATGAGGCCCTGGGGAGGAGATCACCAGGAACTTAACAAGTTCTTGTATAGTTTCTTCCATATTATTGTCTGTATCAAAAATGCCAGGTGTGTCAACCACTGTAAATATTCTGTTATTCCTCATGCTGCTTGCTTTTTTGTATGTCTTGGTTACTGAAATTGAGGATAATTCAGATTTAAATGCATTCTAGCCAAGAATAGTGTTTCCTGTTGTACTTTTTCCAGACCCAGTCTTCCCCAAAAGGGTAATTCTTACATCCTCTGAATAATTGCCAGGTTCAGGCCCTCCTGGGAAGAAGAAAGACATATTCATAACCTACTTTCACAGACTGAATTGAAGTTAGAAATGAGGCAACTAATAAAGTGATCACTTTATTCTTTAGGCAAGAGCCATAGTTTGGACCTCTAGCTTAACTTTGTCACCTGCTGCCTTAGGGTCTACAGACATTTTCTTTTTTTTCTTCTACATATTCCATTTATTTATGTTTCTAAAATTTCTAAATAAATAAAATTTCTGAAAATTTTATTGATATCTTCTGGGGTTTTTTTTAAATGTTACCACAATTTCTGCCAGTATCTCTTTCCTTTTCCTTCCCTTTCCCCTTGCCGGAGGGCCATCTCACTTAACAGTATTTTTAAAGGAAAAACAAAAACAAAATGAAAATCAACACATCTGATCAATATATTCAGTACTTTGTGTAGCAGGAGTTCCTAAAACAGCTTTTTTCTATTCTCTCCAATCCTGAACCTTTCTTCCTCCTCCTCCCTACCTCTGCTGTTATTGTGCCCTACTTCATAGTGAACCATCCCAAAAGCAATATGCCTCAGGCCAGGTTTTGCCAGAACTCTACCTAGCACGAGGTGAAGAGGGCTTTGCCCCAGGGTACCAATATTGGGGAGGGGAGTAGGCTTCTTTTCCAAGGCTACAGTCTCGGGGCCTCAAGCTCCCTTTCCCATCCTCCTCTCTGAAGGATATCTTTCTTTCCCCTACCGTCACCAACAAAGTGAAGAACAGAAAGGTGGCTCTTTCATCCCCCAGCTGCTATATCTATACCTACAATTTTTCCCTGCTTTACTTTCAACTCAGTCCCCAGTCAGGGATGTACTAGAGCCAGCTCATATTGACTGCCAACAACTGGTTATTACATTTTCAGTTTGACCCTTTACACCTCAGAAATCATCAAAAGCTACAGATCAGGGTTTGATTTATTGTTTTGTTGGGTGCCTAGACCTGAGAAAGTGATGGAGAAAATGTTAATATGCAGATTATATTTTTAAATATGTCTTGCATTTTGGAGAGCCAGTTATTAAGCACTTACCAACACAGCACTGCCCTCAACCCGGCTCTAGCTCTTCTGCCCTCTAGTCATCTTCCTTTGTATTTGTTCCAGGGAGTCAATGCCTTTCCTAAAATGTGGCAACCAGAACTAGACAAGGTTCTCCTGGTGTGGTCTCACCTGGGAAGTATCTAATGGGACTATTACCTCCTTCCTTCGTTATGGGCACTAGTCCTCTCAACACAGGTTACAGTGACTCTTCCTTGTTTTGTCAGCTAGATTACACAGCATTGGTCTTAGATTCAGGAAGACCTGAATTCAGATCTGGCCTTAGATATTTACTAGCTACATGACCCTGGGCAAGTCACTTAAAACTTCTCTGAGGCTGTTTCTTCATCTGTAAAAAAAAAAAATGGAGATAAAAATAGCACCTGCATCTTAAGGTGGTTTACAAGCATCAAATTAGATAACATATGTAACATGCTTTGCAAACCTTGAAATGCCATCTAAATACCAATTATTATTATTGTTGTTGTTGCTGCTGCTGTTGTTATTGTCATGTTGTTACCTCCTAGGGAGTTTATAGTCTCCTGACATCTGCAGGTCTTGTTCACATTGACTGTTGTTTAACCAAGCTTCCCACATCCTGTACTTGTGTCGTTGAGTTTTTGATCCTACAGGGGTTATTGAAAATACAGGGCTTCCTTTTAAGGAAGGCTCTCACTACTTTTGCTGAAATTTCAGAAAAACCCTAGTATTACCAGTAACACATCTGTAAACCATCTTGAGGGTGGGTTGTTTACACTGATGACTGACATCTTCCATTTTGTGTTCATCCTTATTCCTTTCATTTTCTGAGTGTGACATTTTCTAACAGGGTTAGAGAGAAATTTGTGTGAAAAAGGTCTAGAGAATGAGCCATGTGTTAATTGGTTGTGCTTAACTGTAGGAGAGAAGATTCTGAAAGAAGAAAGGGTGGAAACAAGCATTTATTAAGTGCCTACTTTGTGCCTGGCATTGTGCTAATCACTTTACAGATGTTATCTCATTTGATCCTCACAACAGCCCTGGATGGTAAGGGCTATTATCATGCCCATTTTACAGTTGAGGAAACTGAGGCAGACAGATTGAGTGACTTGACCAGACTTATGCACTCTTCTGAGGGCAGGATAGGGTAAGAGAGGTCACTGGAAAGCGATGATGATATAGAAAGAGGCAGCGTAGATAAGACATGTATTATTTTCCTCAAGTGCTCAAGATGTCCCATAAAGACTTATCATAGACCAGTAATAAAGAATGCTGCTATTAAAATTATAATAATTTAAAAAGGCCTGGAGGCTTTACTGAGCTAGTCTAAGGCTCTTCCAACTCTAATATTCTATAATTCTAGAGGATGGATTAAGGGGAAAATGAGGTTCAGGGAGCTGGAAATATCCAGACTAAATGAGAGGTCCCCAGTCTTACAAATGTACTCAGTAAAGAGTCTGATTAAAACTCTCAACACTGGGGTATAAATGATTGATATGTCTTAGTGTGTTACTGGTCCTGGGGGGTGACAGAGAGCAAGGCTAAAAGGGAATGGACCCTAAGTGCTTAAAAATGTTAGCCCTCAGGTTGGGGAGTTTTTTGTTTGTTTGTTTTGTTTTGTTTTGTTTTGTTTTGGTGGGATAAAGAGGGAGGCTTCTCTGAGGTCCTAAAATCTCAATATTGATTGAGCTGCCTATGCAAAAGTCCAATAGCAGGCTAGAAGCCTGATGTTATTAATAGTAGCTCCCCATTTCCTTTGTCTATTCAGCTGATGAGGGAACCAAAGTTGGGCACTAGATCTACTGTGTATTCCTGGTTAGGGTCTATGAGAAAACCTGTGGGGGTGGAGCCAAGATGGGGGAGTGAGAGGAAGCAATAGAATCTAAGCTCTGCCCAACACTTTATGACAATATGGCCTAAGTTAATTTACTTATTCAGTGTCATACCAATCAAGCCACCAGAGAATTACTCCACAGAGCTAGAAAAAGTAATAACAATTCATCTGGAGAAGCAAAAGTTCAGAAATATCAAGAGTATCAATAAAATAGAAAATGGGGAGTACCAGATTTCAAACTCTACTACAAAGCAGTGATCATCAAAGCAATTTGATTAAGAAATAGAGCAGTTATCAGTGTAACATATTAGGTCCAAAATATACAGAAGTAAATGAACACAGTAACCTAGTGTTTGATAAACCCAAAGATCCCAACTATTGGGACAAGAACTCATCATTCAACAAAAAACTATTGGAAAACTGGAAAGTAGTCTGTTAGAAACTAGACATAGATCAATATATCATATACCAAGACAAAGCTCAAAATGGGCACATGATTTAGACATAGAAGATGATATTGTAAGCAGATTATGGATAAAGGAAGAATTCATGATCAAACAAGAGATAGAAAGGTTCATAGGAGGTAAAATTTTGATGACATAAAGCTAAAGTTTTTACACAACCTAATAGTTCTAAATAGGTTCAAGGAAGCCTTGGTATAATTAGGAGAGACCTGAGAAGACTTATAAGAACTGATACATAGGAGAGTGAGTAGTTCCAGGGAAACAATGTATGCAATAACACTATTGTAAAAAGGAAAACTTTTGAGACTTTAGAACTCTGATACAATGACCAACCATAGCTGCAGAAAGCTGAGGGTGAAGCCTGCTTCCCGTATCTGGACAGAAAGGTGATGGACTAAAGGTGGGAACAGAAAAGACATATATTTTCAGACATGGCCAACATGTGGATGTGTTCTGCTTAACTATGCTTATTTGTTATAAGAGAATTTTTTGAGGGGTGGGATCAGAGTGGTAGTGATACCCCACCAGAAAAAAGAAGAAAGGAAAGAACATCATCATCATCATCATCATCATCATCAACAATTAGCACCTATAGAATTTTTTAAGGTTTGTTAAGCACTTTACAAATATTATCTTATTTATCCTCACAGCAGTCTTGAGAGATAGGTGCTATTATTGACCCCATTTTACAGATGAGGAGACTGAGGCAGATAGTAATTTAGGGACTTGCCCAGGGACATACAGCCAGTAAGTATCTGAGGCTGGATTTAAACTCAGGTCCCATGACTCCAGGCCCAGCCCTCTATCCACTGTACCACCTAGCTGGACAGAAAAGAACAGAAGGGATTCCAGAGGGGGAGATACAGATAAACAGAAGAGCTTTGGAACTAACAAATTGAATTTGTCAAATACTTTTTGAAAAAACCAAGCAGTCTGTGATAAAAACTCATAATTTTACTCTTTTTGTTCTTTGTACATGGGAATGTTCATTTTTGCTGGTATTTGTCAAATTTGTCAAAGGGACAAAAAGAAATTAAAATTAAAGTCCTAAAATTTAAAAAAAAAAAGGCTTGGCCCAGCCAGATTCCGTCATGACACTGACATGTAATAGCTGAACTGATCCTTGAAGACACATGAAAATGCTGTGGAACACCGGAAAGGGGCAAATGTCTCAATTTTCAAAAGAGGGAAGGATGTGAATTTCTCAATCTGCAGATTAAGAGCTTGCTGACTAGTTCCCAGAAGAATTCCAGAAAGGATTTTTAAACAAACCCTAACCTTCCTATAACTTCCACCTATTGCTTCTAGTTACAAGTGTAACAAACCGTCTTTTGAATGACAGTCCTTTCACATGGTTTATGAGCACCTAATGGGGTCCAGTAGCAATCAGCATAAGCTTATTAAGAATAAGGCATATGAGATCAGCCTCTCTCTCTCTCTCTCTCTCTCTCTCTCTCTCTCTCTCTCCTCTCTCTCTCTCTCTCTCTCTCTCTCTCTCCCCCCATATGTGTATATATGGTAGACCCAGGGCTAATGCATTTGGCATAATGCATGTGAATTTCAATAAGGCATCTGATAACTCTCTTATTATGTCTTTGGGAAGAAGATGACAGATATGAGATGAGTGACAGTATAGTTAGATATATTTGGAACTGGTTGAACTGGTCAGTTCCAAATGACTGGAAGGCAGAGCCTTGAGTTCCAGGGCCTCTATTTAATGAGGGGGCCCAGCATAGTCCCCCCCCCATTTTCCACAAGCTATACTGCTTTTGAATTTCTGTGGTATTCTCCAATATCCATCCACTATGTGCCTTCCTCTCCCCCCTTCCCCTTTCAGCTTCCTTTTGTGTGTTGTCTTTCCTCATTAGATTGTAAGCTCCTTGAAGGCAGGGACTATCTTTGTGTTTATTTGTATTTGTATCCCCACTATGCCAAGCACACTGTGATTAGCACGGTGCCTGGCACAGAGTAGACACTTTAAAATGTAATCATCTTCCTATGTGTCTGTCTGCATCTGGAGCACTATGTTCATTTCTGGGTACTATATTTTATTTTATTTTATTTTATTTTTGGCTAGGCAATGGAGTTAAGTGACTTGCCCAGGGTCACACAGCTAGTAAGTGTTATGTGTCTGAGGCAAGATTTGAACTCAAGTCCTCCTGACTCCAGGGCTATCCACAGTGCCACCTAGCTGCCCCTGGGTATTGTATTTTAGAAGCTATACTGGTAATCTGGAACAAATCCAGAGACTGATAACTAAGATAGTAAGGGAACTAGGACCCATGTTATATAAGAATAATTGAAGGAATCTGTGGTGGTTAGCTTAGGGGAAAGGAGACATAACCAGAATTTTCAGATGAAGAGCTCAAAGATATCTATTATATGAAAAATGCTCTAAATTATTATTGATTAGAGAAATGCAATTTAAAACAACCCTGAGATACCACCTCACATATATCAGAGTGGCTAACATGACAGAAAAGGAAAATGACAAATGTTGGAGGGGATATGGGAAAACTGGGACACTAGTGCAGTTGTGAAATGATCCAATCTTCACTTTGGCACTATGCCCTAAGGGCTATAAATCTGTGCATACCCTTTAGCCCAGCAATCACACTGTCTGTATCTCAAAGAGATTTAAAAAAAAAAAAAAGGAAAAGGACTTACATGTACAGAAATATTTATAGCAGTTTTTTTTGTGGTGGCAAAGAATTGGAAATTGAAGGGATACTCATCAATTGGGGAATAGCTAAACAAGTTGTGGTATATGATTGCAATGGAATAGTATTATACTATAAAAATGATGGAGAAGGATGCTTTCAGAAAAAGCTGGAAAAATTTACATGAACTGATAAAAAGTGAAGTGAGCAGAAACAGAACATTGTATACAGTAACAGCAACATTGTGCAATGATCGGCTGTGAATGAGTTCTCAGCAATACAGTCTTTCTAGGAAAGAGACAGGAGACGTGACAGTAATATCTGAAACAGATAAAAGTAAACACAAAACATCAGAACATTCTAAGAGTGAAACAGTAGTATGTGATCTTGAAATTCCAGAAAGTATCTCCATTCTCTAAAAAGCCCATGGCTCAGGTCTAGATATTTGAAATTATATCTTGCCTTAAAAATTTCAGTGAACATGAAAACATGGACTTGGAAGCCATTTGAAAAACTTTACTATACTTTATAAAGAACAAGTATTTGGTGTGTATGTTCTCCTCATAGTATAAATGTTTGAACAAGGTTGTGTTACAGATACTCAGTTCCCTAAAGGATCTTTGATTTCCTCAGCTATCACAAATCTTTTTTAATGCATTTTTTCCACTTACAGGTGAAAAAAAGTTTAACATTTGTTTTTTTTTTTAAATTTTTCCAGAATTAAAGGGGTGCCCATCAATTACGAAATGGCTGAACAAGTTGTGCTGTGTGATTATGATGGAATACTATTGTACTATAAAGAAAGATAAGCAGGATGCTCTCAGAAAAACCTGGGTTAATGCAAAGTGAAATGTACTATATACAAAGTAACGGCAGTATTATAAGATGATCAGCTATGAATGACTTAACTATTCTCAGAAATATGATCCAACACAACTCTGAAGGACTTATGATGAAAAACGCTATCCATTTCCAAAGAAAGAACTAATGGTATCTGAATACAGATTGAAGCGTACTTTTTAAAAAAATTTATTTTTCTTGAGTTTCTTTGTCTGTTTTCTTTCACAACATGACTATTATGGAAATGTTAAAAAAAAATTCTTTCCTAGCAAGACAATTCCAAAGGATTCATGATGAAAAATGTTATCTACTTCCAGAGAAAGAACTGATGGAGTCTGAATGCAGATCAAAGCATACTATTAATATTTCACTTTCTTCATTTTTCCTTGTTTTTTTATCTGTTTTCTTTTGCAACATAACTAATATAGAAATATGTTTTGTATGATAGAACATGTATAACATCTGTCAAATTGCTTGCTGTTTCAGGGAGGGGAAAGGTGAGTGAGAGAAAGCGAAAATTTTAAAAAATGAATGTTAAAATTGGTTTTTTACATGTTTGGGGAAAATATTATTTAAAAAAAGACATGGACAGGAGGGATATGATAACTTTCTTTGATATTTCAAGGGTTGCTCTGTGGAAAAGTGACTAAAAATATGTTCCGCTTGGCTCCAGAGGCCACAACTAAAACCCATGGATGTAAGTTATAGGAAAGTTGATTTTAGCTCCATCAAAGATCAGAGCTCACCAAAATGTGATAAAAAGCTGGCTTATGAGAGAATGAGTTCTGATCATTGGCAGTATTTACGCTAGACTAGAGGCTGATCACTTTATGATCACTTTTTGGAAACATCATAGAGAGAGAGGGCATATGATACAGCTAGAACTCAGAAGAGGTGATTCCTTCCAACTCTAGGATTTTTTTTTTATTGTATTATACCAAAAAGTGTCTTGAAATTCTCAAGTCAAGCAATTCAAACTGTCATTTTAAAAAATAAACATATGCCAAGGGCTACTTTTTATAGACCTGGAAAAAAAACCATAGCTCAGAAAAATGTGTTGAATTACTGTCAACTGGGTATGATTTTCAATGGCAAAAATTTCAGGCACTTAACTTAATAATTTGAATTAGTAAGTATCTTATCTACCTGACATTCTTATAGTAGGGGGAGGAGTGTAATTTGATTGATTACAGATGCCTTTGATCAACCCCCTCCCACACGAAATGGACCCTTATAAACTACAAATAAGTCCCTCAGAGTCTGACCCTTGGTAATTTCATTGAGTGGATTGTGAAATCAATGAGAGTCTCTTAATCAACCCCTGCAACACTTCAAATATTCCAGTGATGAGAAACATCCTGATGGAATGTAATTGCTAAAAGCCCCTTACCAGAGACTGTAGCTTCTTCTGTGGTAGGGAGGGTCCTCACTGGGTCACTCTTGTCACTGCTGTCACTGGTCTGGCTACCATCACACACGGCAGAAACTCGGAACCTGTACACAGTCTGAGGGGTCAGTCCATCGACGTCACAGTATGTCCCCTCATTTCTTGTTCTCTGTTCGTGCCATTCTCCTTCCCCCTCCTCACCCACAGCCTCACTCTCTTCTCTGTACTCTATTCTATAGTCCTTGATCTTGACTCCTGCTCCAACAACCCTTGGACCGTCCCAGTGCAGGGTCACAGACTGTGGTCCCACCACAACAGCTTCTGGCTTCCCAGGAGGCCAGGTCAGGGGAAGTGTCCTCACAGCGAGGCTCACGTCACTGCTCTCACTCAGCCCTGGCTCTCACACCTCAGCAAACCGGAAGAGATACTCTGTGCTAGGCTGTAGGCCCCTCACTTTGAATACCTCTGGCTTTCCAGACACAGGGATGGTGGTCCAGTCCTCTTGCCCTACAACCTGGTACTCAACCTGATAGCCAGTGATCCTCTCCTCCTGCCTAGATGCTGAGGTCACAGTGAGCTCTACACAGTCATGTGTGACCTCACCAATCTGGGGAGGGGGAGGTTTGACTGGTAGCTCAAAGTTGGTGCTGACCTGCAGTCCCTTTTCATAGAGGTAAATGGAGACCCCCTTGTTCTCCTGGTCTGGGACAGATGCCACAATGAAGTGAGTCTTCTCAGTGGAATGATTGGCCTTGGCAAAGGTTGAAAAGGATTCTGCCAATTGTCTTTCTTTTCTCCTTGTCTCTCTGTCCTTGACCCATGAGGAATATGTCTTTTGCTCACAGTCAGGACTGAATGATGCTGGATTCCACAGCCACTGTTTCCAGTCTGCTAAGTAGGGCTCCTCTTGCAAGGAGGTGAGTGCAAACACCAGGACAAATCTATGGGGAGAGCCTATTACCACATCGCCCACCTCATTCTGGTTGGCTATCACTGGCACCTCCTTCAGAAGGGTGAGGTAGGACTTTAGCACCTTCATCTCCTGGAGCTTCTGATCCAGGAACTGTGAGAGCCTGTTAGTGCTGAATGGGGACTGGCTCTCCCTAATTAAAATACTGGTCAGCTCATCCTCCTCTGCTCTGCCTGTCCTGATCAGGGGTAAGGCCTTGGCTATGTCCTTCTGTAAAAGCTGTCTGTGCTGCTTATTTAGCTCTTGGAATAAGCTGACCTTTTCCATGATTGCAGGAAAGACTGAGAGCTCTGGTGCCTCCAGCATGTCATTACACCTCTTGTCACACTCAGATAACTTCTCCAGAGTGTCCTGGGCATTGCATACCAAGCTAATGCTGATTCCTCTAGCCAGCCTGGCAGCCTTGGAGCTCAGCTTCTCCAGAGGGTACAGCCAGACTTGGAGGGGCACCCCTCGGCCCCTAAGCAGCTTAGGAAGGGAGGCATACGCTTCTACTGCATCTTTATAAGTCATCAGATTGGTCTGAAGAACAAAATCCCCATAAAACTTACACCTAAATTCCTTGGTTGATTTTTTCTTACTGTGCTCCATTTTCATCTTTCCCCCTGCTTTTCCTGATACTTGGGGAATCTTCTTTACTTTATTCTTCAAGGTGCCTTCTATATCCTTAACGTTTTCATTGGTGGAAACTTTCTGATCAAACACAAAGAAAGCCTGGGCCCCATAGAGCACAGCTGTGACCACGTGGGTGGCTGTCCCTTTATCAAACACATCATGGTAAGCAATATTCTGATACCCCAGGTGGTTCATGGTGAGGTGGGAATACTGGGTAGTCATACTGTACTTGAGAGTGACCCGAGCTTGCCGTTGGGATGTCTTGGTGTCACATAAATATTTGGCAGAACCTCCTATTTTAACCAGGCCCCCCAAGACACTTGCTTTCAGCTCTGCAGAGATATTCATGGCCTTGGTCTTTTCATCAATAGAATCAGAGGTGAGGATGTCAAAGTCAGTCTTGCATTGCTCTTCTATGGTCACATTTCTCTCAAGGGTCTCCTTGTCCCATAAAGTGATGCCTAGAATGGGACAGAGACATTAGGGGGTAAATGGCAGATTGCAGAGGGACCACAGCCTGTCACTTTAGGGTGTCCTTTCCAGCAGGGACAGCTGGGCCTGGGAGCAGCTTGTCGAAGAAGGGTAAGCAGGGCAAGAGGCACAGATGGCAGAGGTGGAGAAAATCCTACTCCTGACCTGGAAAGAACTTCTCTAGGCCTCTGTAACTCCCTTGCTCCTGGAGCCCTCTATGACTGAAGGGGGAACCCTTACAAAGCCTCTCCCTACTCTGAACCCCTGAATCTGGATCCTTATCCTTTCCATCCCACAGCCCCAGCACATACTTCCCTCCTCTAAGTCCCTCTATTCCTTCTCCAAGTAGGGAAGCCTTGCCTCCTCCCAGCTTGGCAACTGCATCCTAAAAAAGCCTATGTTGTTATAGATTTCACAGGGTTTACAAAGCACTTTGCTCCCAACACTTTTATGAGGTAAGTTGTGCCAATACCACAACCCCATTTTCCAGACAAATAAACTAAGACTCAGAGAGATGTTGGTTAACTTTTTGCAAAACACATAGCTATTAAGTGTCAAAGCAGAGTCCTCGTCTTCTGACTCTACGAGTAGCCTTACACAGGGAACCGGAGGTCACCCTGAATGAGGTCTGTGCCTGTTGGGGCTTCTAAGAGGCAGTTGTGTGCAGAGTAGGTCTCCAAGTGGTAGCTGAGGATACAGTAGTTAGAATTTCCTCTAGAGCATGAAAAGTACCAGCCATGCTACAGGAGAGATGGCATGGGATAATGGACAGAGAGCTGGCCTCAGAGTCAGGAACCCTGAGTTTGAAGTTCCTCCTCTGACACACCCGGGCTGTGGGACTATGTTTTAAGTTGCTTCCTGTCTCAGTGCCCCAAGCAATTCTCTAAGCCTGAGTTTCAGAGAAGCTGCAGATCTGAGTTGGCAGTGGAAGTCTACCCATTGGGAGTTCCCTGTATCAATGACATTGATGTCTCTATCCCTAACTATGCCTCTGAGCATTGCTCTCCCAAGTCCAGCTTCTTGCCCTGGAAGCTTCCCCCACAGGCTGCTAGAGCATCAGAAGTCCATTCCCAGTCCTCACTCTCACTAAAGGAAATGATGGCACTATCCTTTCCCCTTTCCACAACCATCTTTCCATTTACATGATTAAGGCTTCCATTCCCCTTCAAGACTGACCTGGATGTTCATTGTAACTGGATTTGCTACCATATTTAAGTGTCTTGGGTCTGTCAGGGCAAATGCTCTACCTCCCCATAACACAGAAGGTGTCTGATTTACTTCACCCACTGAAGCCCCTTGGGATGATCATGGACTCTTTTTGCTAGATCTTGCTGAGATTGCCCTGTTTTTGATATCTGCCTAATGGGTTGAATGAGCCCCCCTCCTAACTTGCCTTCCTAGTCCATCTCACCCCCATCTCTGATGCCTGGCATCACAGTACAGGACACCTCCGATGGACTAGCATTTGCCAGTACATAGACCCTCTAGAAAAGACAAGGTAACAGACTCCACTGCCTGGCACTTTCTCCCAACCTGACCTTCTTACACAACATTCTCCTCCTCTAACCCTTTCCTGACATTCTCCTCCCCTGATTTCTGGATTAAGGTCTTGGCTTTAGGAGAACAATTACCAGGGATAGAGGTATCTCTGCAGCAGTCCCCAGATACAGACAACCAAGAGCTGGGATCTGCATTGTCATCCCTGAGGCCATTGTGTCTGATGTTCTTTCCTTGGAATTTTCCTATAGAAGAAAATTGAGATTTGAGGAAGTTGTCTGTGAACTCATAGCCTAGCCTGCTGCTGCCACAAAGAAAGTCCGTATTCCTTTGTCCAGGCTCCCCCAATCTTTGATAAGCAAGAGCCTTTCAGGGAGATAGAGGATGCCCTGGAGTAGAATGACATCATTCTTTTTTTGAGGGCAACAAAGGAGCCAGACCCAAGGAATAGTTTATCTTCCTAGATTAAAGTTTATTAACCTTTTTCTGTTTCATGGACCCTTAGCCTTTGCACCCTACTCAGAATAACGTATTTAAATGCATAAAATAAAATATATAGGATTACAAAGGAAACCAATTATTCATGGACCTCAGGTTACTAGGTCAGGGGAGGCTGGTAGGGATAGACAATAATCAGGAAAACTAGCTTAGATGTTTTAATGTCATCCAGATTGCACTAGGTGGGATCTTTGATATACCTATCTACCTTACTTTTGTGTGTTATTTCTGAGTTTATATTTTCTTTTCCTGTATAAATAAATATTCTTGCTTAAAGCCAAGGTAGCTGGAGTAGTGCAAGGAAAAGAGGATATGGGTGCTAGATGCAAGTACCAAGATAAAGTGGAATTTGTGAAGAAAGAAGGAAGGAAGGAAAGAGAAAAAAGAAATAATGAAGAATGGAGAAGGAAGAAAGGAGAAAGAAAGAGAAAAAAAGCAAGTAAAAGAGAAAGAGAGAGACAATGAAAGGAAAAGAAAGAAGGCAATTCAAGGTAGAGGCTGGTCTTTCTCTAACTCAGGGAACCAAGTGAGCTTAGGAACCAAGAAGGTCAGGAGGTCTGGCGCTTTCTTTGACTTGGGATTTGGAGATCAGCAGTTTTAATATTTAGGGTCAAAGAACAGGGCCCCGACTAAGATCAAATAGAAAAGCCTCCATTTGGCTTTAACACCTTTCTTAACCTGACTACTGCCTACCTGCTAGATCGTCTTCCTCCCTCATACATACAATCTGCTGAGTGCTAATAGTTAGCATTTATGCAACACTCTAAGGCATCTTACAAGCATGATTTCATTTTATTCTCACGACAGCCCTGGTGCTACTGTTAGCATCATTTTATAGATGGAGCCAGTGAGGTAGACAGGAAGTGGTTGCTGGGGTCATACAGCTAGTAAGTGTCTAAGGCCAGTTTTAATCTCAGGTCTTCCTGACTCCAGGTCAGTACATTTATCCACTAAGTCATCTAGTTCTGGTGACAACGGACTTCTTGCTGCCATTCTTGAGCTTGATCTTCTCCCTCTACAACATCCCATCTGCCATATCCAAGCCTTTGCACAAACTGTTCCCCTTGCCTGGAATGCATTCCCTGCTCACAGCCTTGACCTTGTGGAATCTCTGACTTCCTTCAAAGCTCAGCTTGGGGGCCACCTCCTACAGGAAGCCTGTCCTGATTCCCCCGCTTGCAGGTGCCTCCCCATGAAATACTTTGTACCTTTTTTGTATTTAATTTTCTGAAGATATTATTTCTTACCAAAGAATGTCTGCTCTTTGACAGCAGAGACCAGTTCTGATGCAGAGACCTGGGTAAAGTTACTCCACTTTTCAAAAGTTTTCAGTGATGCCTACTAATTAAAGTCTAAACCCTTCTGCCCACCCATCAAACCTTCCACCATTTGCTGCCACCTCCCCATCATAGCCTTATCTCCTAGGGCTCCTTTCCATGTACTCTATGCTCTGGACAAGCCACCCAACTCTGCCTGTGCTTTCACCCATGGGTCTTGGCTCAGACTCTTCCCCATCCCTGCAAGAGCTTGCTTTCCCTCTCTGCCTGTTAAATTTCCACCAGTCCTTTAATGTCCAGGTCAAATAGCCACTCTAGTATGCCTCCCTTAATTCCCCTAGTCAGAGAAGACCTTCTCCTTCAAACACTCTGCATGTATGTGTGTATAAATATACACATATATTTAGACACACATATGTGTATGTATATATATGTATATATACATATATGTCTATGCATATATGCATAGACATATAAATGTATAACCTAATGGAGGCCATGGAGTGTGTGTATCTGTATCTGCTCTTGACTGGTCCTCAGGGTTAAGCAGCATTTGTGCCTAATAAATCTCTTCTAATTCCCATTGTCTCTTGCTAACACAGTACACTTCAAAAAAAACATTTTGGACTGTTCACCATTCAGAAAGAGAATGCGGATATTCCTAGGAAAAACAGCCTTTAAGATCCTTTCCAGTCATGAAATATTCTGGGCTGTTGCACAGAAGATCTCTTCTTAAGAAATTATATATGACATGAAAGTGATGCATTTCTGATCTTCTATCAGCTAGCTACCTTTAAACAAGAAATATCCTTGAAATGTCAGGAAGTTCCCTCCAAGGAGAAGGATGTTACCAAAAATCATTAGTTTCACTTCTGAGATTGTTTTTTTTCCTGCCCTATGTGAAGCAAAACATATTTTTAGTATTTTCTAAAACAAAAACAGATTCAGAGTTCAACTAACCTTCTGAAGCCAGATCCATGAAGTTCTATTCTTCCTGTATTCCCTGGACTAAAGTTTCTTTACACAGTGCCAGACTGGGAGGAATTGTGTTCCTGCCCACAATTGGGAATGATCTATGAGATTTAACCATTGATAGGAGGCTGAGATTATTTCTATATTTCAGTTTAATCATGAACTTTTTTGGGGGGAGGGGAGAGGGATTATTTGATCTTGCCCAGGCTGGAAGTATAGCAGCCCGAGAAGCACCAAAATTTTAACTTGCTCCTTTTTTTTCTGACTTGGGCCCTTTTGCCTTCCTCAGACAGCCTGGTAGCCCTCTACTTTTCAGGGGACTCATCCTATTGGTGCTGAACTTAGTGTGACATCTGATCAGCTGTAGTTCTTCTGTAGGTCAGGACTCCTGAACTCAAGTAATCCACCAGCCTTAGCCTCCCCAGAAGAAGGGACTATGGACGTGAACCACCCCCCTCAACTAATAACCATGAATCTTAAAGTGTGTGGAGGTAGGGGGGTTGGACAGGTAGATTTGCTTAAAAAGAGCCTCCTGTCTAAATACAACCACCTCACCCCTTGCAGAGGTAGGAGGCCCACAAGTGTTGTACATTCCACGTGTTTTCCAGTGTATTGATCAGTTATGGTGATTTTTTTTCTCTTCTTTTCCTTTTTTGTCTGTGAAAAATTGGATGGCTCTCTGAGATGGAAAGGAAGAGGGATACTGGGGAAAACTATGAGGACGATAAAAACAAAAGAAATAAAACACTTCTTTAAAACAGCATGGGCTCAGCATAGTAACTAAGGCCCTGTGGACAAAATTTCAGATGCATTGACTGTCTCTCATACCTAGAATACTCTCTCTCCTCTCCTCAGTCTCTTAACTTTCCTGACTTTCTCGAAGACACACCTCAAATCCTACCTTTTATAAGTCTTCTCATGGTGTAGCACTCCTGCCACCTCACTACTGGTGCCTTCTCTCTGAGATTACCTTCAATTTTCCCTGAATACATGTTGTAGATCTGGAGTTGTTTGCATGTCTCCCGCATTAGAATTAGAATGTGACAACAATTGATAAGACTAAGACGCATTCCCTAATGGATAAGTGGTCAAAGGATATGACCTGGTGCTTTTCTTTCTATTTTTAAGTTTTCAATTTTACTTGATATATTGTTTATCTCTGCCTCGCATCCAATATATCCCTCCTTAATCTTTCCTAGCAAGTTATCTCTCATAAGAAAAAGTAGAAATGAACAGGCAAGTTTTCCAATGAAGAAATCAAAACAATTTATAGTCACATGAAAAAATGCTCTAAATCATTGTTGGTTAGAAAAATGCAGATTAAACCAACCTTGAGATATCATTCTACACCTACCAGATTGGCCAAAATGATAAAAAGGGGAAAGTGACAATTGTTGAAGACGATGTGGAAAAATTGGGACACTAATTCATTGTTGGTGGAATTGTGAACTGATCCAACCATTCTGGAGAGCAAACTGGAATTATGCCAAAGAGCTATTAAACTACCTATATACCCATTGACTTGGTCTATTTCCAAAGATGATTAGACAGAAAGGAAAAGAACCTATATGTTTGAAAATGTTTATAGCAGCTCTCTCTGTGATGGCAAAGAACTGGAAATTGCGGGGAGGCCCACCCATTACAGAATGGTTGAATAACTTGTGGTATAAAATTGTTATGGTATACTACTGTGCTTTAAGAAATGATGAGCTGATCTGCTTCTGGGAGCCAAGATGGCAGAATGAAAAGGTAGTCGCTCTCACTCTCCCCATCAACCTCTGAAAACCCAGAAAATATCACCCCAGAAAAAAAAAACCCTGGAACACCTGAACTAGAAGAAAGACGGGAGCAGCAGTGCAGCAGCCTCGCAAACGGGTCTCCTAGGGCCTCAGCAAAAATAAGGAGGCAGAACTACAAGGGCCCCAGGATAAGTACCCTGTGGCATTCATCTGAAAGGAGGTGAAGAAAACAACCTAAAGGCTTCCTAAAGCCCGCCTTGCTGATTCCAACCCAACACCAGGTGAGCTGTAGGAGCCCTGAAGCCTCCAATTGTGAAGAAATCCTGAAGCCCAGGTGGTAGAGCAGGCAAACACCAACACCTGGACCTCCAGTGCCTCAGTGAGCAGTGAGGGGAACCGTGGAAACCAGCTCTGAAAACCACCAGGCACCTCGGCACTCCACTGCAAAGGAATATCCGGGTGCATTAGCAGAAATGAGGGAGACAACACTGCAGGGGGCCCCAGGCAGATAAACACCCTGCAGCACCCATCTAAAAGGAGCTGAAGAAAGCTAAAGGAAAGGAAAAGCAGGCAACCTAGAATTGCCTGAAAGTTCCAGCCTTGCTGATTCCAGCCCAACACAAGGTAAGCTGCCAGAAACCTACAGCCTCCAATTCCCAGCATAAGAGGCCCCAGCACGCAAAGCCAGTGACCAAGACCTAGGCTCCCAACACAAGAAGCTTGGGTCAGTACCCTCTGTTCCCCAGCAGGAGAGCTCAATCTCTTTAAAGGCCAGGGAATAAAGAAACACCATGAGTAAAAAGAAACGTACCATAGATTCATATTATGAGAAGAGTGAAGATCAAGACAGAAATTCTGAAGAGGACAACATTGTCAACAAACCCACATCTGCAACAACAAAAGGGAATATGAACTGGTCTGAAGCCCAAAAAGCCTTCTTAGAAGAGCTCAAGAAGGATTTTAATAGTCAAATGAGAGAGGTAAAAGAGTCCTTCAAAAATACAATTGGCCATTGGAAAAAAAATACACTGAAGAAAACAAGTCCCTAAAAAACACAATTGGCCAATTGAAGAAGGAAGGACAAAAACTAACAGAAGAGTACACTGAAGAAAACAAGTCCCTAAAAAACACAATTGGCCATTGAAGAAGGAAGTACAAAAACTAACAGAAGAGTAACTGAAGGAAACAAGTCCCTAAAAAACACAATTGGCCAGTTGAAGAAGGAAGTACAAAAACTAACAGAAGAAAACAATCTGTTAAAAACTAGAATTGGACAAATGGAAACTAATGTCTCTATGAGAGAGCAAGAATCAGTCAAACAGAAACAAAAAAATGAAAAAATAGATGAAAATGTAAAATACCTCATCAGTAAAACAACCGACCTGGAAAATCGACTCAGGAGAGACAATTTAAAAATTATTGGACTACCTGAAAATCATGATGAAAAAAAGAGCCTGGACAGTATCTTTCAGGAAATCATAAAGGAAAACTGCCCAGAAGTCCTAGAACCAGAAGGGAAAATAACCATAGAAAGAATCCACCGATCACCACCTGAAAGAGATCCCAAATTGACAACCAAGAAATATAATAGCAAAATTCCAAAATTACCAGATGAAAGAGAAGGTGCTGCAAGCAGCCAGAAAGAAAGAATTTAAATATCATGGAACCACAGTCAGGATTACACAGGACCTTGCAGCTTCTACATTAAAAGACGCAGGGCATGGAACATGATATTCCGTAAGGCAAAGGAGCTTGGAATGCAGCCAAGGATCAATTACCCAGCAAAAATGAGCATCATTTTTCAAGGGAGGAGGTGGATATTCAAGAAATAGGAGACTTCCAAACTTTCCTGATAAAAAGACCAGAGCTCAACAAAAAATTTGATCTTCAAGTACAGGACTCAAGAAGGACTTAAAAAGGTAAATGGGACAGAAGGATATATATTGTTAATAAGGGGGGGGCTGTTTAAACCCCTACAAGGGAATATGAGACTTGCAACCCTTGAGAACTGTATTGTTATTACACCTTGTTAAAGGAGTATACATAAAGAGGGTGGATATTAGTTGACTTTGATGTAATGATAAAAAAAAATCTAATCAAGTGGGTTAAATGGATCCAAATAAGTGGATCAATCTGATCTTAGAAAATGTACTGAGAAAGGAGGAGGCAGACAAGGGTAAATTACATTACAGGAAAAGACACAAAATCCTATTACAGCAGAGGGAAAGGGGGGGAGCATTGTTTGAACCTTACTCTCATCAGATTTGGCTCAAGAAGGGCATAATATAATCAGTTAGGTATAGAAATCTAACTTGCCCTATAGGCAGTAGGAGGGAAAAGGGGAAAGAAAAGGGAGGGGGGAAAGAAGGGAGGGAAGAAGCAGTAAGACTAAAGGGGAAGAAAAGGGAAAGGGATAATAAAAGGGGGAAGGGACTGAAGGAGGGGTGGTCAAAAGCAAAACACTAGTGAAGGGGGAAAGGAAAAAGGAGAAAGAAAAGCATAAATGGGGGAAAAGGATGGAGAAAAAGACACAGATAGTAATCATAACTGTGAATGTGAATGGGATGAACTCTCCCAAAAAGAAACGGATTGCAGAATGGATTAAAAACCATAATCCTACAATATGTTGTTTACAGGAAACACATTTGAAAAAGAGTGACACATACAGGGTAAAGGTAAAAGGCTGGAGCAGAATATATTATGCGTCAGCTGAAGTAAAAAAGCAGGGGTAGCAATCCTGATCTCAGACAAAGCAAAAGCAAAAATAGATCTAATCAAAAGAGATAAGGAAGGAAACTACATCCTGCTAAAAGGCACCATAGACAATGAAGTAATATCATTACTAAACATATATGCACCAAATGGTATAGCATCCAAATTCTTAGGAGAAGTTCAGGGAGTTACAGGAAGAAATAGACAGCAAAACTATACTAGTGGGGGACCTGAACCTCCCCTCTCGGCACTAGATAAGTCTAACCACAAAATAAACAAGAAAGAAGTTAAGGAGGTGAATAGAACATTAGAAAAGTTAGGTATGATAGACCTCTGGAGAAAACTGAATGGGGATAGAAAGGAATATACTTTTTTCTCGCAGTACATGGCACATACACAAAAATTGACCATGTACTAGGGCATAAAAACCTCACAATCCAATGCAGAAAGGCAGAAATATTAAATGCATCCTTTTCAGATCATGATGCAATAAAAATTATATGTAATAAAGGGCCATGGAAAGATAGACTAAAAAATAATTGGAAACTAAATAATCTAATCCTAAAAAATGATTGGGTCAAACAACAAATCATAGAAACAATCAATAATTTCATTCAAGAGAATGACAATAATGAGACAACATACCAAAACCTATGGGATGCAGCGAAAGCAGTTCTTAGGGGAAGTTTTATATCTCTAAATGCTTACATAAATAAAATAGAAAAAGAGGAGATTAATGAATTGGGCATACAACTAAAAAAACTAGAAAAAGAACAAATTAAAAATCCTCAACTAAACACCAAATTAGAAATATTGAAAACCAAAGGAAAAATTAATAAAATTGAAATTAAGAAAACTATTGAACTAATAAATAAAACTAAGAGCTGGTTTTATGAAAAAACCAATAAAATAGATAAGCCTTTGGTTAATTTAATTAAAAAAAAAAGAAGAAAACCAAATTACTAGTATCAAGAATGAAAAGGAGAAGCTACCACCAAGGAAGAGGAAATTAAAACAATAATTAGGAATTATTTTGCCCAACTATATGCCAACAAATTTGACAATCTTAGTGAAATGGATACATATTTACAAAAATATAAATTGCCCAGATTAACGAAGAGGAAGTAAAATACTTAAATAACCCCATCTCAGAAAAAGAAATTGAACAAGCCATTGATGAACTCCCTAGGAAAAAATCTCCAGGGCCAGATGGATTTACATGTGAATTCTATCAAACATTTAAAGAACAATTAATTCCAATACTATATAGACTATTTGGGAAAATAGGTGAAGAAGGAGTCTTACCAAATTCTTTTTATGATACAAATATGGTGTTGATACCTAAACCAGGAAGAGTCAAAATAGAGAAAGAAAATTATAGACCAATTTCTCTAATGAATATAGATGCAAAAATTTTAAACAAAATACTAGCAAGTAGATTGCAGCAACTTATCACAAGAATAATACACTACGACCAGGTAGGATTTATACCAGGAATGCAGGGTTGGTTCAATATTAGGAAAACTATCAGCATAATTGAGCATATCAACAACAAAACCAACAGAAACCACATGATCATCTCAATAGATGCAGAAAAAGCTTTTGATAAAATACAACACCCATTCCTATTAAAAACACTAGAAAGCATAGGTATAAATGGAGTCTTCCTTAAAATAATAAATAGCATATCTAAAACCTTCAGCAAGCATTATATGTAATGGGGACAGGCTAGAAGCATTTCCAATAAGATGGGGTGAAACAAGGATGTCCATTATCACCACTGTTATTCAATATTGTACTGGAAACCTTAGCTTTAGCAATAAGAGAAGAAAAAGAAATTGAAGGCATTAGAATAGGCAAAGAAGAAGCAAAGCTATCACTCTTTGCAGATGACATGATGATATACTTAGAGAATCCTAGAGAATCAAGTAAAAAACTACTTGAAATAATAAACAACTTTAGCAAAGTTGCAGGCTATAAAATAAACCCACATAAATCATCAGCATTTCTATATATTACCAACAAAGCCCAACAGCAAGAGATAGAAAGAGAAATCCCATTTAAACTTACTGTAGACATTATAAAATATTTAGGAGTCTACCTCCGAAACAAACCCAGGAACTCTATGAACACAATTACAAAACACTTTTCACACAAATAAAATCAGATCTAAATAATTGGAAAAACATCAGTTGCTCATGGGTAGGCCGAGCTAATATAATAAAAATGACAATCCTACCTAAGCTAATTTACTTATTCAGTGCCATACCAATCAAACTACCAAAAATTATTTTATAGAGTTAGAAAAAATAATAACAAGATTCATTTGGAAAAACAAAAGGTCCAGAATATCAAAGGAACTAATGAAAAGAAATGCAGGGGAAGGTGGCCTAGCAATTCCAGATCTTAAATTGTATTATAAAGCAGCAATCATCAAAACTGCTTGGTACTGGCTAAGAAATAGGGTGGTGGATCAGTGGAATAGGTTAAATATGCAAGACACAGTAGTCAATGACTATAGTAATCTATTATTTGATAAACCCAAAGACCCCAGCTTCTGGGATAAGAACCCACTCAAAAAAAAACTGCTGGGAAAACTGGAAAAGAGTATGGCAGAAACTAGGCATAGACCCAAATCTCACACCATATACCAAAATAAAGTCAAAATGGGTTCAGGACTTAGATATAAAGGCTGATACCATAAGTAAACTGGGAGAACAAGGAATAGTTTACCTATCAGATCTATGGAGAACAGAAGAATTCATGACCAAACAGGAGATACAGAACATTATGAAAAGCAAAATGGATAATTTTGATTACATTACATTGAAAAGTTTTTGCACAAACAAAGCCAATGCAACTAAGATTAGAAGGAAGGTAGAAAATTGGGAAAGAATTTTTACAACCAGTCTCTCTGATAAGGGCCTCATTTCTAAAATATATAGAGAATTAAGACAAATTTATAAGAACACAAGCCATTCCCCAATTGATAAATGGTCAAAGGATATGAACAGACAGTTCTCAGATGAAGAAATTAAAGCCATCTATAGTCATATGAAAAAATGCTCTAAATCATTATTGATTAGAGAAATGCAAATCAAAACAACTCTGAGGTACCACATCACACCTATCAGATTGGCCAACATGACAAAACAGGAAAATGATAAATGTTGGAGAAGATGTGGGAAAATTGGAACACTAATACATTGTTGGTGGAGTTGTGAAATGATCCAACCATTTTGTAGAACAATTTGGAACTATGCCCAAAGGGCTACAAAAATGTGCATACCCTTTGATCCAGCAATAGCACTTCTAGGGCTATATCCTAAAGAGATCAAACAAATGGGAAAAGGACCCACATGTACAAAAATATTCATAGCAGCTCTTTTTGTGGAAATTGGAAATTGAGAGGATGCCCATCAATTGGGGAATGGCTGAGCAAGTTGTGGTATATGAATGTAATGGAATACTATTGTGCTATAAGAAATGATGAACAGGCTGACTTCAGAAAAACCTGGAAAGACTTATATGGTCTGATGCTGAGTGAAGTGAGCAGAACCAAGAGGACTTTGTACACAATAACAGCCACGTTATACAATGACTAAGATTGTTAAACTGAACCCTTCTCAGCATTACGAGGATCTAAGACATCTCCAGAGGCCTCAGGATGGAAAATGCTGTCCACATCCAAAGAAAGAACTATGGAAGTCGAATCGCTATCACTTATTTTTACCTTCTGTTGAGTTTTGTTTCATCTTTCTGATGGTTCCTCCTATTGGTTTTAATTTTTACTTACAACTTCACTAATGTGAAAATATGTTTAATGGGTATGTAAATGTAAAGCCCATGTCAGATTGTGCAACGTCTTGGGGAGGAAGGGGGGAGGAAGGGGGAGAAAAATTTTCAACTCAAAAGCATGTGGAAGTGATTGTTGATAAATCAAAATAAATTAATAAAATTTAAAAAAAAGAAAAAAGTCACTTAAAAAAAGAAATGATGAGCTCAAAGATTTTAGAAAAACATGGAAAGACTTGCATGAAATAATGAAGAGTGAAATGAGCAGAACTAAGAGAACATCGTATACAGTAGCAGCAATATTGTTTTAAGAATGACTGAGCAAATAAGTTATTTTTATTATTATAAATACCCAATTGACTATAAAGGACATATGAAAAAAGATGCCATCTCCATGCAGAGGAAAAACTGATAAATAGAAATAAATATAGAACAGTTTTACATATATATATATACCTATTTGTGTCTAATGGTAGCCATGTGTAGGGTGGGAGGGGAAAGAGGGAGGGAGGGAAAAAAAGGGAAAAAAAGAAATTTACATGATAATTTTGTTGTGTATCTGAAAGGAATAGCCAGTTGTGCATAGCAGATTTGCAGTTTCATGAGCAATCATCTTTTTTTATTATACTATGTTATAATTCTATAAATTAAAAATTAAATAAAAATTAAAAATTAAAAAGAAGAAGAAAGTACCTCAGAGAAACCAATTCACACATCACCTCATCTGAAGGCACATGCAATGTTCCTCATCAGTAGTTCCTCACAGTTCCAAAGAAGGGGAGAAACACACATGAAAACAACTCTGAAGTATTAACTTATGCACATTCAGCAAACTGGCCATTGGTTAAAGAGGCGAAAACTCAATATTGGTCAGACTATGCAAAAATGGGCTCACTGATTAACATACAGCAGCTGCAGCTGTCGATTGACATAATTGTTTTTGGAAAGAGATATAGAATTGTAACATAGAAGCCAAAAATTGTTCATAGCCTTTGATCTAGTGATACCAAGGTTAGGTAAATATTCTAAGGAGGTTATTGACAGCAAGAAAAGACTGATCTGTACAAGAATATTCTAGAGGCATTTGGTGGTGCAGTGGATAGAATGCTAGTTCTGGAGTCAAGGAAACCTGAGATGGCGTCTGGGTTCAGGGTTCCCTAGCTACCTCTCCTCCTCCTCCTCCTCCTCCTCCTTCTCCTTCTCTTCCTTTTGGTCTATGTCTATGCCAATCAGTGGCTTAGGTTGTATGTGATGGAAGGGGAAAGGTGTTCTGTGGCTTAAGAAAGCATTCATTGTCTCTGCTAGCCTTTTCATATACAAATTACTCATCTATTATAAGTTAAAAAATAGTTCCATCACACCTGAAGAGGCTTCACCTTACATCAAATTGCCTCTGTTCTTACAAATTTGATGAAGGCTAAGCAAGTAATACCCTCATATTTTGTTTTTATTATCATCTATATTTCCCAAGGAAATGTGACATGGTTCCCAAAGAAATTATGAATATAGATGACCCAGAACTGCAAAGACCTGATGAAGAAACCCAAGAGATTTGGTGTCTCAGAAACTTGATGTGGCCAATTGAGTAAGAGTGAGGAGGCAGAGCTAATACTGAGGTTTTTAACCTTAGTGCCTAGAAGAATTGTGATGTTATCCCTAGAAATGAGGAAATTCAGAAGAGGAGTGAAATTTGGGGGCAAAAGTGAATTCCTTTTAGGCAACTAAGGGACACAGTAGCTAGAGTCCTGGACTTACAGTCAGGAATAGCTGAGTTCAAATCCAGCCTTAGACACTTACTGGTTGCATTATCCTGGGCAATGCACTTAATTCCTTTGTCACTTAATTTCTCTCAACCTCTGTTACCTCAGTTGTAAAATGAGGATAATGATAGCATCTATCTCACAGTTATCCTGACGATCAAATGAGATAACATATGGAAAGCACTTTGTAAAAGTTAAAGCACTTTACAAATGTAGCTGATATTATTTTTGTTGTTTTGGACATGTTGAGTTTAATGTGGCTATAGGAATTCCATTTGGAGATTACAGGATCATAGACTGAGAGTTGGAAGGTACCTTAGAAGACATCTAATTCCCCTTATTTCACACATATCAAGGAGACAATCTGACATTCAAACTCCTTCCCCAGAAAAGTGCCTCCTTTTGGCGGGAGGCACTCTATATGTTTTTTTTTCAAATCACATGTAAAAAACCATTCTTAACTTTCACTTTTTAAAATTTTGAGTTCCAAATATTCTCCTTCTACTTCCTTGAGAAGGCAAGCAATTAGATATAGGTTATATATGTGCAGTTGTGCAGAACATATTTCCATATTAGCCATGTTGCAAAAGAAAATAGACAAAAAAATCAAGAAAACAAGAAAAATAAAGAAAGTTTTAAAAAATAGTATGTTTTCATCAGCATTCAGATTCTATCAGTTCTTTCTCTGGAAGTGGATAGCATTTTTCATTATAAATCCTTTGGAATTGTCTTGGATCACTGTATTGCTGAGAACAGTTAAGTCATTCACAGTTGGTCATTGTACACTATTGCTGTTACTGTGTGAAATGTTCTGGTTCTTTTCAGTTCACTTCACATTGATTCATGTAAGTCTTTTTAGATTTTTGTGAAAGCATCCTGCTGGTCACAATTTATAATTCCACCAATAGTGCATTAGTGTCCCGATTTTTCCACATCCCCTCCAACATTTGTCGTTGTCCTTTTCTGATAGGTGAGAGGTGGTACTTCAGAGTTGTTCTAATTTGCATTTCTCTTATAAATAGTGATTTAGAGCATTTTTTTAATATGGATATAGGTAGCTTTGATTTCTTCATTGGATTTCTTCACCTGAAAACTGCCTGTTCATATCCTTCGATCATTTATCAATTGGGAATGGCTTGTAATCTTATACATTTGACTCAGTTCTCTATATATTTGAGAAATATGGCCCTCATCGGAGGAACTTGCTGTAAAATTTTTTTCCCCAGTTTTCTGCTTTCCTTCTAATCTTTGCTGCATTGGTTTTGCTTATGCAAATATTTTTAATTTAATGTAATAAATATTATCCATTTTATATCCTGTAATGTTCTCTATTTCTTGTTTGGTCATAAATTCTTCTCTTATCCATAGATCTAACAGGCAAACTGTTCCATGCTCCCCTAATTTGTTTATGGTATCATCTTTTATATCTAAATCGTGTACCTGTTTTGACCTTATCTTGGTATACAATGTGAAATGTTGGTCTATACCTAGTTTCTACCAAACTGCTTTACAATTTTCCCAGAAATTTTTGTCAAATAGTGAGTTTTTGTCTCAAAAGCTTGGATCTTTGTATTTATCAAACGTTAGATTACTACAGTCATTTGTAAATCTGTATTGTGTACCTAATCCAGGCTTGGGGATCCTGCAGCCTTCAGGCCATATGTGGCCTTCTAGGTCCTTAAATATGGCCTTTTGACTGAATTCAAATTTTACAGAACAAAACCAGTTAGAAGGCCCCACTTGAGGACCTAGAAGGCCCCATATGGCCTGAAGGCTGCAGGTTCCTCACCTCTGACCTTATCTATTCCACTGATCCATCACTCTTTTTCTCTGCCAGTACCAGATTGTTTTGGTGATTACTGATTTATAATACAGTCTGAGATCTGGTACTGCTATTCTACCTTCCTTCATAATTTTTTATTGATTTTCTTGATATTATTGACCTTTTGTTCTTCCAGATGAATTTTGTTACAATCTTTTTCTAGCAGTATAAAATAATTTTTTGATAACATAATTGGGATGGCACTGAATAAGTAAGTTACTTTAGGTAGAGTTGTCATTTTTATTGTGTTGGCTTGGCCTTCCCATGAGCAGTTAATATTTTTCTCATTATTTAGATCTGACTTTATTTGTTTGAAACATGTTTTATAATTGTTTGTCTTGCCAGGTAGACTCTCAAGTATTTTATAATGCCTACAGCTATTTTAAATGGAATTTATCTTTCTCTCTCTTGCTTGTGGACTTTGTTAATAATATGTAGAAATGATGATGATTTTTGTGGGTTTATTTTCTATCCTGCAGCTTTGCTGAAATTGTTAATTCTTTCAACTAGTTATTTCAACTAGATTTTCTAAGTATACCATCATATCATAAGCAAAGAATGATAGCTTTGTTTCCTCGTTGCCTATTCTAATTCCTTCAATTTCTTTTTCTCCTCTTAATCCTAAAGATAACATTCCTAATACAATATTGAATAACAGTGGTGATAATGGGCATCCTTGCTTCACCCCTATTCTTATTGGAAAGACTTCTAGTTCATCCCCATCATAGATAATGCTTGCTGATGGTTTGAATTGCTTATAATTTTAAGGAATGCTTCATTTATTCTTATGCTTTCTACTGTTTTTTAATAGAAATGAGTGTTATATTTTGTTAAAAGCTTTTTCTGCCTCTATAGAAATAATCATATGATTTTTGTTTGTTTTGTTATTGATATGGACAATTATGCTGATGGTTTTCCTAGTTTTGAACCAGCCTTGCATTCCTAGTATAAATCCTCCCTTATCATAACATGCGTTCTTTGTGATATGTTGCTGTTGTCTCCTTGCTAGTATTTTATTTAAAATTTTTGCATCAATATTCATTAGGGAAATTGTTCTTTAGTTTTCTTTCTCTGTTTTTGCTCTTCCTGGTTTTAGTATCAGCACCATATTTACGTCATAAAAGGAATTTGCTTGGACTTCTTCTTTGCCTATTTTTCCAAAGAGTTTATACAGTATTGGAATTAATCATTCTTTAAATATGTGATAGAATTCACTTGTGAATTCATCTTCCCCTTAAGGAAATCATTGATGGTTGGTTCCATTTCTTTTCCTAAGACGGGATTAAGTATTCTATTTCCTCTTCTTTTAATCTGTGTAATTTATGCTTTTTTAAAATGTTTATCTATTTCACTTAGATTGTTAGATGTATTGTCATATAATTGGGCAAAATGTTTCCTAACAATTGCTTTAATTTCATCTTCATTGGTAGTGAACGCACCCTTTTAATTTTTAATGCTGGTAATTTGCTTTTCTTCTTCTTTTTTAAAATTACATTAACCAAAGATTTATCTATTTTATTAGTTTTTTTCTCATAAAACCAGCTCCTTAGTTTTATTTATTAGTTCAATGGTTTTCTTACTTTCAATTTTATTAATCTCTCCTTTGATTTTCAGGATTTCCAATTTGATCTTTAATTGGGGATTTTTTATTTGCTCTTTAGTTTTTTTTTTTAGTTACATGCTCAATTCATTGATCTATTCTTTATTTTATTGATGTAAGCATTTAGAGATATAATTTTTCCTCTTAGTATTGCTTTGGCTGCATTCCACAAATTTTGGTATGTTGTCCCATTTTGTTGTCATTCTTTTTAATTCAATTATTTATTGTTCTTTGACCCACTACTGACTAAGATTTCCTTTTTAAGAACTATGCCTTAAACCCGAATCACTCTGACTCTCATTGATTGGCCAACAATAGGTTCTAGTCCAAACCTTACTTGGTCATTATTTGGGTTCTGATGGCTCAGAGTGAGTATAAATAGCAATTGTTTCTGTTTTGGCCAGGAACCCTAAGAGTCATCCCCTTGCAGGCTGATTTTTTTTAACTAGGTAAAAGAAGCCATTCTTTGCCTAATTTCTTACCTAGCCTTCATGATCAAATGGGCGTTGCCTCAGACAAACTCAGACTTAGCATAAAAAGGCCAAGATCTTTTACTACGTCCTGGGCTGTTTTCAGTTGTCCTGGTCAATTTCTCGCCACTGCATCCACATGGCTCTGGAGGACAGAGTGAGGCTGGTGACTTTGCACAGCCCTTCTTCACTTAAATCCAATTCACTTGCAAGTCAGGTCATCGCCATCCTGATATCATGGCTCCTCTTCAAGGATGATGGACAAACAACAAAAATAACAATTCCCAATTAATTTTTGATCTATGTTTCCATGGCTCTTTATTGAATTTAATTTTATTGCATTGTGAGCTGAAAAGGATGCATTTAATATTTCTGTTGAAAAGCTCCTCTTACCATCATCCTCCTCATTACACTCACTGAATAATAATAATAATAATAATAGCTAACATTTATATAATTATTGCTATGTTCCCTCACTGCATATACTAAACACTTTACAAATATTATTTCATTTAATCCTTACAACGCTGAGAGGTAGATACTATTATTATTTCCATTTTATAGGTGAGGAAACTGCAGTGGTTAAGTGACTTGACTTGCCCACAGTCACATATCTAGTAAGTAACTGAGGCCAAATCTGACCTCAAGTCTTCCTGACTTTAGTCCCAGTGATCTATCCACTGTGCTACCTAGCTCTCTAAATTCTCAGGATGATGGAAACCAAAGAAAAATTTTTTTTTGTTTTATCTCCATTCTTTTGGTTAAAATGGGTACAAATTCCATTTAGTCAACATTCACGGAGCACCTATTAAATACAAAATACTTGAGGGAAGTCATGGAGATACAAAATTGAAAAACAATAGTTTGGACCCTCAATGAGTTTATAGTCCAATAAAGTAGATAATGGAATGGTTTTTATTGCTGAACATTGCTGAACATTTTAATATAAATACTGAGAAAAGTATTATTTAAAGGTAAGGATGCCAAAGTTTGAAAGGGCCATACTGGCCACATACACATATTTAAAACAGAAATGTGATTCGGAGGGAAATAAGAAAATGACCATGCCCCCAGCTTAGTTATTTCTATGGGTTTCCTTCTACCATCTGCATGGAAGAGGAAAAAGGGTTTATAGACTGAGAAAGTGAGAAATCCCAGGTACCCAAACATTGGCAACGTGTTGTCATAACAGCTACTAGGTTGGATGATAATTATGTGTAGCCTAGCCACTGGGGATTCAAACAGGGAGGAATAAGGGATGCCCACTCAAAGCCAAAGACCAGGTCTATGATAGAAAGGCAAGCCACAGGCAGAGCCAAGATGGTGGAATAGCAGAAATAATTATAGTGAGTTACACCCTTCCACTCAAAAATACCCCCAAAAAAAACCCAAAACAAAAACAACCCTCCTCTAAATAGACTAAATCCTGATCAGGAAATTCCAGAAAGAATCACATCAGCATGATGAGAAAAACAGGTCTACATACATCAGGGATCGCATTTGGCCAGTTGGAAAGTATTCCAGCTCAGAGAGAAGTTGTATGTAGACCAAGGGCAAAATGACATCTTAGATCCAGTATTAAGGGGACTAACCTGGTAGAAGGTACAGGCAAAGGTGCCAGCTGGCATCATTATCACTAACTCTCCAGTGCTAAGTCAGAAATCCAGATCACTGAGGAGAAGATCTATGTCTAAGGATGGTGTTCTGGATTAAGGAGCAGTTGAGGGCCCTAGGCTCTGTCCTTGCCTTCCGAACATTCCAGATGTGAGAAGACCAGGGCAGAAAAATCCTGAAGTGAAAACACAGGACTCAAAGAGAAACATTAAAGATAAATATGAACAAACTGTTTACTTTCTAATATAAAAGGATGAGATTTGTGTCCCTTCTGAGCCCTACCATCATCAAGGGTCATAGAGGGAGTCTAATTAAACAAAAGGCCTGGGAGTGGTTCCATTATATCTTGACTGTCTTAAAAGAATGGAGGGGTAGGGGGTTGGAAGAGGGTTACACAAGGAAGGAAAGGGAGAGGAAGGTTAAAGAAAATTAATTTACATAATTGGGATGGGCAAGTAGAAGTCTACATAAATAAGAAGAAAGGATTGAGGGGAGTGACTGACACTTGAACCTCATTCATCTGAATTGGTTAAAGGAGAAAAGAATACACACACATACACACACACACACACACACACACACACACACACACACACACATACAGAGTTAGGTACACAAATACATTTCACTCAACTGGGGAAAAGGAAAGAAAAGGGAGATGGAAAAGAGGGAATGAGAAGGAGGATAGATTAATGGGAAGATTAGTCCTAAGCAAAACTAACAAACAAAACCCATAAAGAAGAATGTACAAAAATATTTATAGCTCTTTTTGTGGTGGCAAAAAAGAAAACTGAAGGAGTACCCCACAACTGGAGAACAAGTTAAAAGTATTTGAATGTGGTGGAATGCAATGTGCTGTAAGAAATGATGAAGGAACTGGTTTCAAAGAAACTTGGGAAGATTTGTATAAATTGATGCAGAGTGAAACGAAAAGAACCAGGAGGACAATTTACACAGTGACAACAAAAATATAAAGAAAAACAATTTTGAAAGATTTAGGAACTGATCAGTGTAATGACTAACCACAATTCCAGAGAATTAATGATGAAACATACCACCCACCTCATGTTAGAGAGGCAAAAGACTCAGACTGCAGAAGGAGACAGATAGACAGATGGTTTGCATTTATTTATTTATTTTTAACATTCAGTTTTTAAAATTGCATTTCAAATCCTCTCCTACCCTCCAGCCATACCCCACCCACTGAGACGGCAAGCAATACGATGTTGATTATACATTTGAAGTCATGCAAAATATCTCCATATTAGCCATGTTGCAAACAAAAGGCAAAAAAAAAAAATGAGAAAAGTGTGCTTCAATCTGCACTCACAGTTCAGCAATTAGGAGACATATATTTTTGAAATGGCCATTGAGGAAATTTGTTTTGTTTGAATATATGTGTTTGTAATAGTGGGTTAGTTTTTCTTTAATTGGACTTTGGAAAGGGGTGGGGGGATGGGAGAGAAAGCCAATTTTTGCTGATTGAAAAACAAAAGCTAACTTTAAAGAATAAGAAAGAAAGGTTTCAAGTCCCATTAACCAGGACAATTTATTTTTTAAAAAAAATAGATTAAGGATGAGGTTACAAACTACCTAGCTAGCAAGAAGTGGCTCTGTTCTGCCTTCTAAAGAGCTTTGTGGGGCAAAGATTCTTTGCTAAGACAAAGAATTTATTGGTACAGGTGAAAAGCCTGTTGGAGCCAAACCTCTATAAGCTACTCCTAGAATGAAAATAGAAAACAAAAAGCTGATGGATGACTTCTGTAAGGGGTGCTGTTTTTCTGAAAGTGTAGAAATCCTTGGGAATTTAAACTAAAACAATGGCAGAGCTCATTCTTCTCATGAGGCAGAACAAGCATAGCAATTAGAGCCAGAAGCTGGAAGTTAAGAAAATCTTCTTAACCAGAAACCCCATGGAAACATCCCTGGTAGTAGACAGCAGTGATGTTTGGATGAAGAGGTGAGCATCTGGCAAAGAATACATGCATAATAGAGACAATACATTTGGTGAAGACTGTGAGGTCAGTGGGGACTTGGTCTACCCTTCCTGTAGTAGCAGAGGTGTGAATTGCCCCCCACCACATATACACCTTGGGCACATGCATTTCCTACATGTGTCTACTGTTTCCAGTGATAGTAGGTACATTTGTAGGAGAGTGTGCACCAGTTTGAAAGTAGTAAATGTTTTATTGCTACTTTTCCAACCATGTCATTTTGTTAAATGCCTGTGCTTTATACTAATGGGGTCTGCAAATGGGGATTTGTAAATCCCTCCTGCCTTACCCAGTTTGGCCTCCACCAAAGCCTCCTTGGCTTTCTCTCTTCTCCCTGTGTCCACAACCCTCCACCACCCAAGATGACCAAGTGCAAACAGACACTATGAGAATGAAGGCAAAATTAGTTTTCGGTTCACTATGTGCACCAGTCAACTTCTCATAAGAGGTTGAAAACCCCAAATATTCTATGGGGAAACCAAGTTATTCTGTGGCTACAAATAGTACCCTCTTTGCTACGGGACAGAAGGAGGACTTGTTGGAACAGTGTGACTATTTCAGTATAATCTGTCCTTTCGATTAGGAGTAAATTTTTTTAAGTGCATGACCAGTTGGTCAAAGGTATCATCATTGCATAAATCATAAAGATTTAGCCTAGAGGAAAATTAGATGAGGCAAGAGAGATGTCCTCAATAATTGAAGATCAGTCATATGAGACAGATTAAACTGGTTCTTATTGACCAGCAGGGCAGAACTAGGAACTATGGGTAGAAGTTGCAGAAAAGAAGGTTTTAGATCAATTTAAAGAAACCTCTTCTTTATTAGAGCTATATAAAAGTCATATGAGTACTGGGTTCTACTTCACTTGAGGTCTTCAGGAAAAAGGCTAGGTGACCATCTGTCCAATAGGTCAGGAGGTGATGCTTGAAGTTATGTGCATGAAAAAGAAGCAGATAGTAGAGAAGCACAGAAGAAAATTAACAATTGGCTGAATGGGAAGTGGGTGATTAATCTGGGTCTCTGTAGTGCCTCAGGAAAGAATGAATTGGTGAAGGAAACAACATGAATATGAGATAGACTTTATCAGTTAACCTACAACACTTCACATGCCTCTTACATACAAAGGTTGTAGACCAAATGCTAGCAGAGATGGGGAGTTCAGAAGAAAAAAGTGGTCAATATGCATTTCTATAAGCCTGATATCCTTGTCAGTGAGGGAATAAGAATCAAGCTAAATAAATAATTTACCATCAATGTGGTACCTGACCTCCATGCCATTTTCATCCTCATTGAAGGTATTCAACCACATCACTGAAAATATCATGCTAAAAGACATGGGAGCAAGCCCACAGCCTTGCTTCACTTCATTGGTGACTGGGAAAGTGCTAGAGAATTGTCCATTATCCAGAACCTATCCAAGCATACTGATGAAATTTTATGGGCAACCAAATTTTGCTATGATCTTCCACAAGCCCTCATGACTAACAGCAACCAAGGCCTTGGTCAGATCAACAAAAGTTGTATACAAACCTCTGTTCCACTTCTGGCATTTCTGCTGGAGGTCAGGCAGTAAACACCATGTCGACCATTGTCTTTCGCTAACACAGTCCACTTCAAAAAAAATAATTTTTTTTGATTGTTCCGCTGTTCAGAAAGAGAATATTCCTAGGAAAAAACAACCAGGACTGGAGGGCTTGGAATATGATATTCTGGAGGGCAAGAGAGCTAGGATTACAACCAAGAATCACCTACCCAGCAAAACTAAGTATAATCCTTCTGGGGAAAAAAGGAATATTCGGTGAGATAGGGGACTTTCAAGCATTCTTGATGAAAAGACCAGAGCTGAATAGAGAAGTGACTTTCAAATACACGACTCAGGAGAAGCATAAAAAGGTAAACAGGAAAGGGAAATCATAAGGAACTAAATAAGGTTAAACTTTTTACATTCTAACATGGGAAGATGATATTTGTAACCCAGAAGACCTTTCTCATTATTAGAGTAGTTAGAAGGAGTATATATAGACAGAGGGCACGGGTATGAGTTGAATATGAAGGGATGATATCTAAAAAATAAAATTAAGGGGTAAGAGAGGAATGTTCTGGGAGAAAGAGAAAGGGTGAGTAGAATGGGGCAAATTAGTGACTATTTGAGAGGTGGACTAGTGGAATAGGTTAGGTACAAAAGACACAGTAGCCAATGACTACAGTAATCTACTGAATGATAAACCCAAAGAATCCAGCTTCTGGGATAAGAACTCACTATTTCACAAAAATTGCTGGGAAAACTAGAAAATAGTATGGCAGGAACTAGGCATAGACCAACTTCTTACACCATATAGCAAGATAAGGTTAAAATGGGTACATGATTTAGACATAAAGGGTGTTACCATAAGCAAATTAGGAGAACAGGAGAAAGTTTACCTGTCAAATTCTATGGAGAAGGAAAGAATTTATGACCCAACAAGAGATAGAGAACATCATGAAATGCAAAATGGATAATTTTGATTACATTAAATTAAAACAGTTTTGCATAAACAAAATTAATGCAACCAAGATTAGAAGGAATTCAGAAAGTCGGGGAACAATTTTTACAGCCAGTGTGTTTCTGATAAAGGCTTCATTTCTCAAATATAGAGAAATGAGTCAAATTTATAAGAATACAAGTCATTCCACGATTGAGAAATGGTCAAAGGATAGGCAGTTTTCAGATGAAGAAATTAAAAGCTATCTAAAGTCATATGAAAAAATACTCTAAATCACTATTGATTGGAGAAATGCAAATTAAAACAACTCTGAGGCACCACATCACACCTATCAGATTGGCTAACATGACAAAACAAAAAAGATGATAAATGTTGGAGAAGATATGGAAAAATTGGAACACTAACATATTGTTAGAGGAATTGTGAATTGATCCAACCATTTCAGAGAGCAATTTGGGACTATACCCCAGGGCTATTAAACTGTGCATACCCTTTGATTCAGCAATACCACTACTAGGTCTGTATCACAAAGAGACCATGAAAAAGGGAAAAGGACCCACATGAACAAAAATATTTATAGCAACTCTTTTTGTGGTGGCAAAGAATTGGAAATTGAGGGCATGCTCATCAGTTGGAGAATGGCTGAACAAGTTGTGGTATTTGAATGTGGAATACTATTATTTTATAAGAAATGACAAGCAGGCAGATTTCAGTAAAACCTGGAAAGACTTACATGAACTGATGCTGAGCGAAGTGAATAGAACCAAGAGAACATTGTACACAGTAACAGCAACATTGTGGTTTGATCACCTTTAGCTCTTCTCAGCAGTAGAATAATCTGAGACAATTCTAAAAAGATGCATGATGGAAAATGCTATCAACATCCAGAGAAAGAATTATGGAGTATGAATGCAGATCAAAGCATACCATTTTCTCTTTTTTGTTGTCTTTTTCTTTCTTATAGCTTTTCCTTTTTGTTCTGATTCTTCTTTCACAACATGACTAATGTGGAAATAAGTTTAATGTTATTGTATATGTATAGCCAATATCAGATTGCTTGGCATCTTGGAGAGGGGGATGGGGGGGAAGGGAAGCAGGGAAGGAAAAAAAATAAGGAATTCAAAATCTTATAATAGTGAATGCTGAAAACTATCTTTACATGTAATTGGGGAAAAGTACTATTAAGCAAGAAAAAAAGAAGAAATCCAAATTACCAGTATCAAAAATGAAAAAGATAGATACACCACCAATGACAGTGAAATTAAAGCAATTATTAGGAGCTATTTCAATTATATGCCAATAAATCTGACAATCTAAATGAAAAGGATAAATATATACAAAAATATAAATTACCCAAATTAACAGAAGTAGAAATAGAATACTTAAGTAACCCTATATTAGAGAAAAAAATTCAACAAGCCATTAATGAGCACTCTAAGAAAAAAATCTCCAGAGCTAGATGGATTCACAAATGAATTTTACCAAATATTTAAAAAACAATTCATTTTGATACTATATAACTTGTTTGGAAAAATAGGCAAAGAAAGAGTCCTACCAAATTCCTTTTACAACACAAATATGGTGCTGATACAGAAAACATGAAGAGCAAAAATAGAGAAAGAAAACTACACATCAATTTCCCTAATTGATGCAAAAATTTTAAATAAAATTTAGTAAGGAGATTACAGGAATATATCACAAAAATCACACTATGACCAGGTGGGATTTATACTAGGAATGCAGGGCTGGTTCAATATCAGGAAAGCTATCAGCATAATTGACCATATCAATTAAGATAAAAAACAGAAATCGTACAATTATCTCAATAGATGCAGAAAAGGCTTTTGACAAAATACAACACCCATTCATATTAGAAACACTAGAAAGCACAGAAATAAATGAAGCTTCTCTTAAAATGATAAGTAGTATCTATGTAAAACCATCAGTAAGTATGGTTAATATAGAAATGTTTTGCCTTCTCAATGGGTGGGGGAGGGAAAGGAGAGAACAGAAAAAATTTGGAACTCAAAATTTTGTTTTAAATGTAAAAAACATAAATACCAAATTTATTTTTAAAAAATATCCTGTGTTTGCATCTGGTAGAATTCTCCCTGAGGACAGAGATTTTCCTTTTTGTCTCTGTATTCCCTATAAGCCTGGTTGCTAATCAACTTTCATTGAATTGAATTTGTTCAGATATTATTTGCAGGGCTCTTTGCAAGGCTATATTACAAAATCTGGTGATTCGTTCTTCTTTCTTGCTCATTTCCTATAGACCCAGATAGCAGTGGAGCAGACTTAAAGGAGTCAGAACTCAAAATTGTCCTCATGGGGAAAACAGAGGCTGGGAAAAATGCAACAGGAAACACCTTTCTGGCTAGCACAGAATTTGAGCCCATGTTTTCAGGAAGGTCAGTCACTAAAGTCTGCAGGAAATCCAGCACCAGGTGGAATGGGAGAGATATTTCTTTTGTTGATACTCCAGGCATTTTTGGCACTAATAGCGCAGAGCCAGAAAATTTGAAAGAAATTGTTCATTTCAATCACGACACTCTCCAGGATCACATGCTCTTTTCCTGGTGTTGTAAGTGGCTCATTTTATTCACAAGGAGAAGGCAACCATTGAATGTTTTGTTTTTAATATTCTAAGAGCTAAAGCAGTGAAGTTTTTTATCATTATATTCACTGGGAAAGACAGACTAGGAGAAAAAAGTAGAGGGAATTACTTAGGAAACAGGTTTCAGAGCTAATGACCATGTTTGGGAACGTGGGCAAGATAATGATGGCACCCACTACATCAACAATATATATGAACCTGTGGAAGTGCTGTTTCAGAAGGACATGGAGGCATATCAGCAACACTGGAAGGAGACAGAGACAGAGAGAGACAGAGAGACAGAGAGAAGAAATCATCAGAAGTCTGAGAAGTCAAAGCAAGAGTTGGAGAGAGAAAATAAACCACATAAGGAGCAAAAGGGAGAACATGAGAAGCAAAAGGAAGCATATAAGAAGCTATAGCAGAACTATGATGATAAGAAGAAAAAAGAGTAAGAAGAGGCGAGATCCTGGATATATTACCATGGTGCCTGGAGAGAGGACACAAATGGTCAGAGTATACTTCGGGAAGCTCTGCAGTTGATTTTGGCCAGTGTTACATCAATTACTTTGCCTGGGTTTCTCAAGATTTTCTGACAACCAGAATTCTTTCATATCTAGCTTCCACTCTAGGCTGTATTCATAAAGACATAGAATTCATAAAGAATGCAGAGCCCAGTGGCAAGAAGCCACTACAAACCATTTATTCCTGATCCTCATTTTTCTACCTGGATCCCAAGTCTGACCTAGTGTTACTGCATCATTAATACCATCCTAACCAAGAAGTTTGAGTGGGGAAAAAATGAAATAATATATAAGACCTGAGAATTTAAGGCTGCCTAGAAGAAGCAGAGAGATGAAAGATAAGCTATGCAGACGTTGGGATTTTTTAATAGAATTTTGGAAAACTTTCCAATATAAGCCATTCCTTATTTTTGAAGCATCCTTTACAATTTACTGTCTCTGTTAGTTTAAGAACTGTAAAATGTACTCAAACTATTGCATTTGATAAAAAGTAGAAAAATTGAAGAGACTGAATAACTTGCCTTGTCCTCATTAGAAAAGATAGACACCCTCTTCTTTGAGCTACTTACAATTTCTACTTATTCTTCTGACCTACTTCTTTGGGTATTTTATATTTCTGAAAGTTTTTCTCTATGTCTTTTGTGTTCTCAGTTTTTCTAGTATATAACTAAATGTAATATGTTCTGATTTTTTTTTTATTTCTTCTGGTTTTGCTATGATTTCACCTTGTTCATTTGCTATTTGGTTCATTTGACATTCTGCTCTCTTCCTTTTTTATCAGATTCACTAAAGGTTTATCCATTTTATTAATCTTTTCAAAGAGCCCAGATTTCAGTTTTATCATGTGTAGGGATTTTTTCTTTCCAATTTATATGTACCCCATCTGATTTAATATCTCTTCTTTTGTACTTTTGTACTTATTTTAGCTTCATTTATTTGTTGATTTTCTAATTGTAAAAAAATCTATATTCTATTTTGTAATCTTCTCTTTTTCTATTTTGGTTAAGTAAGGTTTTTAGGATGCTTTTCCACACCAAGGAATGCTTTAGTTGCATTCTAGAAATTGTCATAGGTATTTTATCATTATAATTTTCTTTCACATAGTTAGTAATTATTATGTTCTTTTTTTTTTTTCCCCGTAGGCAATTGGAGTTAAGGGACTTGCCCAGGGTCACACAGCTAGTAAGTGTCAAGTGTTTGGTCTGAGGCTGGGTATGAACTCAGGTCCTCCTCACTTCAGGGCCCATGCTGTATCCACTCCGCCACCTAGCTGCCCCTCTATGCTATGTTCTTTGACCAACCTTTGATTTCAGACATCATTGTTAAGTCTCCATGTGGATCTTCTGGTATCTTCTGATTGTGGTCCCTGAATCGTTTTTTAAATTTTTATTTGCATCATGGTCTGCAAATGATGTATTAACTATTTATGCCTTTTGACATTTGTTTCCAATATCTTTTCCCCTACTTTATGAAAGATTCACAGAGTACAAAGAATATGTATATTCTTTTGCTGTTCCATTCAGAAGATGCCATAAGTCTCTTAAATCTAGTCTCTCCAGAAATTTGTTCAATTCTGTATTTTGACTTTTCTTTATCTTTCAGTTAGGTTTATACAAAACTGACAGAGGGATACTGAATTCTCCTGTCACATATGTGTCACTGCCTATGTCTTTTTGTAGATCAGATAATGTTTGCTTTATGAATATGGATGCTAAGGCAAATGGAGAATACATTTTTTTCTTTGACTGATGTTGGGTTGTTTTCTGTGGTTCTTTTTGGCATAATAGAGTTTCCTTTTTCTTGTTGTTGTGCAGTCATTTCCATCATGTCCAGCTTTTCATGATTCCATTTGGTGTTTTCTTGGCAAAGATACTGATATGGTTTGCCATTTCCTTCTCTAGTTCATTGGACAGATGAGGAAATTGAGCCAAACACAGATTAAGTGACTTGCTTAGGGTCACATAGCAAGTAAGAGTCTAAGGCTGGATTTGAACTCAGGTCTTTCTGGTTCCAGGTCCAGCACTCTATCCACTGGGCCACCTAGCTGCCCCACATTTTCCATATTAAAGTCAAAAGTTTGAAAAAATAGAAGACAATGTGAGGTATCTCATCCAAGATAAAAAATAAAATTTATATGTTAAGAAAAAGAATGGAGTAGGAAAAAAGGAAAGAGAACTGCTGATTATGATGTGGATGGGATTTGCACTGGACCCCAGCAAGAACCCCAAGTTCCTGAACCAAGCCTCTGCATTTGCCTGAGGCTCCCAGCCCATCCCAGTAAAATGCTTTTAACTGCCTTTTCATTGTGGCCCTCATAGTCTGCACCTGGCCCCACCCCAGACTACTTGGCCACTCCTAGATCACATCCAAATCTTCCCACAGTCTTCCTGTATAAAAGGTCCATCTTGCTGCCATTAAATTGCTCAGATTCTTAAAATCTGGCCAAAGCACAGACTCATTAGGAATCTTGCCCACCTCAACAAGTGTTTTAGTAAACCTTGTCTCTGACTAGAAGAAGGGTTGAGTTGAATTCTTTTGAGGCAGAAGCCTGGCCTTTTGCCCTTGAATTTCAGGGTTCCCAGTACCCCTAAACCACAACAATTGGAGACAACTTTTTCAAGAATTTCAGCCACCAAGTAGAAGAGTGCCAGTTGGGATGACAGGATTCGAGTGAGGGTTTGGACTGTTTTATATTGATGCCACAGTTAACTTTCTGCCTGAAACTGCTCAAATCCCATATGAAAGCTGTTTCTTTATAAGCATTTTTTTTAAGCAAAGTTCTTCTCCTATTCCTTTTGGGCATCTACAGTTTCATCTGTTAACAGTTGCTATATCTTACATTCCTTAATAGTTGAATCTTTTCTTTTACACAAAAATCCCTTTATTTTCTTTTTCATCACAAAACTGCTCCATGTGAAAAGGGCCTTTAAGGGTCGATGTAGCTTACAGGGTAAGAGAAAGAGGAAGGCTCACTTATCAGAAGGTTTTAGAACAGAGGTGGGGAACCTGTAGTCTTAAGGCCATAGGTGGCCTTCTCGGTCCTTGGGTTCGGCCTTTTGACTATAAAACTTGGACTCAGTCAAAAGACCGAACCTAAGGACCTAGAAGGCCAGATGTGGCCTCAAGGCCACAGGTTTACCAATCCTTTTTAGTGAAAAAGGAGCTTGAAAATAATGGGCAGGTGAGACAGAATATGAGTCATTCCCCAACTGACAAATGGTCAAAGGATATGAATAGGTAGTTTTCCAATAAAGAAAGCAAAACAATCTATAGTCATAAGAAAAAATGCTCTAAATCATTATTAATTAGAGAAATGTAAATTTAAACAACCTTGGGATATCATTTTACAGTTATTAGATTGGCTAAAATGATTGAAGGGGAAAGTGACAAATGTTGGAAGGAATGTGAAAAAATAGGGACACTGATTGATTGTTGGTGGAATTGTGAGCTAATCCAAACATTCTGGAGAGTAATCTGGAATTATGCCTAAAGAGTTCTGAAACTACTTATACCTTTTGACCTAGCAATATCACTACTGGGTCTATTTCCAAAGAAAATTATGGAAAAAAGAAAGAGACCTATATGTTTTAAAATGTTTCTAGCAGCTCCCTTGCTGATGACAAAGAACTAGAAATTGCAGGGATGCCCATCAATTGGGGAACGGCTGAACAAGTTGTGGCATATGATTAGAATGGGATACTACTGTGCTGTAAGAAATGATGAGCAGGATGCTCTCAGAAAAACCTGGAAAGACTTGTGTGAAATAATGGAGAGTGAGATAAGCAGAACCAAGAGAACATCATATACAGTGATAACAATATTGTTTTAAGAACAACTTTGAACAAATAAGTCATTGTGACTATTATAAATGCTCAAATGAACTACAAAGATCAGATGAAAAAAGATGCTATCTGCATCCAGGGAAAGAACTGATAAATAGAAGCCTGTATAGAATGATTTACATACATATATACATATTTCTACATAATGACAGCTATCTCTAGGATGGGGGGGGGAGGTTAAGAACAAAAAGAAAAATAACTTATATGATAAATTTATTATGTATTTAAAAGGAATAGCAAGTTGTACATAATAGATTTGCAGTTTCATGTGCAATTTTTAAATTTTACTCTGTTATGGAAATGCTTGTTTTATTCTATAAATTAAAAATAAGTAAAACATTTTTAAAAGGTTAAAAAAAAAGAAAATAATGGCCAAGTGAGCAAGCAGGAAAATAAGAGGTAGGGAGGTAGGTACCAAGGGAGACAGAGAGAGAGAGAGAGATGGGAAGTGAGCAAAGGTCTAATTAATCCACAGATCTAATCATTAAGAGCTGGTTACATGTTAGTCCAGAGGAGTGATTTATGCCCAGTTAAGATCTCTTTTTCCTGGTTCCTCTGCTTAAGGACCCTATTGGCTCAAAAGAGCTCAGCAAGGCAGGAGCACCCCCAGTCAGTGACCTTGGACGTCTCCTTTAAATCTCCCCATTTTCAGGAAATGGGCTAGCCCTAGGTCAGATAACTTTCATTTTCCAGCAGTTTTTTTGTTTTCCAATCTGCCTTCTGCTCCTCAAATATAACCAGGCTCCAGGCACACCCCACACCAGTAATGACCCCAAAGCTCAGCTCTGTGATGAGGAGGGAGATAGAAGCCGGTATATTTTGGTAAAGCCACAGTGCCCGGATTGGCCAGGTGAGGGGTTGGCAGCACCTCTTCTGGACAGTGGGCTCTGTGCTCTGTCCAGGGGCTGACCTGCCCCTCTGAGGCAGTCTGCTTTGTTTTTCTGCATGCTTAAAAGCTTTGCTTTGACGCCTGTTGAGTCAGGGTGAAGTATATGTGTGATGACTGAGTCCCCACTCCCTCCAAAAGCCCCATCTGTATAGAATAACTTTATATACTTAAATATATGTGTGTTTGCGTGTGTGTGTATTTACGTGTATATTTTTATTCATTTCTGTCTAATATTAGCCATCTCTGGGGAAGTGGGGATTGGGAGAAGAAAGAAAGAAAAGGGAAAAAAAGAAATGTACATGATAACATCATTATATATTTAAAAGGAATAGCAAGTTGTACACAATAGATTTACATTTCCATGTGCAGTCATCTATTTTATTATACTATGCTATGGAAATGCTTGTTTTATTCCATAAATGAAATTTTAAAAAAAATAAGAAAGAATAATTCTGAAGTCTGGACAAAATGGCATAGCTTTCCACTGGGGAAAGTTCTCTGCAGTCATGGAGAGCTTTAGGGCACTGGCTGTTCCCAACATAGCCCTGAACAAAAGAAGAGAGGGGTGGGGAGGAGGCAATCACGCATCAAAGACAGACTGAGCTCATTTCATAATCTTGTTGCACTCCACAGTGAGCCAGCTAAGAGTAGCCAACCATGACTGCTGTGATACTCACAAAGAACCCCTGAAATGATAGGGGAGGGCCATGTCATGGAGCTGGAAGGGCCCTGCAGAAGCAGCTATGTGGGGCTGGATGGCTCCATTTCTCCAACATAAGAAGTGTGCGTGCGTGTGTGTGTGTGTGTGTGTGTGTGTGTGTGTACGCGTGTGTGCGTGTGTGTGTGTAGAGAGGGGAAAGACTTGGAGAAGAAGGCTCTGGGCAGCCATCAGGAAGGTCTGGGAAAGGATAGGGAGCCAGAGCTGGCTCTTCTTACACTGAACTTGAAGGCCTCCTTTCTTACTCTCCCCCTCCTCTATTGGGTGAAGATGACTTTTAGGTCTTCTCTCTGGGAATTCTGTGACTGTATTGTCATCTCCCCAGCGGGGTTACCATCCCAATGAAACTGATGTCTAAGAAATTTATCTTTGGTACTCCCTACCTCCCCTTTCTGGACTTTTCTCCGTGAACTTTGGCCAGGAAAGCATCCCTTCTTCACTAGGAACCCAGGGACCCAATGCTGCTCCATTTCTCCTGTCAGAGAGTAAAGTCATCTAAAAAACTCACACATAACTGCTACAAAAGTGTTATCTTTATAGTGTATTATCATCCTGCCTATAAACCATTTCTCCTCTAAAAGAGGATCTCAGGGAGGAGGCAATGCTTAACTCAAAGGAATGCCCTACCACACAGAGAATTTCACGAAGAGGAAGGGAGATGTGAGGAGAAGAGGTTTGCTTGGTTGCCTTCCTCCACCCTGGATAAAATGCTTCATTTTATTACTGATCACCTGGCTGGTCTGATTTTTTGTACAAGTTAACAGTATGCGTGAGCAAGACTCATTTCCAGATCGCCATTTCCAGTAGGCTACTTGCACATGTACCTGGAAGTCAAGCAAATGTTTAAACATTGTATTGCAAATCTGCTCTGAAATTACTAAAGTCTTCATAGGAATGTGATGAGTTATGAGAGAAATATCCCCTCTCGGAGTTCCTGTTGTGGGTAATTGCTATCAAATACATATTTACCACAAGGCAGATATTACAGAGGTCAAAAACCTAAGTTTTATTACTATACACAAGCATAGATTCCGGCCTCAAAGAACTCCTGAACCTCGATTAGGACTCTAATAATGCTTCTTATAGCCAAAATTATCTCAGACTGTCAGAAAAAGAATTCTGTTTCATTTTGCAATCTGGTACATTTGCTCTTAGGCCATGAAATTCAAAGAGAACATAGATTGCTAATCTCATACTTCCTTCAATGTTAAAAAAGTTGAACAAACTTAGCTACTTGTCACAAATCTGTGTGTTTTGGTCTTAGAATGCTGCACTATGTGTAAGCAATGAGGGTCATTTTATATTTAGCCTCACCCAAAAGGGGGAAATGAAAGGCAGTGTGGAACAGTGGCCTCAGAGAAAGGGCACAAGGGAACAAGGAGACAAGGAATTCTGGCAGAAGGACACCAGACCCATCTCTGCCATAGACTGACTATATGACCCTGGGCAAGTCACTTCACTTCTCAGTGCCCCAGGAAATGTGCTAAAGCTATAAACTGCAGAGCAGGTGCTGACTTGCACTGACAGAAGGAATTTCCTCACCAGCAAATCTCTAACCCCAGTGGAAACCACTGATCCAGTTAAAAAATACAAGGGGAAGGTGGCAAGCGCCAGCCAGTGTCAAAACATCCCCCCGTGATGTCCTTGGTCCTCTTTGAGAAAGCAGGATGAACAACAACAAAGCCAGAAGTCTTTCCCATGATGGAGACAGAACAAAGAGTTAAAGTTCTGAGGGCTTTAAAACCTCAGGCTGCCCCTTCTTCTAGATTGGGGGAGGGGAACCAGAGGCAGGGCACTCAGGGCTGGCCAGAGGCTCAGCAGCAGCTCTTGGTAGGCAAAGCCTGACCCTGGAGCAGGGAGACTGAGAGAAGGGAATGGGACCAGGACGCGGCCTGGAGGAGGTGGCTAAATGTCAGGTGGCGGCAACACTTGAAGCCAGCCACAGCTGCCTGCTCAGCCAGTTCTCTGCCTCACCAAGCTGCCTCTCCAGATGGGGTTTTGTACATGTAAGAGAGGGAGGCTTCCGTTCCTCCACCCTCAGCTCAGTGGAAGTAATCATTGGATGTAATCACAGATATCTAGGTTTCACTGTGTTATAAATTACTTAACATATTATGCCCTTTGAGATTATTTGTTGAAGAAGTGTAAACACCTTTTTTGCTGACATTACCGAGTTACGGTAAAGAAGGACTCAGAGTCCTCAATCGAGGACATTTATTTTTACCTCTAAAGCAAATAAAAGAGATAGGAGGGTAGACGTTTCCCAGTAAAGTTATACTATCTGCTTGTCAATATTTTAAGTACTTTTGGACATGTAGAAGGAATTTAGTAAAATGATGAAAATTCTTAGAAAATTCTTGTGTCAATCAGGAGACACACCCGGTCCTTCCAGTGTCAACTGCTTAAGACTGCCAACAGTTTGGCAGCAGAAGCCAGGCCTGTCTGAGATCACTTCATGGAGTATGCCTCATGAAGGGATGAAAGATTAATCCCTATAATTCACAACCCCTATTCCCTCCTCCTCCTCCTCCTCACTCGGGGCCAAGCTTTCTGTTGTAGAGCAGCAGACACTCTATCCAGCAGCTGGAGAGTCAGTTCAAGAGAATTCCAGAGACATTTGAGGGAGCAGAGACACAGTCTCTTCAGGGAGACATAGAGAGAGTGAAGCCATAGACCCGGAGCCAAAACAGATTCAGGGAGTGGGATCTTTGACAGCTAAAACAAGAACCAGCTAGCAAGTCAAGATGACTGTCAAGAGTGGGATGGTGAGGAAGGGGAGACTCCACGAGGCCAAGTGAGGAATCAGTCCAGCAGAGATGCTGAACCCAGGATAAAATGTCTGCAGGGCTCTATAAAGAAAGGCACAGTGGGTAGGTGGTGCAGTGGATTCAGTGGAAGCAGGAAAACTGACTTTCTTGAATTCTAATCTGGCACTTATTAGCTGTGACACCCTGGGCTAGCCACTTCACCCCATTGCCCTCAGCTTCCTCATCTGTAAAATGAGCTGGAGAAGGAAATGGCAAACCACTCCAGTATCTTTGCCAAGAAAACCCCAGATGAGGCCATGAAGACTTAGATGCCATTGAACAATAACAACGTAAGGGGAGGAGAGGAAGGACATTCAAGTAGGAGTTGGCCTGTTTAGGCTTTGTCCAGCCTCACCTTCTAACATCACTCCCTCAGTGATTCCTGGCCAATGATCCAAAATTCCTGTCTCCAAGAAGCCCCAACAGAGCAATGATACCACATTTTTGTGGTATAGGGGTATAGAAGGCTATACTGAGGGTCTGCCCCCTTCTTTTCTGCAGCATTGATGAAACCCCCTCTTACCTGCATCCAGGGATGCAGTACTGCCACTATATTAGCCAAGGGAGCTCCTGTATTTCAGGTAAATTGACTTTGGCCATAACTGAATAAAAAGAGTTTTCCCTCTCCCATAGCTTTAAAAAGCAACATCTCGAAAATGGCTATACCTTTGTCCCTCAAACCCTTTCTAAGAAGCAGCTGGCTCAGTTATCCTTGAGAAAGGAATCCTAACATTTAGGAGGGAACTGAACCACTTTCCTGGGCTGTCTAGAGCCTTTTCAGGGAGCAGAAACCTCAAAGGCCTAGGAAACTGTCTACAGGGTATGGAATAAAGGAGGGCTGCAGAAGGTCAATTTGGCCTAACTCTAAAAATTGTCCATCTGTCTAGGGCAGGGAGAGTTCATGGAGGCTAGTTCTGAGAGAGAGCCCTCCCCCTACTCAGTGCACTGCTGATTATCAAAGATGCAGCTTCTCAGAGCTGGGACACATAATTCTGATTGTCATGGGTATGATGGTGGAAGGGGTGCTTTAAAAGGCCTTCATCAATGCCAGCTGCCCAAGGGTAGGACAGCAGGGGCAGAGCCCAGGGAATATGATGAGAGTGGGCCCAGGCTCCAACCTGCTGTGCAATCAAATGAGTGGCTGGCTCAGAAGCAATGGTGCAGCAGGGCCCATAAGGAAGAAGACTCTCCGGTCAGGGCTTAGATGGTGGCTGTCCCAGTGGGGCTCATTGTTGACATCACAAAGCCACATCCCAAAGAAGAATCCCTTGCTGCCAGGGTAAATCTCAGGCTTTGAGGTAGGGGAAGAAGACCAAGGTCATCACCTGGCTAGTCAGAGGCAGGTTGACAATCTCCTGGAATCATGTCATACTCGGTCAGGGCTTAGATGGTGGCTGTCCCAGTGGGGCTCATTGTTGACATCACAAAGCCACATCCCAAAGAAGAATCCCTTGCTGCCAGGGTAAATCTCAGGCTTTGAGGTAGGGGAAGAAGACCAAGGTCATCACCTGGCTAGTCAGAGGCAGGTTGACAATCTCCTGGAATCATGTCATACTCATCTTTCAAAGGCAGAGCTGCTCCAGTTCAGATGCCTAGCAGCCCCTCATCTACTGAGTCCTCCATTCCCCTCCATCAAACACCATGACTCATGCGGATGGGCCTTCAGGGCAGCAGTTGGAACAGCCTGAGCCTGCAGGGAATCCTGGCTCTCAGCCCAGAGCAGCTCACCTCAGAATTCCATGGCTCCGGAGTCTGGATGCAGAGACTGGGGTGGTTTGGAACAACCAAGTTCTTTTGGAGGCTACTTTCATTTTGCTTAAAGTGATGGCCAGCTTCTCAGAAACCATTAGTCAGAGCCAAGGAACACCTGATCAGGCAATGCTAGGACTCTCTCTGCCAGCTCCCCATAGGCTGGGGTCTTAATGCATCAAGCACTAAGCCAAGGCCAGGGTTCAAGGCTGATTCCACCAAAGACAGCCTCCTTGCCCTTTCAAGTCAACTCAACTCAGCCTTTGTATCTCCCCTCACACTAGAAGCAACTAAGTGGTACAGTGGCTGAGCCTGGAGTCAGGAAGACCTGAGTTCTAATTCAGCCTCAGACACTACCTAGCTGTGTGACACCAGCCAAGTCACTGGCCCTCTGGTTGCCTCAATTCTCTCAACTGTCAAATGGGGATAATAATAGCACCTACCTACCAGGGTAGTTGTGAGAACCAAGTGAGATGATATTTGTAAAGTGCTTTGCAAACCTGCTAGTGGCACATGAATACTTATTCCCCTCAACCACACTGGTCCTGATTACTCTCTAGCTCTGCCTCTGCCCTCTGACCTAGCTTGTTCCTAAGATTCTCTCTAAGCAGAACAACTCACTCCCTGAAGCCTGGTTCCTTTGTTGCCTCCATAAAAGAATGGTGTCTTTCCATCTCAGAACAGTCACTACCTTCTGCGGGGTTCCTGGCTAACAGAGACTGGGGGACCTTGGTCCCTGAAGAATGGGGCACTTAAGATTGGAGTCTGCTAGAAAGTGAGTTCTCTGATTACTGCTCTAGACCTCAATTTTCTTTCCTTAGGGAAATGGCAGGGAAAGAACTTCCAAGCAGCGTGACCTTGGAGACTGCAATGGAGATCCCAGCTCTTGGTCGACCCTTACATCTGGGGACACTGTATGACTGCCGCTCAGATACCTTCATCCCTGGTAATCACTCTGTGGAATGCAAGGCGTTGTTCCAGATGTCAGGAGAGGGCAGTGTTAGAAAAGAGTTCTTTCTAGGTGAAAAATGATCAGTGTAAGCAAGTCAGATTCAGAGAAAGTCTCAGGGACTAGAATGTGTCACCTTCTCTTTTCTCCCAGTTAGAACCCACCAAGATCACTTACTTCTGATGGGAGATGCTAGATGATGGCAAATCCCAGCCAGGAGTGAGGAGTGAAGTCTGAAGAGGGCAGGGTAAGGAGGGGCTCATTCATCCTGGAAGGGTGGAGGTCAAAAAGAGAAGTAATCTTTGAAAGCTCTAATAAAAAGAAGACCAAGTTTTTTAAAAACACTTTTAGCCAGAGAGAGAGTCAGAGCCTTAATTCAAGCAGACACAGTGTTGGGAGGTGGAGAGGACACACACACACACACACACACACACACATACACACACACACCCTACATCCAAGGTGTTTGTGCATGTGAACCAATCTGGTTAAAATAAAGTTGAAGGGCAGCCTTGAAGGAGAAATAAGACCTGATGGTTCAGAATGAGGGGTTGGCAGAAGGTGGAAGGACAGGCAATCCCATCACCTTCCCTTGAGAAGGGTGAGAGTTACAGGTTGTTTGAATATACATTGACTTTTGATCTTTACCAATAGCTAGAAGAGAGGCAGCTGGTGCCTCAGTCAATTGAGCACAAGGGCCTGGAGTCAGCAAGACCAGAGTTCAAATTCAGCTTCAGACACTTCCTAGCTGAGTGACCCTGGGCAAGTCACTTAACCTCTGATTGCCTGACAAAAGGATCATATGGAAAAGGAAAAGTCAATCACTCCAGTATGTTTGCCCAGAAAACTCCATCCATAGCCATGGTCCACAGGGTCAGGAAGAGTCAGAAACTCCTGAACAACAAGAACTATCTAGAAGAGCCACTTAATTGTATCCCACTCATTGCCTTCCTGAGTCACATCCCAGGAGCCAGTTAGTAGTATGCAGCTGGGTGGTTCAGTGGATGGACCTGAACAGACTGGCCCTGAAATCAGAAAGACTTCAATCCAAATCCAGGCTTAGGCACACGCTAGCTACGAAACCCTAAGCAAGTCACTTAACTCTGTTTGCTTTAGTTTCCTCATCTACCAAATAAGGATGATAATAAAAGTACCTGCCTCCTAGGGTTGTTCTGAGGATCAAATGAGATGATATTTGCAAAGTGCTTTGAAAATATTTATAATTTTTAATTTAATTTTTTCCAATCACATATAAAAACATGCAATTTTTGAAACAAACTTTAACGTTCACTTTCAAAAATTTTTCATGCCAAATTCTCTTCCTCTCTCCCCTCTCACTTCATTGGAAAGGCAAGAAATTTTACCTAGGTTAAACATGGGCAGTCATGCAAAAGGTATTTCTGTAGTCATGCTGTAAAAGAAAATATACAAAACACACATATGCAAAAAAAGTTTAAAAAAACTCTCTTCATTCATACTCCATCAGTCCTTTCACTGGAGGTTGATAGCATGCTTCACCAAAAGTCCTTCAGAATTGCCTTAGATCATTGCACTGCTGAGAATAGCTAAGTCATTCACAGTTGATCATCTTACAATATTGCCGTTAATTGTGTACGCTGTTCTCCTGGTTCTGCTCCCTTCACTTTGGGCCAGTTCATGTAAGTCTTTCCAGGTATTTCTGAAAGCATCCTGCTCCTTATTTCTTATAGCACAGTAGTTTTCCAGCACAATCATATCTTACGACTTGCTCAGCCATTCCTCAATACTCTGCAAATATTAAGGTACTATATTAATGCTAGGGAGTAAGATTATCGTTAGCTAGCAGCATAGAATGTCTCACCACAAGGGGCCTGGCCAAGACAACCCAGAAGGAGCTGTACTTCCTCAGAGGCATAACTACTCCTTTTCTGTCTCAGAGAATGTTCCAGAGATCATACCCTCAGCTAACACTGCCAAACCTGCTTTGTACATGCAATATATCTCCTACACCCATCAAGAACTGATGTCACTCTGGATGACCTCCTGTTCTCTATCTAGTTCAGACAATGTGTTAGGCTACTCCTATAGTCAGAAGACCAGGGCTCTGCTTTGATACTTGCTAGCTCTATGTTCTCCAAAAAGTTAACCAACACCTCTCTGAATCTCAGTTTATTTGTCTGGAAGATGGGGCTAATGATGATAGCACTACTTACTTCATAGAACTGTTGGGAGCAAAGTGCTTTGTAAACCTTGTGACCCCTATATCACATAGGCATTTCTTTAAGCAGCAGTCCCCAGGCTGGGAGGAGGAGAGGCTTCCCTATTTGGGGAAGGAACAGAAGGACTCAGAGTAGGGAGGTGTGTACTGGGGCCCAGGGGTGGGAAGAAGGAGGATCCAGATTCAGGGGTTCAGAGTAGGGAGAGGCTTTGTAAGGGTTCCCCCTTCAGTCATAGAAGGCTCAGGGGAGCAAGGAAGTTGCAGAGGCCTAGAGAAGTTCTTGCCAGGTCAGGAGTAGGATTTTCTCCACCTCTGCCATCTGTGCCTCTTGCCCTACTTACCCTCCTTCCACAAGCTGCTCCCAGGCCCAGCTGTCCCTGCTGGAAAGGACACCCTAAAGTGACAGGCTGTGGTCCCTCTGCAATCTGCCATTTACTCCCTAATGTCTCTGTCCCATTCTAGGCATCACTTTATGGGACAAGGAGACCCTTGAGAGAAATGTGACCACAGAAGAGCAATGCAAGACTGACTTTGACATCCTCACCTCTGATTCTATTGATGAAAAGACCAAGGCCATGAATATCTCTGCAGAGCTGAAAGCAAGTGTCTTGGGGGGCCTGGTTAAAATAGGAGGTTCTGCCAAATATTTATGTGACACCAAGACATCCCAACGGCAAGCTCGGGTCACTCTCAAGTACAGTATGACTACCCAGTATTCCCACCTCACCATGAACCACCTGGGGTATCAGAATATTGCTTACCATGATGTGTTTGATAAAGGGACAGCCACCCACGTGGTCACAGCTGTGCTCTATGGGGCCCAGGCTTTCTTTGTGTTTGATCAGAAAGTTTCCACCAATGAAAACGTTAAGGATATAGAAGGCACCTTGAAGAATAAAGTAAAGAAGATTCCCCAAGTATCAGGAAAAGCAGGGGGAAAGATGAAAATGGAGCACAGTAAGAAAAAATCAACCAAGGAATTTAGGTGTAAGTTTTATGGGGATTTTGTTCTTCAGACCAATCTGATGACTTATAAAGATGCAGTAGAAGCGTATGCCTCCCTTCCTAAGCTGCTTAGGGGCCGAGGGGTGCCCCTCCAAGTCTGGCTGTACCCTCTGGAGAAGCTGAGCTCCAAGGCTGCCAGGCTGGCTAGAGGAATCAGCATTAGCTTGGTATGCAATGCCCAGGACACTCTGGAGAAGTTATCTGAGTGTGACAAGAGGTGTAATGACATGCTGGAGGCACCAGAGCTCTCAGTCTTTCCTGCAATCATGGAAAAGGTCAGCTTATTCCAAGAGCTAAATAAGCAGCACAGACAGCTTTTACAGAAGGAAATAGCCAAGGCCTTACCCCTGATCAGGACAGGCAGAGCAGAGGAGGATGAGCTGACCAGTATTTTAATTAGGGAGAGCCAGTCCCCATTCAGCACTAACAGGCTCTCACAGTTCCTGGATCAGAAGCTCCAGGAGATGAAGGTGCTAAAGTCCTACCTCACCCTTCTGAAGGAGGTGCCAGTGATAGCCAACCAGAATGAGGTGGACGATGTGGTAATAGGCTCTCCCCATAGATTTGTCCTGGTGTTTGCACTCACCTCTTTGCAAGAGGAGCCCTACTTAGCAGACTGGAAACAGTGGCTGCGGAATCCAGCATCATTCAGTCCTGACTGTGAGCAAAAGACATATTCCTCATGGGTCAAGGACAGAGAGACAAGGAGAAAAGCAAGACAATTGGCAGAATCCTTTTCAACCTTTGCCAAGGCCAATCATTCCACTGAGAAGACTCACTTCATTGTGGCATCTGTCCCAGAACAGGAGAACAAGGGGGTCTCCATTTACCTCTATGAAAAGGGACTGCAGGTCAGCACCAACTTTGAGCTACCAGTCAAACCTCCCCCTCCCCAGATTGGTGAGGTCACACATGACTGTGTAGAGCTCACTGTGACCTCAGCATCTAGGCAGGAGGAGAGGATCACTGGCTATCAGGTTGAGTACCAAGTTGTAGGGCAAGAGGACTGGACCGCCATCCCTGTGTCTGGAAAGCCAGAGGTATTCAAAGTGAGGGGCCTACAGCCTAGCACAGAGTATCTCTTCCGGTTTGCTGAGGTGTGTGAGCCAGGGCTGAGTGAGAGCAGTGACGTGAGCCTCGTTGTGAGGACACTTCCCCTGACCTGGCCTCCTGGGAAGCCAGAAGCTGTTGTGGTGGGACCACAGTCTGTGACCCTGCACTGGGACGGTCCAAGGGTTGTTGGAGCAGGAGTCAAGATCAAGGACTATAGAATAGAGTACAGAGAAGAGAGTGAGGCTGTGGGTGAGGAGGGGGAAGGAGAATGGCACGAACAGAGAACAGGAAATGAGGGGACATACTGTGATGTCGATGGACTGACCCCTCAGACTGTGTACAGGTTCCGAGTTTCTGCCGTGTGTGATGGTGGCCGGACCAGTGACAGCAGTGACAAGAGTGACCCAGTGAGGACCCTCCCTACCACAGAAGAAGCTACAGTCTCTGGTAAGGGGCTTTTAGCAATTACATTCCATCAGGATGTTTCTCATCACTGGAATATTTGAAGTGTTGCAGGGGTTGATTAGGAGACTCTCATTGATTCCAAAGTCCACTCAATGAAATTACCATGGGTCAGAACCTGAGGAACTTATTTGCTGTTTGTAGGAGTCCATTTAGTGTGGGAGGGGGTGGGTCAAGGCACCTTTTTTTGACAGGTGACCTCACATTGAGCTTTTTTTTTTTTAAATCTAGACCTGTACTATGATCACAATTTCATGGAAAAATCCAACAATGGAAACTCCTTCTGTCCAGAGCAGGAGCTCACAGTAATTTGTGACTTAACAGCAGCAGTCCTTGCTGTTTTTTCTATCTTGCATCCCTTAGCAGTATGGTGAAGCCTATCAACCCCCTTGGCAGAACAATGTTTTGAAAAGAATGAAATACAGGAAGCAGCTAGGTGGCACAGTGGATAGAGCACCGGCCCTGAACTCAGGAGGACCTGAATTCAAATCCGGACTCCAACACATAATACTTACTAGCTGTGTGACCATGGGCAAGTCATTTAACCCCACTGCCTAGCCAAAAAAAAAAAGAAAAGAAAAAAAATGAAATAAAGTAGGGGATCACAAAAGAAACCAATTATATTCAAATGCAATTATTAAAATATGTATATTTTAAAACAACCCTACAAGTTCATGGATACCAAGGTAAAGATGCCTATAATTTAGGGATTTGTTGGAAGGGCACTGAGGTTTAAAGGACTTTACCCATCTTCACATAGGACATGAACCCAGGTCTTCCTGACTCCAAAGCCAGCCTGCTACCCATTATCCCACACTGCCGCTTCCTTCAAGCTTCTAGACAGTTTTTAAGCACCAAGTCTTACCTAATACCTCACATCACTAGAGACGCTGTATGACACAGAATTGACATCTTGGGTAACAAACCTAGGCCATAATGATTCTATTTAAGTAATCTAATATTCCATGAGTGTTTTCAGCTGCTGTGTCACCTTGATGCCTCATTCAGGCTCATGTTGGGCAGCCCACTAAGACTGTGGACAGTTTTCTGGTATTAACTGGTTAATCCCATATTTTCATCTGGTAGAATTCAGCCTCAGGACAGAGACTTTAGTTTTTGTTTCTGTTTCTCTTTTAAGCCTGGTACTTGATCAATTTTCATGAATTAAATTTGTTCTGATATTGTTTGGGTTTGGGTTTTTTTTTTCTGTGCTACAGAATCCTATTCCACCCCTCACTTTCCCCCCACCCCATCCCTGACTCTTCAACCACCACCCTGAGCTCTCTAGGCCAAAACCTTAAAAACTGCATTAAGATTTTTGGGAACCTCTCTATGTGTCCTGTTTGTTGAAGTCCTGTTTCCCTAGCCCCACCCCCCACCCCCACTTCTCCACCACCACCCTGGGCCTTCAGACTCGGCCCAAGGCTCTTTCTAGCTAGTGGCTCAACATTTTAACAGAGGAAGGGGAGCTGTGTTCTGGAAAGAGGATACCATGAACCTAGGAGAATGACATCTACTGCCACCTGAATCCCATTATTTTCACAGAAACATATACACCCCTGTTCTTCCATGTTCATGGCTCCACTCCCACCCCCAACAACCCCTGAGTGACACTCTTGCCCTACCCTAAACTTACCATGAAACTTACCATGACCTTCAATTCAGACCACTCCAAAGAAGGTCGAATGAAGGCTCTCTTTTTGAGTTCAGGGGGCTTAGAAGTGAGGATTCTTGGTCAATTCCTCAAAAACATGTCAATTATTACACCAGGAGGAAAAGGCCTTTCCAAATCAGTGATTGTGTGATAATGTAGCATCCATACTAGGAAGAGAAAGGAAGAAAAACCCATGGGAGACTTAGGTGTACAAAAGAGATCCATTAAAGGATATCTTTACAGCTGGCTAGAGATGGGAAGGAGATTTGCAGTTAATTAACACAATCAACATGAAGCATTTATTAAGTATTTACTAAGTGTCTAACACTGTGCTTGGTACTGCGTGATACAAATACAAAGAAAGAAGCAATTCCTGCTTGCAAGGAGCTCACGTTCTATTGAGAAAAATTTATATTCTAATGAAGGAATTGGCTTCCAGAATGGGGTGGTGGTATGGCAGTTCCTCCTAAATTTTCTTCCCAGCTTTCCCCTTTTGCACAAGAAAATCCCTCTTCTGATGGATGTAAGGGATGTGCTCTCTTTTTGAGGTGGGGGGGAGGTGAGAATGTTACAGGATGGTGATTGATGGGTGAAAAGGTGCTGTCTGCTACTTTTGCTTCCAGGTCTGTATGCTGAGATCTTTGAAGCTGTCATAGATGGGGAGGACAGAGAGTGGGGGAGGTGTACATTATAGGACTGGAATGGTGCCTCCACCTAGTTGAGGTCAGCTAAGAAACCAGAAGTGGAATTTCACATTTATTCACATCCAGGTGCGACGTAGTTGTTTGGACTCAGGTGGACACCTATCTATACAAATTCTTATTGGGGAAACAGAGGGAGGCAGATCTCAACTAGGGCTCCTCACTGGCAACAATTAGAAGAAGAGATTCCTGAATTTGAGGAAGTTTTGTTTTGTTTTTAAGGAAGAAGACTTATTCAAGGCACCCTACCTATTTTGTTTCCTTCATTTGATGGTAAGTGTTCCTCCCAGTGAATGATTATGTGATAACTCAAGTATCTTCACTAGGAAGGGGAAAAAGGAAATCCAGCAACAAGATTTATATGTTCGAAAATGATTTATTAAAAGTTACTGCTAAGGGCCCTAATCTTTTAATAGACCCCAAAGTTCTAGAGGGCAGAACCCATTTTAACCCAGCTCTAAGTAGGACAAAGGGCACAGGCTTTTGGATGATGAGGGATGGGGTGGGGGTGGCATGTCAAGGGGACATGGGATGGGTGGCTGTGTAAGATTGTAACCTGGAAAGGAATGGATCAATCCAGGCCTGGAAGGGAGGAGTCGAAGCGTTCTAACAGTATAAAACTTTTTCTCACTTCTGTAATCCACGCAATATCTTCTGAGAGGTGTGCCCAGTTCTCCCATGAACCTTAAAATAAACGATTCTTCACTCAAAAAAAAAAATTACGCCTATGTAGCTTCCCAGGGCCCAGGAGGATTGTAGATAGGAGTGAGAAGCTGTAATGCTCCAAATCTGCAGCTGAATTGGGGTAGTATGGAGTTTCCAAAAATGACTGCTCAGTTTCCCTTTACTGTATATGAAAAGTCCCTTCTCTGATCTCTGCTAGAGATCCCTAACTTGGGCTGGGGTGGGGGGGGGAGGGGTTGGAGATTCCAGGATGTTGATAGGTGAGGACCAAGGTGTTATTTGCTACCTCAGTTTCCAGGTTAGGGTCTTGGAGTCTAGGAGTAGAATAATTATTTTAGGGAAAGAGCAATAGGGAACTGAAAAATTCCCTGATTTATTCAAAAGTGGCTGACAAGGGAGCTATAAGAAAGTTATCTGTGATGTCAGCTGATATGGACCATCTAAGCCAAGATGGGCACTCATCAATGAAGTTAATTGGGCAAGATAGAGAGACCCTTCTTGACTGATTTTAGAGGCAATAGCAAAAACTATAGACAATCCTTAAAGGAAACCTGCCAATTATCTATCAAGTGATAGGAAAATGGCCTTTGGGTTGTTCTCATAAGTGACGAATCAGAGATTTATGGAGGTGCCCACATTTGTTTGTATTTTTTTCTGGGATGCTATGGGTGAAATGCTAATTCAGAGTCTAGAAGGAATGGGAAATAAATTTCTTTATATTGTATTTATTTTGTTAAGTATTTCCTAATTATAATTTTATCTTTTTTTAAATTCATTTTTTATCTTGAGTTCCAAATACTCTCCTTCTATCCATCCCTTACCCAAATCCATTGAAAAGACAAGTAACATGACACACATTATTTATCTGAAGTCATACAAATCATATATCCATATTATCCCTGTTGCAAAAAAAAAGCAAGATAAATAAACTGAAAAAAATACGTACTTCTATCTGCACGCAGAGTTCAGAGGTGATTATAGCTTTGCTCTTTGGGGATTTTCACTAGGAAATAGTCATTCAGATTCTTTAGAGATCTGAGGAATAAATTTCCACATCACACAAAGATCCACACGTGGGAAAAGGCCTCAATTATTAATATAGCTGGGTTTAATGTAGCTATGTATAAATGTGTACACACACATGCAATGTGTTTTCTAACAAGCAACAATGATTCATTCATTCATTATGTGCTCCAGAGGAAGGGTAGAATTTAAAGTGATATAAATTTAAGAAATGCCATCTCCTCACACCCCTCAAAGAACAGTCTCCTGGTGGCCTCCCTTTTGCTGACAAGGATCTGAGAATTTCACTAGGACAATAGAGAGCTGGCCATATTCAAAGCTCCTCCAGATAGGTCCAGAGGACCCATCTCAGCTTGTACTCCATGGGCATAGCCCTCAAGAACCTAAGGGTCATTCCATGTCATGATAGGATTTCTGAGCAATACTTTATTACAATCATCTACAAAACCCAGTCATTCATTCTTCTTTCTTGTTTCCTACAGAACCAGACAACAGTGGAGGAGACTCAAGGGAGCCAGAACTCAGAATTGTCCTTGTGGGGAAAACAGGGGTTGGGAAAAGTGCAACAGGAAACACAATCCTGAGCAGGAAAGAGTTTAAATCCAAGTGTTCAGGAAAGTCACTCACCAAGGTCTGCAGGAAAGCCAGGGGCAGATGGAATGGGAGGGACATTTCTGTGGTTGATACTCCGGGCATTTTTGACACCGATACTGCTGAGAAAGAAAACTTGGAGGAAATAGCTCACTTCATGACACTATCCTCCCCAGGACCTCATGCTCTACTCCTGGTGTTGCAAGTGGGTCGTTTCACCAAGGAGGAGAAGGCAGCCGTGGAAAGGCTTTGTAATATTCTAGGAGCTGAAGCAGTGAAGTTTTTGATCATTGTATTCACTGGGAAAGACAAACTGGGAGAAGAAAGCATAGGGGATTTCTTGGAAACCATTGATGACTCATATTTCAAGGAGTTGTTGGAGAAGTGTGAACATCGATGCTGTGCATTTGACAATAATGCTAGTGGAGCCCTGACACATGCCCAGGTTTCAGAGCTGATGGCCATGGTTGAGAAAATGGTGCAAGATAATGGGGGCACCCACTACACCAACAATATATATGAATCTGTGGAAGCACTTCTCCAGGAAGACACGGAGGCTCGTCAGCAGCGCTACAAGAAGCAATTTGAGAAGGAGAGAGAAGAAATCAGAAAGAAGTATGAGAAGCTAACGGAAGGACTGAAGAAGAAAATGAAAAAGTTGGGAAAAGAAAATGAACAATATGAGAAGCAAAAGGAAGAACTTGAGAAGAAAAAGAAAATCTTTGAGAATAAGAAGAAGGCCGAGTTAGAAGAATTAAATCTGATTTACAAGAAAAATTATAAACGTGCCCGAGGTGAGGCTGAGAATAATTGGAATACACTTTTTCAAATTGCAGGGTTTATTTTGTCCTGTGTTCTATCAGTTGGCATACATGTATTTCTCAAGAAAGCTTTCTGACAACTTGAATAATTTCACGTTAGCTAGTGATAGAAAGTGAACTTAAGTAATGGAGCTCACATGGTTAATAAGGGAGACAGACATTAGCTGAACCCAAGTCTCCTGACTACAAGTCTAATGTTCTTCCTGGTCCATCACACTGCTTGCTAAAGAACAATGCCTTTCAGAAGAATGTATCCTGATATTTTGCATTAGCAGATATAACTTCCTAATTTCTTATGTTCAGGCTATGGGAACAGACAGCCAGGAACAGACAGCAGAAGGCCAGAATTCAAAACTTATTGTGTACAATTAGGAATTAATTGGCCAAGCTCCATTGTGTGCTTTTTTTCTCCCCAGGAAGCCTTGGCTCTTTTCTTGGCCATCACTCCCATCCTACTTATCCTTTAAGAACCAGCTACAAGACATGGCCAAACCTTCCCTACCTCCTGTTCTTTTCAACTCTGATGATGCCTGTTCTCTACCTTCTACAGCACTTCCTAGAGAGGTTTTACCAGATTGTGGGGCATAGGTTACCTTGTCACTGTCACCATTTGGGCTCACTAGTATATTTTTTTTCATAAACACACTCTAAGCTCTTGGGGTACTGGAGGCTGAAGCTTGAATTGTCAGCCCTTCTAAGAAGCTCTCCCCACACCCCCATACTTTTTATTTACTCTTGTTGGGCTGTAAAAACCAGGGGGCAGAAACAATCTCAAGTTAGTGAGAAGTTTACTGACTGTCACATGCAGTAGCCAGAAGGCATACATGTACAGGCTGAATACATACCTGCAGGTGGCCCAAGAGAGAGACTACAAAATTCCCCTAAATTGCCCCAGTTTTCATACTCTTGATCAAACTCTGGTTTCTTCTCTTTACCAAGCATAGTTCCCCATTTGACACAATACTGATGCAAGTCCTTTTTTTATCCTGAAGAAATTCTGTTTTAAGAACAACCTGAGGTCTCCTATACCAACAATCCCGCAGTTTTATCAACAACCTTATTGCCTCCTTTTTCTATTTTCCAACCTTGTGGTTCAACACAAATTATTATCCCTTATAACAGCATTCTGTTATGGTCATGCACAAAATTTAACCTCTTAAGATATTTGGAGACCCCCTGTTTCACAGAGCTAAGGCCCAGCAAGCAGGTGGGTGCCCTGAGCTTGGAATAACAACAATCCTTTGTTTTCTGGATTATCTCACCCTCTGGCAAAGTGTACTGTACTGAACAGCACCAGGCGTTTACTGCCCCCTAGGGACCAGAGAGCCGACATGCTGCAGTCTAAAGCCATCCATTACAACCTCTTGAGATGCTCACAATCCCCGTTTCTTATAAATGCTAAGTAAACCAAACCAAAGACTACGCTCCTGTTAAGGCTACACTAACTGGATCTGTACCATGCTGTGAAATTACCAACCTGGACACTGTTCCCGTTGGACCCAGGAACAGCTGCATTGAGAACTGCTACTCCAGACCTAAAAATGATTGTGTTGTAATCCAAGCTCCTCCTTGTGGGCTTTGTGTTTATAAGTGCTGCCTTTGCCCCAGCATGTTAAGCTCTTTCTCCTCAGGAAGATTTCTTCTTGTAAGGGTTTCCTCACTTTGAAATTAAACTGCTGTTTCTGTGCTGACTCTCCTGACTCTGGCCTGCTTTGTGTGGTTCCCACCAGCCACAGGTTAGAGGCTGGTTCTAGTCCAGTTAACATTAATTGGTGTCAAAAGTGGGATTGGACATGGAACTGGGTCACTGGACTCTCCAGTACCAATGGGAAGTGGACTAGATGACACTAGAGATTTCTCCAGAGTCCAACCTTCCCCCTAGTCTGGTGAGTCCTCTTCCCTTTCTTCCTGCTCCAATCTCCTGAACTCATCCTTGACTGAGCTCACCTTTCTTTTTTAATTTTTTTAAAATTAATTTATTCATTTTTAGCTTTCAACATTCACTTCCATAAGCTTTTGAGTTTTAAATTTTCTCCACCTCCCTCCCATCTCCTCTCCCCAAGACAGCATGCAATCTGATATAGGTGCTATATATACATTCTTATTTAACATATTTAAACATTAGTCATGTAGTAAGGAAGAATTAGAATGAATGGGAGGAACCACGAGAAAGAAGAAACAAAAAAAGAAAACAGAGAGAGAGAACAAATAGTATGCTTTGGTTTGCATTCAGATTCCACAGTTCTTTCTTCTTTGTGGATAGCATTTTCCATCATGAGGCCTTTGCAGATGTCTTAGATCCTTGTATTGCTGAGAAGGGTTAAGCCTATCAATATTAGTCATCTCACAATGTGGCTGTTATTGTGTACAACTTTCTCTGCTTCTGCTCATTTCACTCAGCATCAGTTCATATAAGTCCTTCTAGGTTTTTCTGAAGTCTGCCTCCTCATCATTTCTTATAGCATAATAGTATTCCATTACATTCACATATCCCATCACGTTCAGCCATTCCCCAATTGATAGGCATCTCCTCAATTTCCAATTCTTGGCCACCACAAAAAAGAGCTGCTATAAATGTTTTTGTACATGTAGGTCTTTTTCTCAATTTTATGACCTCTTTGGGATATAGCCCTAGAAGTGGTATTGCTAGGTCAAAGGGTAGGCACATTTTTATAACCCTTTGGGCATAGTTCCAAATTGTTCTCCAGAATGGTTGGGTTATTCACAACTCCACCAACAATGCATTAGTGTTCCAACTTTCCCACATCTTCTCCAGCATTTATAATTTTCCTGTTTTGTCAAGTGAGTTAATCTGATAGGTGTGATGTGGTACCTAAGAGTTGTTTTGATTTGCATTTCTCTGATCAATAGTGATTTAGAGCATTTTTTCTATATGATTATAGATAGCTTCAATTCTTTCATCTGAAAACTGTTTATTCATAGCCTTTGACCATTTATCAATTGGGGAATGACTTGCATTCTTATAAATGTGGTTCAGTTCTCTATGTATTTTAGATATGAGGCCTTTATCAGAGACACTGGTTGTAAAATTCTTTCCCAATTTTCTGCTTCCCTCCTAATCTTGGTTGCATTGTCTTTGTGCAAAAACTTTTCAATTTAGTGTAATCAAAGTTATTCATTTTGCATTTCATAATGTTATCTATTTCTTGTTTGGTCACAAATTCTTCCATTCTCCATAAATCTGACAGGTAAACTATTCCTTGCTCTCCCCATTTGCTTACAGTATCAGCCTTTATATCTAAATCACGTACCCATTTTGACTTTATCTTAGTATAGGGTGTAAGATGTTGGTCTCTGCCCAGTTTCTGCCATCCTATTTTCCAGTTTTCCCAGCAGTTTTTGTCAAATAGTGAGTTCTTATCCCAGAAGCTGGGGTCTTTGGGTTTATCAAACAGTAGCTTACTATGGTCATTGACTACTGTCTCTTGTCTACCTAACCTATTCCACTGATCCACACTTTATTTCTTAACCAGTACTAAGTAGTTTTGATGATCGCCACTTTATAATACAATTTAAGATCTGGTATGGCTAGGCCACCTGCCCTAGAATTTGTTTTCATTAATTCCCTTGATATTCTGGACCTTTTGTTCTTTCAGATGAATTTTGTTATTATTTTTTCTAGCTCTATTAAATAATTTTTTTTTTAGGCAATTGGGGTTAAGTGATTTGCCCAGGGTCACACAGCTATTAAGTGTCAAGTGTTTGGTCTGAGGCCGGATTTGAACTCAGGTCCTCCTGACTCCAGGTACTCTATCCACTGTATCACCTAGCTGCCCCTTTTATAAAATAATTTTTGGTAGTTTGATTGGTATGGCACTGAATAAGCAAATTAATTTAGGTAGAATTATAATTTTTATTATATTAGCTCAGCCTACCCACACAGCTCACCTTTCTTTATGAAGAAAACTCAAGGGCCCCTTCCTTGACCCAGTTCTGAAAAGGATACACCTCTGTTCTCTACCGGCCTCTATAAATTTGATGCTATGTGACTCTGGTTGGTTTTTTTTTTTCCTGCATGCTTCACAGCCCTGTGCCCCACCACCACCACCACCAATCAACTGTTCCAGCCTTCTCTGTTAGGCTCCAGCCATTCCCAGGCGAGAGGCCATCGGGAAGCATTATTTGAAATGAGGATAAGCTAGAAGCCTTCCCAGTAATATCAGGGGTGAAACAAGGATGCCCATTATTACCACGATTATTCAATATTGTACAAGAAATGTTAGCTTTACTAATAAGAGAAGAAAAAGAAAGTGAAGGAATTAGAATAGGCAATGAAGAAACAAAAGTATCACTCTTTGCAGATGATATAATGGTCTACTTAGAAAATCCTAAAGCAGGGATTGGGAACCTGTGGTCTTGAGTGGCCACATGGAGTTCTGGGTCCTTGGGTGTGGACTTTTGACTGAGTCTAAGTTTCACAGAACAAATTCCCTTAATAAAAGGATTTGTTCTGTGAAGCTTGGATTCAGTTAAAGGGCCACATATGGCTTCAAGGCCACTGGTTCCCCAACTGTGTCCTAGGGAATCAACTAAAAAACTTTAGCAAAGTTGCAGGATATAAAATAAACCACATAAAGCATCAGCAGCAAGAGATTGAAAGAAAAATTCCATTTAAAATAACTGTAGACAATGTAAAATACTTGGAAGTCAGCCTGTCAGGACAGTCCCAGGAGTTATATGAACACAATTACAAAATATTTTTTACACAAATAAAATCAGATCTAAACCACTGGGAAAACATCAATTGTTCATGGTTAGACTGAGACAATAGAATAAAAATGACAATCCTACCTAAATTAATTTATTTATTCAGTACCATATCAATCAAACTACCAAAAATTATTTTAGGAAGCTAGAAAAAATCATGACAAAAATTCATCTGGGAAAACAGAAGGTCAAGAATTTCAAGGGAATTTATGACAAAAATGCAAATAAAGGTGGCCTACCTATATCAGATTTCAAACTACATTATAAAGTGTCAATTATCAAAACTATCTGGTACTGTGGAGAAACAGAGTGGTGAATCAGTGGAATAGATTAGGTACACAAGACGTAGTAGTAAATGACTACAGTAATCTACTGTTTGAGAAACACAAAGACTCCAACTTCTGGGATAAGAATTCACTCTTTGACAAAAACTGCTGGGAAAACTGGAAAACAGTATGGCAGAAACTAGATATAGACCAACATCTTACCCCATATACAAAGATAAGGTAAGATCAAAATGAGTACATGATTTAGACATAAATGGTGATACTGTAAGCAAATCAGGAGAGCAAGGAATAGGTTACCTGTCAGAACTATGGAGGGGGAGAATGTATGACCAAACAAGAGATAGAGAACATTATGAAAGGTAAAATGGATGATTTTGATTATGTTAAGTTTAAAAGGGTTTGCACAAACAAAACCAATGCAACCAAGATTAGAAAGAAAATAGAAGGCTGGGAAACAATTTTTATAGCAAGTGTCTCTGATAAAAGCCTCATTGCTCAAATATAGAGAGAAATGACTGAAATTTATGAAAATACAAGTCATTCCTCAATTGATAAATGGTCAAAGATATGAACAGGCGGTTTTCAGATGAAGAAACCAAAGCTATCTATAGTCATATGAAAAAATACTTTAAATCACTGTTGATTAGAGAATTGCAAATTTAAAAAAACTCTGAGGTACTATCTCTCATATCTATCAGATTGGTTAAAATGACAGAAAAGGAAAATGATAAATGTGAGAGAAGATCCGGGGAAAATTGGCACATTGGTGGAGTTGTGAACTTATCCAACCATTCTGAAGAGCAATCTGGAACTATGCCTAAAAGTCTATAAAACTTTGATCCAGCAATACCACTACTAGGGGAAGGACATACATATACGAAAATATTTAAACAGCCTTTTGTTGTGGTGGCAAAGAATTGGAAACAGAGGGGATCCCCATCAATTGGGGGAAATGGATGAACAAGTTGTGGTATATGAATGTACTGGAACACTATCGTGCTACAAAAAATAATGAGGGGGTGATTTCAGAAAAACCTGGAAGGATTTACATGAACTGATGCAAAGTAAAGTGAGCAGAACCAGGAAACCATTGTACACAGTTACAGAAGTATTGTGTAATGATCACCTATGATTGACTTAGCCCTTCTCAGCAATACAATGACCCAAGATAATTCCAAAAGACTCACGATGGAAACTGTTATCAATATCGACAGAAAGAATTAAAAGAGTCTAAATTCAAATCAAAATATACTATTTTTCACATTCTGTGTTTTTTTCCATATTTTTCCCTTTTGTTCTCTTTCTTCCTTCACAACATGACTTATATGGAAATATATTTTATATGATTGCACACAAATAACCTATATAAAATTGCTTATCATTTTAGGGACAGGGGAGGAGAGAGAGGGAGAAAATTTGGAACTCAAAATTTTATTTAAAAAATGAATGTTTAATTGGAAAAAATAAAATCCTATTTAAAACTAAATAAATAAATAAACGAGCTTCTCAAGGCAAGAAAGTGCTGGGGAAGGTGGGGAACATGAGATTGAATGCCTAAGGGGAAATGGGCAAGAGTCCATGTCCCATCTGGACACCAGTTAGAATAGAATACAGCTCTGGAATTCGAAGTGCAGGACATATCCTGATTCCAGAGTTGAGGGGCAGGGAGGGAGGAGAGGTGTCAGAAGGGCGCAGATTATAGGAACCAATGCAAGGGAGAGGCTTTAGAACAAAGGTATCCAGGTCTGACTTATGTACCTGGTGTTTGAACTGTAACATAGAGGGGAAACCAGTGTCTCATGCAACAAGGAAACTCTAAAATTGTCTGTTTAGGTGCAGAGGGACCACCCACAAGAGGTGAGAGGGGGGAAAATGAATAGCTTTACTACCTACTGGATACTACAAAGAAACAAAGGAAGAGCAAGGAGGCCAGAGAATTGCAGGAAGGACTGCTGCTGCTGCTGCTGCTGCTGCTGCTGCTGCTGGGAGCGGGGAAGCTCTGCAGAGGAGACATCGAAGCGGAGAAGCACAAAGACCATTACCCAGCTCAATTTAGGAGCAGCTGCAGCTTCCACAATCGGGAGCCCCATAGGACAGTTAAGTGGCTGAGGCTGTGCAGGGCTCTGAGGAAGGGCCCACCGTCAGCAGGCAGCATCTTTGATGAGCTTTGAGAACAGTGATGTGAGCCTGGCTGTGAGGACACTGCCCTCCTGAGAAGCCATAAGTTCTTATAGTAGGACCACAGTCTGTAACCCTGCGCTGGCTGGGTCCAAGTATGGATGCAGCAGGGCTCAAGATCAAGGACTATAGAATAGAGTACAGAGATGAGGCTGAGGCTATGAGTGAGGAGGGGGAAGCAGAATGGCATGAGCACAGAACAGGGAATAATGAGACATACTGTGACACTCATGGACTGAGACCTGAGACTGTGCACAAGTTCTGAGTTTCTGCCATGTATGATGGTGGCTTGACCAGTGACAGCAGTGACAAGAGCGATCCAGTGACCTCTCTCACACAGAGGTTTTTTTGTCCTCAATTAAGTAGCTGACTAAAGGCATGTTACCCAAAATATTTAAACTTCTTCTGACAACCAGAATTCTTTCTATCAGTTACGATTTTTGGCTGCATTCATAAAGACATACAGTGGCAGGAAGCCTTCACAAATCATTTATTACTAACCATTACTTTTCTAATCTGATTCCAAGTCTCCTCTAGGATTACTCCATCATTAACCCAACCTCAACCAAGTAGTTTGAGGGAGAAAAAAAGAAATAAATAAAAGAACTGAGAAATTAAGGTTATTTAGAAGGAGCAGAGAGATGAAAAATAAGATATGCAGACATTAGGGGTTTTTAATAGAAATGTGGAAAAGTTTCAAATATAAGCTAGTCCTTATCTTGAAAGCATCCTTAATGTATCTAGAGTCTCCGTTAGTTTGGCAACATACAAATGTGTTGTGTTTAAATCAGTTTGTTGCCTGAACAATTATGTTTGATATACTTGGAAAAGTGAAGGACTAAAAAAACGGAGAAAAATTTAGGAGACCAAATAATTTGCCTTGTCCCCATTAAGAAAAAAAAGGAAGACCCTCCTTTCTTCCCCCTTCTTTTTTCTTTTCTATACCTCCCCATGAAACTTTTAATATTTTTCTCCCCTAACCTTCATGTTTATACATAAAGGGATAAATAAAAGGGGTTATCTCATTCGTGGATGAAATCTAAAGAAGGTGTTTATATTTTTATTTTCTTAGACACACTCTCCCTTGCCCCCATAGAATACAGGTCAGTGGCTCTTTATGGCCTCCAGGATCCACTATAAAATCTTCTGTTCGGTTGTTAAAGCCTTTCATAGCATGGCCCCTTCCTATCTTTCCAGGATTCCTCCACCATATTCCACTCCATGTATTCAGCAGTCCAGTGACCCTGACCTTCCTGTACCTAGCTTTTTCACTGGCTATCATTCCACTCTCTCCTTGCCCATTTTGGCCTTCAGGCTTTCCTGGCTTCCTCCAAATTCCCCCAAACTCCAAAGGTGCTAAAATTGCACCTTTTGTAAGAAGCCTTTCCCCATTGTCCTTACTGAAAGTGCCTTCCCTCAGTGATTATCTCCACTTTATCCTGGACGTGTTTTTTCTGCACAAAGCTGTTTGCATGTTGCCTCCCACATTAGCCTGAGAGTTCTTTGAGAGCAGAAAATGTCTTTTGCCTTCCTTTATATCCTCAGTGCTTAGCACAGGGCCTGGCACAAAGTACGCTGTTAAATAAATGTTTCTTGATTTGACCATTTTGTCCCGTGGTTTCATTTTCATATGGGTTCCCAAGTCCAATTGTACCTGATTAGATCATAGGGCCTTTCGGGTCATCAACTTCCCTTGTCTAAGCCTTGCTGACAGCAAACAAATCACATTCGTTTGGAGGGTGAAAATAGGAACTACAATCATTTCATCACCTCAACCTCCAATAACATGGTGACTTAACATTAGAAAGGCCCCATCTACTTTGAGAGGGAAATCAAACATCACAAACTCTGGATAAGAGACCCTGCAGTTTTGTCTAAAAGGACTTTCACAATTTCACAATGGTAAAGCTAGGTAGTCACACCTCTTGTCCCCTGTCCTCCAATAAGAAATGTCTTCTCATTCTGATTAGCCCTACTAGCTGAAATACTCCCCCAGAATCTTTCCATTTTTTCCTAGGAATAATTGTCCTTTTCTCCAGATAAGGACTGCACGGTAGGGTTTTTCCCTACAGTGGAAGTTTCAAAGAACTATCCAGAGAAAGGGAAAAAAAAATCATAGAGAGAGAAGAGAGGCAATGGGGCCTCCTGGCCCTTTCCCCCACAACTTTCCCTCACCTCCCACATCAGCAGTTCTCCTCTTCAAGGCTGGCGCTCTTCCCTGGGACTCTGGTGAGGTGAAATCCAAAGTGGAAAGAGGCAAGTCATAAGACTGTGGCTTCTTCATTTTTGTTGTTTATGGTTAGTTTCTGCTCAAGTGTCTTTACTGCACTATACTTCTGTACTATACTGCCAAGGGCAGAATTATTGCAAACTGGGGCTTCTTACTCTACTTTATCACAATGTTTTGATTTGCATTTCTCTTATTATTAGTGATTTGAAACTTTTTTTTAATACAGTTGTGACTTCTTTACAATTCTTTAGAGTGCTGTTTGTTCACGTCTTTTGACCATTTGTGTATTGGGAAATGACTACTAGTTATATATGTTACATATACATACACATGCCTACATATATGTGTGTTAGTTGTTTATATATCATGGTTAGAAAATCTTATCAGATAAAGTTGACCCAAAGAGTTTTGTCCCCCCATTTAACCACTTCCCTTCTTATCCTAGATGCATTAATGTGGTCTTTGCAGAAGCTTTTCAGTATCAAGTATTCAAAGTTATCTAGTTTAACTTTTGCAATTCGTGAAATCATAAAACCAAATTAGCCCAGAGGATCTAGTATGAGTAGAGAGTAATCAGAAATCCTAGTTTAGATGTTTTAGTATCATCCAGATTGCACAAAGTAGAATCTTTGGTATGCATATCTACCATACTACTATGTGTTATTTCTGAATCTACATTTTCTTTTCCCCCATAAATAAATATTCTCATTTAAACCTGAGGTGGCTGGACTAGGGCAAGAGAAACTGCGGAGGACGACAGATTCAAGTACCAAGACAGGGTTGAATTTGCAAAGAAAGAAAGAAAAGGCAATGTGAGATACAGGCTGATCGTTCTATAACCCAAGGAGAACCAAAAAAGCCTGGAGGCCTGGTGTTTCCTTTCACTTGGGATTTGGAGATCAGCAAAGCTTTAATATTGGAGAGCCCAAAAAAGTTCTGGGATCAAAGGCAAGTTCTCCAGGTTGAGATCAAATATACAATTCTTTGGCTTTTAAGCCCTTTATAACCTGGTAACATTTCAATCTCTTACACCTGGCTTCCTCCCACCTACACTACAATCCAGTGAATGATAACAACTAGCAATTACATACTGCATTAAGGTTTACAAAGCATTTTTACTAATGTTATCTCGTTTTATCCTCAATATCACCCTGGAAAGTTAGTGCTATTATTAACCCCATTTTGCCAACGTAGAAACTGAGACAGATAGAAGAGATGTGCCCAGGATCACAGTTTGTAAGTGACTAAAGCTGATTTTAAACTCAGGTCTTCACAACTCTAGCTGCTGCACTTTTATCCACTATGCCACTTCTCTTCAGTGACTCTGAACACCTTGCTGTTTCTCCATCAACACACTGCATTTTCCCTGGCTGTCCTCCGTGACTGAAACATTCTCCCTCCTCACCTCTGCCTCCTGGCTGGCACCCTGGGAGACCTAGCTAAAAATCTCACCTTCTACTAGAAGCCTTTCCCCTTCCCCCTTAATTCTAGCGCCTTCCTGCAGAGATTACCCCCAAGTCACCCTGTTGTACATGGTTGTTTTCATGTGGTCTTCACTATGTTAGCCACACAGAAAAAAGGATGTTAGTGTTCCAAATAAACAGATGGATTAAAAATTTTAAATAAATTTTCTAATAAAATTTTAAATTTTATTAAATTTTTAAAAAATGTTAAATAAACCCTTCATATCCTTTTCATACTTGAAATTTTTAAGGCTGTCAGAGTGGTGGTCTCTTCTTAAGAAACTACATGTGACAGGTAATTAATTAGTGTCTGATGTTCTACCAGCTACCTTTTACCAGGAAATATCTTTGCATTGTTGGAAAGTTCTGTCCAAGAAGTAAGGTGTTACCAAAAATGGTTAGTTTCATTTTTCAAACTTTTTCCTGCCCTCTATGAAGCCAGACATATTTTCAGTATTTCCTAAAACATAAAACAAATTCATAGTTTAATTAACTTTGTGAAGCCAGACCCATGAGTTTCTATTCTCCTGGAATCCTTGGACTAAAGCATTTTAGACATTGCCAGACTCAAAGGAATTGTCCTCCTGCCTCCAATGGGGTGTGATCTGTGGGATTTAACAACTGATAGGAGGCTGAGATTATTTCTATATTTTAATGGAACCAGGAATCTTTTTGGGTTCTTTTTTGTTTTGTTTTGTTTTTACATTTGGCATTTAATCTTGCCCAGGATGAAAGTGCAATAGCCACTCACCTGAAGAGTACCAAAGTTTTAACCTGCACTTTTTTTCTGACCTGGGTAGCTTTGCACCTCCTGTAGGTGTTGCTAGGAAAAGAGTTTCCTTAGAGAGAAAGGGTTTTATAAGAGTACTGAACTTCTAAACTTAGTTCAGAGTTTTTCTTTCCCTAAAAGTAACAAATAAATAGTAATAAACTTTGACATCTGTGAGGGAGTAAGACTGAACTTTTGAACTCATGCTTCTTCACTTCAAGACAAAGAGGAGGCTTAGGTCTGTTATACAGAATACAGTTGCAGAATACAATCAGAGTGAAATAAAATATAAAATACAGGATCAATAAATAATACTCACAAGAGAATGGTTTCATAAAAATCTGGGAAGACATATAAACTGATGCAAAGTGAAGTGAGCAGAACCAGAACATTATACACAAGTCACAGAAATATAACACAAATCAACTGTGAAAGACTTAGCTACTCTGATCAATACAATAATCCATGACAATTCCAAAGGACTCATGATGAAAAATTATATCCAACCCTAGAGAACTGATGAACTCTGAGTAAAGACCGAAGCATATTTTTCTACTTTATTTTGTTTGTTTGTAACAGAGCTAATATGGAAATATGTTTTTGACTTTGCAGGTATAATGGGTATCCTATTGCTTGCCCTCTCAATGGGTAGGATATGGAATGGAGAAAAGGTAAGAATTTAAAACTAAAAATTAAAAATTAATTTTTAAAAATGTTAATATCTAAAAAAAAAGAATTGAAAAAGTATCCTAGAGCATTTAATAGGAGGGTAACTTGCCCAAGGTCAGTTAGTATCAGAAGTAGGACTTGAATCCAGGTCTTCTTGGCTGAGCCATGATCTCTATCATACCACACTGCCTTTCTTCCTCCAATTACCTCCTATTTAATTATGTATGTACCTACTGTAGCCTCAAGTAGAATGTGAGCTCTTTGAGAACAGGGCATGGTTTTACTTTTCTTTGTATCCTCAGGGCATAACACAGTCCCTGGCACACAGTAGGCACTTAGCAAATGCTTGTTGACTTTTTGGTTTGACCAAAGGGAAACAGTTCTGAGTAATTGCAACATACAGTCATGTTTCCCAGTGAACAAATACATTCCTCCCCTTGGCAGAGAAACGGCAAGGGCAAAAGGATGCACGCTTTGGACAAGGTCACAGTTTCAACTGGTTTTGTTTCACTCTTTTCTTTGTTACAAGGGAGGGCTCCCTGGTGGGGGAGAGGAGAAGATCCAGAAACGACTCTGATGTATAAAAAACAAAAGGTATCAGTAACATGATTTGTGTCCAGATTTATTGAACATTCATAACATCCATTGCAATAAGAATCACTGATCTCTACTGAGTACAAGAGCCAGGGAGGGGCACAGGGGATCGAAGTTCTGCCGAACACAACTTTCCAACTCTCTCTGCTCCTGACCTCTGCCTGGAGCAGCTGGGAAGAAGAAGGAAGAACAGAGCCTATACGTACCATTCCCAGGGACAGGAAAGAGTCAAGTTCATCCCCTTGGGACCATATGTGTAGCCCCTGGGATGCTGCTGCCATACTAGCCGCTGCTGCTGCTGCTCTTCCCACTCATCCAACTCCCCCCCACCCCAGGCTGCAGTGTTAAGCCTCCTTTCCAGCTCTCAGGATGTTTCCTTTCTCCTCAGCTCACACCAGAAAGCTGGGGAGAAAGAGTCAGAAGAGCAAAGTCAACAGAGATTAGGAAACTGCCAGCAAACACCGTGATTTGTTCACTAATCTTAGATCACCACACAAAATAGGAGCCAAATGCAGGTGATTCATCCATAGGACAAAACACAGACCCAGGAACCAAGAGCAGGGAATCTGAGAGAGAAGAATGCTCCTGGAGTGTGGGGATGGAGGTTAGAACGGGGGTGGAGCTGGTCAACACCAGAACCAGAAAATGTAGACAAAGAATAGTTCTCTTACCTATTTCATAAGTGCCCTCTAAGTGGTAAATAATTAATTTTAAATAAATAAATAAACAAATAAGAGAACCAGGCTCCTTTAGGAGTGAGTCTGGTTCAGGGGAAGGTGCACTGGGTACTCTGGAGCCTAGCCTTAGAACCGCCACAAAGCAGGTGTTCATCCTTGGACAATCCTAACCTGTCAGGGTTTGCTTCATCATCTTCAAACAGGGAAGTGGAACTAGGTAGTGGCTAACAGCCTTCTCAGCTCTACCTTCTCTAACATTAATTATGTCTCTGGGAAGCTAGATGCTGTCCTATGTAGCTATTGGTCAGAACTTAAAAAGACAGTGTGCTCACCCACAGGAAACAGAAGTTACCTACAGCAGAGAAGAAGAAACTTCCCCTGCTTGGAGGGGTGTGTATGCTTTCTCAGGGATGTAAGCCAAGAGCTCCTCCAAGATTCTAACGTGAAAGGGAGGGAAATATCAACTCCCGGCATTCCATTACATCTATACATCCCATCAGCACTCAGCCTGAAGAAACAAAGATCCAGAGAAAAGATTCTCACTTTAGAAAGGAGGACACGGCAGCTCCAAAAGCCAAGGTGACTGGCCCCCAGCACCTCCAGGTGTCACCAGCAGAGCCCACAGTTGGCTTCGAATCCAGCCAGGTCTGGGATTCTACATTCAGTGCTCTTTGTTGTTGTCGTTGAGGCATGCCTGACTTTTCATGAATGAATTTGGGGTTTTCCTGGCAGACACTGGAGTGGCTTGCCATTTCCTTCTTTAGCTCATCATACTGATGAGGAAACGGAAACAAACAGGGTTAAGTGACTTGCCCAGGGTCACACAGCTAGTGTCTGAGGCCAGATTTGAACTCAGCAAGATGAGTCTTCCTGACTCTAGATCCAGCACCACTTCCGACACCCAGCTGCTCCTTTCTACTGTACCATGCAATTATTTACAAGTTGTTATGGGAATATTCTCAAGTCTTTCCCTTCTTCTATCTTGTATGTCCAACCAGTTTGTGGAGTAGCAAAGAACCCAAGGTCATGTCTTCTATAGGCTCCAAGGTGCCAGTTTTGGGGTTTGGCACTCCCCTCGAGGAACGGGGATGACAAATCAACAGGATATTGGATGAAATGGAGCTGAATGTATTCAAGAAACTCAATGGCTAGGGATTAAAAAAAAACTATATGCAGAAAAATTTGTTGAGGGAAATCTAGCTGTTTGGTTTTTTTTCTCTTTAAATTAGGATTTAATAAAAATGTTCTGGGTCCCTTCCATTTCTGTTTTCCAGTTTTACTCTAGGTCTTCACTCTTTACATAAAATGAGCACGTTCATGTGATTCGAAGACCAAGTGACACATAATAAATATATTTGTGCTTTCCTAAGCAAAGTGACTTCAGCTCTGAAGAGAATTAACAATTATTTCATATACTTTAGTTTTTACTCCAATTCTATGCTTTTCCAAGAAAGAAAAGGAAGTTCCTCCCCCCACGGCTCACAATGTCTACAAATTTTATAACAAAGTATATCACAGAATCATAAAAGGATAATGAGGGAGAAAAAGGGAGGGAGGGCTAAAAATTTAGACTTCTTTCACTCTGACCTGATTATAAGCCCCTCTCCCTTGAGGTCCAGATCTCCCATGGAAGAGGTTATTTCCTAGAATTGGAATGGGCTTCCAATGGGAAGGTCTAAGCCTAGGAGTAACCAAGTTGAAGACAGGAAAGAGCAACACCAAGAACACGGGGATGCAGAAGTGGAGGAGACATCGGGGGTTGACTGCACCTGAAATCAACAGAGGAGCAAGAGGACTGGAGAAGCTGAAAAGACAAAGACAAAGCAGGTATATAGATATGTGTTAGTTGGGTTTCCCACGGTAGCAAACACAATTGAACCCCTTCCCCAAGACCCCTTTCTCCTCCCCCAGTGCCTCACTTTCCCATGTTTTAAATATTGTGTCTCTTTTTCCCACTCTCCATGACATCCACCCCAGAAAGAGGAAACAAAAAAGGGAGGCCCTGCACACTTAGAGTACAGTGACCTAGAATAGAGCCACCTCTGCTTTCCAGTATGCCTCCTTGCTCCCCTGACCCAGCAGGGGATTCAAATCATTCTCTTCCTTTCATTCAAAACAACAAACATTATTAATCAACTAACATATGCTACAGGTACAAAGGCAAAGACCAAAGAGTTCATGCTTATATTATACCCTGGGAATACAACATGTTAATAAATAAGTACAAAGTTTATTCAAATTAATGCAAAGTAATTTTGCTAATAACTGGGGAGGGGAAGGAGTGGGGGAAGTGGAGGAAAGATTTCATGAAAGAGATGGTGCCTGAGCTATGATAGGGAAGAAGCCAACGATTCTGTGAAGGTAAGGAGGAAGTGCGTCCCAGACACAGAACATTTAGGGAAAGGCATGAAGGTGAGAGATGGGAAGTCAAGTACAGGAGACAGGTAGCAGACCAGTTTGACTGGAAAAGAAAATGTGTTATGGGGAAGTAATATGAAGCAATCCTGGTAAGGTAGGTGGGAGCTAGGTTGCAAATGGTTTAAATGCCAGACTGAGGATTTTGCATATTTATCCTTGATGCAATAGGTAGCCACCAAAGACTTTTATGTTGGAGGTGACGTGATCACATCTGGGTTTTAAGAATTTCTACTTGACCAATATGTAGAGGATAAACTGGAAAGGAAAGAATGGTGGCAGGAAGCCCAATTAGGAGGCTGAACATTATTTCAGAAGTCATGATGGCCTGAAATAGGATGGCAACATGAGAGGAGAGAAGGGGGTGCAAAAGATTTCCCAGCTTGGGAGCCACCTACTCTGTCGAGCTTTCCCTAATACCCCTCCTCTCCTCAAATGTTCTCAGAATGCTTGGTATACACCTCTAAAATCTATGCACATGTATCCCCTTTAGACTGTGAGCTACTTAAGGAGAGGGTCAGAAAAAGAATACCTTTTCTTCCTACCCTCATCACACTGTACCTTGTGCACAGTTTGTTGAACTGAGCTACCTAGAACAGAGTCTCTGAAAATCTCAGAAAGCAGGGGCTCATCCAGGGGTGTGCTGCAGCCAGCTCACACGGGCTTTCAAGAGCAAGTATAAATGAGGGCATTCACACTTCATAAATCAGCAAACGAAACCAACCTGAGCTTGATCTGTTTTGTTGGTTGTTTAAGCTTAAGAAAGTGATGGAGAAAATGTTAATAATACAGAAGATTAAACTTAGACGTGTGTCCTGCTTACCAGAGAGAGAGTTTGCCAACACATCCCTGGGTGCCTCGTACCTACTCTAGACAGTATAGACTTGTAAGCTCTGCCAAGGCAGATACTGGAAGGACCCTTTGGAGTGGGCCATTAAGGATGACCTGAGGCCAACTCTGCTGATGTGGGAAAGATTACTACTCCCCACCACTTATACCACCCTCTATCTCCTATATCTCCCAAACTGATAACTTCTAGCTTGCCAGAGGCATCTACTACTAAGCTCAACTAGGGCTAAAGTTTTTGCTAACCTTGCAATTAAGCAACCCAAACCAAAATGTTTCTATAACATTTCCCCTTGAGCTACAGAGTTATTGTAAGGGGTCCATGAATCCCAATGCACACCAAGCATTGCCATTTTGAGTTTTCTTTAGCTCCAACAAAGTATGCTGTGTGAATATAATTACTATCATGTGGAGGATATCTGAGAAATTTTTTGATGTTTAGAAAAGAAAAGGTTCCCATACTCAAAAAAGAATGAGTCAATGCCCTAGAGCATCTCCTGCAAAAAGGACTTCCTTGTCTCATAATGGAAAATGCTATCCACATCCAAAGAAAAAACTATGGAGTTTGAATGCAGAATGAAGCATACTATTTGCTATTTTTTTTCTTCTGTTGTGTTTTGTTTCCTTTTTCTGGTGGTTCCTCCTATTAGTTCTAATTCTTCCTTACAACATCACTAATGTGAGAATATGTTTAATAGGAATGCATATGTATAGCCTATATCAGATTTCAAGCTGTCTTGGGAGGGAGGGGGACAAAAATTTAAAACTCAAAAGCTTATGGAAGTGATTGTTAATAAATTAAAATAAATTAATAAAAACGGGAGGGAGAGAAAAAAAGGGACTTCCTCAACCATAAAAGATCAGTGTTTTAGGGGTGTGGAAAAAGGAAAACAGTCCCCCTTTGCCTGAGGGGAGGATCTGTAGGGTTTCCTTTGCCTACCCTGGTACCTGCAACAGGTGATGGCGGTTGGTCACTCCCACAGGAATCTGACATACCAGATGGTCTCATTCTTCAGCTGGGGCCCAAACAGAGGATTCAGCTGGGCCAGGATGGCAATCAGCCAGCTACCAGAAGCAATGACAAGAGATAAGTTTGAAAGGAGTAGGAACCCCACCCTGGACCTCAGACAAATGAGTTTATTTAATATGATAATCTTTCCATGCAAACAGTATGCTGCTGCTCTCTTGTCAATCATGAGGGCTTATGCTTTGTTTTTTCCACTAATGAGACTAGATTACATGGAACCCAGTACTGTGTACCCCCGATTGCCCTCTGACTAAGCACATGTGCTTATGTGATAGCTAGCCAGGGTTATAGGGACAACCTATGCCCATAAATCATTGTTCCCCTTGCATGGCTAGCTGGCCCACAGAGAGCAAACCCATGACTTTACATTAACCAAATGACCCTAATAACCTCAAATGACTTAATATTTCTTGAGGATCTTCTGGGATCTAAATACAAAACTGAATTTACTGACTAGAGCCCTGGAAACTGAACTTATTAACTGAATCGGGCCCTACGCTCAGCTCTGCCACTAACTGATCACGCGTCACTGGACAATCAGTCATTCACCAAACACTTAGTAAGTGTCTTCTGTGTGCCATGCACCATGCTAGTCTCTGGAGATACAAAGACAAAAATGAAAGAAGCCTATGTTAAACCTCTCACTTTCCTCAACTGTAAAATGAGGGTACTGGACTAGATGCTCTTTAAAGCTCTGTAATTATAAGTCTTCAGCTGGCGTACAAATAGAGGATTCAGCTGAGTCAGGGGGGTGATGGGTCAGCTACATCAGTAGCTGACAGAGAAAAGATAGCTCTCTCTTTTTTGTACATTTGGAGAAAGAAGGTTGGTGCTGGAGAGTTCCACAATCAGGGCTGAGACACTATCTGTGCTTGAGGTCATTATTCCATCCTATCCTATTTAATCAGGTTGGGCTTCCTAGAGGAAGGGAATAATAATACCTCTTTGCAGTTTACTACTTCACAACCCTAGGAGATGAGTAGTATGCATATTACTAGCCCCATTTTACAATGAGGAAAATTGAGGCTCAGAGGTGATAATGATGATAATAATAATAGTAATAGGTAGCATTTTTACAGTGCCTTAAGGTTTGCAAAGTATTTTACAAATGCTGCCTGATTTTTATTGACACACCAACCCTGGGAGGTAGGGGCTATTAGTATTTTCATTTTACAGACAGAGACATTGAGGCTATAAGAGGTTAAGTGACTTGCCTAGGGTTACATGACTGGTAAGTGTTTGAGGCTGGATATGAATTCAAATTTTCCTCGACTCCAAGCCCCATGCTCTATACACGTCAACACCTGCCTGCCTCAGAACAATCGACTTGCTCGAGGTCACATAGCTAACAAATAGCAGGGATAGAACAAACATACATATGGGTCTTGTGACTTGGAGTCCAAGGTTTCTTCCACTATGCCAAAATGCCTGCCTAACAGGAAATAGGTCAGAATTATCCTTGCTTGAGAGGTAATAAAACCAAGTAAGATGGACAGACTCGGCTTGGTTATTTGAAACCATGGACAGGAGAGCCTCTACCCCCAGTGAAATCAACTCTCAGTCCCCAAAGGCAGGGTTTTCTTTAACAATCAGACAAAGGAATGGGTTTCTTCCCATCTCCTTCATGAGACAGGATATCAATAGTCTCCATTAACTGTACTTCACCCTCCTTCCTTCTCATAGGCATATCTGCTTTATGTAACTCTTACGTCTCGGATAAACTTCCTCAAAAAGCAGAATATCTGTAAATCAGATCACCTCCCCACTCACTTACATTTTAATGTCAAGGCCTCTTTACTTTTCATTCCATACTGCTCCTTACTGAGAGCAAGAAAAACTTCTATTCAGCACTCCCTCCCTTTGTCTCAACATTTCAGGGTGCTTTCCTTGAGATAACAAAATAACAACAACGATAACAACATCTGGATATAGATCACACTTTAAGATTTATTATTTCTTTTGATCAACCCTGGGAGGGAAGGAAGATGATATTATTATTATTATTATCCCCACTTTGCAGATGAGGAAACTGAAGCTAGGTGGCAAAGTGGATAAAGTGCTGGGCCTGGAGTCAGAAGACCTGAGTTCAAATCCCACCCCAGACACCAACTAGCTATGTAAACTAGGGCAAGTCTACCTCAGTTTCCTCAACTGTAAAATGGGGATAATAATAATACCATATACCTCCCAGGTTTGTTGTGAGAATACAATGAGATAATATTTGTAAAGAGCTTGGCATAGAGCTTGGCACATGGTAGATGCTATACAAATGCTAGCCATTATCATGCTTTATCCACAGCTCCTGGGAAGTGCCAAAGTCTGGACAAGAACTCAGGTTTCCTAATCACTAGTCCATTATTGTTTTCACCGCATCATGAGGCACATAGCCCATCAGAGCTCTTCAAAGAAAAGGAGATTTCCTGAGTGGCGACAGCATGTTGGACCCTATCTCAGACTTGTACCAGCTATTCTACTCGAGGCAAGTCACTTAACCTCCATCAGCCTCAGTTTCCTCATCTGTAAAATGGGGATAATAACAGCACCTATACCACACATTTGTTGTGAGGATTAAATAAAATATATATATATGTATGTGTATATATATATATACACATATATATATATGTATGTGTATATATATATATGTATGTATATATATATATACATATATATATGTATGTGTGTATATATATATATATGTATGTATATATATATATATATATATGTATGTATATACATATACATACATATATATATATATATGTGAAGCACTCTGCAAATCCTAAAGTGCTATTTATAAATGTTATCTATCATGTCATGGGCACACAGGTGGCATAGTGGGCAGTGTGCTAGACTCGAAGTCCACAAGACCACAATTCAAATCTTGCCTCAAGTATTTACGAGCTAAATGACCCTGGGAAAATCCCTTAGCTTCTCTTTGCCTCAGTTCCTTCATCTGGAACATGGGAATACTAATAGCACAAGGTTGTTATGAGAACCAAATGATATATGTAATCACTTTGAAAGTTTTAAAGAACCTTTATTATTAAGCCTTGTTGTTATTAGTTATTATTGTTGTCGTCATACCATGTTAAGTTCCTGCACCCTGTGAACATGGGGACCATTGACCAAGAGAGAAATTACAGCTACAGGCTGGAGACTCTAGCTTCACACATTTCCTCTTTTAAATCTTTTAGAGCAATAACTCACGATGTCCCCTAGTTTAAATTTCAGATCTGAGTAGCAGAAGTAATTGCAGGAGAACAGGGACAGGAGGAACAGTCTAGGCATTTGCAGGCTGAGCACCCAATGGTAGCTGGCAAAAATACTGTAGCCTTTTGGGAAGCTGGACTGTACACATACGTCAGAGAAGAATTAAGGCAACTGGTTTTTCTGGGCTGGTGGCTCAAATAGAGTAGCACCAGAAAGATAACTTACATTGAACTCCCTTGTTGGATAATCAATGTAGCAACACACTGCCTTTCGGTATACTTAAGGAAGGCAGCCAGCTTGGGTCACTGCTACTAGTACAATGTCTCCTGTGTTTCATGCTATACCTACAATGTATCACCGACAGACAATAAAGGTATCACAAAACAAATGAAAAGAACACTTCCATAATGCACATTTATCTATTTTTAAGTTAAATTGTCATGTATTGGATTTTCTCAGAGCAGGGAACCCCTGTAAACTCCACCTCATCTCAGAGAACCATGGAACTTCAGTATCAGAAGAGCCCAGTGGCCACCTAGTCCAACCCTTTCCTGAGCAAGAATCACTCCCTGCACCCTACTAGCAAATCGTCATCCAAACCTTACCTCCTTAGGGGTACCAGTGCAATGCATATGATGTTTTAAATGCTCAACAGAATCAAGAGGGAAGTTTGGCAGAGTTTGGGATGTGGGGAAGGGAAGATCAGGAAAATATCTGGTTGGGGGGGGGTGTGGACTTTGTGGAGAGTTACTTACAACAGATAGCAGCAGACAGCAGTGGTGACCAACATGGTGATAATTACCCTGCAATGAGAGAGAGGAGAGGTTAGGCTGCACAAAGACAGACAGGTCTAGGATCTACTTGGAGAGAGCATTAGGGTCCCTTGACTCCAGCCTCTTCCCCCACTGCAGCCCACCAATCAGAGGGGTGCCCGGAAACAGCAGCACAGAGATGTCCTTTTTGCTGACTTAAAGCTGATAGGATTTGTAAATCTGTAGAAGTCAGAGTCAGCTCTGGAGCTCAAAATTTAAAGGGAAAAGGGTCATGGAAATAAGAGGCTCAACAGGAGACCAGAAGATATGTAAGGAAATGGTGAAAACAGAAAAGATGTATGAAATGCAATGAATTGTTTTTATCAAAATCCCAACTAGCTACTTTTCAGGTCCACATGGAACAGAAGAGAGAGGCTCTTAAAACACATCAAAAGAGATTTTAGTCACATCAGAGAAAAAACTTCAGGTCTGTCAGTCAATAAACATTTATTAAGTGACTATTGTGTGCCAGGCACCATACTGAGAGATTCCAGAGGGCAGAGGTAGTTTGACCCTGACATAGGTTACAATGAACTGGGGAATCATCCACTTCATAGGAAATTAATTCACAAAGAGTTTTTTTCCAACAACCCTGTGAAAAAAAAAAGGAGGGTAGGTGTGAAAGATGAGGGAAGTGAAGCCCAGAGGGTGTTAGCTTCTTCAAAGGAAGGCACAATATAATTTTTCATTTTTTCTGTCCCAAATGATTAATATGGTGCCTTGCACAGTCATTTAATTGGTGTTTGTCAAATTGAAATGACTCATCCAAGGTCACACTGCTAGTAAACAAATGGCAAATATATTGCCATTTGGTCTTCTCCATTATACTGTGCTGCCTAAGAGGAGAGTCTCAATAGAGTTCCACTTGTCTAGCCAGAAGTTAGAAGTGGATTTGCCTGGTAGCCTGGAGTCATTCTCTTTACCCAGATCCCCACCTATGCAGGAAACAGTCATTTTACAGATGCATGGCTCATCCTGACTGCTTGCCCTCTTAAATCTTACTGTAGTGACAGTCCCCATCAAGGAGTTAGCAACCAACATACTAGCTGTGTGACCCTGGGCACGTCACTTCACCCTGTCGGCCTCAGTTTCCTCATCTGCAAAATAAGCAGGAGAAGGAAATGGCAAACCTCTTCAATACTTTTGCCAAGAAAACTCGAAACGGGGTCATAAAGAGTCTGGACATGACTGAAATAGCACAACAACAAAATTTTTCTCTCCCGAGTCTGGCATCTTCTAATTAAACTATAAGCTCCTCTGGGGCAAGTTATCCTGTCTTTCAACTCAATACACAGTTATTAATCGTTTACTGGGTGCAGAGCACAATATCAGGAGCTAAGAAGTTAACTACAAACGTTAGATAAGGGATGGTATGGTGCCTGCCTTCAGTAAGCTTACAGGGAAAAAAAAACAGCTTTTTCTTTGGTATCTATCCCCACAGTTCGTGGGCCAGATAGAGGCACAGCACGAATTCAACAAATATTTACTGACTGAATTAATCAGTAGCTGGAGTAAAGACATAATGCAGTGGTGCGGGCAGATGAAGGGGAAAGAGGCGTGGGTGGGGGTGGGCTTTAAGGCAGCGAAGAGGGCCAGGGGCAAGCGAAAAGATGACCTGGTGATTGGCGGGTAAGAGCAGGAATCACGTTTTGCAGGGCCAGAGACAAGGCAGGGGAACCAAGGTACCAAGTTGGGACTCACGAGGGTTCGGGGGGCGCTACTCTTACCCGCGATTGGGCCCCTTGGGCACGAACCAGGGCCCGGCAATACCGATAAGGCCCCAGAAGGTAGTGAAGATAATCACGGGGACAGCGAAGGAATGAGCTGTCATGGCTGAAGCGGGCTGGAACGTTCGGACCACCAGATGCAAGGTTCGGAGACGGGTCAGAAGGAAGGGGCCCGGGGTGGCAAGCGCAGAGCCGGGGCAAAGGAACCCCAACCGCAGCGTCCGATTTCTCTGCCTTTGATTAAGCACACAGATTTAAGGAACCAGCGAGCGCAGCATGCGGAAGCATGCGCAGTAGCCTCCCTCAGCCTCGGGCTGGGAAGAGACCGGGAGGCTTTTAGGACCCAGGTGGGATTCGCGATGTCGGTCCCTTCTTCAGCAAATGCACGGGTTTCCCAAGGCATACCTGGCAAGGGCGGAGCAAAGGAGAACGTGGGTTGGAGATTGCTTGAAATGTGGGGTAGGATGGGAGGGAACAAGGTGTTAAGGAAGTGAGAGTATCTGCCTGGATTCTGATTCTTCTTCTCCAGATATGATTAAATTATCGCACTTTTTCTTCCTTCTCTTCACAGAAATCACGGAATGTTACCTGGAAGCTACCTCAAACATTAACTCGGACATCCTCACTTTACAGATGAGGAAACTGAGGCCAGAGAGATAAAATGACTTACCTACTGTTGTTCAATCCGTAAGTAGAAAGAGAGCCAGATTTGGAGTCAGAAGAACCTGGGTTCGACTCCCAGTTCTGCTGTTTTGTGTAATCTCGGGCAGGATATTTCACCTCTCTGGCCTTCAGTTTCTTCATTTATAGAATGAATGGGTTGGACTAGATCTCGTGGTTTTATGGTAAGGGATAGACTCGGCAACTGAAGCCTGGTCTTCTGCCATTCAGTCTTGTGCTCTCTCCAGTGCGCTAAGTTTCTCTATTCGGGTGCCATTTCAAAATTAATAAACGAATAAAAAATTTATTAAGCGCCTACTTTGTGCACATCACCGTACTAGGGTAGACTCTGGCGGAGATAGAATTTAGATAAAGCGCTAGAGCTCGCTTTCAGATCTGGGAGGGAAATAAGACCTAAGCACTCTTAACTGTAATTCACAATATCGTTTGATAAGAGTATTAGTTACAAAACAAAGTTTCTTGGGAGGCTCGGAGGGGGGAAAGTTTTTGGTTTTTTGTTTGTTTGGTTGGTTTTTGGTTGTTTTGGTTTTTTTTGTTGTTGTTGTTGTTGTTACCAATGAGGGGGGCAAGGAGTGGAGAGGAGAACAGGCTGGAGGCTTTCTGGAAAAGGTGAGATTTAAATTGAGCTTTAAAAGGGAGGTAGGTGTTGCAAAGGGGAAAATGAGGGATAGTATGAGTGCTTCTAGCACTCGAACCCCCTCCTCTCTATTTGGCACAACGTGCCTAGACAGCCCTGGCTGCAGGAACACACCGTAGTCCATGGGATTCTCCCCTAGTCCTTCGGCAGCCCTCCCCACCAGATTTTGCAGAGCTCGAGACACCGGTTTCAGTGCCTCACATCCCTTCCTCTTATCTAGGCTAAAGTTAGAGGAGGCAGAGAAAGATTTTCTCCTTGTTCCTCTTTCAGCCATTCCACGCCTGCCCCTTTTCCCGGCCCCGGCCCCCAGAGTGCCGTGAGGCCGAAGAAGGGTCGCCAGTGGGTGTGGGCGCGGGCGCCTCCAGGAGTGGCGGCCAAGTACTACAAGTCCCACAAGCCACTGGGGTTGAAAGGAGGGAGTAGAAATAGAGGGGAGCCGCCCAGGTCTCTCAACAAGCACCGCCTATTGGTCCACTCCAGAGGAATAACGAAGATGAACCTCACCTCTTGCAAGGATGCTCTTAAATCCAGCCTCCTCCAGCATCTCCTAGTCTGGTCTCAGATTTGATCTCCACCCCTACCCTGGGCCCAATCCTGCTATCTTCCTCCGGCTAAACCCTTCCCTCTTGCTGGCTTCTTTCCTTCATCCTCTCCCTCCTCCTATTTTCTTTGTCCTTCAACCTGTACATCACCATCCCATCCCGCCCCGAGTGCTTGAGGTGCGTGGAGGTTTCCTAGCCAGCTCGGCTTGGCCCAGGACCATCACAAGCCAGCTGGGACAGCGGGCCGGGACAGGCCAGGGTCCATACTGCAGCACTAGCAGCCTGCCTCCGTTGACACGCGGAGCTTGCAATGCCTCAGCTGCAGCGCATGCAGGAGAGCCTGGGCCCAGGGCTGGTCTGGGACCAGAGTGCAACCCGGGTGTCCGAAGGGCTCTCTCTGCAGGTAGGACTTCCTGCCCAACTCTCGGGTCAGTGCGGGGCCCAAGAGAAGGTCCAGCTGGGAAAGAGAGGCCACTGGGACCAGCTGGGAACTGAGCCCTTCACCTCTCTGCCTGGCCCTGTTCTCTTTGGGGGAGGGGCCTGTCCTGGGACTAAGGTTGAGGCTTCTTCGCTATTCGGGTCGCAGGGAGCCTGCAGGGTAAGAGGAGGGAGTACAGTACAAGCTCTGTCCTCTGGATCTCGGGGAACTGGAATCCATCCTCCTCTTCAATAGTTTGCACCAGGCTGGCGAGACTGGACTATGATGGAAAGGATGAATAGAAGGAGTAAGGGTTTGTGGGATGAGAAAGAAATGCAACACTGAACTGTCTTCATAGGATCTTGGGGTCTGGCTGTTTCCTTGACAGTTCTGGCATGTACCAGTAACCCACACCAGGGCAAAGGGCATTCCTGGCCACCCTACTCCCAAGGTGACTCCAAGAAATCATAAGAAGCCAGTGGGGTAGATGAACATCCATGCAATGATGCTGTCCTCACATCCTGAGCTCACATTCTGGAAAACTTGGTCTGGAGTCTAAAGAGAATTGCATTCCCTCTTTTCTAGGGCTGGACCCAATCTTATATAGTAGTCTCTAAGGATTTATTTCTCTGTACTGCCCCTTGCCATTATATGTTAGAGTTGAAAATTAGAGCTGGAAGGGATTTACACTAAGAGTCAGAAGACCTGGATTCTAGTTCTGTCTCTGCCATTAACTGGCTGCATGACTTTGCCCTCTCTGGGCCTGTTCCCAAATCTATACACTGAGGAAGTCAGATTAGATGGCTCCCAGGTCTCTTCCAGCTCTGTGTTCTAGGAATCATAGGATAGATTGTTAGAATCAGTAGGTGCAGCTTTCCCTTCAAGAGCCCCTGGAGATTGTCTTAGAAGCAGGATACTGACCTGCCTGCTGTCTTCCCAGGGTTTGAGATCAGCAACACTTGGTAACAGAAAGCTCTGAAGGAATTGCCTCATTCCTGTTGTTGGATCTGCTTCCAAATCTCAGTGGGAAAATGTGAATGTCCATACAGTAAAGAAACACCATTGCCCGTAGTATATGCACTAGGAGCTTTTTTTCCAGCCACAGGGTTGGATTGAAATGAGCCATCCATATTTTGTCTTGCTCTTATGAGTTTTACTGATGACTTTCACTTCTATATTACATTCATTTTCCATTATGCTCATCCCTTTCCCCTACCCATCAAGTCTTCCCTTGTAACAAAGACATAAAATAAAAGAAAAATACACAGTTCAGCAGAACCAACCACAATATCAGCCTTGTTCTTCTTCTTTACCTCTGCCCGGTGGAAGTCCTAATGCCTGTCAAGGCTCAGCATAAGTGCCAATTCCATGGCAGCTGGGTGGTACAGTAGATAGAGCTCCAGCCTTGGAGTCAAGAGGACCTGAGTTCAAATGCAGCCTCAGACACTTGACACTTACTAGCTGTGTGACCCTGGGCAAGTCACTTAACCCCAACTGCCCAGGTGGGGGGGAACCAGTAAATGCCAATTCCTCATTCCTTCAGTTGTCAGTGATCCATCCCCCCCAATTACTTTGTATTTTATTGTTTTTACTTCTCAGTACATAGATAGATATAGATCTATAGTCTATATACTGATTTCTCTGAGAGACAGATCTTTCATTCATGCCCACCCCACTCCACCAGTAGAATGTAAGCTTCTTAAGAACAGAATCTGTTACATTTTTAACAAATGCTACTGAATTGAATGGAAAGTATATGAAACATTCCATATTTGTAGTCCCCCAAATCGTCCATAAAAGGAAGGAGGTATATTTTTCCCATCTCTTTTCCTGGACAAAGCTTAGTTTTTATATAACAATCTAATGTTCAGTTTCATTTTATTGCTCTTTCCATTTATATTATTGTAGTCACTACATGTTCTGGTTCTGCTTACTTTATATTGTCAGTTCATATAAGTCTTCCTGAGTTTCACTGAATTCCTCATTCCTGGTTTCCTAACCCACAAGAACATTCCATCATGTTTTATACCACATTTTGCAATCTGTGTTCTCTTATAAGATCTCCATCATTCACTTTATTAAACAAATATTTACTGAGAGTTCTTGTTAGGAAAAGCTCTATGAAGGATGCAAAGACATAGTACCTACTCTTATGTAATTTACTATCCAGTAAGGGAAATCAGACAGGGACGTGTTAATAATGGTGCATATTTCTGTAGGTTTTACAATGTGCTTTCCTTGAAACAGTTCTGTGAGGCAGGTGATGTAAATATTATTATCCTATTTTCATTTGAGGAAATTCAGGCTTAGGTGGGGTAAAAGAATTTATACAGCTAGTTAGTCCCAAACCTGGAACTCTAGTTCAAGTTCAAGACTCTTTCTGACTCTATAGAGTATGAGGTAAGTGCCATATAATCAGTATGAAAGCAAATAAGTAAGAAAGAGAGGCGACGTGGTATAGTAGAAAGAACCCAGGATGTTTGAGGCCTGAGTCTGCCACCTACTTGTTGGTAACCACTTTTGGTGTTGTAACAATACACCATTTAAACTTTTTGATGTTTGGTTTCCTCATTCGTAAAAAGAGGCCAAAATTGTATATTCTACCTCACAAGGTTATTAAGGTTCTCTAAGTCTGTTTCCCAATCTGTAAAATGGGGTTAATAATGCTTACACTACTGACTTCATAGTATTATTAAGGCTCTCTGTCCTCATCTGTAAAATGGAGATCATAATAGTTTCAATCCAAACTTCACAAGATTGTTTTAGATTGCTGTGAATGAGGATAGTACTTAAATTTTAATATGTGCTGTGGAAATACATTCTATTATTTTTATCAGAAGTTCAGAAAAGAGAAAGTCTGCCATGTACCTAAGTTTTCTGGGAAGGCTTTATGGACAAGGGCAAAATTCTGGCCCTAGAGGATTATGACCAACCGCATCCATTCATGGGACAGTTGGCTTGGGTTAGGAGATAGTCTGAAGCCAAGCTGCTTACTCCCTTGAGACCCTGAGCATATCTCTAGGCCTCAGTTTCCTCACCTATAAATTGAGGGGATTGGATGAGATGATCCCTCAAGTTCTTTTCTAGCTAAATCTAGGATCTTATTATTCTGAGCTAAGAATCTATGGGATAAATTTCTGATTCTAGTTCTAAGAGAAACTTTGTTCCTATAAGTAAATTTGGATGCTCTGTGATGTCAGAAGATGAAAGCTGTAGGTTTTTCCAACATTTTGTGTATTTCCCATTTTGCCTTAGCTTCACACTTAGGAGATATTAAATATACTGCTTAACTGTAGTAATCAGCTCATCACAGATGCCTGATTATATATGGTACCTCTGTTTCCTTTAGGGAACGCAAAATTAGGAAAAACGCGACTTAAAAACAAATAAAATAAAGACTAAAATAGACACTGTTCTGTTTTTAGCTGCATTTTTCCTAATTTTGCATTATGTTTTAATATTATCTCATTCTTTTGGAAGATAGGTATAAATCCTAACTAAAGATAATCCATGGAAGAACAATGTCAATGCCAGAATCAACTAGCCAAGTTCCTAATCTCCTAGGACCCATGAGCACAACCTTCTTCAGTGAGCTTGTGATGTGGGCAGCTTCTCATAGTACTTCAACTCACATTGTTGGCCTAATTGTCCATCTAAATGAATAGGGATCTTAGAAAAAGATCTTAGAAGGGAAAATGAGTTGGCAGCTGATAAAATTGCTTATCTGATCATTATCATTCCATTGTAGTCCCTGAGCAGAGGCTGAGATCTGAGGAATGGGCTCTGGGAAGAGCCTGAGGAAAATAGCTGACAGACGGATAGAAAAGAAGCCTGGCTTGCAGAAGCTGTTGGCTACAGTTTCAGTGTGAAGGACCTTTTGTTATTTGACACCTTCAGATGGGCAACGATTACTAATAGGATTGCCACTAAGTCCATTGGATAATGTTGCACCTATTACCCTTCATAGTGAATGTTTCTGATTGGTTCATTGCTAGAGTTGCCGTGATAGTCCTCAATGAGTGTGACCTGATATAACCATTATTTGTTATCTGTATTCATCAATTTCCTAAAAAATTATGGAAGTAGAAAGCCTTTAAAATAAGAAAGTTAAAAGGGGGGAAAGGTTTACTGAGCTGAGTTCTGTAGAGAGCCACCTTAAAAATTCAACTGAATCTTCCTGATTCTTCCCAAGGTATAGGAGCCCCAGGGTCCATGAAGGGGTTGGAGATTATGCTTTGGACCCATGAAGGTCCCTGACTATCCTCTCTATAGCCCCAGGGATTCTGTCCGGTGTGACAGCAGTGTAGAGTGATTACTGTCATTGCAGATGCCAGTGACATTTGAGGATGTGGCCGTCTACTTCTCCCAGGAGGAGTGGGCAATACTGGACCAACAACAGAAGGAGCTTTACCAGGACGTGATGAGGGGGACCTATGAGTTGGTGACCTCGCTGGGTGAGGGCGCTGATTACTTGCTTGGTAGCTGTCCAATCAGGAATCCCCAGGTGCGTGGGGTCAGGAAGCATAGAGCCACAAATTTCCTCAGAATCCCTGAAGGCTCAAACAGCTCAAAAAATGTTCAGGGCCTGGCCTTGACCTCTGCTTGGTTGGTCTCCTGGGGGCAGGGAGTGGGGTGGGATTTGGAGTAAAAGTGAAAAGAACATTGGATTTCTACTCAGAAGACTGGGTTCAAATCCAAGCTCTCCTACTTACTACTTTTGTAACCATGGGCAAATCATATGACATCTCTGGGCCTCAATCAATATCATTATCTACAAAATGTGAGGGGGTGGAGGATTCCTAAGGTCTCTTCCGGCTCTAAATCCTATGACACTATAAAAAGGGGAAGCATACTGAGTCAGTGTAACCCCCCTGGCTTTTATGCAGCCCCTCAAATGCCTGTTGATGCCCTAGTACCTCAGCCTTTCACTCTTGACTTGATGCCTCCTTTCCCACTGCCCATTCTTTGCTGTCCAACATCATGTTTCTCATGCTGTAACCCTCAACCTAAATCTTTCCATTTTTAGTACACCACTGCAAAGGTCGTGAGCCCAAGACATAACAAATGTGCATTTCGAGTCAAATTTCATAAATAATATCTGAGTTCTCTGTTTCTACCTATGTAATTATGAGACACACCTTCAACCAGCTTTCTCAATCCAGGGTATCCTGCTGCCAAACCAGAGGTTATTTGTAAAATTGAACAGGAGGAAGAACCATGGATGAGGGATTCCCAGAACCACAGAAGACACCTGAATCGCCACTGGGGTAAGTCTCGCTTCAGTCTTCCAACTTTCAATCGCTGCCCAGATCTCTGGTTCTAAGCCTTCCAACTCTATCTAAGCAGTTTGCATTCTCCTTATCTGCATTTGTTTCTCTACAAATTTTCTTTCACACAAGTTGTGCCTTCCTAGTTTGTACTGGAAGCTCTACTTTTAGCAGTTACAACAAACACTTATTAAGCTCCTACCATGTGCAGAGTACAATGCTAAACTTGGGGAAAATGCCTTCAACCACACACTTTGTTAAAAGAAAGAGAGGATGTGAGCTTTAACTTTTAACAAGACAGTACCAACATCTTCTACTATACTTAACCAGAGGTTTTGGTTTGTTTATTTAATAAAGTCTTCATGTAACTGTAGTTACTGGCTCTGTTTTCTTCACTGTGCTTCATTTGTTATGAGTTTTTCCATTATTTTTTATGCAATATTCTTTTACACTCCATTATCATTTGGCACATGGTTTGTTTCCAGTTTTTGCCGTTATAGTGCTAAGCTATTAATAGCTGCTAAGATCTTTGTACAAATAGGCCTTTTCTTACTGCCAGTAACCTCCTTAGGGTGTAAATCTAAAGTGAACATTTCTATAACTTCTGTGTATCTCTAACAAGAGCATTCTCACCCTGCGCCAGCACTTCTGATGTACTGGCATCCATTGTTTTAGTGTCCTGGACCTGATGGTTCCAAATTTAACACTGGCTTTGGCAGGGTATATATAGACCTCTGCCACCATTTGTTCCTTCTCTTTGATCGTCTAAAAACTCAGTACAGGGTCCGACTTTACCCTCCTCTATCAGTATCAGCCCAGGAAGTCAAAAGAATGTATAAAAGTAGGCCAGAATGCCAGAGTACTGGCAGAAAGGTGTCATGTCTTCCCCCTTTTCCCCATGGGAATGGGCACTCCTAGAATAACTACTCAAGTTTCAGAGTACTCTGGACATCTACATTCACGCAAAATATTTCATCAACCCCCAACTGATGTTTCCTTTTTCTTTATAGCCAGCCTAAGGACATAATTAACTCAAAACAAAGTCATTTATTGAAATAGTGGAGGAAGTAAATTTGCAAAAAAAAACCATCTCATAAGCCTAGGGCACATGCTTTCTCAAACATACATACCATTAGTAAGGAGGGAAAGCTGGAAGAAGGATAAAGCGCAAGGGGCCCACATGTGGGAAATGTGTGTGTGCAGGGAAAACTCACACCTCTGACGACAAACCACTGTCTTTCTGGTAACGTCATTTTGCTGGTCTCATCGGGCCCAACTCCTTGAGCTGGATGGATGTGGTTTCTGTGCAATGTTCTTCTAATCCTTATCTTAGCTGAGTGGTGCTTTGGGGTTGTGGTAAACACTGAGGCTTGGGCAGCCAGAACCAAATTAAAATGTCATTGGGAAATAATTAATAAAATAAATAAAAATACAATATAACACAGATAATGTTAGTATGTGGTTTTCTAAGTCAACATGTGACCCCGGTTTTGATGCTGCTGGTCTACATTGGGCTTTGCATCTTCTGGGTTCCTCCCTTGGGGGGGGGGGTCACTGGAGTCATCTCAGCCCTAGGATACAGTGATTCTAGGATGTAAAGGCAGGCTGACAGCTCTTTGGTCATAAGCTAAAATAAAACAAAACTTACACCCTGAGCAGAGTATCCCCAAAGTTAGGTCTTTCCTCCATGATCCCTGTGTCCTCAGTGGACATCTAAGTGGCCTTACTCTACAGATAGTATCTAACCTACGTTAGAGAGTTCTTTAATACTCCCAAGAATTTCTCTGGCTTAGCTGCAAATTTATCTGAGCCAGAGCTACACTAAGTAGGTAAGGTCAGTATTCTCCACCAACCTAGCCTGTGTCCGTGTCTTTATTATATGTGTCAGTCTGCAGCAAAGCCTGATAACTTTGGCTCAGTATTTAAGGCACCGAAACCTCATTTTCCCTAGATATCAGTTCCATGTTGCTGAAGGGTGGGTTTGGGGTTTGTTTGGTTTTATTTAAATATTTCTTTTCATTCAAATCTAGATGTGTGTATTATCCCCAGCTCTATCATCCCAGCTCCCTAAGGTTCCAGCCTTCTGACTGACAGCTGTAACCTGGCTGGTGTTCCACGATTAATGGTCCTGTCTAGATACAGAGCAAGAAGACTAGCATAGGATTCCTTTTTTGGGGACTACCCTGGGGCTGGGAACTAATATTCAATGACAGGAATATGGTGGCCTTCTCCATAGGCTAACATCTGGATTCTTTTTCTCCTCATTAGGTTCTAGGAATGGGATCAGAAATGAGAAGGTTAAAGATATTGGAGATAATATGGAAGACCCAGAGACATTTACATTCTTGATGAAGTCAGAGGGTATTGTTCAGGTCCCCCTAAAGCTGAAAAACAGTAGTAAAGAAAAGTCCTGGACAAAACAGGCCTATTCAGGAAGGCCTAGTGTACCCCAAAGGCCACTGGGGAAAAAGAAGCCCCCAACCTGTGCTGAGTGTGATAAGAGCTTCAAAAGCAATACAGCTTTGATCATCCATGAGCGTAGCCATACTGGCGAGAGGCCTTTTAAGTGCCCCGAGTGTGGGAAAGGTTTCCCTTCCAAAGGAGACCTGAAGCGGCATGGAAAGATCCACGTAGAGAAGCATGATAGAATGGGAAAGATGCTCAAAGATGCTCCTTCAGAGCATACCCTCCCCAAGCATAGAAGACCTGCCCCCAGGAAGCCCCATGTCTGCCTCCAGTGTGGGAAAGGCTTCAAAAGGGCCGGAAACCTCAAGAAACACATAAATGATCACCTGGCAGAGAGGCCCTTTGTCTGTGGGGAGTGTGGCCAGCGCTTCCGCCTCAAGCAGATCTTGGTGTCCCACCAGCGGACCCACATCGGGGAGAGGCCCTACAGCTGCCTGCAGTGTGGGAAGTGCTTTAGCCAGAAGCACCATCTCAGGAGCCACCACCGAGTGCACACAGGCGAGAGGCCCTTCACTTGTCCCCTGTGCTCCCGATGCTTCAGCCAGAAGCACCACCTGGTCAGCCACCAGCGCATCCACACAGGTGAGCGTCCCTTCACCTGCATCAGCTGTGGCAAGACTTTTAAGGACAAGAAGACGCTGACCATCCACCGCAGGGTGCACACAGGTGAACGGCCATACACGTGCTCTGAATGTGGGAAGGCCTGTAGCCAGAAGCAGCATTTGAAAAGCCACCTGCGGGTACACCGGGCAGGGGGCCAAGGACTGCTCCCATCATGCCCGGAAGAAAAACCCTACCAGTGCAAGGTGTGCAGGAAGGCCTTCCGGGACAAAAGGATTATGCTGACCCACCAGAAGACCCATGATGAAGAGCCAAAACACTTCCCAGCATTGGGGATTGTAACATTCCGAAAGAAAGGACCACTTCTGTGAGGCGACAGCACGACTATTCATGGATTGCCATGGCCAGCCACTGGAAGAAGCATAGAATGGGACAGCTTCAAAGAGCCGTTTGGGAAGATTACCATGGGGCCAGACCACCTATAGCTTCTTACTTTCTCTCACAGACAGGATGAGAATGGCTAGCTATCTCACAGGCCACCAGACAGGATCCTAGAGAGGAAGAAATTCTCCTTATGGGTAATGTGTTAAAGGCTTTCACCTGGGTCAAAGATTAGCAGTCGTTAATGTGGCCCTACCCACAGAACAGAAATATGAGTTCCTCATCTTTGAGAAGTTGTCACTTGAAGATCCTTTAGAAAGGAGGTTAAAGAGATCCCCCCATTCTCTTCTCTACCACGTGAAAAACTGCTCAAACGAGGTCCAAATAGCTCTCAGCTTGCCAAGTCCTCTGAGGTCTAGGCTGAAAGTACTGTGATTTATTCTTACATTTGGAGGGAATAGGGTGATCCTCCCTGGTCACCATTAACAATCCAAATCCACCATCTTTCTTTTCCTACAGGGCAGCAGTATGGTGCAAAAATTACTGTTAATGATCTAGAATCAGGGGCCCTAAGGTCTACTCCGCTCCCAGTGGAGCAAGTCACTTAATCACTCTTGGCCTCAGTTTCCTCTTCTGTAAAATGAGGGAGCTGGACTAGATGACCTGTCAGGCTCCTTCCAGCTTTAAATCCATGATCCTATGATCTTAGATTTTTGTGTGGTTGATTCCAGCCCTGTGTTATGAACATATAAGCAGGGTCACAACATTGGCTGATCCTTACTCTTCCATAATAATATTTTACCATCCCTGCATTTCTACCTCTGTCTGCTATTCCATGTGGGCTCACTGCAAGCTCCCTGATGTGTCTATTTACTATATTGTTTCCAGGGTAAGGAGGAGATTTTTGGACAGGGCATGGTGGGTGCAATCCAAGCTCTTCCATAAACTAGCTGTACAACTTTGGGTAAATTATTTTGCTTCTCTATTAGATGATTCCTCCCTCCTAGATCTCTTCACTGCTCTCCTTTGGTCAGTAGAAGGTGTCCAAAGCCCTCACAACCACAGGTGGTCCCAGAAGCCAGATGGGCATGGACCAGGCCAGATTGGCTGTTGAGATACCACACTTTTGTGGAATTCAGGAAAGTTGAATTAACTTCATGCTGTTATCAGACATCTGGGTCCGAATTTGAGTTGGCCAAGAAGGGACTGGCTAGAAAAAGCTAAGCAAAAGGGTGGTAAACTGATGTTGAATGCTGAATATTTAGCCCAGGGAATTCAAGGGACTACTACATAATTGCACCTCATGCCCTCTTTCTTTCCTCCTTTACTTCCTCCTTCCATCTTTCTTATTTTTTACTTCTTTCTCCCTCCATCCCTCCTGTTCTTCCTTTTTACTCCATCTTTTCCCCTCCCCATCACTTTCAGGACCAAAGTGCCCCTCCCTGGCCACCACTCCCTTCTGTGTTGTCTCTCCCATTAAAATGTAAGTTTGTTGAATATAGAGATTATTTTTGTCTCTGGTTTTTGTATCCCTAGCACTTAGCATGCAGGTTGGTGCTTTTTCATTCATTTCTCCTATCCCTCTTTCATTTTTCTCTCAGTCCTTCTCTTCTGTCTTCCATCCCTCTTTCCCTATTTCTCGTTTGATCTTCTATCCATCTCTTTCTTCCCTTCTGCTCTTCTTTCATTCCCTCTATTTCTTCACCCTTCTCCCATCCTTCCCCTTCCCATCCCTTTTGTTTCTTCTCCTCTCCTGTCAACCCCAACCTTCACAATTTGCAACCATTGGAGGGCAGAGCAACAGTCAATACTGGGTATTGGAGAAAGAGCCCCATTTGCTGGCATCTTTGTGGAACAGAGATCTCCATTCCAGCCCTCTGTCCTGCCCCCATTTCCCCTTTCTTTGCTTTTTATTTCTCCCAGTGTTCTCATGCCATCTGGATGCCTTCCCTTCTGTGATCAACTCAAAACTCATACAGTGAAAAAAGTACTGGACTGGGTGTCAGGACATCTAGTTTCAGTTCTGGATCTGCCACTAATTAGCTGTTTGACCTTAGACAAGTTTCAGCCTTTTCAGACAAGTTTCTTTATCAGAAGTATGCAAATAACACCAACCCTGCCTGCTTCTGGAGATATGTGGTGAGCAGCAAATGACTTAACATATATGAAAATGAAATTACTTTGTAAATGGCAAAGAGCAAGTAAGGGGTTGTTAGTATTCATACTAAGGTATTAGAAATTAACCTTATTTCTCTCCCAGGAACATTTACATTTTAAAGAGAAGCCTATAGAGAGTAATACCTAATCCAAAGAAATGGATTACTTTTAGTGGAATTTAGGGTGTTGAGCTAGGTGGGGAAGGAAATATTTAGAGCTTGGGAGGACCTCAACCCCTCAAATCACATCACATCCTTTACTTTCAGATGAAGCCAATTTCGTTCATATATTGTTTATTTCTATCCTGTTTCATTCATCTAAAGGCAACGTAGTACAGTGCAGCTATGACATATTTAAAGCCCTAACATTCAGGTATACCTCATGTTAATCGGTTTTGAGAAAACCCATCATGCAACCCAGTGTTATAGAGTAGTACATTCCAAAGGAACAGTATTCTAAATGTGTGATCTGCCGAAAAAGGTTATGGCTACGTTGTGATTTGTACAGTGGGAATTGGTTATTTGAACAATGTTGCTACAAAATTACATTGGTCAGCATGAGTTTCTGTGGGGTATGCCTTTATATTTTTTATTTGGTTTCTCAATAAATGCACTGTTGTATACACCACAGGGAAGGGATATAGGCATTTATATAACATTTCCTATGTGCCAGGCACTGTACCAAGCACTTTACAAAAATCTTATTTGATTCTCACAACAGCCTTGCAAGGTAAGTGCTGTTATCCCCATTTTACCATTGAGAAAACTGAAGCAGGCAGAGGTTAAGTGACTCACCCAGGGTCACACAGTACATGTCTGAAGTCACATTTGAACTCAGGGCTTCCTGACTCCAGGCCCACTACTGGACCACCTACCTGCCTCTATCCTTACATTCTATCCACTATCACTCCATAGGTTTGTGTCTCAGTTTTCTCATCTTTCAAAGGGGGTAATTAAGATTGTTGTGGGGAACAAATAAAGTAACTGTTGTGAAAATGTTTCATAAACTTTAAAATATTAATCAAGTATAAGATTTGATTTTTATCTAACCACAAGGATAAGCTTCATTGAACTATCCATATTCTCTTCCTCCAATTCCTCTTGTCTCCATTGGCAGGGTCAGGAATACAAAGACAGGAAAAGCAAGAGGAACTCTGGGAGATGTGTAAAAGCTAAGCCCAGTTAACAAGATGACTCTACAGTTGGTCTCCTGGAATCCACGATCTGGGACAGGCAAGGAAACAGGACTGAAGTGTCCTCTTTGTCCCCACTGAGAACAGAATGAGAGGACAAAGGCCAAGCCCACAAGAAGGAAACAGTATTTTGGATAAGATTTCTAGTAACTGAAGGCCACCTGACCCTGCCAGTATTGCAAAGAGTGAGCTAGTAATACTCTTCCCAGAAGGAGGCTGGTCAAAATGACCTTCCAGGGTCACCCCTAGCCTGGTTTGCCTTGAGTTGGTGGGGGCTCCTCGGTAACCTTCATCATCTTCTGATGGTATGGGAGAGCCAGAGGGATCTAGTTTAGAGATAAGGGAGTGGAACCAGGTTAAACAGTGCCTGTATGCACATGGTGGATATTCACTGAGGGTTTGCGAAATGGCAGCTCACACTTCTAATCTAAAGAATGAGAGGGTTGGAACAGATCACCTTAAACACTAAATCTATAATTGATTAATTCATGGGGTTTTAAGGTTTCCAACACATTTTTCTCAACTATAAGTATCTCCATTTTACAGATGAGGAAAGTGGGGAGGCAGTGTTTGAAGAGCATTGATTCTGGAGTCAGATGACCTAAGTGGGTTCAACTCTCGCCTCTGATGCCAAGTTTTCGCAAAAGCAAAATGAGGTGGTAAGATTAAATGGCCTCAAAGATTCCTCACAGCTCTAATTCTGTGAGGCTCAGGGAGGGTTATACAACCACAGTTACACAATCAGAAAATGCTGAAGGCAAGACTTCAACTCAGGTCCCCAGTGGAATACGTAGCACTGGATGAGGGCCAGACGCTTTACCTGGACATGGTGGGGGAACAATGAGCTGGTAAACTCTGCAGGAGAGGAGCCTGCCCTTGGTAAGAGAGGAAGAGGGCCACTTATGTCCCAGTTTCTTGCTTGTACCAATCCCAGTTCTCCCAATACTTATCTCCCCAGAATATGCCCTCCTCATACTTAAGGCCCAAATTCTCATTGGCCTATCTGGATAAATATAGCCCTGTCCTGGTAGCATTTGGAGTGCAGGTGTGCAGAGAGAACTATCTGCCTGGACCCTGAGGAACATGGATGCCCATTCTGGTAGGCCAATACCTTAATTCTGTTCCCTCATACAAGCACCATCCAGAGCCCTGGACTATGGGCCTAAAGTACCTCCCCACACTTTTGCACTACTCTCACACTTAAGACACCATTGTCTATAACTCATCTGACTGTCCTTTGCCCTGGGTTGTCCATTCTCCCATTCTGTCTCCTCCCCTAGCCAGGAGCCTTTCTTGGGAAAAGGTGTAGAAAGGATGACCAGAGCCAACTAGGTCTGCCCTCTTGATGAAAGAGCTAGGTTATTTAGCCTCTAGAAGGTAGGTATAGGTACTCAACCTCCTTGTAGACCAAAGTCCCTAGGTAGGGTGGTCTCTAGATAGGCCAGAGTTCCAGGTAAACATCATCTCCTCCCACCTCTTTCTGTCTTTCTTCCCATAGGTTCCTCTATGAAACCTGAGCTGTTGACTGGCTGAAGCAAAAGGAAGGGCCAGGGAACTGGGCTCCAGGGAAAGCCAAAGTCACTCTTGTATAATTTTTAACATGTGTATATTTTTCAGAGCAGGGCTTTGTTCCACTAAATCAGGGGTGAGGAACCTTTGGCCTCAAGACCACATGTGGCCCTTTAGGTCCTCAAGTGTGGCCCTTTGACCGAATCCAAACTTCACAGAATAAATCCCCTTAATAAAAGGATTTGTTCTGTAAAATTTGGACTCAGTCAAAAGGCCATACTCTAGGACCTAAAAGGCCACAGCTTCCCCACCCCTGCACTAAATCATATGCCTTTTAAAAAAGTCAACAAACATTATAGTAATTATCAAACTGATTTAGGAAACCACATTCACTCAAAATGAGTTCACTTAACTATCCACTTAGCAAAAACCAAGTAGACAAAGAATTTCTGTTTCCCAGACTATAATACAGTTGTATGGGCAACATATAAAACTGATCCATCAGCACATATACTGCAGTGTCCCAGCAAACTAGGCCTAGAATTGAACGGGAGATGTAAAAGTGCCCACATGCCACATATTAGGTGCTAAATAAATGATTACTCCTTTCCCCACTCATGTATCCACAGCAGCCTCAAGGACTATTTTGTGTACCATCCGAGTATGGCTGTATGTCTGATTTACAAAAGAGCTGAAAATACATGGATTAGCCCCAGAAAATTCAGCCCAGGGCCATCTCACAGAAGATTAATAACACTTTCTTTGAAGTAGCTACAGTTGAGAGTTGCAGCAGATGGCAGCAGCAGCTTGCAAGCAAAGAATTAGTAGTTATCAGTAACTCAAGAGAGACAGTGAACTGTAGCTTTAAAGCATACTGGAACAGCAGTAAGGTATAACTGGTTGCTAGGAGACAGTGAGTAGAAAGCCATGATCCTAAGATCATGAGTTGTCTTGACAAACCCAACTAGTATAGGTATGTGTGGAAGATTGCATCCCTCCATTTATGGGGGCCAGGGCAGAGAATGATTTCACTATTTAACTTCCCTCGCTCTCTAATTTGCTCTTCTGTTCTAGGTATTTTGCCATTTGATTTATGATTCCTACCATCAGTCAGTTAAGAATGCAATGGAAGGAGACTTGAGTAGCATTTGTATAACTATGATTACCTAACATACCCCACAATGAACCTGGAGTAAGTAAGGAGGCTCCAGAGCTATTTAGAAGCCATGCTATACACATAAGCAAACTGAGGCTGAGAAGTTAAGTGATTTGCCCAAAATCATACAACTAAAATGAGAGCCAAAGTAGAATCCAAGTCCAACATTCTTTCTACTTAGACCACACTGTAATTCTTTCAAATCTGCCACAGTGTCTACTACATGTGTCACCTTCCCAAGAAAGAGATGCAGTTCAAAAAAAGTTTTCAATACTTCAGTCCTTGACTTTAATGGTAAAATGTCAGGCACAGGGGAGGAGCCAAGATGGCAGAGTGAAAGCAGTGACTTGCTTGAGCTCTCCACCAAACCCCTCCAAATACCCGTTAAAAAAAAAAAATGGCTCTAACAAATTCTAAAGCAGCAGAACCCACAAAAAGACAGAGTGAAACAAATTTCCAGCCCAAGACAACCTGGATGGTTGATCAGAAAGGTACATCGTGCCGGGCTGGGAGAGGAATGCAGTTTGGCATGGGAACGCAGGCCACAGGGAACCTGGAGCAGGCCTCAGAAGACTGAATCACAGGCAGCTGTGGTGGTTTCTAGGGTTGTCAACCCAGGAACGCCAAAGACAACTTAGAAGGTCAGTGGGAAAAGTCTGTTTCTGCAGTGAGAGAAGCTCAGGGTCTCAGCCCCATTCCCTGAGAAGCTTGGGGCTGCGGCTGCCTCCTGAGCTTCCAGCCCACAGACTGAGAGGGAATCCAGTGGCTGATCAGAGGGGGATTGCAGGGATCTCTTTGCCAGTGTTCAGGCAGGAATCTCTTGCTTTTCCCATGCTTGCATCTGGGTCACAGTTCTGGGGAGTGGTCCTGGGGTGAGGAGGAGCGCTGGTGTGGTGGAGCTTGTAGTAGCTGGGGACAGGAAATTCTCCTCACAGTTCCAAGACAGAAAACGTCAGACACTGAAGCAAGCTAATATGACTTTGGGGGTTTTTTGGCAATATTTGGAGAGGTATTTTCCCCCAAATCATACCACGTAAGAGGCTATCAATTCTAACTAAAGGTAAAGCTGAATTTGTTTACTTAACTATGTATACTTGTTACAAGGTTTTCTTTTTTCTTTTACACTGGGGGCAGGAGAGAAAATGAAAACCTTCATAGAAAAACGAAATTTTTAAAAAGAGGTAGAAACTGGGTTTTCCCTCCTCCTCAACCCTCTCCCACACCACAGACATAGACAGAAACAAACACAGACATTACTCAACACGTAACCTTTGTACTCAGTCAATGAAGTTCAGGATCTAGCTCCTCCCATCCTCTTGTTCCTACTGGGAAATAAAAATGAAACAGCTCTTCGGTATGACATATAGAACTGATCCATCAGCATATACACTGCAGTGGCCCAGCGAACTAGGCCTGGAATCGAATGGGAGATGTAAAAGTGCTTATCACAGTGCCCGCGTGCCACAGAAAGAGGTGTCAGTCCTTCCTATCCTACTGCCGACAGACCCAAACTAGGTTACTTTGACTCCCTTAGAAGGGACTCGAGGCAAGTCCCATTACCTACTCTGGGTGAGGAGCTTCTTGAGCCTGGAAAGGGAAGAACTATAGTCAATGCCAGGCTGAATTCACCTATAATGGGGCACCAGAGGCCATAGATGGGCTTTCTAATTCCATAAACCACAACTGGAAGGCCAGCCATTCCTGACCCCTTCTTCTAGGTAGGACCCCACTCAAACCTCTTTGGCCAAGTCCTTTGCACAAAGGTTTTCCTTGCATCTGACCTCTACTTCTGCCACCGAATCTCCTCATTTTTACAGTCCCTGAGGCTAATCCATGTATTTTCAGCTCTTTTGTAAATCAGACATACAGCCATACTCAGATGGTACACAAAACAGTCCCTGAGGCTGATGTGGATATATGAGTGGGGAAAGGAGTAATCATTTATTAAAGACTGGAATCATGGAGGTGGGGAGTGAGGGGCCGGGAGAAATTCAGTGAACTCCTTTCCCCTATTTCAACCCCAAGCATACCTACGGGCCCACTTTCAACCGTTTTTCAACAGATCATTTTCATCACATCTTTGATGTTAGAATCACTCAAGTTTTCAACTCTCTTTCTAAGGACTCTCTCCCTTCCAGCCTAGGCACTGATGTAACATTCTTCTTCCTCCTGCTCCCATGAAATGTCAGGGGAGTGGTAGAATTATCTCACTCACCCCCATCTTTTCCTTCTTGTGGACGGAGAGTTGTTCCTGCCTCCCTTTCTGGGAATTCTCCTGGTTCTCACAAAGTAGTATTCTCATGAGAAAACAACCCTCTTTCTGGTTAGGGGTGTGCATCTAGCCGTTGTCATAGCTCATCACTGCCACCCAAGGAAGAAGCCTCTCCTGACTACCCTCTACCCTCTGTTGCCTATGATTCCATTCTATCTCCTCCCCACCCCTACAGTGAGCGCTTTCCTTGGCTGGTGGAGGAAGGAACAGAAAGGGTTATCAGAACTAGCCAGGTTTGCCCCTCCTGGTGAAGGAGCTGGGCTACTTTATTATGTACTAGGGGCCACTGTAATTTCCATTTGGGGGGACTCTGAAGTAGAAGAAATGGTTTTTTATTAACTAAAGTATATTGTATAGCCTTTCTGCTTTCTTGTTAAAAGTTCAGTGGAGGAGGGGGTTGGCCAAGGAGGGCTTTTATTTCTGTCACATTTCACCCTGAGAAAACACATACCTGCAACGTCATACCGAAGTATGCCATGTGAATTATAAAAATCAGTTAGCCCATGAAGACACTGCATCCTGAAAAATCAGTGTGTCCCCTAACCCTCCAAAGCATAGCTCAAAAATGAAAACATGCTGAAACAAGACTTTGTCTGCATATAAACCAAGAAGCTGGCCCCAAGCAGTATGGCCTGCTCTCCACAGAGAGACCGAGCTCCACAGAACTCTCCACAGCTCACCCCTCTTGGGATCCTTGCTCTTTCCTCCAGAGAAAATCCTGCCCCTTATAAGTGGAGGCTCTTTCCCTCCATAGGTGCAGCAAACCAAAGAACTCTTTTCTTGAACGGGCTGGGCCCTGGGCTGTAGAAAGCTGGCTTTTCAGCCTTCATCAATGGTGGAAATGGAGTTTTTACTGGGAAGCTAGACCACTCCCTGATTAATCACTGGCATTCTCATAACCTAAAGCACACACCTGTTTCTGTCTTCTCATCATAATAGTTCATGCTTCCATAGAGCTCTATTCTTTATAAAGTCCTTCTCTCACAAGCCTGGTATGGGGGACAAGGGGAGGGAGGGAGGGAGGGAGGGAAGAGGGGAGATAGTATTATTACCATTCACATTTTACAATGAGGAAACTGAGCTTCAGACGGGTGACATGACTACCAAGTGGCGGAACCCCACTGGGAACCTGTGCTTCCAGACGCCAAGCCCAGGCTCTTTCCACTACACTCATCTTGAGAAAACAATTAACTCTCTTTACAGAGTCAGAGAAAGGCCTAAAAGATGAGGCTAGACCTGAGAGGCATGCATATCCTCACACCATTTCTCTCTTGGTCCTTCTACCTCTTGAAAAGAAGAAAAATAGTTTTTAACTCCAAACAGCTTCCATATCCCCCAGAGTCTTTGCCCATGTGAAACACAGGACTGAAGCAGATACTGAAATAAAACTCTGCTTTATTCAGATAGCAAAAGATTAAGAATCAAATGTGTTTTTTAAAAAAACAACAAAATTCTGCACAGATCTGAAACAAGGATAAGTTGGAAAAGACACCACTAGGTCACCTTCCTCCAATGCCCCCATTTTGTGGATTCCAGGCTGAGTGGACACTGGCATAAGTTGAGTTGTTTTGACTGTCCTTACTATCATCCAGATGATAAGTACTCATAAAACAAGGAACTCTCTGCCAGGACACACTAGGACTGACAAGAGTGAATTATGGCTGGCACCCAGATCGTGGCCACACCCCTCATGGAACACGGATGGGTAGACGAAATGAAGTGGTGAAAGTCCTCTCTTTCGCAGCCCCAATTCTTATGGCTGTTGATTAGAGCAACCAGTTAGAATGCTGGTTACTCAGAATGACAGCGGTCATAGGGAAGGAGATATGCACATGGAAAGATATTGACAGCAGAGGTCTCTTTAAGGACGAGATTACAAGCCTTAACCCTTACCCAGGGCAAATGTGGTCTCCTCCTTACCCATCTATACAGGCCATTTGTGACATAAGAGGAACCATATCTACTAAATTAAATTTCCTGGGCCCAATTTCCAATATGGAGGATGAAAGTCATATTGAGAGTAAACTTTAGCCTTGAGGCTTTCCCTAGGGCCATTTCTGCCAGAGAACTTTCTATTCTGTAATTTCCATTCAAGCAAAAACTTCATCAAAGGTCCCTTTGCCCTTGGTTAATTACAGAGTTATAAGATATCTAGCAGACAAGGTACCCCTTCCTTCTGTGATTCCCACCCCACAGAGAGGAAGCTTATATAAATTGTACATTGTACCCCTACAATCACTGCTTTTTTATAAATAAATAGCATTTTCAGTCACCACTGTCTGAAAGCCAACCAGCTCAAAAAGCCAGCAATGGACAGCCTCTTTCAAAGTGCATCCAACTAGGAATTCATCAATGACATCGGTCCCAACAAGACCCTCATAGGCTTCTCTAGCATGGTTTCCACCTCTGATCACAAATTCATCTCACAGAGGAAACCCCTTGTCCAGTATTAAAGCTCAAACTGACCTCATGCCCTGATTAGGGCACTCAGAAGACCAAGGTTGGCAAGGTGTTTGTGAAGAAAAAAAGAGCAGAGGATAATAGGACAGGAATGGGACTCCAGCCCCAGGATGGAAGGAATTTTATGGAATGTCACCCTGGAGCTAGCTCATGGCCACTAGGGGCTGGGCACGTTCTGACTACCATCACTCACGATACAGACCTGGGACAGCCACTTTTGTCTTCCTCCAATCCATGCCCAGTTCTCAGAAACCCATTTATACATCTGAGACTAATTCCCAAGCTCCCAAGACAGATTCACTAAATCAACATGGATAGATGGGAGGAATGGGGCTCCCAATCCAGTTATACTGGAAAAGGCAGCTCAAAGCTTGGAGGACAAGATGTATCTCAAATTCCTGAAACCCTCTGGTTGATTGAGGCATTTTGATTGGGTTCCAAGAGAGAAATGTGGGACGGGAGGTTCCATCATGGCTGAGAAAAGGCTCAGTCAGGTCATGAAAGTTGTGTCTGCATAGCGAGTGGCACGAGGTGCCAAGGGGTAGATGTTCTTAGAAAGACTTCATATATTTTGGGAATATGGAATAAATCTATTAGGAAAAGGGCAGTCAATCTGGGTAAAAGGAACTTTACAATGAACAGCAAAAGTTGTAGTGGACAGAAGGCTCTTATATTTCCAGTGGCTTCTGCCCTTGGCCTGTATTTATAATCAGAAATGGCACTATTTCTGATCCTGATTTGAAATAAGCTGAGTCCAGGGCCCATGTATGCATCTCACTTTCACCCTAGTCCTATTTCCCAGGAAGGAAAGTTTGGGAAAGTAGAGAGGCCCTATCCACAGGTAAGGAAGGGTTAAATGAGATGCAGCAATAGCCACACCCCAACTCTAACCCTAAGTTTCCAAGCAAGAAACTGCTCCTAGGAATAATACAAATGCTCATTTTGCTCAGAGGACATGAGGCCTTCCACATCACTGCAGGGGGTATGTTCATGGCAAATTTAATTGGATTGGAGAGGAATAAAATGGATTTTGAAGCATTACCAACTGAAGGAAATACCAGTCAAAGATGAGAAACAGGACTATGGTTCCATAATCTCCTGCAGCCGGCCAGTCAGCCTTATGCCTGGTATAGCACAGAGAAGAGGGCTCTGAGGCACAGACGAGAGAAAGGGAATAACCTTGGGTGAGCCAGGACACCCAGCAGATAGGATGAGACCCCACTGCATTCAAACTTGCAGCTTTTACACAAGTCTGTTAGCTCATTCTAGCCCCACACCCTGCAGGGGACTGGTCTTTCTCCAGTGCTTAGGTCTAAAGGGTTATTGACCTTTAAAAGGGAGCCCTTCCAGAAGCAGGGAAGAATTCTCCCTTGGCCAAGCTCAGGCTCACCCTGGAACTGAGGATGCCCCCTGGCCTAGAATACTCAGATTGGAAGCCCCATAAACCAGACATTGCTCTCTCATACTATGGCCTCCATCTGAGCCAAGTTCTCCCCTCCTTCTTTACCAATGTGGTAGTACCCATAATGCAAGGGAGCAGGCAGCCTCCTGGACATATTTCCCAGTGGTTTCCGGGAATAAAGTGCTCAGGTCCCAAACAGTCTCTACCCAGACAGATTTTCCTGTGCTTAAAGGTCTACCAGTTATGAGGGCAAGTCCTTCTTGACAAGGTGGGTTCCTGGGGCTTTTAAAATAGGAAATTAAAATAAAAAATTTCCCTGCACATTAATGCACAAAAGACTTGCCCCGCCATGGACATACTGCTAAGCCTAGTGAGAAGGATGTTGCCCTGCAAGGGCTGCATCTCCCTGAGTTCCTCGGAGAAGGGCTCTGGTCAGCATGCAGCTGATCAGTGCCCACAAGGAATTTTCAGATGATCTCTCTGTACAAATCCTGACACCATGATCCCTGCCTTTTCCCCAGAAGTTCGTTAGGCGGCTCTCTGAGGTAGCCCCTGGCTTTCCCGCTCCTGGAAGACCCTTTCTTCATTGGGACAGTTCTGGGGTCTCTTGGCTGCTGTTAGGCATCTAAGTCCATTAGCTGAGTCTCTGACATAATCTTGTGGTATCTTGACAGGCTTCCTAGAGGGCTGCGTGGCTGGCTCCTGGGACACCATCTCCTCCATAGAGAGAGTCCCCATGTTGTCACTCCTGAGCTCAGCATCTGATGGCAAAGAAGAATCTGTAACTGGCCAGAAGGGGAAAGTCAAGAAGAGAATTACCTTCCCCTTCTCCCAGGAACCCCAAGGCTGGTCTGGTGAACACATAAAGCACACCCACTTACTGCTCCAGAAAAGGAGGGCCACCCTGTGAAGGTCCTAATTCCTGCTGCACTTACTGTCGTCCCCATAACATTAGCATCTTTATTACATGCCACCCAATATTCCTTCCTCATCATTTCCCATGTGTACATCGTTTCCCCCTGAGAGTGAAAGCTCCATGAAGGGCAAGATTGTGTCTTCTACTTCCATACTCCCACAGCACTTAAACATGGAGCTAAGCATACAGGCTATATATTGTGGATACTCATACATGCTTATTGACTAATTACTTGAAGCCTAGTTCTCCCCCTGCTTATTCTGAGAGAGCTCCACCTTCATCCAGTCTCTCCTATTCCTCCTCCTCACACTTTGACTCCTGGGCTTTTCTTCCCCATTTCCAGGGTCATCAAGCTAAAGTCTTCGGAGTTATTCTAGCTGGGGCTCTGAGGCTACTTACAGAACAGAAATCAACTCTGGGACCCAGTCCTACAGCTAACAGTTAAAGTCTTGGAGGAAAAAGAAGATGATTGGAAACAATGGGGAAAGAATTCCATTGATAAGGTTAGTTGGCCCACAAAACTATTCAGAGAATGAAGGTTTGCGATACTGGGATCTTGTCTATCCCTTTATTTTTCTACTGTCACTAGTCCACCACACTTATCCCCATCCTCTCTTACCTACCTGCATCAGAGCGAGGTGGCACTTGGGCACAAGTGTAGACATGGCTGAATCGGCGGCCTGACGAAGTCAGGTACCAATGCTGTATGGCAGGCTGCGGGTCATACTCAGTGACGGCCACACCATTCACTGCTGTCATCATTAGCATGTTGATGACCTCATTGGAGAGCTTGGTCCTCTCATCTGTCTTGATCCGATTCATGGCACTGAAGCCACGCTCACAGCAAGAAGTTGAGATGGGCACACAGACCACCACGGCCATGAGCTTGCTCAGCAGAGGGAAGCGGGAGTGCTGGGAAAGGGCATTCTTGCATAGCATGGAGAAGGGAAGGTTCTTGGCAATGGTCTTTAGGCCTAGCCATTCATCTAGGAGGCCTTCTTCACTGTAGCCTGGTGGGAGGGATAGCTCAAAATGTTTGGCTAGGTTAAGTATCTCATCGTTCCCAAAGTTAGCAAGTTTGATGCCATCTGGCCAGGCCATAGTGTCAAACACCTCCATGTTCTTGAGCTGGGGTGACCGGTCAGCATCAAACCTTCTTTGGAGGTATCCAATCCCAGTTAAAATCATCTTCTCTCTGTCTGCCTGGAACCGCTGTTCAGCCATCTCCACACTGTCTAAGGGAATGCCATGGAGTCGACCTTCCTTGAAATTGGTGTTGAACTCTTCCTCTTTGGGCCCTGCCTGGTGGAGAAGGGTTTCCAAGGCAACGTAAGCCCTCTCTAGTGTGGAGTTTACCTCTGTGATCAATACAATCTCTTTCTGACACACCTCAGATACAGGCCGGTAGATGCTTAGGAAGTCTAGAAGGAAGTGGCAGAACTTAATGAAATGAAAGCTCTTCATCAGCTTCAGCATGCCCTTGGCCCTATGCCCGATCTGGCCCCCAGCTTCCGCCACACTCTGCAAGTGTCTGGCCAGGGCAGGCCAGCTCACAATCAGGGCATTCAGCGTCCGTCTTTTGCTTGCTACCCACCTGATGGCATTCAAATCCTTTAGGCGTACAATTTCTTGTTCAAGGGCAGCTGCACCCACCTGTAATTCATTCAGCCTTTTGTTTGAGGACTGGTAAAACTTAAACACCGTCCGGATGTGCCGATCACACTTCTTTACCAAGTCAATGCTTCCACAGGCATCTACTACTGCCAGGTGGAGACGGTGGGCCACACAATGCACAGGCAACAGCTGAGGGATGATTTCTTGGAACTTCTCTACTAGACCTCCCTTGCAGCTAAGCATGGCTGAACCATCAGTCCCCAGGCCTACTACCCACCCAGGCTTCCGAAATGGTATATCCAGTTCATCCAGAGCAGAAATAATAGTTTCAAAATAGCCATCCACTGTCTCACTGTAGAGTGGGGCCAGTGTGATGTAGGACTCCTTCACCTCCATCTCTTTGAAGTATCTTATGTAAATCCCCACACAAGACTGGTCTGAGGAGTCTGTGGAGCTGTCCAACAGCACACTCACACAAGGGGAACGACAGACATCATCCAGGATATCCTTCTTCAGTGTCTCAGAGATGTACTTAATGAACTGGGTACAGGCAGTACGGTTTCGATACTTGCCAAGGATCATGGTCCCTGTGCTCTGCAGAAGCTGCAGAACCTTCTCAAAGTCATTCAGTGGCCTTGAATGGTAAGCAATGGAGTAGGCAGCATTAAAAAAGTGTTCCATATTTGCCATTAAGTCACTAGAGATTTCTGGCACCACTGGAACAAGGGCAGCCCGGGGGGCATCTTCCTTGACCTCTGCTGTGCTGACACAAAGCTTATGGGCTTTGCTGACCTCATGGTACTTTAAAGTCTCCACTTTGAAAGGCCCTGTGTACCCTTTAACTAATCTGGAAGATTTGTCATGGAGGGAAGGGCGTTCTTTGCAAGCTGAACAAAACAGCGTGGTCTCTTCAGGGTCACTTATCAACCAAGAAAACTGCCCAAACCAAGATTTCTGGATTGACCGGGGTCGGTAAGTCTTCTTGACTTTCCCAGTCACATCTCCTTCTGTTTCACTATTGCCAGGATTGGGGTAGGAGTCGCAAACTTCTACTAAAGGAAGCAAAGGAAATCCAGCCTCTTCAGCAGAGACTGGTATGTCGACTTCTTTGGTGGAAACAACAGTCTTCTTTTTCCCTTTAGAAAAAGATTAAAATGTCAGTTTTGTTGTCCTGACCTGTACAAAGACAGAGAGGTCCCACCTTTTTTCTCTAAGGTCCCCTATTAGCTCAGAGACCCCAAACCAAGAAATGTACCACCTGCCACAAAGCCAGAGAAGAAAAGATGAACCCAAGAAAAAATGGACACCTTCCTAAAGAATGTCCATGGCCACAGATTTTTTGATCAGCCTTCCATGACCTCTAAACATCCATTGAGCTCCCCACAGGTTATTTCTCCAGTCCATTTAGACTTCTGCCTGACACCCTCATAGCCCACAGCTACACTGGGGTCAAATGATCATCTGACACCAAACCCAAGGACAAGCAACTAAATCACAGTCACCGAGGATGCTTTAACAGAACTAGCAGCAACTGCCCACTGCGGGAGGACACCAAGAAGAGAAGATGAACTGGAGTTTGACCTCCACAGAATCTTATGCACTGGAGGACAGTACTTGTCAGAACACAAAGGCCTATAGATTGCATTTCCTCCTCACAGAGCCTAGATATCTTCACTGATAATAAATAATAGCTAGCATTTAATGATCACTTGAAAGTTTACAAAGCCCTTCTTCTGTGTTATCTTGTCCGATCCTCATGACAACCCTATGAAGTAGGGGTTGTTATTTTCTCTATTTTATAGATGTGCAAACTAAGGATAAGAGAGGGTAAGTGACTTGTCCAAGGTCACACAGTTAGTTAAGTGCCCAAGGAAGCATTGGAACAGAAGTCTTCCTGACTCCAAGACCAACACTGTATCCATTGTGCCATGAAATAATCATTTCTCTTGTGATCCTGGGAAGAAGGTTTACACTGCCGCAGATAGAGAACGGGGGCCCTAACAAAGTCTGGTAGCTCATATGGGCCTTTCACAACCTCTTGTTGCTTCCTGCCTGTCTCTTCTCATCAGCTACAAGACCCCTTATAAAAAGTGCACTGACCTCAGGATCCTTGTCTTCTACCCTAATTTCTCCCTGCTCTCTTCTGCTGGACAGGTTTCTGAGGCCCCCCCTTATCCAGTACTGTGTGTAATGCTAAAGTTGAAGAGTTGTGACAGAAGCCCTGGGTGTGGACACCCCAGGCACCACCTTTTTGGGCTCATTTGTTAAAGACTCACCTGGGGGGCGACCTTTCCCCCACTTTGGTCCATTGGGATCCTTGATCCAGGGGGCTGCCCTACGCTCTAGCTTTGAGATCAGCTCTGGCTTGGCAGCAGCAGGTCCTGTTTCAAGTACAGAAAATCACATCGAGATTATACTCACAAGTGATTAATCCAGTGGCCTATCTATAGACCCTCTGCACACACACCAAATATCTGAAATAACATGGCTTGAAAGCAACCTCAATGACAGTCATGTTTCCACCTCTAAGTACCCACAAAATTGGGTGAGAATAGGAGCTAGGGGCAAGAAAACTGCACACTCTAAGATCCTAAGTAGTTTTCTGTTTTAAAAAATGAGGTGGTGAGGCCAGATATGAGTTCATCTAGCCATGGAGACCATGGCTATACGTGTTAAGGCAATAACAAAGGAGAAGAGGGAAAAAATGGAGGAAGAGAAAAGAAAAAGCAGACGATGAAGGGAGAAAAGAAGAAAAAAAACAAAAGTAATAGAACCATGTCATCAATGTCACAAATCTAAGATGGACATGGGGACAGAGCATTCAACAAACTACTCAATCCAATTACTAAAAAAATGACAGAGGACAATCAATAGAGCATTTAGTAAGCACCTATTTACTATATGCCAGGCACTGTGTTAGGCCCCTTAGGGATACAAATATAAGAAATGGGAAAATTTCTACCCTCAGAGAGCTCACATTTTAACTGCAAGATTAACTCAAAGATCTATGCTGTGGGCCAGGATGCTTAATAGTGGAACTAGGATAGTGTGAATTAACACCAGCCAAGACAAGTATGTGTGTAAGGAAGCTGTGGTCTACATCTTGTGTCTAGATGGGGGTCCAGACTTTGCCCTCAAGTAGACTGATCTAAGACCAAATGGTGGGTCCCTTGAGGAAAAAGAATATTAAAGTAGATTTTAGGACTTCAAAAAGGAGCTCACAAGACACTTCGAAACTTAACTACTTTTAACCTTGCCAACAACTTTTATCTGTTTTTATCCTTCTGAATTGCTTTTGACTCTCTTTGAAACTGCTTTTGCCAAGAAATACTGGAATGTGTTTTTGGTAAAAGGACTGTTTGAATCCTAAGGATCTGAATATTAATCAAACATCAATTTTTCTTCTCTTCCACCTCCTTGCTTCTACCTTCCCTGACTGGAAAAAAAGAAAAAGAAAATTCTTGTAAAAAACATTCACAGTCAAGCAAAAGAAATTCTTAAACTGGCCATGTTCAAAAATATATATTTTGCTCTGCACCTGAGTCCATCACCTGTCAGGTGGGAGGTAGCATACTTCATGATAAGTCATCTAGAACAGTGTTTGAGGGAGCCAAGATGACAGAGTAAAAGCAGTGACTTGCTTGAGCTCTCCCCCAAACCCCTCCAAATACCTGTAAAAAATGGCTCTAAATAAATTCTAGAGCAGCAGAACCTACAAAAAGACAGAGTGAAACAAATTTCCAGCCCAAGACAACCTGGATGGTTGACTGGAGCGCAGCTCAGTGTGGGTATTTAGGCAAAGACCAGGCCTCAGTGAACCTGAAGCAGACCTCAGGGGACTGAATCACAGGCAGCTGTGGTGGTTTCCATACTTCTCAACCCACAAATGCCAAAGACAACTCAGAAGGTCAGTAGGAAAGGTCTGTGACTATGATGAGAGAGAAGCTCGGTCCCAGCCTCAGTCCTGGTGCAGCCCCAGGGCAGCGGCTGCTTCCAGAGCTCTCAGCCCGCAGACTGAGGGGGAATTGGGTAGCTGATCAGAGGGGGATTGCAGGGATCTCTTTGCTGCTACTGTGCCCATGCTTAGATCTCTAATGGAGTTCTAGGTGGTGATCCTGGGGCAAGGAGGAGCGTTGGTGTGGTGGCACTTGTAGTGGTGGTGCAGAAAGAACCCTCCTCACGGTTCCAAGGCAGAAAAGAGTGCTTGTGGTCACTCACAGAACAGAGCACAGGCCAAGAAAGGAGTAAACATCTCGCCCTTGATCATACCACCTTGGAAGAACTGAAAATTTACAGGTTCCTAGAAGTATCTCTGAATATAGCTGCACAAAACCCCCGAAGCTTGGGACAGTACATTCTCCACACTGGAAGCAGACCCCTACCTTAACAAAGAGTTTACAACTCAAGTAATTGGCTGGGAACATGAGCAAATTGCACAAAAAAATCAGACCATAGAATCTTTCTTTGGTAACAAAGAAGATCAAAACATACAACCAGAAGAAGACAACAAAGTCAAAGCTCCTACATCCAAAGCTTCCAAGAAAAATATGAATCAGTCCCAGTCCATGGAAGGGCTCAAAAAGGATTCTGAGAAGCAAGTAAGAAAAGTAGAGGAAAAACTGGGAAAAGAAATGAGAGTGATGCATGAAAACCATGAAAAACAAGTCAATGGCTTGCTAAAGGAGACCCAAAAAAATACTGAAGAAAATAACACCTTAAAAAATAGACTAACCCAAATGGCAAAAGAGGTCCAAAAAGCCAATGAGGAGAAGAATGCCTTAAAAAGCAGAATTGGGCAAATGGAAAAGTCCAAAAGCTCACTGAAGAAAATACTTCCTTAAAAATTAGAATGGAGCAAATAGAATCACGTTTGAACATTGTATTGATCAGAGTCTGTCCTTAAGATGCTGTTATTGTATAAACTATTCTGGTTCTGCTCACTTTACTCTGCATCAGTTTATACATCTCTTTCCAAGCTTCTCTGAAATCACTGCTTTTATCAAGGTGTCAAACTCCTGCCATTGGCAAATTCCCCAGTGTGGCCACAACCAGATTAAAATGTAACTGGGAAATGTTTAACAAAATAAACAAAAACCCAATACAACACAGATAATGTTAATTTGTGGTTTTCTAAGTCAATATGCAGAAGTAGGGATCATTTCTATTTGAATTTGACATCATTTCTTACAGCAAAAAAGTATGCTATTACATTCATTGACCTGGGAGTTCTGGATTTGGAAATATGCGTGGGAGTTTTCATTTTGGGAGTTCTTTCAAGGAGGTTACTGGTGGATTCTTTCCATTTCTACTTTGCCCTCTGGTTGGAAGACAGGTGAGAAGTTTTCTTTTGTGATTTCCTGAAATATGATGTCTAGGGTCTTTTTTTTGCTCATTTTCAGATAAGGTAGCTCAATGATTCTCAAATTATCTCCCCTCAATCTATTTTCTAGGTCCATTGTTTTTCCTACGATAGTTCACATTTTCTTTTATTTTTCAGTCTTCTGACTTTTATTATTTCTTGATGTCTCTTGGAGTCTTTAGCTTCCATTTGGTCATTTTCAAGGCTAGTATTCCATGTGGCTATTTTCAAGAAGTTTATTCTTATTTTCTTCAGTAATGTTTTATATCTCTTTAAATTGTTAATTCTCTTTTTATATCTTACTTGCATAGGTCTCATTTCTTTTCTCATTTTTTCATCTACCACTCTCACTTGATTTTAAAAATCATTTTCTGCTCTTCTTTTAAAAATTACTCTAATACTTCTGAGAATTCTTCTTGGGTTTGTATTCAAGCTGCATTTCTTCTTTTAGGCTTTGCTAATAGATATTTTCAAAACATTCTCTTCTTCTGCATTGGCATCTTGAGTTTTTCTGTCACCACAGTAGCTATTAATGGTGGAGTTCTTTGTTCGCTCATTCTTCCAGCCTACATCTTGATTTTGGACTTGATATTAATACTGGGCTCTGGGTACTTTTTTTTGTGGGGGGGAAGGGGATCAGAGAGGAAAGGAATGTCTAGTCTAGGCTCCTATCCATTCACATCCTTCTGCTGCTTTCACAGCTCAATCTAGGGGTCTACAAATTTTCAATATTCCCAAAGTAGTGTGATCCAGGTAGGCAGCTAGCTGGCACAAGGGATAGAACACTGAGCTTGGAATAAAGAAGACTCATCTTCACAAGTTCAAATCCAGCCTCAGACACTCTATTTGCCTCAGTTTTCTCATCTGTAAAATGAGCTGGAGAAGGAAATGGCAAACCACTCCAGTACCTTTGCCAAGAAAACTCCAAGTAGGGTCACAAAGAATCACAAACTAGACATATTGGCCCAAATCTCTGAATATTAAAGCATTCATATTTAAGTCTCTTGCGCAGTAGTACAAAACATCTGATGGATTCTCTGACATAAGCCTCAATTCTCAACAAATTGGTGAAGAGGCTATATATGTGGTGTGTGTGTGTGTGTGCGCGCGCACACACAAACAGTTGGGGTAGGGAGGATTATGGCCCCAATATAATTAAGTCTAGTTAAAGAGTACTTCACTATGTGAAAATCCATTTCATTAAAAGTTGCACTGGGTCAGTATCAATGAATCACTAAAACATCAAAACAATTAGGGAGATCATCTATTCCAAACCTCACATTTACAGATAACTCTTGACATATTCAACTACTACCACATATTAAGAAATGTGTTCAGCAAAGGCTTACTGTTTTGCTCCTAACCTCTGCAAAGTTATTTATGGTTAAATAATGGAATTAAAAGCATTTTTACAAATCAAAGGAGTTTGATAAATTATGGAAGGCTGTGATACAAGATAAATTGCCACTACAGATTTAAAAAAAAAAGTTTTACACCTCACATACTATAATCATTTCTTAAAATATTAGTACTTTTTTTGTATTTTGAAAGAGGAAAAAAAATCCAACTACATACTCTAAGACTATAGAATCACAGAATTTGAGAGGCAGAAAGAAACTTCAGTAGCCATGGAATCCAGCTAATGAAACCAATGACAGGAATATCCACTATAAACCCCCAACAAGTCATCATCCAGCCTGTCTTAAGACCTGTAAGGAACAAGGGCCCAGTACCTTTCAAGGCAGCCCACTCTCATTATGAGGACTTTCTGACATCCAGTCCAAGCTGACCTCTTTGAAGAGGTCACTGTGTCAGATCAGCCCTCCAGACCAAACAGCTAATGATTGTTTCTCCATATGACAGCCCTTCACATACCTAACCACAGCTATCATGTCTTTCCTGAGTCTTCCCTTCTCCAGGCTAAACATGCCTAATTCCTTTAACCAATCCTCCTAGGTCATGAGCTCAAGGCCCTTTACCAGCCTGGTTGGCCTCCTCTGGGCCTTTTCCGATTTGTCAATGTCCTTCTCAATCTGAAGCACCCAGAGCTAAACATGATGCTGCAGAGGAGGTGTGATAAGAACAGAAGGCAGTGCGACTACTGCCTTCCTATATCAGGAAGCTCTGCCCTTCTTAATACAATTCAAGACTGCATGAAGTTTTTTTGGTTGCCACATCATACTGATGACTCATATTAAACTTTCAGCCTATTAAAACTGCCAGATATTTTAGAACCACTAGCTTTCCTGCCTCACCCATCTTATACTTATAAAGTTCATGTGTACCTAAATGGAAGCCTTCATATTTTGCCTAACTGAAGGTCATCTAAATAGATTCAGCCTAATGTTCTGGCTTCTCAAGATTCTTTTGGGTCCACCATACTGGTTCTTCTTCCTAGCTTTGTGTCACCTGCAAATGTGATGAGCATACAATCTATACCTTTATCCAAGTCACTGACAAAAAAGTTAAACAGGGTCAAGCACATAGATATCTAGGGTTTTCCACTGGTGACCATGGTGACCTGCACTGATGCTGAACTATTAATAACTATTCCTTCAGTCTAGCAATCCAACTCGTTCTGAATCCACCTGTCTTATCATCTAGTGTCCACCTGTCTCTCCACCAGAATAGTATGAGATACTTTATCAAAAGCTTTGCTAAAAATAGAGGCAAACTACATCCACAGTGTCCTCCTCATCTACTAGTGTCCAAAAATGGCATGAGGTAAATCAGGCATGACCTGTTGCTAATGAAACCATGCTGCCCTTTTGGAATCACCACTTCCCTTTCTAGAACAGTGCCAACCATTTCTTTAACAATCCACTCCAGGATTTTCCCAGGAATCAAAATTAAATTCAGCAGCCTGTAGTTTGCAGGATTTTTTTTCCCTTCCCTTTTTTTTTTAAAAATAAGGATGCTTGCCTTTGTCCAATCTTGTGGTATCTCTTCCATCTTCCAGTCTTTCAAACATCACTGACAGTACCACAGGAATCACATTTGCCAGTTTTTTCCAGGACCCAAGGATATAGCTCATCAGGGCCAACTGTCCTGAATTCATAAAGAAATAGCTAGGTGTTCTCTTACTTTTTCCTTATGCATCTTGAGCACCCACTGCCTGAGTCACTTTTGTTTTGCCATTTCCAGTCCAGACGTCATTCTCCTTTATAAGGAAACAGAAACAAAAGGAAAAACTGGGCAGCTCTCCCTTCTCTCTGCTTCTGTTACCACCTTAGCCCCCACAAGCAAAGGTCCTATTCCTTCTGAGCCTGCTTGATACTATTTTACAAGATCATGCTTCTAACACTAATTAATCAACTGGTGCAGGGACTTGCTTTCATCTTCTGTACATTTCTTTTTAAAACTCTCCGTGCATCTATATCAGCCTCTTCAGACAAATCCCATTTTTCCTGTTTACTGGAATTCTTTCCCTTTGTGTCTTAAGAATTTCATTACAGAGCATCTCCCATCTTTCCAGAGCTGACTTTGCCTGAAGCACTTTAGTCCATGGGAGGTAGCTAAGTGGAACAGTGGTTAGAGAGGAAGATTTGAATTTGAATCACGCCTCAGGCACTAGCTGCATGACCCTAGGTAAGTTTATCAACCTCTCTGTGTCTCAGTTTCCTCATCTGTAAAATGATGAGGAACAATTTTAAGGTCCCTTCAGCTCTATATCTATGTATTATATAGATCCAATGATCCTCCCTATCTTTAGATAGGTAACCTATATAGCCCGCAAACTCAACAAAGATTAGTGTAAATAAGGCAACATGAAATAAAATGAGCTATTAAAAAGACTATCCCTGGTAGACAGCCTTACTCATAGACACTTATGACTACATTCAATACAACTTATACGTACTAGCTCCCACAGCCTGGCAGAGCACTCTGTTCACAGCACATACTGCATTAAAGCAATCTCTGCTCTGTGTTTTAGTTCTCTAATTCTATTAGTTCACATGAGAGGAAGAAAAGTTTTAAAGTTGATTTTAATAAATAAGATTGTTTATATTCCTGAGAGGCTAGCTGGTCCAAGAGCATTAGATGAAAGTAGGATCTCCAAAGCAAAGAAAAGGAGGAGGCAGAGCACAGACACATTTCATCATCTTTACAAATTTGCTAATGACCAACTTGGTGACACTTAGGACACAGGTTCCCATAACTGAATAGCAGTGGTGAGAATGTCCTCAGGTAGCCAGATGCTACTTTTGCCCTGAACCACTCAGAGCCAGCCACAAGGAAAAGAACATGATGCCGAAACCCAAAACTGAGAGTTTCTGATGCGTAGCTAAGTCAGAGCCTCCGCTGATGGAAGAACAGGAACAGAGAGGGGGAGCTAGGCCACTGGAGCCTAACAGAAGTGAACAAAACTCACAGAGGATTCTTTACCTAATGAAGCCAGCAGCTCGTAATTCATGCGCATCACATCTCTATATAGCTCCTTCTGCCGCTTGTCTAGCATTGCCCACTCCTCACGGGTGAAATACACCGCCACGTCCTCAAACACCACTGGAAGCTCCTCAAACACCACCGGCACCTCCTGAAACAGCCCCTCTTCAGAAGGATCCTGCAACAAAGAGCATCTGGTACTCAGTACCCCTAGACGTTCAAACACCCTTCATAACCAGAGGAAGGAACTTATCCAGAAGGGCTCCCTGATAGCCCTTCTCAGAGCCATCTGCTGACATCACCTAAAAGTCTAACAAGGTCCCAGAAACACCCCGGGGTTCCTGAGGGACACGTTTATTTAGCCTCAGAGTACTCTGAGGCCTATAATTAAAGTAATCCCCTCAGGTAAGCCTTGGCAGAAAAAAAGAAAGGCAGCCATGAGTGTGCCTTCATAGAAGCACATTCCAGTGACATACTCCTGTTTCTAAAATCTTGAGAAGTTCCTTCCCAACCAAATGGTTCCAAAGGTTAGCTATGAATGAAACTTTCCCCTTGCCCTCAGGAGTACTTCCTAAACCTCTCCCCAACTCTCTTGAAATCAGCACACTAGAAATATGGACCCCAAAGCTATCTTAGAACAGGTAGACCTGGATAGCACAGATACAGGTGCCTGGATGAAGAGAGCAAGGCTCTAGCAGAGGCAGCCAGAAGAGCTCCATGACCTCTGTTCTTAACCAGGGGCCAACGTCTCTTAGGAACTCCAGTCTTCTGTCTAGCCTCTGGGTGTCCTTTCAGAGGAAGAAGGAAAAGGGAGAGCTGCCCTGGTGCTAGATATTCTCTTTTCATAAAGAAATCTTACTATACGCTAGACACAAAAATAAGGCAGAGAAGAATATAGGGATGGTCCCTTCTTCCTTTAATGTCTCCCCTGGAAGTAGCCTTTCCCCATTTCAGTGCTACCCTCATGGCTTCTGTGGGAATTCTGAGCCAAGAAAGCTCATTGATAACTAAAGCTGAAGGTATAAAAGATCATACAGTCATAGAATTCTCTGACTAGAGTCCAACAAACCTTCAACTAAACAGTTGAAGGGACTTGGGCCCAGAAGTGGAAATTATTTTCCTGAGGTCCCACAACCAGTCATAGCAAAATCAGCCCCAGAAGGGAAGGAAGGTCTCCAGATTCCCAAGACAGTGCTCTTTCCAGCACACTGTAAGGCTCCATGCAAACTTTGGTCCACACTGACAACCACTACTTGATAAGACTAAGAAATGGTCCTGGTAATATCACTCACTGCTGAGACACTGAACGCAGATTCTACACTGGCTGAATCATCCATCATTAAAGCAGCTGGGGATGCAAAGAGCTAGGCTTTCTCATTATTTCCTAAAACAGTAGCAAGGATAAGAAGCTAAGAGAACTAGACGATATGAACACTGGAACAATCTTTCAAAGGGAGTCAAACACTTTTCTATAATACTGCCTCCATGTCAACTTTATAGAAGGTAAAAAGACAAGAGATTCACTCTGGGAATTAATGGCATTCTTCACTTTGAAAATGAGAAAAGTTTCAAGAATCATCCTACTACCCCCAAGCAGGGATTATATGATACCTTTATAACAAAATCTGGCAGTGTTTGCCCTTTTACCAGAGGCCTACACTGTTTTGTTTTGAAAAAGAAAATTGCTACAAATTAAACTGAATTTTGCTTCTTAGGGTGCCTAACTCATTCTTCTGCTTATTTTCCTTACTCAACCTCAACATTAAAATATTAAAGTATCTTTCTTAAATTTATCCATTGAATTTATTAATTTTAAAGCAAATGAGTACAACCTTTTGTATTTCCCTATCAAAAATAAAGTTTTTTTCACTGGTATGTCTTTCCATAAAAGACTCCCTCTATTCCTGTTCTAACACTTACTGTTCAGACTGACTTAAAAGAGTGTTTTCCATGGTCCCTCTAGCTGCTAATGCCTGAGATTCTCTGAGATTTCCTTACCTCTACTCTGCATATATCTTGTACGTGCATGCTTTTTCACATACTCTCTTTCCATTAGAATGTAAGTTCCTTGAGAACAAGGATTATTTTTGCCTTTCTTTGATCCCTAGCACTTAGGATAATGCCTGGCACACAGTAAATGTTTAATAAATGCTTGTCGACTAATTAAGGATATGAAAAAAATCATTCAAACATAGTACCTGACAAAAGAACTCTGTGGAGTCATCAAATAAAACATTAACATTTGATGAGCTACAGATGTCACTGATGGCATCCTTCTGCCTCACATCTGAAATACAATCCAAGTAGAGAGCTGATGCTGCTCCATTTTCAGTGGTGTCTCCAAGCTCAGATCTGGAGTTTGGAAAAAGCTCAACCAAACTGTCATAATCGCCCAGGGATCCTGGTGGATAAAGCACAGGATAATCTGCACTGAAGAGATGCTCTGCACTGGACAGCACATCCTCAGGCGTTTCTCTGATGCTCTCAAAACGGGCTGCCCAAATAGGGTCCCTTGAGGCCAAAGCATTAACACAAAACTTGTGGGCTTTGCTCTTTGCATGATACTTAAGCGTCTCCACCTTGAAAGGCCCCGTGTAACCTTCTATTAACCTAGACCTCTTGTCCCGAACAGATGGGTACTCCCGGCAGGCAGAGCAAAACAGGGCTGTCTGCTCCTCATTCGTGATCAACCACGGAAACTGCTGAAACCAAGACTTCTGGATAGAACGCGGTCGTAATATTTTTTTGGCTTTTCCTATGGAATCGTCTTCTATGCTGTCACATTCTGAGTGACTGAGGTGGGAAACACAGGCTTTTTTCCGTGGTGGCAGATACAACCCAACTTCTCCAGTGGGACCCTGTATGTCTATTTCTCCCATGGATCTCCTCTTCTTGTTTCCTTTAGAGAAAGAGACAAAAGTAATGCGCTTTGTGAATCTCTTCTGCAGCAACCCTCACTGATGGCTATCCTAACTCTGTCTAACTATTTTCAGTAAATAGGTACTTCCCATGTCCCAGGGAAGGCTATCCTATTGCTTCACAACTTGATTCATCAGAAAGTTATCTTTATGTTAAGCCCAAATCTGCTTCTTTTTAATTTTGATCCACCAGCCTTCTGGTGGATTGGGCCTTCTGGAACAACATAGATCAAATTTGTTCTCTCCACTATATGACAGCACAAGAAATTCTTGAAGACAGCTATCGTATGTCTCCTTAGTCTTCTCCTGTCCAAAATAAATGTCCCCAGTTCTTTCAATTACTCTTTTGTTGAAGCCTGTGTTAGATAGTCCCACTCCTCCTCTCATCCAGGAATTATTTAACTGGCACTGGGAAAGGAGAGGGAGAGAAAAGGGAGTGTTTATTAATGCATCAATAAGCACATCAACGGGTCTGCAAACTTGTATACTCTCCCTTGACAATCTAGTGACATTACTGAAAAGTTGATGAAAATAGAGCTGGGAGTCCAGCCAAGGAGGAAAAACTAGTCCCTGAGACAAGCTAAATCTTAAACAAAAAGTACCAGGATTCTCTGGGTCAACTGCAGACAGATATGAAAAGGGCTGGAGAGAGGGATCCAAGAGGACAGTGGTTCCGGCATAATGACCCCTTCTGGTAGGGTTTCCTTAGGGCTCTCCCCTTTAGCGCCTTTCTCTCTCAGGGCAGAGGCCAATCACTCAATACAGGGGAACACTATTCCTTGTGCCATTTCTAAACAGGAAACGCACCTGAAGGGGGAGGGTACCAAAAGGGAACAAGGCAGACAGTGAAGAGTCCCTGAAGCTGAGCAGTCAACTGCTCCTACGTGCTTAGCCATATCACTATCATTTCCCAAGCAGCCACTATATTCTAGCATACGGCTAGGTCCCAAACATAGAAGAGATGTATCCCTCGCCCTCCAGGAATTTAAAGTCTAACAGTAGAGACACGGTAAGCTAAAATAAAAATTAAAGCAGATGTCAGTAACAGACACACAAACCCATTACAATCTATAAAATATATAGTTACCGATGCTTACATGAAGAAATGGGGTGACTTATAAACGGGTTGCTCTATTTGTAAACTGACTCAAAGGAAATAAAAATTTTGATTCAAGAATTAAAACAATTAAAAGAAGCATGTCAAAACATTAATTTTTTAAAGTTTCACTTTCATAAGGCAAAACATTTATTTTTAAATGTTTCAATGCCATTAACAATGAATTTTTATCATTTTAATTATTGTTTAACTATAAAAATACATTTCTTTAAAATTAATGTAATTAATTTACTGTTTTAACTCAATTAAATGGATTTTAGATAACTCTATAATACCTAAAATCCCAAATGAATCTTCTCTTCCAGACCATACGTAAAACAGCACATTGCTACAGCCACATGTGTATGTGTGTGTTTACATATATACACAAACATACATAGACAATTTTTACAGCCTCAGACTTCAGCAACTTTAGAACTTTCATATATATGATATTTAATACGTATAACACTATATATCTCTATCTATACATATGAATTGTACAGTTGCTAAAGTCTGAGGAGTCAAGAGCTGCCTCCTCATATTTAACTCTACCATTCTTCCAGCTCCTCACATCCCCACTATTCTGGCTAGTCCTAATTGTCGAAACTTGTGGTGTACAAAGTATTCTGTCATCAGAGAACTAGAGAAGCATAGCCCCTTCTTTCTATATTACTTGGCAGTATCTCAAGTCCTCAGACTGACACATGACACAGGGGCTATAAGAATACTGAATATGCCTCTGCTTTAGACTGACTATGCAACCTGGTGGCTATAAGAATCCCTAGGGGGAGTAGGGAGAGTTAGAGGCCAGTGGGGAATCTAGGACCCCCGTCTTTCCTCTTCTAATCCTCAAGCTCACTATCCTCTTCAAAAGGCAAGTCCAAACTTACCTAGGTGATGACTCAAGAGTTTCCTCCTACCTGGGGCATCTCCCAGCCATGGCTCTACCCCTCTTTCAAGCTTACAGAACAATTCCGGGTTAGCGATGGGGGTTCCTATTCCAGAGAAGAGAGAATTGCAGTGAGGTCCTAAGTTCCAAAGGAAGGTTTTCTAGAAAGAATATCCTTGGAAGTTTGAGACATCCTCTTGGAATTGACAGCCATTTTTTAATAGAGGTAGGAGATGAGTAGTGACTTTTCTCCATGGGTGAGTGGTCAAGAAAAGAAGCAGATGCTTTGGATTAGTTGGGAGAAAGAGGAGGAAGACTCACCATTCCAAAGAGTAAGGAATCATGAGAGTTAGTGGACACAAAGACACATAACAGAGGCTCCAGAGGATGTTCTATTCAATCCACATTTATTCACATATTATATGAAGATTTGGAAGCTCTTTACATAAAGGCAGTCAACTATCCTAGAGTATCAGAGATTGCTGAGATAGTATGGTATAATATAGATAAAGCACTGGACTTTATCATCAGTATGGCACTGTCATTACTCAGGAAGGACATGAGAACTGTGTTCATACGTAAAAATTCCTGATAGTTAAGAAGGAAGAATGCCAGATATAATCTGACATATACAACAGACAAATATATACATATACAATAGTCAAAGAACAACTACTTATTAGGTGCCTACTTTGCATAAGGCATTACACCAAGCATTAGGTATGCGATGACAAAAATGAAGTCATTTACATTTTACTAAGGGAAGCAACATATCCACAGAAAAGTCAATACAAAATATAAACAATATAAATATAGGGTCATTTCAGGGGAAGGGAGGCATGGAGGAAGGGGAACAGAAAAGGCTTCATGTAGGAGATGGCACCAGAGCTGAGCTTTGAAGGAAGTTAGGGATTCTAAGAGGTAGAAGGGAGGAGAGAATGGCCTAGAGCTAGACGTCAAAGGGCTTTAAATGCCAAGCAAAGGTATCTGCATGTGATCCTACAAACAACAGAAAACCACTGGACTTCTTGAGTAAAAGAGTAATATGATCAGAATTGCATTTTAGGAACATCACTTTGGCAGCTGTGTGAAGGATGGATTGGAGAAAGGAAAGACTCGAGGCAAGAAGAGCAATTAGGAGGCTACTGAAATAGTTCAGGACACAGGTAATGAGGTCCTGACCTGGGGTGGTGTCCAGATAAGTAATGACGAGGCAAAATTGACTAGAGAGATCCTGTGGAGGTAGAATCAACAGGGATTTTCCAAGAGTTCTGAGAAAATCTCAGTAGGATGCCATGTCCTAAAATTCTACAGGAGAACTAAATCAAGAATTATGGGATGCACTAGAGCAAGGATCCTTAACTTATTTTGTGTCATGGACCCCTCAGACAATCTGCTGTAACCTATGGACCCCTTCTCAGAATCTTTTTTAAAATTCATAATAAAATAATATGCTAAAGTTGAATTGGAGTTTAGTGACAATAAAGATATAATTTTTTTCCACCCAAGTTCACAGACCTCTTGAAATCTATTCATGGACCCCTTGGGTCTATAGATCCCAGATAAAGAACGCCTTCTCTAGAGAATTAAAAAAAAAAAACCTGATAAAGCAAACACAGTAATGAGGAAGGAAAGGCATTATCTAAGATGAATAACATGCCCACAAAGGGAATTCATTCACAAATTTAGATTTTTAAAAGGCAAATAGAAAAGTGAAGCAGGGATAGGTAATAGAGGATGAACAGTAAAGTGTGGCATGATCTTATAAGAATAAACTCAGAAAGCCTAAAGCCCAAAAACAAGATGAAGTTTGCACTGAATGCTACAAAAAAACAAAAGGGATTTTTTTTGAAGCCTATTTTGGGAGACATATGCTTAGACATGTGAAAAAGATTGGAGATTTAATAGACTTCATGTTCAATAGGATAAGGAAATAGAAGATACAAAGGTAGAATTCAGTCTGATACAAAGAAAAGCTTCTATACATGCTGAGCTATCCAAGAGCGGAATGGACTGTCTCATGAAATACTGAGTTCCCCATCACTTACAGTCTTCAAAAGGTAGATGAATTACCTCTTGCCAGGGATGTTATAAAGGAGAGTCCTGCTCATATATGTATGGAATAAGGTCACAGGGGGAGTCTCAAAGGTCCCTGACAGCACTAATTTTCTATGATTTGCTGAACGTCTTCTATGTGTAAGATACTGTGCATATATGTATGGACCTCTTCAATGACTGAGGCAAATCCCACACAGAGTAGGAAGTATATAACATAGTAGGAAGAACAGCAGAGGAAATGATCAATAATTTAAAAGAGTAAAAAAAAAGAGAGGCAGTAGTAATTCAAATCCTCAGAAATATGCACAAATATGAGAAATAAATCAGATGGTCAAATGGACCCCTTGTCATATAATAAGCATTTATTATATAGTTCCTTTGTGCCAGAGTCTGTGCTAAGCACTAAAGATACAAAGAAAGGCAAAAATGATTCCTGCCCTCAAGCAGCTCACCTTTAAAAAAAAAAATTTTGGAAGCAATCAGGGTTAAGTGATTTGCCCAGGGTCACATAGCTAATAAGTGCCAAGTGTCTGAGGCCGGATTTGAACTCAGGTCCTCCTGACTCCAGCCGGTGCTCTATCTACTACATCACCTAGTTGCCCCAAGAATTCACATTTTAACGGGGGAAATTAACACAGAAATAACTATATAGATATAAGATATCAAGAGGAAAGACAGAGGGGTCTGGGGAAGAAGAGAGAGCAACTGGAAAATCAGAAGGTAGGTTGTGGCTGTGTCAAAGGAAATCAGAGAAGCCAAGAGGCAGGGGAGAGGAGGAAGAGTATTCTAGACACGGAGGATGGCCAGTGTAAAAGCAAAGAGTCACAAACTGGAATGTCTCATACAAGGAACAGTAAGTGAGGGTAACACAGTACAAGGCAGCCAAAAAAGGAAGAAAGGGGCCAAGTTGTGAAGGGTGTTTTAGATGACAAACAGAGGCATTTAGCACAGTGCCTGCTACAGAGTAGTGCTTAATTAATGTTTATTGAATTGAGTTGAATATTTGATCCTGGAAGTAACTAGGAGCCACTGGAATTTATTCGGTTGGAGGGTGATATGATCAGAATTGCACTTAGGAAAATTATTTGGGCAGCTAGGTGAAGGACAGATTGGAATGGAGAGAGCCTAGAGGCAGGGAGACCAACGACAAGGTAATAGCAATATTCCAGTGGAGAGGTGATGAGAGCTTGTGCCAGGGTAGCGGCTGTGTGAGTGGAGAAAAGGAGACACAAGAAAAGTGAAGGGAGAAATGACAAGGTGTGACAACAGACTGGACATGTGGGATGAGTGCCAGAGAGCAGTCAAGGACCACACTGAGTATGTGAGTCCAGGTGTCTGGAAAGATGGGGGTATCCTGAATGGTAAGAGGAAAATGGGAAGACAGAAGGGTTTGGAGAAAAAGATAATAAGTTCAGGTCTGACATGTTAAATCTGAGATACCTAAGGGGCATCCAGTCTAAGACGTCCCTGCAAAAGGATACATGAGTGTGGAGGCCAGGAGAGAGACTGGGACTGGTTGTATAGATCTGAGGATCATCTACATAGAAATGGCAATAAACCAGGTAAACTAGAGAACTTAGTGCAAGGAGCTCAATTTGACCAAAATAGGTATTACTGAGATTTAAGTGCAATATGATTTCAATTTATTACCAGGAAATGAAAACAGAAGCAATCACAGTGGAAGAGGCTGGTAGGTGTGTCTATGTCTATATATTCAGTGATGTCTTGTACGTACAGATTTATTGTGTGCTGGCTTGTTACACATTTTTTCATATAGGTGGCCTGTCTCCTTAGCTGGACTGAATGTTCCTTAGGAGACAGATGACAGGGACTATGTCTCTTCCTAACTCTTTCTATTTTCATCACCTTGTACAGTGCCCTTCCCAGAGGAAATGCTGTTGCAAAGTGGCCAGAGTTCTAAAAGGCTTCAGAGTCAGGAAGACCTGAGTGAGATCATAGCTCAGAGCCAGGGATGGGGAAGCTGCAGCCTCGAGGCCACAAGTGACCCTCTAGGTCCTCAAGTGTGGCTCTTGGACTGAATCCAAACTTCACAGAACAAATCCCCTGAGGATAGGATTCAGTCAAAGGGCTGCACTTGAGGACCTAGAGGCCCACATGTGTACTCAAGGCCACAGGTTCCCCAGCCCTGGTTCAGATACTTCATCTCTTAGTGAACCAGGCAACTCTCAAAGACTAAACACTGCCACACAGCTGATAATCTGCATTGGGAGAGGGAGTTTCCTCACCAAGAGTTCCTTATACTGATAAAAATCACAGGTCAAAATAAATAAACTAATAAACTTTAACAGTGAAAAACATTTCTGCATCTCTTTTTTCTTATCTGAAAAAGGGGGAAGAGTTGGACTAGATGGTCTCTAAGGCCCCTTCTGGCTCCCAAATCCCATGTTTGTACAGTGGGGTTAGGGGTAAAGTTGACTAGAGAGATGGTCAAAACAGTAGATGCCATCATGACCAGTAAGGGATGGAGGGAACGTTCCTTACCCTCCCAATCTCCAGCCCCACACATATTCCTATACCTTCCCATGTTAGTAATAGTGGAGAAAAGGTTAAGAAATGTTACCCTAATATGACTACAGGGAAGCAAATTCGAATTCCTACCCAGTGGTGCCACCAGCTTGTCAGAACCACAGATCTCCCTCTGCTGCTCTCCCAATAGCATCCATTCCTCCTGAAGCAAATACACTGTGATGTCATCGAACGTCACCAGCATCTAGGAACAAAAACCATGAACTTCAGCATCTCTGACCTCCCTAAGCCCTTCCCTTCTGTTCTATCCCACTTACCCTCCATGATGCCCTATTAGTTACTATCTAGCCCCCTGCCCTTGGCCCTAGCCTGGGCCACATCCTTTCAAATATTCTCAGTGGCAGCAAATTGACTTGTGAGGATGGGTATAATTTTTGGAAGCTGTCTGCAGTCATTCAGTACCACAATTGTTGAATAAAGTAAGTGTTCAAGCTGATGAATGACATTATTGTTTATAAGTAAGGTGTGACTATAGAGGGGAAAAAAACAATTTTGTGTGGGTGGCCCATAAAATATGGTTCTGAAGGATATACAAAAGAAATTCCAAAAATATTTTGATCAAAGGAAGCATTATTAGGATAAGTGTATAGCTTCCCAAGTGGATGATCATGGAAGGTAACATTTATTTGGATATATAAGTTCAAGTATATTAAAAATCAGTTTGCTTACTTCATACTTCATGAATATGAGCATCCAGCTATATCAGAGATGTGTTTATTTGCTTTGCAAGCTCCCAGGGGCCAGTAAACTGGTCTTTTTTCCATTCTATCCCCTCCACACTAATGTACAAAGCACAAGAACAAGCCCTTTAACAGGGTCTTCAGAAAGAGCAATATTGTCTCCTCATCTCCACTCTATCCTGCAGAATAACATCTTCAGATCAAACTCCCTAAATCTCGTACCCACTTTCATCATGTTGCTCTTCTGCTCAGGAACCTTTAATGGAAGGAAGAATGACAGCACTGATTACAGTAAGAATCTGAAACTACAGCTTAGGACATGGAAAGTGGGACTATAATAAGCAGTCAAAATGGACAAATCCACAAAAAGAACAGTGGAGAAAGGAAAAGGGTTTAGCAGAAAACACCATTTGTATATAAGCAACCAATGCAAGCAAATTCTCTTCCAGGAGAGCAGCAATACTGAAATGTCAGAGTTTGTAGGTGAAGTAACGGGATAATTCGCATAACTTAGAAAAGACAACCAAACTAATATGCTGACCTATTCAACATCTACTTGTTGAACTCCTACTATGTGCTAGTCACTGAGCTAATTGTGGTGAGGGATGGAAGCATAAAAAAAAAAAAGAGGACTAATGGCCACAAGGACTTTACAATCCTCTTCATAAACATTTTCAGCAACCACACAATCCAATTTGTAGCCTAAACAACTGCGTTGTATATGCCACAGCAATTAACATTATGGGGCTAGCAGTGATTTATGAGAGAAAACCGGACAGCTTAAAAAGAAACAGATCTCACGCTAAGGTTGGAAAATGATGATGCCAAACAAAGAAATAATTCTCCATGTTTCTGAAGATCAGAGGAACAGACATTAGGAAACAACACAGAAAATCTGATATCAAACTACCTAATCCTGCTGCATACTACCCATAGGACCCTAGACCTCTGAAGGCCTCAGTTTCCTCATCTGTAAATTAAATTAATAATAGCAGTTAAGCATTTAGATAGCACTTTGAGGTAGCAAAGTTCTTTCCATATGCTACCTCATTTGCTCCTCACAATAACCTTGTGGGGCAGGTGCTATTATTATCCTCATTTTATAGGTGATAAAACTGAGGCAGACAGAGGTTGAGTGACTTGCCCAGGCTCACCCAGCTAGTTAGTATCTGAGGCAGCATTTGAACTCAGGTCTTTCTGACTCTAGGCCTGGTGCTCTATCCACTTCATCACCCAGCTGCCTCTAAGCTAGATGATCTCTGAAGTCCATTGCGCTCTAAAGCCTATTACTTTGCACCAATCTTATGACCAAAAGAAAGGAAAAACCTAATAAATGTAAATAAATACACACAGAGGGCATGATGTATGTGTATGTATGTGTGTGTGTGTGTATATACATACATATATACATATATACGTGTGTGTATGTATATGTGTGTGTATACACATCAGGAGAACCTAATGAACTTAACATAGCATACACATATACACATATACACATACAACACATCCATGTGACGTTACTGAAAGGTTCCTAGATCAGAGACAAAACACAATTTCACAGGATTTAGAAGGGATTTGGGGGGATCTCAGAAGTCATCCAATCCATCTACTCATTTTTAGAGATGGAGAAACTTAGGCCCAGCACAGCGAAGTGACTTACCCCAATCTCACAGGTAATAAATACAAGTGCTGAAATTTGAACCCAGGGCCTATGACTTCAAATTCAGCACTCTTGTTTCTACCAAAGTACAGCTGCTGCTACTACAATTACAGTATAATATATCTGCATGGTGCTTTCGAGTTTACAAAGTATCTCATCTCATTCGATCCTGGTGACACTGCGTGAAAGGCAAGGCAACTACTATCCTCTTCATTTTAGAGGCGAGGAAACTGATGGTCACAGAAAGTAATTTAGCTAAGGTCGTAGAGCAAAGGAATAACACAACCAGAAGAAAAACCCCGGCCTTCTGATTCCTAATTCAATTCCATTTCCACCCTACCACCCTTAAACTACCAGAAGACCATTCCAGACCACTGGCAACATTTAAAAAAAAAAAAAAGACTGACAGGTAAATGAGGCAGGAAACTGAAAGCATAGTAGGAAATGAATTAACTGGAAATTGGGAGATTCTAATCCTGGCTCTGCTACTAACTAGCCAGGAAACCTGGGTAAGTTACTTCACTGGTCCAAAGTTTGCTCATCTGTAAAATGAGGTCAGCCTAGCTGACCTCTAAGGTTCCTTCTAACTTGTATGTTCTTGTGATTATAAGATCTAGTATCGGCAAGAGCTAACTGACACCCAGTCTTCTCTTGTTGGTGAATATTACACAAAGGTTAAATTTACCTGCAAAAGATGCTCACGCAGAGAGAGGTTGTCTTTTTCATGTCCATCATAGATCCCTTTGAGCTGTGGACCTTTCTTCAAAGTAATGTTTTTAAATGCATAAGATAAAATATGTAGGATCACAAAGGAAACTGATTCTATTGAAAAAGTCATTAAAATTTTTTTAAACATCTAAGGCTGAAAAGGGCTAGGGGGGATTCAAGATTCTTATCACAGAGAAAAGAAAAGAAGAAAAGACTTTTTTAAACTCAGCAAAAAAGAAACAGCAAGCAATTGATCTATGTGTTTAAGTAATAACCCTATGCCATGGTTCCTGCGTAAGGCCTTGTTTTGTACATTTCCACCATTATTAAGAATTTATCCACATTTTTCTGCCAAGACTTTGAATTGATGGCCCTACTGCCACAAATTGGATTGTAGGATACTAGAGCATCAGAAAAACAGGAGGAGTGGGAGAATTTATTCTTATTTAGAGGTTGAGGTTTATAGAGTTCTGAGACCTCAGTTCAAACCTTCAAACTCTTCTACTCACCAGTACCTTACTGCAGAGGCAGCCAGCAGTATGGTGGATGGAACACTGACTCTGGAGTTAGGAAGACCTGAGTTCAAATCTGGCCTTAGACTTTTACTAGTTTTGGGACCCTGGGCAATTCACTTAACCTCTGCTTGCCTCAGATTCCTCATCTGTAAAATAGGGATAATATCTATTTAGCAGGGTTCAAATGAGATAGTATTTGTAAAAGCACTGAGTGCTTGGCACATAGTAGAAGCTATATGCCCATACATGATTTTAGACAAGGCACTCAATCTTCCAGATTCTCAGTCTCCTCAACTCTAAAATAGATATTATAATAATAGTACCAACTACCTACCTCATGGGAGGGGTTGTTAAGAGGATCAACTGTCAAAAGGGATGTAAAGTACTTGGTAAATCATAAAACACTACATAAAACTGGTCCTTATGACTGATAATTATTATGAAAATGGCACTATATCCAAATTTTCTCATAAAAAGGAAGAAGAATTTTAAATATTAAGAACCCATAATATTCCAGCTGATCCATTAAGGGAGGGAGGGGGGAAGAGGGAGTGTCTTTCACATTAAAGCTCTCTTTTAGGAACAAAATTCCATAACTCTAAATACTTAAGGAAAAACCTGACATGATCATAGTCATGACATGACATGACATAGAAGGCCATTTTCTTGGGCTCCACTTAAATTATACACAGTTTCAGTGTCAACTGATTACTGAACAACCTCAAAAGCAAGAGGGGCATCAAAACATAGCCATTCGATGTCCAGGGCTTAAAAAAGGATCCCCATATGCTATGTTTTTGTTAAAGTCTGGACTTTAAAAAAACACACACAACAGGAGGTTCAGTTTATGTTCAGGACCACATATGTATAATTAAATTTAAAACTTTTGAAAGGTTACAAAAACACTGGGGAACAAACAATGGCCAATTGGTAAAGACATGAATGTAGTGATGAATTCAAAAACGGATAAACACTTCCCACTTGCCATTCCTGATCAACAGAGATGTGTATAGTTTATCTTGTAGTTCATTATAATCACAGAAAGCTAGAATGTATTCATCTACAAAAACAACTTATTTAATCCTGGTATATATTTTAATTTCAACTCTTTGGGTGAGATTACGTCAACTAAGAGCAGTAAAACTCAGATTATGTCTGGGTCTCTATTTTCTTCCAACCTATCACAATCATTTGAAATTTATACATTCCAAGACCTTCAGTTTTTTGATGCCCAGTCACAGAAAGAGCTAGAAGACAAGAAAGCTCCATAACAAGGTGGATTTACTGTAGAATTTTATTTTATTTATTTTTTTAAAATACCTGTCAGCTAGTCACAGAATATCAAGAGTTGGAAGGGGCATTCTAAAACAGACAATATCCCCAACAACTGGTTACCCAATCTCTGAGTAAAGCCCTCCAGTAATGTGGAACTTTTCCAGTGACAGTTCATTTCACTATGGATCACTTTAGTTAGGGAGATTTTCTTTATATTGAACAATACCTGCTTCCCTGTAGCCCAAATGCTGTGTTCCTGAGTCCAGAAGAATAAGTATAATCCCCTTTTTCACATGACAATTGCTCAAACATTTGAAAGCCATGATGATGAAAGTTGTGGTTTCTTTAACCATGGTTTCTAGTACCCATGCCACCTGGCCACCCTCCTCTGGACCTGTTCTGGCTTGTCAATGTGTTTCCTAAAAACATGGTGCCAGAATGAGATCCAATACTCGAGTTATAGTCTGACTAGGTAAAGTACAGGGGAACTATCACCTTCTCTATTCTGATCACTATAATTTTGTTGGTATAGATTAAGATCATATTATTTTTTCTGCTACATCACACTGCTGCCTCCCATTGGCCTTGCAGTCCATTAGAAACCTCACATCTTTTTCATATGAATTGTCATCTAAACACATTTCCCTCAGTCTTAATTTATATTTTGAATCCAAGGGCTGGAACTTTCAATGAGACCAATTAAATTTCATTCATTTCACGGTGCATACCATTTTGGATCCCAGTGTTGTTTCATCCAAAAATCTGATAACTATGTCACCTATTTTAACCCCAGAAGCCAGGGCAGAATCCTAAGGCACTGCACTAGAGATTGCTCTTTGGCTGACACTGATCCATGACTTACACGGCTGCCTTTAGGGGGTCAGTCCAGCTGGCTCCACATCTTCTCTCTCACTTACGTGACTTTTGCTTTTTAACCAGTCCTGTATTTTTACTGGCATGGGACTCCTGGTATGGAAATTCCTACCAATGCAGATCAGCCACTGTTCTATAACTTATCAACTTAAGAGATTCCTGGGGAACCTGGAGAGTAAGTAATTGCCTAGGGCCACAAAATCAACAGAGTATGAACTTAAACCAACGACTTCCTGATTCTGAGACTAGCTTTCTCCCAATTAGGCCACATTGCTTCTCACACTACTGACTGATCTATACATGGCATAAAAATACGTTAAAAGCACATTACCACCTATAATATATACATGAAATACTATGAAATATCCACTTTTTGTTCAAAGAACAGGCCCTTATCTCGTTTTTGTATCTTTTACAATGCCTAGGATCTAGATACCCACTACTGATTCTGTTTCTACTCCCGCTTCTAGGCCAATGTATGGAGTACAGGATGAGGCCTTATCATCCAAGATACATAAAGACTGTTGTTGCCTCAGCTGCTGCTGACAGTTAATATGCAGGAAGAGGATGTGAATTGTTTTCATCTGAGCCTTCCTCATATCATCATGCCCATGCTGATGAAAGATCTGTGTTCATGTCAACTATCAGAGAACAGCAACTTCTAGAGAGGACCAGATCTTTGACCAATTTCCACTATTCTGCTAGTGCATCATCAGGCCCTAAAGCTGGTGCTTATAAATAAATGACACCAAAGGAGAACTATTATCTTTTACTCTGAAAACAACAAAGCTATTATCTCAAGCAAGCCTCCCCAACAGTGTATGGAAAGAAAATCCTTAAGAGATCTCAACATCTGAATGGAACACCTATTGGATTCACCAATGGGCCTCAGGAGCTGTCCTTGATTTGCAGAGCAACTTACACTGGCATTTTATTCTGCAATCAGTTTCACTAATTAATTCTCTGGGATAAAAATCAAAAGATACTGAGAAGAGAGTCTTGTCCAAGGTCATTCTTTGAGTCAAGATTAGAATCAAACATGAAATTTATAGCCCTTGGAATTTGTAACTGTTCCTAATAAAGGAACCAAGGATTCTCTGCACATCCAATCTAAAACCCAGGGCATTTTTATTTCTTTCCTTCCAGATCTATTTGTTGAAGAACTGGAGCAACGGAAATCAGCTAGACATCGGATGAAGGTCTGAGTGTAACAAAGGAAGTACTTACAGCTCTCAATTGAACTTTTTTTCTAATCTTCTTCTCCACCCCACCCCAGGCCCCCATATATGCACTAAAAATCTGTCATTGATATGAATTACGGAGATGGAATTACAAGTTTCTTGAATGCAGGGGCTGTTTTGTGCATCTCTAAATTCAAAGAACCATAAATCTAGAGCTGTAAGGGGCCTCAGAGGCTATCTAACTCCCTCATTTTACAGACGAAAAAACTGAGGACCAGACGGGTTAAATTCGGCCAGGATCACACAACTGTGTTAAACATTTCTTCATAATCTCTAATAAAAAGCTGAACACATACTAGCTATTCAATAAATTATAATGATACCTGTAGGCTGATCAAGTTACATCCTATGACAATTTGGCAAATAACACCCTACCATGGATTATACAAGCAAACTACCTATACTAGTAATGGGGGGAGGGGAGAAATTCAAGAGAGAAAGAGTCCCTTAAAATACAAATATTCTCGGGGGAAGTTAGGTGGCGCAGTGGATAGAGCACCAGCCCTGGAATCAGGAGGCCAGAGTTCAAATCCGGCCTCAGACGCATAATACTAGCTGTGTGACCCTGAGCAAGTCACTTAACCTCACTGCTTGTGCCCTAGTCTGTCCATATGACCATGAATAGGTTATTGCATCCTCTCCTGCCCCTTATCCCCATTCCCAGAATAAAATAGCTCCCTCCTTTCTTCCCAAACTTTACAATCTCTCTCCAAAGCACTGGAAGACCAAGTTGACCTTCTTTGGAAGGGTTCAGAAGGAAGAAATTGAACACAGGTCTCTACCTTCTGTGGGACCCAGGTAAGCCTCGGATACTGGAAAGTATGCTTGATCATCCCTTCTCCCCATCAGTACACCATACAACTAACAGGAAAAGCCTTCTTCTCTATGATCCTAGGATTTAAAGCTGAAGAGCAAGGTGCTTAAACTTCGCTGAATCTAACCACTTACACTGCCTAGATTCAAACCCAGGGTCCTCTTATTACAAATCCTGTTAAATGTACATAACACCCTGACCTGCTAACTGCCACCACCCTGAGAAGCAGATCAGTTCTTCCAAACCCTCTTGGGGGAAGTGGGACAGGAAATTCCTTCCCATCACCTCGCCTTCTCTCCCAGGGGGTCACTCGCCCGACCAGTTCAGCCAGAAGCTAGAGGAGATCAAAGGCAGGAAGGTAGGGCGCAGGCTTGGGTAAAAGTGCCAAGCACCACCCTGCTCCCTCTTCAGTGTCAGGAAGCTGGGCAAGCTGCGGCAGATCAAGGGAAAAGCAGCTGCAGTTCCAGGAGGCAGCAGAGAGCAACATCAGATCGGGCCTGTGTGTGCGGGCGCCTCCTTCCCTGCAAGGCAGGCTCACCCAGCCCGCCAGCCCGGCGCGTGCTACTCTGATGTAAGGGAGCTGCGGGAGGAGGAGTGGGGGGTCCCCGTGCCCCTTCCCATCCTACCTGCCCTGACTCCCCGGACTCCATGGCCCCGCTGTCCACGGGCTGCGCCGACCCCTCCACGGGACCCCCTACCCCAAAGCCCTCCCGAAGACCCTCTCTTCCTCCCTCCCAGCCCTAAGGTCCGGCCGGGGAATGGGCTCCCTCGGAAGCGGAGAGCGATAGGGAGGGAGGCCCGGCCCAAGGACTCAGGCAGCCGAGACCCTAGCGGTGGGGCGGGCAAGTGACCACGGCCCAGAGGGGGTACTAAGCTGAAGCGAGCGTCGTGCCCAGCGCACAGCTTTACGGCATCGGCCGCAGCCTCACGGGAGGCGTAGTTCGGCCAAAGCAGGCAGCCCCCGAAAGTGCTGATTGGCTATGGCGAGACGCCCTCCTGATTGGGCCTAGAGAAGCTCTATTCCCGCCCCGCCACCCCCTTTCCCCCCGCCTCACTGCAGGGCGAGATTTGTCGTTGCTAGGTAACCGTCCCCCTACTCCCAACACACACTCCCTCCAAAAACTAGCCGCTGCTCGAATCCAGTGTCCACGATTGGTCGCTGGAAAGGCGGGGCCTGGAGTGCGCGGAAAGCTTTCTTTTGGTTTGGCACGCCCCTTATCCTCTTCCGCGCATGCCTTCTGCTACTAGGCAACCGTTCAGCGTTTTAATGCACGTGATTGGCTTCCCCAGCCCCGGGCTGCAAGATCGTGGAAGAGCCGGGGAGTTCAGCTGGGCTCTCTCTGCGTTTTTCTTCAGAACCACGGGGTCCGAGGAAGGCTCAAACTGGAGACTAGGTCTCCAAAGCACAGAATGTCAGAGTTGGAAGAGACCACCTGGGCTAAACCCCTTATTTTACAGACGGAAACTGAAGGCCAGTGAGGAAAATGACTTGCCTAAGGTCACACAGCTAGCTAAGGAACTGAGAAGGGCTGTTAATAATCCTCCCTTCCTTTTCTCCTTTCCCTTGGAAATAATAATAGTCCCCGTATTTGTGCAGCTTGTAATGATTTATAAAGTGTTTTCCCTCACGGCAGTCCTTTAAGGTAGGAAGCATATTACTACCCTCACTCTACAGATGAGAAAACTAGGGTTCAGAGAGGAATGTGGCTTGCCTGAGGTAATACAGCGGATTCGTGTTGCTAGGTAGAAATAAGAAAGCCCTAGCTTCGTCCATGTTCCTTTTGACAGAGCAAATTCTCTCCCTCATAACAGCTCATCTGTGATGAGAATTACACACATAGACACTATGATAGGCCCTGGATATGGAAACTGACTCAGAACAATAGCGCCCAATTATCTTTTCAGTCTGGCACTTGACTGTGTTTTAAGGGTGCCATTTCACATTTCCTTTCTCTCACCATGTTAATATTTGATCTTTGGATTTATCCCCAAGATTACACCTCCCTTCTTTGACCCAGCAATACCACTTCTAGGTCTATATCCCAAAGAGATCATAAAAACGAGAAAAGAACTCACATGTACAAAAATATTTGTAGCAGCTTTCTTTGTGGTGGCCAAGAATTGGAAATTGAGGGGATGCCCATCAATCAGGGAATGGCTGAACAAGTTGTGGTATGTCAATGTAATGGACTACTATTGTGCTATAAGAAATGATGAACAGGCAGACTTCAGAAAAACCTAGAAAGACCTATATGAACTGATGCTGAGTAAAGTGAGCAGAACCAGAGCATCGCACACAGTGACAGCACAACTGTGTGATGACTGACTTTGATAGACTTGGCTCTTCTCAGCAATGCAAGGATCTAAGACAACTCCAAAAGACTCATGTTGGAAAACCCCATCCACATCCAGAGAAAGAACTATGGAGTCTGAATGCAGATTGAAGCATACTATTTGTTCTCTCTCTCTCTCTCTCTCTCTCTCTCTCTCTCTCTCTCTCTCTCTCTCTCTCTCTCTCTCTCTCTCTTTGTTTCTTCTTTCTAGTGGTTCCTCCCATTCATTCTAATTCTTCTTTACATGACTAATGTGAAAATATGCTTAATATGAATGCATAAATAGAGCCTATATCAGATTGCACACTGTCTTAGGGAGTGAAGAAGGGAAAGAGGGGGAGAAAATTTAAAACTCAAAATCTTAGGGAAGTGAATGCTGAAAACTAAAAATTAATAAATTGTTTAAATAAAAAAAATTACACCTCCCTTTAATGTCTTTTTCCTTTTTTTTAAGAGTAGGTCTGTCTAACTCATCCAGGTTGCAGGTGCAGTAGCTACTCATGGGCCCAGTTCCATCACTGATTAGCACTTTGAAATACTGTTTCTGACCTGGGTCTCCTGCCTCTCCATAGGCAGCTAGTCCCTCTCTGCCTCTCGCTCCTGGGAGCTCACCAGACTGTTGCCAGTCTTACTTTGGACAACCAATGGGCTTAACCCACTGCAGCCAAGCGCTCCTAAGCCTCAAAAGATCTCACAGTGGAGCAATGGATAGACTGCTGGTCCTGGAGTCAGGAAGACCTGAGTCTCAGACACTTACTAGCTGTGTGACCCTAGCAAGTCACTCTGTTTGCCTCCATTCCCTCATGTATAAAATAGGAACAATAATAGCACCTGTCTCCCAGGGTTGTTGTGAGGATCAAATGAGATAATAATTGTAAGGTACTTAGCAAAAGCCTGGCATGTAACATGCACTATGTAAGTGTTAGCTATTATTATTATTATTATTAGCTGGCAGCAGGAATTACAGGTGTCTACCCATACCTGGCACCTCCTTCCCCAAAATAAATAAATAAATGACCACAAGTTCCTATTCTTTTCATCTGTAAATGTCCCCAATGTCTCTTCTTTATCCTCACCATTCTACCCCAGTCATAGCTTGTTAATCAATCTACCAAAATTTTTTGAGCATGTTCTATAGGCTACACTGGGCTTTTCCACTATAAAGGAATCTACATATAAGTTCAGTACTTCAATGGATTTGTGATCTCATCAATATAGATATTCCCTCCACCAATACAGAAAGTAAAATATCCATGTCTTTTCACCCCATGCAACTCTTATCCCTGTTCTCTCACGGATTCTCCATAGATAATTTCCCCAATGTCCTATGTAGGCCTTCCTCTATGTTTTTTTAAATGTTTACTGGTTACCAAAGCAGCTCTCATGCTCTCCATCCTTTATACTTTATCCTTTTTATATGATCATCCCACTTCTTTTCCCAATTGTGTATTTCATAAATGATATTCCTTACATCAGTTGTGTCAAACTCAAATAAAAATGGGGGCCACTAAGCCACACATAAGGATCCCCGTAGGCCATGTATGTTTTATTGTATTTTCATTTATTTTGTGAAACATTTCCCAATTACAGTTCAATCTGGTTCAGGTGGTACTCAGGAGTATCACAGATCCTTGATATTTCTCATTGTGTACATATAAAGTCTTTGTTGTTCAATCATTTTCAGTTGTCTCCAACTCTTCACGACCCCATTTGGGGTTTTCTTGGCAGAAATACCAAAGTGGTTTGCCATTTCCTTCTCCAGCTCATTTTACAGAGGAGAAAACTGTGGCCATGTGTTTAACACATCTCTGCCTATCATCATTTCTCTTGCATAGATCATTCTTGGAAATATGCTACACACCACTTTCATCCATCATGTATCTCTCCTTCAATCTTTGAGTCATTTGACTTTTCAAAGAAAATTATGTTCCAATGCCACAGGTGATGCCAGGCTGCATTACTAGGAAAACATTTGTGTAGGAAATTTTTTTGGTGGAGATAATTTCGGGGGATTGTAAGAAAGCACAATATTCCAAATGCATCTCTTCCTTCATCCCCATTCCCCTGCTCTGTTAACTCCCTTTCAATTGTGGGCCTAACTCATGGTCCATTTACAGTGCCTTTCCTACATATATGGTAGTAGATATGACTGTTGAACCACAAATATATGATCTTTGATAAGTCATAAAGAATGAGAAAACTGCTAGAAGGGTGGAGAAGGGCAAAGTTTATCATGTTTTTCAGAAAGAGAGAAAAGCATGGAGTCTTTGAACTATAGGGTAGTGATTTTGACTTTAATTCCTGGCAAAATTCCATGGTAAGCTAATAAAGGATTAGTGAGCCTCTTGAAAAGCAAGTGATCACAAACAGAATGGCTTCATCAAGACCTGGTTTTGTCATATTAATCTCATTTCCTTTTTTGACAAGTTTACTAGACTTGTAAATCAGGGAAATGATACGGCCATACTCAGATTTCATCAAAGCATTTGACCAATGCTTTCATGTTGTCTTAGCAGGAAATGTGGAGAGATTTGGCTAGACAAACTGGTTTGGAACTGACTGAATAACCAGCCCTTAAGAGTAGTCCTGATCTATATCTTGCCACTGGACCCAGATGGTTCCGGAGGAGAAAGTGAGGCTGGTAACTTGGCACAGCCTTCCCACACTTAAATCCAATTCACTTGCATGTCATGGTATCACCTCCCTAATGTCATGGTCCTCTTCCAGAACAATAAGTCATTAATGGCTTAGGGGCAAGCCAGAAGATGGAGTAATCCAGGGATCTGTCCTTGGTCCTTTATCAATGGCTGGGATAAAGGAATCAATGGCATGCTTATCAGAATCGAAAATGATACCAAGCCAGGAGTAATAAATAGCTAATACCAGAATCCAAAATTACCTCAACAGACTAGAATGTTGGGCTGAATCTAATAAGATGAAATGTAATAGATTTGAATTTAAAATCGGTATACTGAATTAATGCATCTATATATCACAGAGAGCCTGCGTGGGCAAGTATATACAGAACTGGCCTTAAAGTCAGAAAGACTTGGCTCCAAGTTCTATCTCTGATACTTACTAGATGTATAATCATGGACAAGTTACTTTGAGCCTCAGACAACTCTCTTAACACTTAACAGTTCTGTCTGCCTCAGTTGGGGGAAGGAGTTCTCACCTTGGAAATTCCTACAAAATGACAGATCCTTGACATTTCTCAATATGTACATATAAAGTCTTTGTTGTTGTTCATTTTCAGTCCTGTCCAACTCTTCATGACCCCCTTTTGGGTTTTTTTGGCAAAGATACTGGAGTGGTTTGCCATTTCCTTCTCCAGCTCATTCTACAGATAAGGAAACTGTGGCAGACACGGTTAAGTGACTTGCCCAGAGTCACACAGCTAAAAATGTCTGAGGCCATATTTGAATTCAAGAATATAAGGAGTCTTCTTGACTCCAGGCCTGTCATTCTAACCACTGTGCCACCTAGCTACCCTATAAAGTCTTACTTGGTTCAAAAAACAACTTTGAAAGCAAAGAACATAGGAGATATAACTAAGTTAAAAATTCCTCTGAAAAAGATCTGAGGGTTTTAGTGAATTTTATGCTGAATATGAGTCAAAGTGTGATAAAGTATCCAAAAAAGCTAATGTGGCCTTAGGGTACATTAGGAAAGGAATAATGACAGCTGTACTAACCATACTCATCTGGACTCTGGGGTTTAATTCTGGGTATTGCTTTTTAGGAAAGATATTGATCAGTTGGAGAATATCCAGAAGAAGGCAATCTCTTGCCCTCTTTGAGTTCCAACGGTGTTCCAAATCATACCACATGAAGATCAGGTTCACAGACTTGGGGATGTTTAGAGATTAGATTTATTTGGCTTAACTCCAGAGAACAAAACCAGAAGCAATGAGTGAATGTTATAAAGAAACAGATTTTAGCACGAGGAAAATCTTCCTAACAATTTTTTTGTTGTTGTCATTTCCAACTCTTCATGACCCTATTTGGGGTTTTCCTTGGCCTTTGCCAAGACACTGGAGGGGTTTTCCATTTCATTCTCCAGCTCATTTTACAGATGAGGAAACTGAGGCAAACAGGGTTAAGTGACATGCCCAGGGTCACACAGCTAGTAAGTGTCTGACACTGAATTTGAACTCAGGTCTTCCTGACTCCAAGCTAAGCTCTCTATCCACTGTGCCACCTAGCTGCTCTTAACAATTCCAGTGATCCAAGAGTTGCTTCAATAGATAGTGGGTTTCTCCCTCGCCAGAAATCTTCAAGCAAAGGCTGGATGACCATCGATCAAGTAGAGGAGATGCCTATTCAGGCACAGGTTGGACTAAATGGCATTTGAGAGCCCTTCCAATTCTGAGATCTGGTAATACTAATTCTGCTGTCCTGTTATATCCTGATGTATTAGCCTAATGGATTGGCCATCCAACTACATGTCTGGGCAAGAGGTATTTTTTTAATCCATTTAGTTTTTCCTATATAGATCATTAGGCCAATTTTATCAAGGAGGAGACTCTGCAATTTTCTTGGGTTTGATACAATTAGTACTAAATCATCCACAAACTGAAGCATCTGGATGGCTTCCCCCCCCAAATAGTACATCCCTTTTTCATTTGCTCCCCCACCACCACCATGGACATCCTCAGAGGAGTTGGAAGGCACCTCAGACACAATCTGGTTGAGCCCATACCCTAATAAGAAATCTCTCTACAACATAACTCATTCATAGTCTGTAGAAATATTTTTTAATTTGCTTTCATACATATTACTATTTCATAGGATTCTCATGACATCTCTGTGACTTACCTGGGTCAGATGTTACTCCTGTTTTATAGATGAGGAAACTTAAGACTCAGAGAGGTTATATGTTTTGCCCAAGGTCATGTAGCTAATTAGTGATAGGTCTGGATTACACACAGATTTTCTGGCTCACCCAACACCCTCCGGGTGGCATTGGTTTGCTAGTTAACCCTGGATTTCAGGGCTAGCTTCCTGTACTCCTCATTTGAATACAGTATGACATGTTAGCTTGTCATCTATCTGCTATGTGTTAATTCTTTGCTGTATTTATCTGCTAAATGTATATTATTTGTATCCCCGAATAAAGTATAAGCTACTTGAAGACAGATCTGGCACAGCAGAATGAGTCCAGACTCTGGAATCATGGGATGTCAGGTCAAATGCTTCCTAGGTAATACCTGTATGATCTTAGGCAAGTCACTTTGGGCCTGTTTCTGTACCTGTGAAATGAGGACATGGGACTAAATAGCCTTTAAGGTCCCATAGAGCTCCAGATCTATGATTATTCTTTAAACTTCCTTTATATTTGAAACAGGGTTGGACACAAAAAACTTCATTGCAAGCCATGGCTGAAGTGGAGAAGTGAGGGTAGGAAGAGCAATACATTAAAGATGAGCTCGATAAAAATATATTTTCTTTGATCTAAGGACCCTCACCCAACTAACTCCCCAAGGAGTCTTCTTTTCAAAATTATAATGTTCACTACTTAAAATATTTCTTTCTTTCATACTCTGACATTGGCACTCTCTCTATTTCCTGTCATCCCCTGAAAACCTGGCTCCTTCCCTGGACTTCCCACTGGACTAGTCTCCCTGTGGCCTCTCAACCATCACAGGTCTCCAGAATTAACAGCTGTGCCTCATTGGGTGGTTAGGGTTAGGACTAGAGACTGAATGTCCTGGAACAGCTGAATGGAGCCCACAATAAGGCACCAGCCCAAACAAGGGTTGGTTGTGGTAGAAGAAGGGGACACTGGACAGGGTAGATGGATGGACCTCTCTTGTCTGGGTTAATGGGAGGTAGGAAGGGTCCTGGGTGAAGGCGGTTTAGAGAACATTTTAGAGCTGGAAGACCTTAGAGTACATCTAGTGAAACCTTCTCATTTTGTTGATGTGTCCGAGGTGTGAAGTACTCAGCCAAAATCACAGCTGGGAATAGCAGACCCTGGACTAATGCCTTCATCTCCTGGCTATAAGACCAGATGGCTCCAGAGGAAGGAGTGAGGTGGTAACTTTGCACAGCCCTCCCTCACTTAAATCCAATTCACTTGCACTTTCCCGATGCCATGGTTCTCTTCGAGAAAGAAGGACACGCAACAGCAGAAGACTAAAGGACTTTCCAGTCTACCACGCTACCTTTTAGGCAGCTAGGTTGCACAGTGCTGGGTGCTTTAGGAAGACAAGTTCAAATTTGACCTCAGACACTAGTGCCATGACCTTGGGCAAGACATTCAACCACTGTCTGCCTCAGTTTCCCCAACTGTAAAATGGGAATCACAATAACATCTACCTACCTGCCAAAGGTTACTGTGAAGATCAAATGAAACAATATTTATAAAGTGCCTGGTACTTAATAAATGCTTGTTTCCTTCTCTTTCATTTCACAGGTGAAGAAAACAAAGCCTAAAAAGGACAAATGATGACTGACATACTGAGGTTACACAGTTAGTAGTAGATTGTGGATTTAAGGAACACCACCCTTCCTGTCCTACAGAAGAAAACCACTCCAGCCCCCGGGTCCTGTCCAAGGCACAGATCCACCACCTACTTCCCCAGAACCCTCAGACAGAGATTCCACACACATAAGTATTGGCAAATTTGCTTTATTAGGGAATGAGCTGCTCCTGTTCCACAAGCCCCCAGGCCATTCATGGTTCATGTACATAAAAATATACATGCAGGCCTGCTGGCTTCATGAACAAAGAGGGATTGTTTCCCATGACTATGGTAGACTACATTCTTCCAAACTCCAAATTCCAGAAACACAGTCTAACAAAGTATGTTCCTTCAGCTAAGCTTTGTTAAAAAATGTATTTTCTTGAAATGAGGACCGTTCCAGACAATACAGGTCATATTGTTGAACTAAGTATGTTGCCAACGAGTCCGATCCCTTCAGCGCTTTGATAAATCCCCTCCTGTGAATGAGACCCAGGCAGAGAGACAGATATGCAGAAGAAGGAGGCAAGTGGCAAGCTAACCCAGGATGGCTGGGACAGGAATGAGTTTTGGGCAGAGAAGCTGGTAGGGGAGAACAAGGTCAGGAGAGAGGCTTTGTTTGTTTTGGTGAAAAAGAGATTAGGTGGATGGGGGGTAAATAGGAAAAGTCTCCCTAAGATCAGTCCAGAACAGAGGCAGCTAGGTGGCACAGTGGATAGAGCACCAGCCCTGAAGTCAGGAGGACCTGAGTTTAAATCCAGCCTCAGACCAAACACTTGACACTTACTAGCTGTGTGACCTTAGGGAAGTCACTTAACCCCAATTGCCTAAAAAAAAAAAAAAGCAAAACAGAACAGACCCTGTGCTTCTTGTATCCTTTGTACCACCTAATCCTGGCACACTGTGCATCTGTCTTGGGATGGCAGGAAGAACCCACTAGCCCAGGTACAAAATTCCAATCCCCTCTCAGACCATCAACAACCACCATCCTCCCCACGTTCATACACCTACACGCATACAGACACTCTTTGGCCTCACCCTGGCAGGCACTGCACTGGCAGCTGTGTATGACCGGAAGTACAACAGGTTCTGTGTCACCCCCAGGACAATGCAGATTCAAGATGCGCACAGGATTGACAGGGTCCAAGAGGTAGCTACAGCAGTTACACACACTCTGCAGGTATGGCTCCTGGGTACAAAAGAAGGGAGGCTGAGTTACAAAGGGATCCAGCTGGACTGGGGCTGGAGCAAGAGATCAACCTTGCCCAGACCTCACACTATCTCCCCGATGCCATCTGCCCACCATTACTAGCCCCCTTGATATCAAAAAGGGAAATCTAGAAGCCTGGAGTTGGAGCCTCCAACTTTGACTCTCTCCACTGGCATGTTTAGCCAGGTAGAAGAGGACAAGAAACACACCCTTCCTCCACAAAGTTTCTTGATTACTATAACCCACACTGATACTCAATTAACTGATCACGTTTTTATGAACCTAGCTTTGAGCTTAGGGATACACAAGATTAGAAGAGGTTAGTAGTCCAGTTCTCCAGAGGCTTTTAGTCTAGTTAGGAAGAAAATTGTGAAACTGCTTAACTATCAGTATTTCCCCACCACACACTTCTGGGGATTTTCTGTATGTAAATTTGGCTATGCATTTAAATGATAAAGTCATTTGGGGAAGGCCAGTCCATAGGTCAACACTTGAATCTACATCAGAGCACCTAAGGAATGAGCCGATAACCTAAGACCAGAGGGATAACCATGGAAGGAGAGATCATTGACATTTAAATAGTGCTTAAAGATTTACAAAGTATTTTACACACATCTCATTTAAGCCTATCCTATGAGGTAGGTATTATTATTGGAAAGTGAGGCTGAGAGAGGTCGCAACTTGTACATAGCCACAGAGTTAATATTATAGGCAGAATTCAACTCAGGTTTTCCTTATGACAAGTCCAGCATTCTAACCTCTGAGTTAGGATCCGGTAGTCAACTACCTAGTCATAGAATCTCAAGATTGAAAAGGACCTCACAAAACATCTAATTCAACACAAGAATCTGCTCTGTAACATGTCTGACAAGTTGTCATCCAGCCTTTAGGGGCAGCCAGGTGGTGCAGTAGAAAGAGCGTTCGACCTAGAGTCAAGGGGACCCGAGTTCAAATCCAGCCTCAGACACTAGCTGCGTGACCCTGGGCAACTCACTTAACTCTGTTTGCCTCAGTTCCTCATCTCTAAAATGAGCTGGAGAAGGAAATGGCAAATCACTCCAGTATCTTTGCCAAGAAAACCCCAAATGGGCTCATGAAGAGTCAGACATGACTGAACAACAATAGGTACAGTCATCAGACATGGTCAGTATACCCATTTGCTGGGCTTAACTGCACTCTATTACACAGGAGGGTGCTACTGGAGTGGAAACGTTATTGGGAAGCAACTACAGTGCTTTTAGGTGGCACAGTGGATAGAGCACTGGGCTTGGAATCAGGAAAACTCATCTTCCTGAGTTCAAATCTGACCTTAGACACTTACTAGCTGTGTGATCTTGGGCAAGTCACTTAACCCTCTTTGCCTCAGTTTGCTCATCTCTAAAATGAGCTGCAGAAGGAAATGGCAAACCACTCCTGGATCTCTGCCAAGAAAACCCCAAATGGGGCCATGAAGAGTCGGACAGGACTGAAACAATTGAACATGTCTGGGAACTTCAAGGGTAGATGGACACTTCTGTATACTGTGGTGAATTTGCCCTTTTCATTTTTGATACTAGTGATTTGGTTTTCTTCTTTCTTTTTCTTAATCAAATTAACCAAAGGTTTATTTATCTTATTAGGTTTTTTTTTTCATAAAACCAGCTCTTAGTTTTATTTACTAGTTCAATAGTTCTCTTACTTTCAATTTTATTAATCTCTCCTTTGATTTTCAGGATTTCTAATTTGGTGTTTAATTGGGTATTTTTAATTTGTTCTTCTTCTAGCTTTTTTAGTTGTATGCTCAATTCATTAATCTGTTTTTTCTCTATTTTTACTGATGTAAGCATTTAGAGATAAAAAATTTCACTCCTACATACTGCGAAGAAATAACCCTTCCTCTATACCTGAGAAGATCATGAGAGTTAGAGCAGGAGGGACTTTAGAAAGAATCAAAGTCAAGCCCCTCATATTACAAATCAAAGATGGATATGATTTGAGATATGATATACATGTGATATTGTAAACCTATAAATGTTTTTCTGTGGGGAATGGAGAAATATTTTCTTGGGGAAGAAAAACAGGAGGAGTGTTGATGCAATAGTCACTCTGGAAGAAAAGACAGAAGGAACTATGCTAATGTGGTGCACCATAAGTTCTTGTCTAGGGACTGGTAAGCAAAGCCAAGTTTAGTGCAGCTGTTCTTGGGAAGAAGAAAAGCAGTCAGACCTAAGTTAAGCTAAAGGGATGAAGCCAATGGGTTTGCTCCTAAACAAAGACGGCTGCACCATGAAGCATGGAACCCAGACACTCTGACTATAAGTAAGGAATGTTCTACCCTTCTAAGCTCATCCTAGACATTTATGGGCCATATAAGAAGGCACCTTTGGCTAAGATTACCTGGATTCTGTGCTAGATACCTCTGTAACTCTCAAGAGGTTGTAGACGTTTACCTTTTTCCATGAATTGCTAATAAATGTCTCGAAAACCTATTTCCAGAATGGATGTGTTAGGAAAGATGTCTATTGATTTGGGAAGATGACAATGGCAAAAGGCATATACAGAAGGGCTATATCCTAAAGTGGCTATCCTGAGTTGTTAATTGCCAGCAATCATTTACTTTGGTTACAGAAAGACTGTAATAGAAGAAATAATGAGCTGAACAGGATTTAGGCCAATCCTCCTGCCTCAACCTAAGCCAAATGATTTTTTTCACTAGCACTAATTATCTCTGTCTCATAGCATATCTTTTTTTCCCCTTCAATTTGATAGGAAATTCTCAGGAAAATAGACCCTTCTCTTATTGTATTGCCCACAGTGTACTGTATTACCCAGAGTAGGGCAGTTGTAAGTAATCAGTAAAACTGGCTGACTTCATTCCATCAGTTCTCCTGCCTCACAAAACACTTTCCCTTCATTAGACAACAGGGCCCCCATTTCTTCAATCTTCCCTTCCCAATGTTCCTGTCCTCCTTCCCCCAACATCCTACCATCCCTCCCTCCCTTCCTTTTTCTGGAGGATCCACTGCTCACCTCAGGAATGACATCAGTGCTGGAAGGACAGTGTCCAGTACAGTAGCTCACCTCTACCTGGTGCAGGTGGCAGGAACCCTTGGTGATGTTTCGAAGCTCAGTGAGATGCTTGCAGGACATCGATGCTTCTTCTGTTAGGAAAAGAGGGAGAAGCAGGCAATGGCATAGAAGGAGGGCAGGCAAGAGGAGGGGATATAGCGTGGGGGCTGGAGCAAGATGTAGGAAGGCAGAAACCTGGCTGGGTCTAGCCTCAGTCCCTACCCTGAGGGATAGCGAAGTGCTAGAAGGGGTCAGGGCTGGGACACCTAGACCAGGCCTACAGACAGGCAGTGCCAGCAGAGGAGGAATCGGGGCCAAGGGCTGCTCAGGGACCATGAAGCAGGCCCTAGTTTTTTCTAAGACTTCTAGTGAGAAGAGAAAGAGCTGAGACAATCCAGAAAGGACTGCATGGCAAGGGAAGGGAAGAAAGGTTGGACATAAAGAGGGGCAGAGCAGGGGAGTCCCCCTGAGCATTCACACTATACCTAGTACTTCCTGCTGACAGACAGGGCAGCAACCATCTGGCTTCTGTACTTTTATCTCACCCTGTAGGAACAGTCAGAGACCCGACTTGGGAAAAGAATCCCACCTCAACTCACTGCCCATCCAATAATCCCAAGAGTGAACCCCACATCCTGGACTTCCCCTGTGTGTGGAGTGTCCCTTTCCCAGATCAGCACATTAGCTCCTTCAGAGATGCCTCAAGAGGGGTAACACGGAAGGCCATACCTGGCACGAGGAGGTAGTGGTACCTGAGCACAGACAATGTGGGGACAATTCCGGGCACAAAAGCTCCTCCCATCAATGCATCTGCACCATTCACAGTCTTCCTGCCACTCAGCCCCAGGCTGAAAGGAGGACAATAATTATGGAATGAGATCCTCTCCACTATAAACCTTTCTCCCCAAAATACCCTGTAGACTTGGTCCTAACCTGGGACCTCCCAAATAGGCCAAAGTGAGAGAGACCAAAAGAGCAGAAAGAACAGGCTCTGGTACATGGTTAAGGAAGTCATACTTTATGATGGGAAGGAGGTAGAGCTGCTTTCATATCAGATGCCATGACCTTTACATTTGGGCTGAAGAGCCCATACCAGTGTCCAGGGATGTGGAGGAAAGAACAAAGAGAAAAATTGGAGCCAGGGTAGTAGTTGGAAGAGCAGGGTGGGGGAAATGGCCCTTTTCTGTGGTTGGCAGAAGGCGGCATCTCACCAAGTAGAAGCGTCCGTGGTGCCAGCACTCGCAGTGGGCAGCAGTGACACAGGTGCCTGCCTGACTGCGGTAATGCCCACTCTGGCATACACAGCCTTCAGTCTGCCCCATGCTGCAGTTGTTCTGATGCGGCTCCTCAATGTACAGCTCCTGACAAGTCTTCTCACATGCGCCTGGTTCCCCTGGTACCACCTGCTGCCACCTCTCTCCAGGCGGGCACTCTGCTGAAGAGTACCACAAGCCCCACCACTTCCATTAGTCCTGGACAGTCCAGGGACCTGGGACCTGAGGTAGACTTCCCCAAAGGATTCTATTTTCTCCCGTTTCCCTTCATGGTCCCTGGAAGACTTCCTTGCCCCTACACTCCTTCCCTATACATCTCTTTGAATCCAGACAGACTGGTTTCCTTACTTTCCCAAATCACACCATGCTCACTCCCACCTCTACACATTCTGTTCCCTCTGCCTTACACCCACTTCTCCACCCATTCTTCAAGAATTGGCTCAAGCCTTCCTTCTTTTGTTAAGATTTCTCCAACCACCCCACCCACATGGTTCTTCCCCTTCCCTCACTTCCTCCAGCATCACTCACTGTAACGCTTACCATGTGCTACCTTCTACTCTTTTGAAATGCTTTCATAACTGTTCCGTGGATCTCTCTAGCTAACTTACAAGCCCCTAGAGAGCAGAGGCGTGACTTATAGCATAGAATTTAGAGCCAGAAGGGATCAGAGAGGGCTCATCTTCCCAAGGCCACATGGGTAGAAAGTAGCAGAACTGAGATTCTCACCCTGACCTTTTCTGATTCAATTACACTAATACCTCCACTATCCCCATGCTGCCTCTCACTGTAGGCCACACAGAGGTGTGTGTAGACTGCTCAAGGGAGGCTAGTGGAATTGAACTGAATTGAATACAATCAAGCCTCCTTAGCACAGTGGAAAGAAGACTAGGAATAAGGAGATGAGTCCTAGTTCTCACTAATGAGGTGTGTGACCTTAGATAAGTCATTTCTATTCTTGGAGCCTCACTTTCCTCCTCTGTTCCACAGCGGCACTATATTAGATGACCCCTACAGTCCCTTTGTGCTTGAACATTCTGTAATTCTCTTGACTTCTCACTTCCTGTCCTGAGGTCTCCCTGCTCTTATCCACACGTTCCCCAGATACCTCTCTCCCAACCTGCCTATTCCAGTATGGCAGCTGGCAGGATTGCTGAGACAAGCAGAGGCTTCATATGCAGGGCCTAGTGTCACAGGGGTCTGATGGAAGTTGAGGACTCCTTCCCCACTGCTTATAGAGCAAACTGACCAGTCCCCAGACACATGAAGTTGGAGAAAAAGGCAGGACAGATAGGGAAGGGAGTCAGGCCTGTGGGGATGCTCACTGGAAAGTAAGGACTTCCCTGGGAAGAGGAGGCTAGCAGGTGGGCATTACATTCAGGGATGCTGACCACATCTGGATAGATGGGTCTCTATCCTTCAGGGTCCCTGGAAGACTTCCTTGCCCCTACACTCCTTCCCTATACATCTCTTTGAATCCAGACAGACTGGTTCCCTTACTTTCCCAAATCACACCATGGATAGATGGGTCTCTATCCTTCCCCTGCCAGCCACATACATGCCTAATGGCACAGAACCCCTCAGAGTAGGCATTCTCACTTTTGTCCACGTTATTCTCCCTACCCAGATGCCCCATCCTTTCTGTCCAGCCAAATACTGCCCGTCCTCCTGTGCCCAACTCAAGTCAGGCTTCTCCAGGGCCTTCTCAACAGCTCCGGCCCACAATGAGCTTTCCCTTCTCTGAAAGCCTAGTCCAAGCATGTGTGCATCAGGCACTTGGTGCTTATCAATACTGCTTTGAGTCACTCTCCACCCATTCCCCATAGTGATGTTTTTCCTTCCCAGCTAGACTGTAATCTCTTAAATGGCTAGAATTCTCCCTCCTCAGGCTCTGTATTCATCACAGTATATGCTGGGTACACAAGTGGCTGCTAGGTCCTATGAGGGATAAAAGAGCATATAGCATGGTCCCTAACCTCCAGCTTTCAATCTAGTTGGGAAGACAAGATATATATATATAGATAACTGCCAATGGCAGGCAGGAAAGGAGCACCAATGAATGCTAGATGACAGAAGTGTTACAGAAATTGAGGAGGAAGAGGTTGCTGTGGTCAGTGGTCACTGGGTGGGTCAGGGAAAATGTGAGACCTTGAAGGACAGGTCGAGTACCAATAAATAACCTAAACAAATCAGGGGAGGAAGGATCAGGGCCCATCCTCCCCAAACACAGCCTCCTGGCCACCGATAACTCCCAGTGCAGCCCCACTCCTAGCCCCATCTCCAATGAAACGTGCAGTGCCCAAAGCCCTGGGTGTTGGGAAGATGGGGACTTCGGACGTGACCCAGATCCTTAATTGAGCCTTTAGGACTCGGGGAAAGCCTGGCCCTTGGTGTGGGGGTAGTGCCAGTGGAAGGATCGCTGCGTAGAGCTATCTCTCACCCTGACAGTCCCTGCTGGAACAGTTGAAGGATCCTTCCTGGCAGAGGCTGGCAGAACAGAACCACAGGGCTCAGGTGAGCATCCCACTCCATTCCCTTTCCCCCCCTTCCCTACCCTATCCCATCCCTACTCTTAACCCTATCCCTTTTCTCTTCCCCCATTTCTCCCCAAAGGCCCCATCTATTAGGTTCCTAGGTGCCTCCACCAGTTGGTATAATTCCTACTGAGCACACCATTCCATTCCCTTCTGTCCCATCCCCTCCCCTCCTATTCCATCTCTAGCCTCATCCCCATCCCATTTCTCTCCCCCTCCTTATTTTTCCCCAAATTCTCCTAGCTATTAAGTTCCTAGGTGCCCTCACCAGTGGGTACAGTTCCGGACAAGTATAGTCCCAGAAGGCAGCTCTTGGGCCTGATCCTCTGGGGTCAAGAAGAGGGCCCAGGGCAACGAAAGCTGGGTGCAGGGGCACTCAGCCAGGGGGACACATCTGCCCATCTGCAGCAGCTAAGGCAGAAGCATAGCACTGACTTAGCCCCATGCCCAGGGTAGGCTCTGCTAAGGCTAGAGCCGGCTGCCTCCCCACACTGACAGTACCTTGATGGAGCATTTCCAGTCCTAGGCCTTGAGCCAGTCTGTGCCCCCTCCCGTTTCCGAGGATGGCCTATCCTCTTCTTATAAGATCATGAGAGATCTCCACTCCCAAGACACATGCACACATCAGTCTGGCGTGTGTAGAATATAAAGAGACAGCCACACACACACACACACACACACATACCCTCCAATCCCCACTCCTATAGCATTCTCACTATACTCACCTGCCCATCAGGACAGCTGCAGCCAGGTTGGCAAGGCAACTGCACACAGAGGGTGCCAGGCTGTAGGTCTGAGCAGCGGCTTGGGCATGATGTGGCACAGGGGGTGGGTCTCTGATCAGGGGGGCACTCTGGAGAGGGAAGCAAGGGAGACCACAACTTCATGGGAGGAATCACAAGGTAGAGAAGGAACTAGGTTTGGGTCCCCTTCCTGCCTAGAGGGAAAGGACCACAGAGCTGGAAGTCATGAGGCCTGGCTTCTTAAACTAGCTCTGCCACTGATCAGCATTGTGAACTTAGGGGCGACTCATTTAACTTCTCTGTGCCTCAGTTTCTCCACATCAACAATGAAGATATACTACCTTCTCTGCCTGTATCTGAGTTACTGAGATAAAATGAGATCATAGCTGTAAAGGCTATTGGAAAGATTAAAAAATATTCTACAGAAATATAAAACTTTGCTCCTTGCCTCTTACTGTAAGCACACCCATTCCCTGTCCTCCAGAGTTTAGGATTTAGAAGCAATGAATCTCTGCCCCTTACCTCTCCTCTGCCTGCCTCTGTTTCCCCCCAACCCTTACGTTGGCTGCAGGGCTGAGGGTTGCATGTCCTATGGAGCCGCAGGGGTGGGAGCAGGGGGCACGGTGTCCCCAGAGGTGGATCTCTCTTCCTTTCTGTCACACCTCCCCCACAGCTGGCACTGCAATCACTCCACTCTGACCACTCGCCCACCTGGCACAAAGCTGAAATATAAGGTACCTCAGTCAGTTCCAGCCCAGGATGGCACCTGGGCATCTAGGGGAGGGGTAAGAAAGTGCTGCTTAGTCACATTATCCAAGAACGGAAGGACCATCCATGGGCACTCACTTGTGCAGGGCTCAGAATTGCATTCTTCTATCTGCTTCATGTCCTGGAGTTGGCATGGGAACCCCTGGAGACTCTCCTCACAGCTCTGGTGCCGCTCCCTAGTACCCCCGCCACAGGAGGTTGAGCAGTCACTCCAGGGTGACCAGGGCCCAAAGGCCAGGCATTCATAGGGACTGCATACCAAGGACCCATTGACACAGGTACTAGGATAGGCAAGTACACACCAAGGGAGAAGGACTGAGATCTCAGTCTCTGGGTCACTGCATTTCCCCTCTTCCCAATCCTCTGCACGCCCCACTTCTCACCCACCCATCCCCAAGGGCTCCAGGCCTAGTGTATACACGCTGATAAATGCTTAGCAACTGACTTTCCAAACAAAAAGAAGTACACCTGACATACTTTTAAGTGTCATCTGCACTATTAAACTTTTCTCCATAACTTTCCTAAGTCTAGGCAATCAACAAGGTAACAAACCAAGCCCCGATTTGTAGTGTTTGCTGATTTCTGAGGTGTAGATGCTCACATTAAAATTCTAACAATTAGCCCTCTGGAGCCGGGTCTAGGTCAACCTCCCTCCTAGCTCCACAACCAACACCATACCAGTTATGGCAATCCAACTGCAGCTCCCCAGCTGGGACCAGCTCCCAAGTGGCATTGGAGCTGGGGAGGCCACAGGGACAAGAAGATACAGGTACACAATGCCCATCCTGAAGCAGCTGGCCAGAGGGACAACGGCAGCCTCGGTGGGAAAACAAGATTTGAGGGGTTAGGGGAGGACCCAGGATGGTGGGTAACATACACGCGCATGCACACACACATGTATGTGCATTCATTCTCTCCCTAATGAACAATGGCTTACGATAACTACAGAAAGTGTGAAATACTTGGGAGGCTACCTGCCAGGACACAACTACAAAACATTCTACATAAATAGAGATGAATCTACATATTTGGAGAGATATTAGTTGCTCATGGGTAGGCTAAGTCAACATGGAGATGACAATACTACCTAAGCTAATTTACTTATTCAGTGCCATATCAATCAAACTACCAAAGGATTAATACACAGAACTAGAAAAAATAATAGCAAAATTCATCTGGAGAAACTTAAGGTCAAGAACATCCAAGGAATTGATGAAAAAAGTGGGAAAGAAAGGAGCCTAGCAGTACCAAATCTTAAACTATATTGCAAAAGAGTAATCACCAAAATAATTTGGTACTTGGGTGATTAATATCAAAGCTAATCAGTGGAATAGATTAGGTATACGATGTGCAGAAGCAAATGAGCAGAGTATCCTAGTGTCCAAAAAATCCCAAAATTTTATTATCAGGGCAAGAACTCAGTATTCAACGAGAGCTGCTGGAAAACTGTAAAGCACTCTAGCAGAAACTAGATATAGATCAACATGTCACTGTATCCCTAGTTCATAATGGCTCTCCGTTGCCTATAACGCTTCCAAAACTACTTTGGAAATTGAACATTTTGGGACTAAAAATTCATTGGTGGAATCCATTAATGCTTTTCCAAGGAGGCTATGGGTACAGAAAAATCCACACTGCTTTCTTAAGCAACCATCTTAGATAAAGAACAGTTGGGTTAATTTTGAAGCAAAATAAGGAAGTGAAACTTATTTTCATACAGGAATTATTATTGCATGCGTAGCAGTAGCTAGGGAGCTGGAACCAGGACATTAGTTCTGTGGCTATTAGCCTCTAGCCTGGTCCTTCACCAGAAAGTAAAAAGCTGACTGGAGGGTGGGTTTATACCTGGGCTGCAGGGCCCTTGGAGACACTGCACTCTGTTCCACAGGTCCACACAGCTTCGGGGACATTGATTGGCACAATCAGCTGTTGGCACTGTACCTTGGGCCTCACAACTCTCCCCTGAGGACACAAAAAAGTATGTTAGGAAGAATGTAGGGTAAATGGAAGCCCCATTTTGTCCTCCATCCCCCCTCAATCTCTCTACCACATCATTCTTTCCTTCTGTAGTCCCTACCTTTGCATTTCCTTCATTCTTTCCCACACCTGACTTACCCACTAGCACTGTTCTTAAAGATGGGAAAGGGAAGGAAACAAGCATTTATTAAGTGCCTACTCTGTGCCTACACTGTGCTAAGTGCCTTACAAATGTTATCTCCTTTGATCCTCACAGCAACCCCATGAGGCTAATGCTATTATTATCCCCATTTTAAATGAGGAAACTTTGGCAGAGGCTAAGTTTGGGTAGGTCATTACCCAAAGGGAGCCCTCCTCTCCCTGCTATTAGTCTCTGTCTTAAATACCTGGAGTTTCTGGAGCAGGAGGGTTACCTGGGCATGGATCAGTATTGCAACTTTCTGTCTGAGCCCAGGGCTCCTGGCATCTTTCTCTGGCAAGAACCTTTGCCTTCCTCCAGCGTAGCCGGAATCCTCCACTGCAAGATACTTGACATGGACTCCAAGAGCTCCAGGTTTCCCACTGGCAAGGGTCTAGTGGGCAAAAAAAGGAAAGATTTAATTTTATAATAACATAACTTGATAAGATGTTTATACTTTGCAGACCTATCATTTCCCTTATACTTATTTCCTACTTTGTAGCAGGATTTCTTTTTTGAAAAAACACACAAAACATGGCACCCTATGTAATTTATGTAGACTAGTATCTCTTGGGAATACATATACCATAGAATGGTAGTCCAGTTGTACTCAAGTTTGAAAAAGCTATCATTTCAGGATTTATGCTAAAATTAACCACTGCAGGGACTCATGATCACTATCTAACATATTTGAGTATACAAGAGTTATAATTTCAACAACAAGCATAATAAGGACCTTTTACGTCAACAGGATTGTCAGAGTTGTCAAAGGAAGCATTACAGATATTAGTTGTATCATATTCCCTATGATATGCACACAATCAGGGGACTTTCTGAGAACTGTGTTAACCATGTAAAAATTTCTCTAATAAAACTGAAATTGTACAGTAAAAAAAAAAGAGAGAAAGATTGCTGGGAGATAAGTGGTGAGAGGAAAAGATCAGGGCTTACTTCCCATCCCTATTTCCTGAAAGGAGACTGCCCCTATACCAAGACCTTTCTTGGTTTCCTTCTGGAAGCATAGCTGGTTCCTGAAAACATCATGTTCAGCTTGGCAACTGGAGAGCCTCCTAACCCAAAGGCCAGGAAGGAAAAAGGAAGGGGAGGAGAGGGAGTTCAGGCCTGGTTCAAAATCCTTACTGGGTATGGAAACTGGCCTGGTCACTCTAGAAAGAAACTCCCTCCCAACTCCATCCTGGTGGTAGGACCACTTCACTTTCTAGGTCCTCTGTCTGTTACCTTGGCAGACTTCAGGGTCAGGGCAGAGGCGCTGCTGGCTCAGAGGGGCAGTGCAGAACTGTGAGTCCCCATCCCAGGGCTTTCCTGTCTCAGGATCCAGGCACAGGCGGTGCCGATGCTGCTCTGAGGCCAGTAGGGGGAAATCAGCAGGCATAGGAGAGGGTCCATCCTTGGGTCCATGCTCCCACAGAGCACTCAGCAAGGTGGGAGCCAGAGCAGCAAGTGGCAAACAAGGTCCACAGGGTGACCACTCTGACCACCCACTCAGGGGTAGAAGACCTGGGGGTAGGGCATGGATATGGAGGATCCAGGCCTGTCTCCCACAAGCCCTATTTCTCCCATATGGGTGCCTCGACTCTAGTGGAAATCACTAGACCCAGGCATGAAGGAGACTGGAGAATTAGCAAACAAGAGGCATGAGGAGAAGTAGTTAGGCTTGGTGTATATGAGCCATGGAAGAATGGCCCAATGGGACCGGGGCAAGGATGAGAAGGAGATGGGATCAAGGGGGATCTGCAGTTACCTTGGCAGTTATGACTGGAACACTGCAATTCCCCATCCTGGCAGACACTGTAGAGAAGGCATTTTCTGTGGGTGGGGGGCTGAGTCTGGATAACCCTAGGAGTCTAGATACAGGTAGGGACGTGTCCCTGAGGAGTTTGGTGAGTGAAGGTGAAGGAGAAGAACCGGAGCCTGGGAATACTCGGGGATGGAACAGGAGAAGAAGGATACATCCATGAGTCCAAACTCTCGCACATTCCACCCCATGGCCAGGCTTCCTAAACCTTTGTTCAATTTGCTCTGTCAAGGTCGGATAAATGTCCCTACCTCTCCCTACTTCCCCCATCCCTTTCCTGGCCATAGATCTTGGGCCTGTACTAAGAATCCATCTCTCCTAGTTCCTCCAACCCAGCCTCAGTCCCAAATTCTCCATGGGGCCCTATCGCCAACCCATCCCCCTTCCATCACTTACCACTCCTTACAGCCCAAGTGCAGGTGTTCTCCAGGAGCCAGAGTCTGGGGCTCCCCTACTCCATTGCTGGGACCCAAGTGACAGTTACACTGTTCAGGAGGGACACAACCCCCTGCCTGCTCTAGTAGCCCCTGGAAGAGAGGGAAAGAAGAGTTGGGAGCTGGATTCACAAAGTCCCTGTCTGTCCCAAACTTCCCTGTTTTCCTAGGTAAAACCTATAGGTGTTTCAAAGGGACTTTCTAGAGAAAATGGACAGATATAGACACAGACACAGACACAGACACAGACACAGACACAGACACAGGCACAAGCACAGGCACAGGCACAGACATAGACAGATATAGACACATACTCAGACACAGGCACAGGCATAAACACAGACACAGATATAGATATAGATTGTTTGAGCATCACATCAACCTTGGCAGGTAGATGCTATTATTATCCCCCTTTTAGAGAGGACAAAATTAAGGCTCAGAGAGGTTGGGTCACTTGCTCAAGTTCACACAGATAGTAAGTCAAGATTTGAACTCAGGTCTTCCTGATTCCAAGTCCAGCAAATGCTTTCCTCACAATAGCCTTAAGATGTGCCCTCTTTCCCCCCAAAGATGTGCCCTCCTTACTGCCTTTCTCCCCCTCACCTTGGGGCAGTAGCAGCCAGGCTGACAGGGAGCTAGGTCTTGGCAAAGGCCAGCGTGCTGACGGATAGCACAGAGCCCAGCACAAGGGGAGCCACAGGCCTGGAACTCAAATGGTGGCTCACAGCTCTTCTCTAGGGGGAGAAGAAGTTAGGGAAGCAGAGTCACCTGGTGGGGAGACCCCATGATAATCCCCTCCTCACTCCTACCCAAAGCATCACCCAATCACCTGATTGACACTGTCTAACCCAAAGGAGGGGATTCCAGTAGGATGAAGTAAAAATCATGGAGGAAACCTTAGAAGTGGGAAAATGAGAAATCTGGGATGTCCTGCTCTAGACACAAGAAGGAAAGGAGTGCTAACCAGTATGGCTGAGATAGTTCCTGAACTCAAGGCATTGACAGTTCCATAGAAGGAATGTGATTGACCCACCAGCCCCACATAATGGAAGGGACCCACCCCAATACCCATATAAATCCATTATATCAGGGAAGGATTTGAGGGAGTGAATGATGCCTTAGAGCTGTTTTTCTGATATATCAGGGAGAGCTGTATGGAGGAGGAGGTGGGGGAGGAAGAGAAAGAGCTAAAGAAGAGCGTGGAAGGATAGGAAGGGAATAACCTGACAGGTGGGAGAATAGGAATTTTCAGTTTGACCTGAAGTCTGGAGATGGAAGAATACTTGACAGAGATAGGAGAGAGAGAACTTTGGAACTCTGCCTGGCTATAACAAAGGCTATGGATAGGAGAACAACCACAGTTAGGGATGAGCTTTGGGTGGGAAGTAATAATAATAACTCCCATTTATACAGGCTTTAAGATTTACAACATGCTCTCCTCACAGCTCTATAAGTTAGGTAACGCAAATGTTAACTGTTCCTCAACTGAGGAAAGCCAAGTTGACAGCGTTTAAGGCACTTGGCCCAGAGTCAAACATCTAGTTAGTATTAGAGCCGGGATTTGAATCCGGGCCTTCTGATTCCAAGGATCCTTTCCATTACGCCACAGACACCTTTCTATACCACACCTACCGTGAGTAAGGGCGAAGAGTAATCACTCTTGGTATGGTAACTGCCAGGTAGGATGGAGCAGTGGGTCAAGAGGACTGTCAGGGAGACCCAGGGTGATGCTAGGATTTTTCCCCCCGGGAGTCAGGGGCCTGGGTAGGGCACTGGTGGTAGCAGGGAGCAAGACAAAGGGAACCTACTCTCCTCAGTCCCTGGGATCCTTCCTCCCTTCACTCTCAGTGTACCCCAGCAGCCATTTCTCACCAGAACAATTTCTGGGATGGCAGGGCCGGAAGTGGCCATCTAGGCGGGTGCAGGGGGTCTCCTGACTGGTCCCCCTGGAGCCTGGACCCTGGTGCCGGTATCGCTGCTGAACTAGCACCCGGCAAGAGCAGACAGTCCAGCTGCTCCAGCTAGTCCACACGCACTCCTCTAGGAGAAACAATGAAACAAAGCGTTGGCCAGACACGTCTTCCAGTGACTCCTGCATAACCTCCCCATCTTTGCTCCCCTGTCCCAATCACAGCAAGAAAGGGGAAGGGGGTAAGAAAAGTACAGGATATTTAGAGGAAGCTTGGGCCATTTCTGGCAGGGTTCCCTTCCCATGGTTCACAGCTATACAATCTTTCTACTATATCCCATTATGGAGCACAAAAGGAGTCTCTAGGGGGCAAAGATAGAGAAGAAAGAAAAGAATATCATAAAAGTGAAATAATGAAAATTAGAAAGTCTAGAGTTTGGGTTTTTTTTTTTACAAAAAAGACACTCAAGTAGAAATTCTTTTTCCTGAAATTTTGTCTCCGCTTCCTCTGCTCCCTCTCCTTCCCCAATCTTTAACATCAGAAAGAAAGGAGATCATCGACCTAGGGTTGGAAGGGACCTCAGAAATAATTTCATCCAACCCCCTCATTTTACAGATGAAGAAACTGAGGCCAAGAGAGATTTCATGACATCTAAATTTACATAAATAGCAAATAATAACTACAATTTAAGCTCTGGTTCTCTGACCCTAAATTCAATGTTCTTTCCACCATACCTTATTGCTTTTCTATCCTTACCTGGGCAAGGTCCAGAATAACATGCACGGGTGTCCAGGTGGGGTGTGGTGCCATTGCAGGAAGGACTGAGGCCATTTGGGGAGCAGGGACAGGAGCCAGATCGGGAGACAAGGCCAGGGCCACAGCTTTGGGAGCAAGGTCCCCACGGCTCCCAGGAGCAGGAAATAGGCAGCTCTGGGCAAAGCTGCTGCCCACAAGGCTGGGCTTGGGTATCTGGGCCTGGGCAGGGCAGCCCCCCATGTTGTGGGGGTGGGGCAATGCAGGCTCTGGTTCGAACCTGGTTTGCACCCCCACAAGAAACTGGACAATCTGACCAGGGGGACCATGGTGTCCAAGCCCCAGGCACTGTAAACAGAGAGGTCAGAGGTCAAAGGAGCCAGGACAATGTGGGTAATGGTCACAGGGATCACCACCCTCAGGATATAGGAGTTGAAGGGGACTCCAAGAGGTTTCTGGGAATAGATATGAATAGAATCTCAGCTTCTTTGGGCCTTAGAGGCCAGATGGAAAAAATAAACAACAAGGAGGACAGAAACAGACCTGGGCAGGGCTGGGATGACAACAGAGGAGGAAGCAGAAAAGGGCAAAGATGGAAACTGGTAAGGGCAGGGGGGTGGGGATTAGGGACACTGCACCTGCGCATTCGATGTCCTGGCAAATAATGCCCTCTGGAGTGCAGAAGCTAGAGGGAGGAGGTAGAGACTTAAGTCCCTGGAAAGCAGAGCTGAAACATAGCTTCAGAGGACCCAACTCCTTTCCTTTCCTCACGCATTTCTCCCACCTTGGTGCTTCCCCTACTCTGTAATACTGTCATTGCCAAGCCTCTGCCCAATGTGCCAGCCACACATCTACCCCCACCTAGGGCAGCTGTGCCCACTGCTGCCTATGGACTCACCACTGATGACATTCTCCTTGTAACCAGCTGTCCCCGAGGGCCTTGAGGTGGCTGCCATGTGGGCACAGAGGTGGGCACAGGGGCTGGGGGCAAGGCTTACTCTGTGACTGCTCCTCCCGGCACTCCGGGGCCCATGAACCAGATGTGGATGACCTGGGTGGGGGTGGAGGGGAAAAGCAGAAAGAAAGTGAGATGGGACCCCAGGGACCCTCTTCTAGCACATCTGAGAGGACATGCAGATGAAGGCCCAGGATGGTGCAAAGACAGGAAGCAAAGAGCTAAGGTTTGGGGAGGCAGGCGAGAGGTCAGGAAAGTTAGGCAAGGACTGGCAAGCATAGAAGGGAAAGAGGATATGCTGGGGAGGAGAAAGGGAGAGAAGGAAGAGGAAAGAAGGGAGGAGGCAGAGGGAGAGGAGGAGGAGGGGAAGGAAGAAGAAGGGAAAGGGGAGGAAGAAGAGGGGGGGAGGGGAGGAAGAAGAGGGGGAGAAGGTGAAGAAGAAGAGAAGGAGAGGGAGGTGGAGGGATTGAGGAGGAGGAGGAGGAGGAGGAGAAAAAGAAGAGGAAGAAGAAAAAGAAGAAAGAAGAAGAAAGGAGAAGGAGGAAGAGGAGGAGGAGAAGAAGAAGAAGAGGAAGAAGAGGAAGAAGAAGAAGAAGAAGAAGAAGAAGAAGAAGAAGAAGAAGAAGGAGAAGGAGAAGAAGAAGGAGAAGGAGAAGAAGAAGAAGAAGAAGCAGAAGAAGAAGAAGAAGCAGAAGAAGCAGAAGAAGAAGCAGAAGAAGAAGAAGAAGAAGAAGAAGAAGAAGAAGAAGAAGAAGGAGAAGAAGAAGAAGAAGGAGGAGAAGAAGAAGAAAGGTGCCAAAGAAACCTTTAAAAAATGCACAGAAGAAAACAGAAGTTCAGAAGAGGACATAGACAAGCAGGGCAATATTGGCACTCCACACTTCCACACTGAATTTAATCTTTATTTCTAAAAACTCAACAGCATGTAATGGATTCATAATTTTGTGTACAATCTCCATTTGGGGGCCTTCTTTGTATAGGGAAATCTTTGTCTTTGTTGATGATTTTCTAATTCAGTATTTTTAAAAAATTTTAAAGAAAGGGAAACTTCATAAGGGGGTGAGAGATAATTCAAAGAAGACAATGTGATTGAGTAGGGGGAGGAGGGGACAGAGTTCAAGTTGAAAGAAACAGCATCCTAGAGAGAGAGGGACACTGAGGGAAGAACGAGGCACAATGGAGGAGAGAGAGAAAATGAGAAGAGAGACATTGGCAAGAGACACTGAAGAAGAGAGACAAGAGAGTGACCATAGGATTAGAACAGGAAGGAACCTTAGAGATCTAGTCTACTGCTTCTCAGAGGATAGGCTGAGAGTTTAGTTTCAATAAGTGTGACTGTGATATTTCACAGTTATTGCAGATTTTAAAAAACCCATAATTTTGTTTAATATATATTTTATTTACCCTGCATACAAAGTCTGGTAATTGTTCACAAAATAAACAAAACATCTCTATTACCCCTCTGCACTAATATCAAAACACATGATGGGCAGCTAGGTAGCACAGTAGATAGAGCTCTGGCCTTGGAGTCAGGAGGACCTGAGTTCAAATGTGACCTCAGACACTTAACACTCACTAGCTGTGTGACTCTGGGCAAGTCACTTAACCCCAATTGCCTCATATAAAAAACAAAACAAAATACATAAGACCTTACACTTTTACTCAACAAAAACAGATACTATCACTGAAGAGAAGCTATGCACGTTCAACTGTCCTGATTCTCTAAAAGTGCTGTCAAGTTTAAAGTGATGGACCTGGAGTAAGGAAGACCTGAGTTCAAATCTGGCCTCAAACACTTGCTAGCTGTGTGACCCTTGGAAAGTTACTTCACCTCCATCATCTGTAAAATGAGGATAATAATAGTACCAAACCCCTCCCCCCGCCACAGGTTGTTGTGAGGATCAAATTATATAATACACGTAATCACTTTGCAAATTGTAAAGCACTATACAAATGCTATCTGGCATTACTGCTATTATGTGAGCCAAAAAATGTTTGCATACCACTGATCCAGTTTGACCCTTTCATTTTATAGATGAGAAAACTGAGGCCCAGAAAAGTCATGCTTTGCCCAAGGTCACACAAGTAGCAAGTAGCATATCCAGAATCTGAACCCAGTTTGTTGGGGGAGAGGTAGACAATTGGCAAAGAGAAACATCAGAGGAGAAAGACATTAGAAGAGGGATATTAGGGAAGTAGAAATGTCAGGAGGAGATTGAGCTGTCAGGGGGACAGAGGAAGAGGAGCTTTAGGGGAGATGGAGCTAGAGACAAAGGAAGGAAGGCCCAGGTAAACACAAGGGAAGGGTGGGAGGGATCCAGAGGATTGAACAGAGAAAAGAAAGTGCCAGGTGAGCACGGACCAGGGGGTCCCCTCACCGGAAGCGGCTTTGCTGCCCTCCTTGCCCACAGGAACGACTGCACGGTGACCAAGCTGACCAGCGGCTCCAGGCACAATAGGCAGGCGGTGGGCAGAGCTGGGCACTGCAGGACAGATGCCCCCACCTGGCACGTGCAGTTATTACAGTCATCCTGGTGTTGGCTCCCCGGTGCCCAGCTGTACCCGTGAGTATCAGTGCACTCACAGTGCTCAACTGGCACACACCCTCCATCTTGCTCCAGGAATCCTGGAGGAGAGAGAGAGGAATAGGCAGAGTGCTTCCCATCTGTTGAACAGTGGGAAGCCAGCACTGGACGGAGGGGACAGGCGCTGCCAATCCCTCCCACCCTGCCCCGCATCTAGTTACTTCATGGGCACATACCCTCCAGGCAGCGGCAGCCTGGTGTGCAGGTCTGGCCTTCCTGACACACAATGCCTTCCTGGAGGTCAGAACAGTGGCGCGGGCATCGGTTGGCACAGTCTGTGACTTTCATGCCTGGAGGGCAGCCTTCCGCTAAAGATGAGAACAGCCTGAGTAAGGAGGGCCCATGTTGAAGCGCTCTCCCTCCCCCCCTCCCCAGCATATCTCTAATGCCCACCATCAGGACGCCTGGGGACACTTGTAGGGTCATAGAGAAACCTCATCTCTCCAGTCCACACCATGTCTCACTGCAAGACTATAAGCTCCTTGAGGGTATGGACCCCATCTAACATTTCTGTGTATTCTCTACAGTGCCTAGCATGGGGCTGAGCATAATGCAGATTCTCAATTTATATCCATTTGATTGATCAACTGATGAATCAAATGTCATTGCTATGCTACCTGAAGTTTCCCCAGCTCACATCCCCCTGCCATAACAAGATGACAACCATAATGTAAGAGAAAGAGCATTGGGAGTCAGGAGACCTGGGTCCTAATCCCTGATACCCTTCAGTCCTCACTGTAGCCACTCTATTTCAGGTCCTCATCTCTTCTTGCTTAGAATATTATAATAGCTTTCCAGCTTGGTCTCATACTACCTTCCTTCCCATTTATATGCTCCTGTCTGTGTCCCCCTTCCAGTTCTGCCCTCTTCCATCTCAATGCCTTTACTTAGGCCATCCCCCATACCTGGAATGAACCCCTCCCCACATACCCATTTCCATCTGTTGAAGTCTCTCCCGTGCCTTAAGGCCACACCTCCTCCATGAAACCTTTTCTGATCTTCCCCCTCTGCCTCCCATCTAAAGGTGACTAAGTTCTTGAGGGGCAAGTAAGTGGTAGTAAAGACTATGTGCTAGGTCTGGCATCAAGAAGACCTTCCTCATATACCTATTAACTGTAGGACCCTGGGCAAGTCACCCTTTCTTAGCCTCAGTTTCCTTATCTGCAAATAAGGAGGTTGGACTCAATGGTCTCTAATGTCCCTTTCAGCTCTAAATCTATGATCCTATGATCAGGACACTTCGCCTAGCCTGCTTCTTGATAGGTATCTCAACTTCCCTTGTGTCAAAGTAATTTGTGTGCATGTCTTTTATCTTCGAACACTGAAGGAACAAGGACTAGGTCTGCAGTTTCAGTAGTACAGGGAATTCCTTCTACTAATACAAGCTGGCCCCTCCTCCAGGCAACTTAGAGTCTTAGACTATTGCCTAGACCAGTGGTATCAAACTCAAAGAGAAATAGATCCCTGCTGCATATTGGCTTAAAAAATCACAAATTAACATTATCTATGTTGTGTTCCATTTTGATTTGTTTTTGTTAAATATTTCCCAATTACATTTTCATCTGGTTCAGGGAAGCTAGCTGCACATTTGACATCTCCGGCATGGACCACCAAGGAATTAGATGGACTTGCCCGGGGTCACATAGCCCATAGGAACTACAGACTTGAACCTGGGTCTTCCTGGCTTCAGGACCAGATCTCTGTCCACTACATCACACACTGCCTCTTATGGAAGTGTAAACTCCTTGAATATAGTGGTCCTTATCAAATCTAACTTTGCATCTCCAAAGGGAAGCCCAGCAGCATCTGGGTACATCTCTATTTATATTCTGATTAAAAAAAAATCACTGTCAGTTTATATTACAAGATGGGGGCCTTTGAGATGTCATCACACTTTATAACTGTCCCTTCAGTTGATTGCTTTGCCACCTCTGTTTCCCTTTCTTGTGCTTGCTCCAAAGTAAGATGAAGTGAGAAGCTTTGTCTTCTCCTCCAGCTTTGTTGGGGAAGAAAGAAAAAAAAAAGCCTTGGATTTTGAAACAACAGCTGTTGGCAATGGAAAAGCCAGGGAAGAAAATCAAAGATGGAGGACCCAAGCTAGGACAAAAAAGCATCCCCAGGTGCTTAGACTGGGAGACTGCCCATGCCCTGGGGCCTCTCCTGTCAATTTCTTCATCTGCCCAAGGAAGATTATAATCCCAGCCCAGCCTTCCCCCCACACTGGAGTTGTCTAAGGGCTCAAAGGAGCTAACAAGTGGGAAAACTCTTGGCAAAGTAGAAATCTCTATATAAAAGAATTCATAGTGGTATTGACATCATGTTAATAATTTATTTTATTTTAAATAGGATCCATGACTTTATTGATATTGGGAACTGCTGGTGGGGAAACATCCTCTACCAATACAGAGAGGGAACTTCAAGAGCTTCCTGGGGCACTGAGGCATTAAATGACTTGCCCAGGGTTACATAGCTAGCATGAATCCAAGGTGTCACTCGCACCCAGGTCATCTTGACTTGAAGCCAGCTCTCTATCCTCTGTGCCACACTGCTGCCCATCCAGAATTTAATTATTGTTCATAACAATAATAGCTGACAACTACCCAGCACTTTTCTGGTGTCCAAAGTGCTTCAGATTCACTATCTCCTTTGAGTGGGATTGTTACCTTACCACAAGGTTCAGGGTTACAAAGCCGGACACGATGCTGCTCCCCAGCACAGGGGGCTCCCCCATTCTTGGGTGGAGGGCGGGTGCACCTCCGGCTCTTCAGTGAGCGACCTCCTCCACAGCTCCGGTCACACCAGGACCAAGGGCTCCAGTGAGACCAGCCTCCAGCCACTGTAAGAGGAGATGAAAGGGATCAGCTTCCACATGGGCAGGGGGTTCATAATCACCCTCCAACACCTCCTGCTTGACAAAAATGTCTTTGGGGGATACCCTGTACTAGATAAGAAACTACAGGGCACCAGGATAGCCACTGGGTGTCCTGGGGCAATGGAAGTGATGTCAGGCACGTCACTGAACCCGGGCAGAAAGCCAGTATGGGAGCAAGGTGAAAAGCTGAGGATGGACATTGTGCCCAGACATGGCAGGTTCCCTGACCCCTTGCACTACTCATGAGATGCTATAACTCCTCATGGTGCCCCTTTCTACCTCAAACAGCATCCCCTTACCTGGGCATGCCCACAGGTTGCAGAATCGGCGCTCCTGATAGGCAGTAAGAATGTCAGGGCACCAATGCCCACCAGGCCCAGGGGGGTGGTATGCCCGCAGGCGATGCTGCTGGCCCACACCACAGCTCCGGGAGCAGGGGGCCCAAGGAGCCCATTCTGTCCAGGAGCAGTTGGCCCCAGTGCAACCCGGGCCAGGGCACAGGGGCATGGCTGGGGAGGGAGGCTGTCCTGGGGGACAGGATACAAAAGAGGTCAGTTCTTTAGCTGGACCAATCCCCTGTCTCCTAAACTCTCCTCATCCTGAACAGGCCATTTGGATGGTTCTCCCCAGATCAAACCAGAATCCTAACCTTAGGTGGCACCACCAGCCTAGGCTCAAGGGCCAAACTATAATCTCAGTGAGGAGTCTAGAGATGGGGGCTCTGATCCCAGCTTAACTGCCGATTTGCTGTATTACCTTGAGCAATTCAGCTCTATCTCTCTGAGTCTCAGTTTTCCCCTCTGTCAAATAAGGATAACAACCCATCTTCAGAGGCATTTTGATAAGATAATGTTTAGAGAGAGATTTGAAGAGTATGTTACAGTACTTAAGGGTATAAATCATTAACTTGGAATTTGGTAGGAGCTATTTGGTTTCCCTTGCAGGGTTGAGAGGGTTGGAGGCCCTTATGGTAGGGGGATCCAGGATATGGATAGGGGTACCTGCACACAGGGGCAAGTTGCAAGGCCTCTCCTGGATGGAATTCCCATTGGTGCAGTTGGCCAGGCAGTGGCGGCTCCGGCCACGAAGGACTGGATGAGCTAGATCTGTGCAGCTTCGTGAGCAGGGGGACCAAGGGGACCATGGCCCCCAGCCGCCTGGTGGGGAAAGGGTCAGAGGCTTAGTCTGAGAAGAGGAATGGACCCAATAGGAGGGAAAAGAGTTTAAGAGCTCTCCTCCTCCAGAAGAGAAGTGATGAGAGAAAGGGTTTGCAAAGGGGTTAGGAGCCCATTAGACAGAAATTTCAGAGCCAGAGAATCTGGGGCCAGGCCTTACCTGGGAGGGCTGTCCCTGGCATTACTGTGGATCCTTCAGCTTCTATGGAGAGAGGGAATATCAGCACAGACAATGACAGAGAGACAGCCGGAGATAGAGACAGAGATGGAAAGACAGACAGAGACAACAAGAGAGAAAGAAGCAGAGAAAGTGAGGGAAATTCAGAGACAGAAATACAGACCCATAAAGAGAGAAAAACAGAGGTAAAGGATGAATTGGACAGAGGAAGACCAAACCCTGCTTCCCAATCTGCCCATCCACCTCCTCTTCTTTCTCCACTCCCCATTCACCAGGACAGTCTGGGCTGAGACAGTATGCGAGGTCCTGGCGGGGTCCTTGGCAGTCCTGGACACCATGGGCAGGTTTGGGGTGGGCACATTTCCGTGTGCGGGTGCGGGTGCCCATTCCCCCACAGGAGCGGGAACAAGGCCCCCACTGATTCCAGGGAGTAAAGCCCCCAGTCACAGGACAGTGCAGGAGGGAGCAGGTGAGCTGCCCGTGGGCACAGGAACTGAGGGGCATGGAAGAAAACACATGGAATTGGGTAGAGAATGAGTAAAGAAGCCTGGCTGAGGCACCTGCTTCTGTAGATGTCAGGAAGAGAACAGACCAGAGAGCCTCAAGTTGCCTTCCCACATGACCCCTGCCTCTACTCTCCTCCTTCCCCTCAGGCCCTTCTTCCTTCAATTCCTCCATCTTCCCTGACCCCCACTCTCCTAACCTTTCCTCTCCTAAGCTAGGTTTCCAGGATCTCCCTTCTACCTCCCCCCCAGGCCATCTCACCAGTTGCTACAACCCATTCTGAGGGTTTGGCCAGGATCTAGCTCATCCCCAGGCCCCAGGAGCTGACCAGTGTCCCCCAAGGTGGGTAGAGGTGCCCTGGATTCTGGGCTATGAGCTTCCAACTCCTGTAGCAGGGATACAGTCAGGATACATGGGCATTCCTGAGGAAATGGAGGGGGAAGGAATATAGTCAGCCATGGTAGAGAAAAAATGTCCCCTTCCCACCAGGTGCCTGAGCAGGGGCTGTGCTTGAGGCAAGCTGGAGGAAAGTCACAGAAACTCAAAAAGCTGGAAGAGACCTCAGAAGCTCCCCTATCCAAACTGTACCTGAACCAGAATCCTCTCTACAACATGTAATAACAATTATTTTTTTTATTATTATTATTATAGCTAACACTTCTATAGCACCTACTATGTGCCAGGCATTATACTAAGCACCTTACAAATATTATCTCATTTGATTCTCACTATTCTGGGAGATAGGGACTATGATTAATTTTACAGTCAAGGACTGTTTAGCGAGGTTAAGTGACTTGCCCAAGATCACACAGCTACTAAAAGTCTGAGGCCAGATCTGAACCTAGGTCTTTCTGATTCCAAGCCCAGAGCTCTATCCATTGCACCATCTATCTGTCACTATCAATAAACATCTTCATTTCCTTCAACTGTTTCCCATTCAACATGATCTCAAGGCCCCTCAGCAATCTGATTCACCTCTGAGGGATACTCTCCAGCTCATCAATGTCCTTCCTAAAAGGTGGCTCCCACAACACACACAATACAATATGGTCTGACCAGAAGAGAGGGCAGCAAGATTACTATTTCCCTAGTTCTAAACATGGGGCAGTGGTCAAAGTGATAGGCCTGGAATCCGGAAGACTCAGCTTCCTGAGTCCAAATCTGACCTCAGATAATTACTAGCTGTGTGACCCTGGGCAAGTCACCTAACCCTCTTTGCCTCAGTTTCCTCATCTATAAAATGAGCTGGGAAAGGAAATAGCAAACCACTCTTGTAAGTCTGCCAAGAAAATCCTAAATGGAGTCACGAAGAGTCAAACACAACTGAAAACCTTCAATAACAACAAAAAGTTCTGAACATGCTGACTTTCAGCGTAGGTAAAGACCACCTTAGCTTTGTGCGCTTGTCATAACATACTCTTCACTTGTATTAAATTTATGGCCCACTCACCAAAATTTCCAAATTCCTTCCAACAGAACTACTATCTAGCCACATCTCCCTTATCTTATATTTTTTAAGTCAACTTTTTGAAGACTTCACCTTTACTCCTGCCAAGTTTCATTTTATCAGATTCAGCCCAATGTTCTAGTCTGTTGTGAAATCTTTTCGATTCTACTGTCCACTGTGTGAGTTCTCCCCAGAGATGTGCTGGCCAATGTTTAACAGCTGGCTTTCCGAGGGGGACAAAAACCTGCACGCATAACATAATTTTGAGTTTAACCTGCATTACTGACATTTTCTCCATCACCTTCTCAAATCTAGACAGTCAACAAAACGAGTCAAGCCCTGATTTGTAGCATTTGCTGATTCCCAAGATGCAAATGCTAACACTGAAACTTAATAATCTGGCTCCAGTTCACTCCTGGCTAGCCTTCTTAGTTTTGTATCATCTGCAAATTTAATAATCACAGCATCTATGCCTTTATTCAAGTCATCAATTAAAAACAAATCAAACAGCACAATGCCAAAAACAGATCCCAAAAGCACACCACTAGAGACATCCTTCCAAGTTGACATTCAATCACTAATGACTCCCTTTTGGGCCCAGCCATTCAACATTTCTACAGTGTTTTTGTCTGTTTGTTTGTTTTTGGAAAAGATACTAAAGTTACTTGTCATTTCCTTCTCCAGCTCATTTTACAGGTGAGGAAACTGAGGCAAACAGGGTTAAGGGACTTGCCCAGGGTCACACTGCTAGTAAGTGTCTGAAGATTTGAACTCGTGAAGCTTAGTCTTCCTGATTCCAAGCCCAGCGCTCCATCTACAGTACCAGCTAGTTTCTCTGTTCTCTCAATACTTGATCTCAAAACAAACCATGACGGAATCGGATTAAGTGAGGGAGGACTGTGCAGAGTCACCAGCCTCACTTTCTCCTCTAGAGCCATCTGGGTCCAGTGGCCAGATGTAGATCAGGATGACTGGAGACGGCCCTTGGATCAGCTTGGATCTGAAAGCTCAGACACCTGGGTTTGAATCCCTGCTCTGCTTTTTGCTGCCTGGATGATCTTGAGGAAGCCAGCTGACGTCTCTCGGACTCAGTTTCCTCATTCACAAATGAGAGGGTTCCGCTTTTTCATCTCTAAGGTTCCAGCTCTAAGTGCCTCAGTGGATAACGCACTAGGCCTAGAGTCAGGAAGACTTGAGTTCAAATCTAGCCTCAGAGACCTATCGGTTTGTGTGTCCCCGGACAAACAGCTTAACCTCTATTTGTCTCAGTTTCCTCAACTGTAAAATGAGAATAATACTAGCACCTGCCTCGCGAGGTTGTCATGAGGATCAAATGAGATAATTGTAAAGTGTTTAGAACAGTGCCTGTAACATAGTAGGTGCTTTAAAATGCTGATTTCCTTTCTTCCTGGGGGATAGACAGGACAAAAGGAGAGTGTGTTTACCTTCACCTGTCAGCCCTAATAACTGACTAGTAAGCACAGAATTAGATCAAAGAATTAGAGACAGAATCTATGTTCAAACCAGGAAGAAATCAGGCAGTAGAAAACACAGAATGATAACAATGCTTTTTAAAATAACAATAATGGGGGGCAGCTAGGTGGCGCAGTGGATAGATCACCAGCCCTGGATTCAGGAGAACCTGAGTTCAAATTTGGCCTCAGACACATGACACTTACTAGCTGTGTGACCCTGGGCAAGTCACTTAACCCCACTGTCTAGCCAAAAAATAATAGTAATAATAATAATAATAATAATAATAATAATAATAAATAACAATAATGATTTTATACAGTGCTTTAAGGTTTCCAGGCCGTTTACAAAATGACTGGCACTTGTAAAGCATGTGAAAATTTCCAAAGTGCTTTATACGTGTTATCTCATTTGGGGTCCTGAAGCCCTTCTCTAGTTTAACAGGCACAATTGCCATCAGATCCCTGTGGCACAGTTTGAAGCCAGACTGGACTCTTTGGGGTGCTGGCAGGAATGCACCTTTCTCCTTGCATGAGTCAAGGCCCAGGGCAGAAGAATACATTTCTATAGCAATTGCAAGTTTAACAAAATGCTTTCCTCAAGACAGGCCCCGTGGGCTAGGTGGTCACAAGTGCATTTTTATCTGTTTTACAGATGAGGAAACTGAGGCTCAGAGAGGTATAGTTGCCTCTGTGACTATATCTGGGACCACCTAGCAATCAAGCGTCAGCGCAGGATTCAAACCAAGGTCTAATCCTTGTATTCTCGCCATTACGTAACACTGGCTCTCAGAGCACTGAGCCGAGAAGATGGAGTGACGGCTACAGAACCAAAGTGGGGGAAAGAACCAGCTGACCCACTTCCATATGGGCAGGGACCAGGGCAGAGCCAGGGACAAGACGGCAGTCAGAAGAGAAGTGAAGCTTTCTGCACTCAAGCTCTGAGCCAGAGTGAAGGCCCCAGTCAGCAAATCTACAACAAGCAGGGAGTGAACACAGCCACTCGCCAGAGAGCCCTTCTTCTTTCCCTTTGTCTACTTGCCTCCTGTCTATTCCCTAGTTTTACAATCAGTAGAATTCCTCAGAAGATCCCTAAGGAAGGAAGGAGACAAGCATTTATTCAATGGCCACTATGTGCCACACAGAAGGAAACAAGTGTTGATTCAGCACCTACTATGTGCCATGCACTGTGCTAAGCGCTTTACAAAGATTAAGTCTTTTAATTTTCACATTATTCCCATTTTACAGATGAGAAAACTGAGGCATACAGAGGTGTAGTGACTTTCCCAGGGCCACATAGCTAGTAAGTATCTGATGTCAAATTTGAACTCAAGTCTTACTGACTCTGAGCCTAGTATTCTATCCATCGCACCACCTTGCGGTCTGTCTCTAAGGCAGGCCTGCACAACATACTACCCACAGGCTGCTTGTGGCCCGCCAAAGGATTTGGGATGGCCTGCAAAAAATATAGAGGATATAAAATAGGCTTGCACAACATACCACCCATGGGCCACACGTTGTATATGCCTGCTCTAAGAGCCTGAGGGACAGGTGGCAAGGCGAAGTGGGAAAAGTCTGGGATTTCTGCAGCCTGGTGTGGTGCAAAGAGTACTAGATTGGGAATCAGAGTGCCGAGTTGTAAAGTGGATCTACTACTTACTACTCACTACTTATATGACCTTCCTCTCTCTGGGTATCAATTTCCTCATCAATCAATAAACATTTGTTAAGCACCTACTATGTGTTGAGCACTGTGCTAAGTGCTGCAAAAGACATCTGTAAAATGAAATCTGTAAGGCTCACTTCTAGCCCTAGAGCAGGACTCCCCAAAGGGGTCTGTGGATAGATTTCAGAAGGTCTTTAAACTTATATAGGAAAAAGAAAATCATACCTTTACTTTAACTAACCCCTAACTGAAATTTAGCATTTCCTTCCATCATTTAAGGACATTATTCTGAGAAGAGGTCATAGGCTTCATTAGACTGACCAAGGAGTCCAGGCCACAAAAAAATATAAGAGCCCCCACTCAAAAGGATACCAAATTAGCTCTAAGACTGAGCTCCTGATCCACCGTGGTTCAGGGGTAAGACTTCCTGGGCAGGAATATGTGGTGTCGGCTGAAAACATTTATAGAGGATAGGCTCATTCCTAGGAAAGGGGATGGGGGCCAGGCAGAGGGCAGAGGGAGAATTACTAGCCTCTGGAGACTAGTGTAGCTGCAAGCAGTGGCAAGGCCTGGGGTGCAAACAATATGTCCAGGCATCTACCCACAAAATTAGAAGTTAATAAACAAAGACACATCTTTAGACTCAGCACATTTTGGAGGAACCCATAAAGGAAATCAATTAGGGGGTAAGCTAAGATGATTCCCAAGGAAGAAATGAGCTCTGACCTGTATGCAGGTGGGACCATGCTGAAAGGTTCCTGGTGGGCAGTGACAGCCCTCTTCACAGCCATCAGAGAAACAGTCCACCTGCTGGGTGATGTGGGCACAAGAGAAGGGGCAGCCTTCATCTGTCTCACATTCCCGGAATAGCCTTCCGGCTGGACAACCTGCTTCTATGAGAAGATACCTATTTCAGCATGTCCTCCTTGTCACCCATGCCCACCTCAATGCTCAGCTGTCCATCTCTGGCATGCTTGGTGTCTAACCCATTGCTCACAGTAAGAACCTGGCCCAGGGCCCCCTTCAGTCTCCATCAACATATTTAACTTATGACCATTCACCCTCCCAGAGCTTAGCACAATGCTTCTTAGCACCCAGTAAACATTTAATAAATGCTTTTTTTCCCCCTTTAGTCTTAGAAAACATTCTACCTAGGGCAACATTTCTATCATAAGGAAGGTGATATTCTCCACCTCTTGCCCCCAGTGACCTTGTGCCAGGCTCCCTCCTCCCTTCATAAAGCTGCTGAGACCCCATTTCAAAGTCTTTTCCCCAGAGTGGAGGTGTAGGTCAAAGACCCATCCCCAAAGCAGAAGAAAAGGATGAAAGGCAATGGTGGACTAAGGAGGGCCTGAGAACCACAGGGAGGTGTGTAGGTGAGCAGAAAGTTCAGAGAACTCACCTCTGCAGACCTGAGTATGGCAAGTCTGGCTCTGGCGGGCAGGGCCCAGGCACGGGGGGCGGGCACAGTGCCGGGAGCGTAGCTGCTCTCCACCTCCACAGGACATGCTACAAGCTTCCCAAGGGCCCCACAGTGTCCACCCCCCAGGACCTGGACAGCTAGGCACTTCCTGGCACTGCAGTGTGCCCTCCACACAGGTACTGCGGAGATAATGGAGAAGAGGGAATCTAAAGTTAGTGGGCCCATGTCATCCCCAGCAGCTAACTCTATGTACTAACCTGGCCCTTTTCCAAATCCTGTCCCCTCCCTCTCAGTCCTACCCCAAAACAGCTCACCAATTGTCACAAGGACCCATCAGAGTCTCTCCAGGCTCCAGACTCTCCCAAGAGCTGACCTGGGACCCCACTGAACGGCTTCTATTCTCAGGGATCCCTGGGAAGAAGGGTTCATATGTATGAGCACCCTAGATAGCACAGTCCCCTGTCCCGCCCTCCCTGTTCCTCTGAGGAGTTCAGCTTGCCAAATGTATCTGTTTTCCCCCAACTTCTTTCTCCAGTGGGGTTCCCCTCCTGGATGTGAGGCTCTCTTGGCTCAGGGGGATAGAAACACCTAACCCCTGGAGCATACCATGGGATCACAGGGGAACATGGAGGCCTGAGAAGTACAAGAATCTGGAAGAAACATCAGGTGGTTGTTCTCTCCCCCCCGATTCCATTCCCCACTTGCAACCTTAGGCTGCATCCTTGGTTGTGGGAGGAAAGGAGCAAGGTGAAGGAGGAACTGACCCATGGCTCTGGGCTGGTACTGGCAGCGGCAGTGAGCATGAGGCACACAGAGCCCATCTTGGAAGAGCTGGCCAAGTGGACATCCACAAGAGGGCTGGCAATCAGATGGGTCAGAATGGCACCCATTCCCTGGGGACAGGTCCTGGCAAGATCGGGGGCAGGGCTTCCCACAAGGGAGAAGTCCCTGACCACCCCCACAGTCTGCAGGGAAAAGATGAGAATACTAAAAAGACTGCTATTCCTAGCTTTTCCCCTCTATCTATATCTTTGGTCTTACGCCATTTCTTGGAGACGGTGGGACAGAAAGGCTAAGAACACTCTAATCCTAAAAAAGAGAGAAAAATGCTGGGGTGGGGGGGAGGGATAAAAGGAGAGTAGAGGTCACAGGGACAAAGAAGAAGAATTGGAAATGCAGGTCCCCCCCTGGGGTCCTCCTCACCTGTGCAATATGTAGAATTGTCCTGGCAGGCCTGGCTCTCCTGGTGCCTCCCAGGACAAGGGCGGCCCCCGATCTCTGCCGATGGATGGGTACACTCCCTCCTCCGAGATGATTCCCCAGTACAAGAACTGCAAGGGGACCATGGTCCCCATGGGCTCCAGCCACCATCCACTGTACCAGGGGAACAGAGGCATCTATGTCAGGGTGACCATTTCAGGCACTGGTATCATCAAGGGATCATTACAAGTACTGTAGGTGTCAGACACATCCAGACCAGGGATTCAGGTCCCTGTTGGAAGGAATGGGGATCTGGGACACCTAAGGGAGCCCACCCAGCCTAATACCTGGACACGCAGTGAGTCTGGGACAGGGCTCCCGCTGAAGTTGTGAGCCAGGTTCTCCAATCTCCCCTGGGCATGAAGCCCCTCCATGCTGAGGGGGGGGGCAGGCACAAGTCCGCGATCGGGCACGATTCTCACCCCCACATGGCAAGGTGCACGGTGTCCATTCAGACCAAGAACACCAGCCTCCAGGTACTATGAAGGAAGAACAGGAGCAGAAGAGTAGAAAAAAATATTACAAAGAGCCCTGAATTTGGAGTCAGAGGATAGAGTTTCGAATGGGGTTCCACAACTTACTAGCTGTGTGACCTTGGGCAAATTACTAAACCTCTCTGGGACTCGGTATCATTGCTCAGTAGCGTCAACTCCTTGGGACCTCATGAACCACACAGCACACCAGTGCTGTCCATGGGGTTTTCTTGGCAAAAATACTGGAGTGGTTTGCCATTTCCTTCTCCAGTAGATTAAAGCAAATAGATGTTAAGTGATTTGCCCAGGGTCACTCAGCTAGTAAGTGTTGAGGTGGGATTTGAACTCAAGTCTTCCTGACTCCAGACTCAGCACTCTGTCCCCTGAACCACCTAGCTGCCTCTAGTACACTTACTAGTACACTTAAATGTAAAATGAGACCCTTAGACTAAATAACCTTTTAGAGTCAGGAGGACCTGCGTTCAAATTCACCTTCCGACACAGAACACTAGCTGTGTGACCCTGGGCAAGTCACTTAACCCTGATTGCCTCACCAAAAAAAATTAAATTAAATTAAAATAAATAATAAATGACCTTTAAGGCCTCTTCCAGATGGGCATGGATGGGGCTCACACCACCTCCCTGGCCCGATGGCTGAGCCCCTTCTTCCCTTATCCTCATTGGTCTTTTTTTTCCCTAAATCAGGCACTCACCTGGGCAAGGCAGGTTAGTACAATTCAGCCTCCCTTCCATGCAGGTGCTAAGTGAAAGAGACAGCGGTTCAGTCTCAAAGCCATAACCAATAGAGGACGTATAAGGATTTGACCCAAGGTGTTTACATTGTGTGTGAGGGGAAAGTGAGCTATGCTTCCTCCCCAAGGAGTCCCCCTCAAACTTTGCCTCTAGTCTAGACCCTCCAGAGGAAGGGGCACAACCTTCATTGAGACACTCTCTGGAGGACTGAATGACGGACTCTGCTCAATCCCTCTCCTGCCCCCTCTCCATTCTCCTATCTCCCTCCATAGGCAGTGAGCCCTACCAGGTCCCCTCCCTTAGTGGAGCGGTTCCCAGCCCATTGTTAGGTCTTTTCTCTGCATGAGTTCAAGGATCTGAAAAACTAATAAATTGCACCACCATGTGGCTATATCTAGAAATAACACATTTTCCGGTATCAGAAAGTATGCAACATTCCCTCCCTCTCATTTAAAAAAATACAAATAAATGAGTCATTTAGCCTACCCACTACCTCACTACGTGACCTTGGGAAAGTCACTTACCTCCTATAAATCTCAGTGTTTTCTTGTGTCAAATGGGAATAATAACTGCATGGGGTTGTTTTGAGCATCAAAGGAGATAAATTAGACATAAAAAGTCTCTGAAAAATATAGTTCTACACAGGCCTAATGTGCTGTGAGCTTCTACTGTTATTGTTACCCTGCTCTCCTCCTGGCCCATGCCCCAGCCCTCACCACTCATTGCAGCCATCAGGTCGTGTCAATACGGAGCCCAGCTGATGCCGCTTTCCAGTCAGCAGGTCGAGGCAGCCACAGTAGCTTGGATCCACGCAGGCAGTGCCATCTGTGCTCAGCACTTGGCCCCGAGGGCAGTAACAGCCTGGCTGGCACTGCCACACACAATGCTGGTGGCACAGGAGATGGAAGAGGTCATGGGTCAGCAGGAACACAGGAAGGGGAAAGGAGAATGGTGAGAGGTCAAGGGCATGAAGGCAGACACAGGCATGGGCTAGGTGCTGGTCAGGGAGACAGGTGGAGGACTTGGTGACGAATGGGGGTGTGAGAAGACAGGAAGAAAAGCAGAAAGAAGGAAAAAGAGAATGGAAAAGGAAGAGGGAAAAAGGTTTTGGTAGAGGATAGAGGAATCTGGACCTATGATTTCATGGTATAGGGAATTCCCAGTGTAGAAACTCCCTCTGCCAATGCACACTGGGTCTGTACCTTGTAATCTTTGGCAGCTAGGTGGCTCAATGGATATAGTGCTGGGCCTGGAGTCAGGAATACCAAAGTTCAAACCCGGTCTCAAATACTAGCTGCGTGACCCAGGGCAAGTCAAGTAACCTCTGTTTGCCCTAATCCACTGGAGAAGGAAATAACAAACCACTCCAGTGTCTTTGCCAAAAAAACCATGGACAGCATGGTCCACAGAGTCACAAAGAATCAGACATGACTGAACACAACACTGTAATCTTAGGAAGCTGTGTGGGATGCTAAGAGATTGATTAAGTGATGTGCCCAAGGTCACCCAGACAGTATGTGTGTCACAGGCAGGATCAAATCCAAGACCTCCTGACTCCAAAGCCCCTACCTACTAACTATACCGCCTCTACAACAAAACTCATATTTCTATGTTTACTCCACATTGCATATACTGCCAGATGTAGTCAATATGCTGGTTGGTTTTGTTAAGCTTTTTTTCCTTTTTCTTTTTTAATCTTTATTGAAAGAGAAGGCTCACGAGACAGGAAGCGGGAGGGGTATATTCAGAAACTAATGTGATAGAAAATCAAAAGGCATCCATGATTTTTTAAATAAAAATATATAAATTATATTCATTTTGTTGTATAAGCATGGAAGGAAGGGTGGGGCGTTTTTTCACTGAATTTTGTTTTCAGGTCTACATTCTCTCCCTCCCCACCTTGAGAAAGCAAGGTCCTTATTACAAACATGCAGAGTCAAGCAAAACATTCCTGCACTGGCCATAGGCTTGGGCTTTTTAAAAAAGAAAACAAGTAAGCTTCCCTAGCTTTTTAAAAAGAGTAATAATTAGAACAGTTAGTGGGAGACAACGTTTCTCCATTTTGAGAGAAGGCATATATATTTGAGAGTCAGGGAGAATGGACAAGGAATAAGGATCTCTTTGATCTGGCAGGCAGGCCAGAGGACCTTTATCAAAAACAACAACAACAGCAACTTACAACGACATAGAGCTAGAAAGAGCCTTCAAGACCATCCAATCCAACCTTTCCATTTTGCAGTCGAGCAAACTAAACTAAGAGCAGAGAGAGGAAGGGCAGAGTTTCCTAGCATGAGAGCTGGGGAAGGTCACCAGCTTATGTTGAAGAGATGTGTGTACCAGCAGGGCCGTTTTTTAATCCAAAAGCCAGTGAACCTGGGACCTAGGAAGAAGTAAGGACCAGAACGGTGAGAGAGCTGTGCTGATGGCTTCAATGGGAAGCAGGAGAGGATTCCAAAGAAGAAAAAACCAACCGGCTGCAGAAACCAGAGGACAGGGTCCAGGTGGAGTTTGTGGAAGAATAATACCAGGCATTTTTATACCCACAACATTATCTCATCTAAGACACACAACAACCGGTGAAGTGGCTGTTAACAGGCACTATTATCTCCAGTTTGCAGATCTGGGACTTGAGATTTAGAAAACCTGAATGATTTGTCTGAAGTGTCAGAGGCAAGATCTGAACCTATATCTCCTTGACTCCTAACCTCTATCTACTATACCATGCTGCCTCTGTACCCTCATCATAGGGCTAGGAAAGGAGCTCTGCATTGGATGGATGCTGAAACGTCTTTAGGTAATTCTGATCGACTAAGATATGTAGATTCAAAAAGATCCAGTTTCTTTCACAACTACTGACCACCACTGAGCACTTTGAGAGCCTACAGTTTTCACTCGAAGTTTAACAAGAGCTCTAAGGTGGGACCATAGTCAGTCAGTCAGTCAACAACATTTATTAAGTGCCTATTATGTGCCAGGCACATAGTAAGGCAGCTGGGTGGCACAGCGAATAGAATTCCAGGCCTGGAATCAGGAATACCAGAGTTCAAATCCAGACACTTACTAGCTGTGTGACCCCGGGCAAATCGCTTAACCCTGTTTGCCTCAGTTTCCTCATCTATAAAATAAGCTGGAGAAGGAAAATGCAAACCACTCCAGTATCTTTGCCAAGAAAACCCCAAATAGGGTCAAGAAAAGTTGGACACAACTAAAATGACTGGACCCCAACAAAAACGTGCCAGACACTGGGCAAAGGACTAGGGGATGCAAAAAAACGAAAAAAACATGAGCCCTGTCCCCAAGGAGCTCACATTCTAATCTCCAATCTCAGTTCCAGTCATTCCTAGCTGTGTGACCACAAATAAGTCACTTTGACCTTTGACTTCATTGTCTGTAAAATGGAAATAGTAACATTTGCACCACCAATCTCACACACTTGTGGTAAGGACAGTCCAGTGTTTTGTCAACCTTAAAAAGTCCTCTATAAATGTGAGTTGATCTCATTGCCTTGCCCATCTAGACTACACTGGACCTGGTAGATGAGAGGTGGACTACTAAAGACAAGGAAGCAGAGACCCCAGAGGCAGTTTCTTGGAAGCAAGAAAGATCACTGAGTAGTAGCAATAAAGTGCATTAAGGGAAGCCCAGAAAGTCAGGAATGAGCAGGTTTCACCACATGCAGGTGCTACATACTGAGAATGTGAGAGCCCCCCAAGGCAGGGATAAGAGCCCAAAGAAGAAGAGAAGGCATAGGGGGGTATCCGGGAACTTGACTCACAGCAAGGTCATCACAGGACCTGGGGCAAGGTGGGCCACAATGACTGAATTCAGCACCAGGGATAGCACTGCAGTTGGACCCTGGGAATACAGGACAAGTCAGGAAGCCACACTTGTCTTCATTCCCCAGTCCTTCTTTCTCTCTAACCCTCCCTCTATAGGACACCAGTTCTCTCCCCGTCTTCAGCCTGACAGACAATATTTCCCGGGTCCTTTCCTTTCCTCCCCCAGGTGTAGATAGGTACCTGGACATGGCAGTGCCTGGCAGGTCTCCCCCTGAGCATGAGGGCCCTCACAGTAGTCACCGAGGCCCTGAGGCAGAGGTTGGTCACAGAGTCGTGCCCGACTCCGAAGGCCTCCCCCACAGGTCCGACTGCAGGCTGACCATGGGCCCCATGGGCCCCAGCCTCCTGAACCTGGGATAGTGGAGAACAGAGGGGAGAGTTTAGAGAGGGTTGGGAGCCAGGAGGAAGGCACTCAGCTTGGACACAGGGAGGATTAGCCAGGGCCACAAAAGGTACAGGGCAAACAGTTCAGGAAGGAGCACAGTAGATACCAGGCCTAGGTAAGGGTAAAAGGGGACTTACGATCACAGGGGGACAAGATGCAAGGCTCCTCTTCAGCCTCTGGACCATGGCAAAGCAAGGGAAGGGAAGTTGTTGAGATAAGCATGATGCTGGAGGATTTCAGGTGGAGAGACCTGGGGCAGAAACGATGCCGGTGACGACGGGCAGGACCACAAGAGGCTGAGCACTCACTCCAGGGGGTCCATGGTGTCCATGTGGCTTGATCTGGTGAGGTAAGAGGGCATTGGCCTTAGCAGCACTGGTGGAGTGAGGACACTAAGAATGTCATTTGGACAAAAACCAGATATTTCATTTCTCAGCCTCTACTGCTATTAAACCCTCCCAACTCCATGGGTGCTTCCAATGTTCAACATAATGCCTAGCACACAGTAGCCACTTAATAAAAGTTTACTGACTGACTAACTGATTATTGCCCCACCTTTAGAATTAAAGTTTCAAGGAATGTTAGCACTAGATGTTAGAGAATGTTAGAGCTCATCTAGCCCAATTACCACCTTTTCACATCTTTCATCCCCCCCCCCCCCCCCCCCCCCCCCCGCCCCCCCCCCCCCCCCCCCCCCCCCCCGCCATAGTGGCAGTGGAGAGGGAGTGTGCTTGCCTTCTTCACATGGCCGGGAGGTACAATTGGTGATGAGCCCAGAGACACAGGAGCTGGGAGGAGAAAGGGAGTAAAAGAGAGAAGGGAATAGGAAGACAAGACAGACTCATTCTCAGTGCTGAAGGAGTATGATAGGCCCATATGGGAGAAACCAAGGTTTCTCTGCTCAGCCATGAGCCATCTGGCCTAGCCAAGCCCTTTGCCCGCCCCCTGCCTTTGATGTGATGTCCTTAGCAGTAGAAAGAGATTGATGAAACTGGGTCCTCAACGGGTTATGAAGAGAGAGAAATAGAGGCCTCACCAGTTCTCACAGGGCTGGAGGATAATGCTGCCAGCAGGGTAAAGGTGCCCACCATAGGTACAAGGGCAATCCTGGCGAGGCACACATATGTTGTTCTGAAATAAATAGGCTCATTGGCACCTTCCTGACTTCTGGTTTAGCCTGACCTCCCTTCATTCCATTTTGCTACTGGGGCTCTGTGACCCCCAGAACTGCCTGACCAACCCACCTCAATTCCCCTACCACACTCATCTCAGCTCTGCTCTTCTCCATGCCCCCAGCACCAGCTCCTTCAGATCTAAGCTCTGGCCACCTCCATCTCTCCAAATCCATCTTGCTTCAGGTCCCACCCCTTCCAGGAAGCCTTCCCTGACCAACTCCAGCTCACAAGAACCTACCTACTGCCTTCTACTATGCTGCAACTACTGCATGTATTTATGTCTTGGCTTCACAGAGATTCAATACACACTCCTTAAGGATCCAGACCACTTCTCCTTTCTTTGCTTTGTCTTCCCTAGAGATCTAAATCCAGGGCTCAGCAAATATGTATTGACAACTTGGAATCAAAGAACTATTTTAAAGTTGCAAGGAGCCTTAGCAAGCATCTTGTCTGTCTGTAGATAGATAGATAGATAGATAGATAGATAGATAGATAGATAGATAGATGGATGGATATAGATCTCATTTTATAGATAAGGTAGCCTCCAGAGAGATTAAGTCACTTGTCCTATGATACACAGCTCATTGTAGCAGAGCCTAGATTAGAACTCAGGTCTTCTTATTCCTAGCCCAGTGATTGTTCCATTATTCCATGCTGCCTCCTAGGTAGCTGCCTCTTACCCCTCCACCTTCAGCAGCTCTGCTCTGCCCCACCTCCAGTGCTATCTCTTTTGCCTCCTTTCCCCTTGCCTGTTTCAGGTGCTCCCAACGGTCTCTTACTTCTCAACGCCCCAGCAAGCAGTGCTTACCAACAAGAGGGTCCCAGGGGGACAATAGCAGCCGGGGTGGCAGGTTCCATTGGTATTTTCCTGGGTGCTGAGCTCTGCACAGGTGGCTGGGCCCTCAGTACAATCATGCCATTGCTTTCCCTCTGGACATACTCCAGGCACTGGCCCTGGGGACACAAACTACTAAGCCCAGCCTCAGTCTTTCCACAAATGTGTATTGAACTGAGCTGATAGATTAATTCAATTAACTTAGGCCCCTCTACCCAAGGAATGTACCAAGCTCTTGAGATGGAAAGAGAGGTCTGGGATGACTACAGAAATGGAGGGGTCTCACCTAGGTGGTGATGAGGGATATGTCTAGTCCCAACCTTCAACCTAGGAGGAGGGAATTCCACCGAAAAAAGCCATAATCTAAGATGGCTCTCACCAGTACAAGGCTGCAGACCACAGGTAGAGAAGTCAATTGGGCTATGGGGGGCATTGCCTCTGGTCCGATTCCTGTAACCACCACCGCAGGGTACAGAGCAGGGAGACCATGGACCCCATTCCATACCAGGGCCTAGAGATGGGATGAGAATCATTCCAGCATTCCCCATAGTCTGACTCATATATTCCTGGGGTGATTCACCTCATCCTCTACCTAGACAACAAGGGCCTAGGGCCTGCACAAAAGCCTTCAAGTCACCTCCCAATTTCTCAAAGGTAATTCTTCTGGAAGCCATATATGTCACATGATATAATCAAATTTAGAGTTCTATGAGACCTTAAAGATCAACTAGTCTAATGTGCTTATTTCACAGATGATAAAAATGAAGCTCAGAAGTGCAGTGACTTTTTCCCCATTGTCTCTCTTCTAAGTAGGCCTCTTGGAGAGGTCTCTTATAAGGGGATTTTCAAGGTCTATCTTGGAGTGTCTAGGGTAGGTCCATTGGGGGGAATCTCTTGAGGATGTAACAAGGAAAATCTAAGGAAATCTTGAGAAGGGAGTGCCTCCTGGGGAACAGGTCATAGGGTTCCAGGCCTCTCTCTCACCACGACACAGCTGCAGGCTGCAGAATTCAGCCTCTACACTGGGACCCTCGCACTCAGCACCTCCAAAGGCAGCTGGGGGTGCTGTGCCTGCCCGGAAACGTCGTCGTACGCCCACGTTACAACTTCGGCTACAAGGACTCCATGCAGTCCAGGGGCTCCATCCACAGGCCACTGTCAGGGCAGGCAGATCAAGACTCATATTGCCCTCCCTCATTCAACCCTTCAATAACCAACAAGTCACAGTCTTGAAGGAGCTGAGGGAGGGGTGTGCGTGGCACTTTAAACACGGCAGGGTCTATGCCAGCTTCCCTTGTTCACCACCTAGGACCCACCCCACCTCTGCCTCACCAACAAACACAGGAGACACAAAGGTACCCGGGCAAGTCTTGGTGCTGCACTCCATCTCTCCAGAGATGCATGTGCTAGAGAAGAAAAAGAAAAGAGGCCGCGTGAGACCCAGCCCAGCCCCAAAGAAATGCTGACTCCCTTCCCTTCCCTTCCCTCCCCCTTCCCAAATTAAATCTTTTACCTAAAAGTTATCTGACCCACTGAAGGTGTGGGAAGAGTAACCACCTAGGGGGGGCAGCTAGGCAGTGCAGTGGATAGAGCACCAGCCTTGAAGTCAGGAGGACCTGATTTCAAATCTGGCCTCAGACACGTAACACTTACTAGCTGTGTGACCCTGGGCAAATCACTTAACCCCATTGCCTAGCCAAAAAAAAAAAAAGAGTAACCACCTAGGTAGACTTAGCAGCCCATGCCTTGTCCACCTCTCAGTCAATTGAAAGGAAATGGATTGTTCTCTGTACAATTTGAGGTTAGCCTGTGTGTCACATTCTTCTGATTTTTTAGGTGATAGAAACACCATCATATTTACCCATTTTTATTTCCATATTTTCCCTAGTTGAGGCAGGAAAGGGCAGGTAGGAATGGAAGGACCATTACAAATCCTGTGTTGCAATTAGGAAACATTCTATTTGGCTCAGAGGGATATGGAGGGCTGGAGAATGAACCAATGAGTCCCATCCAGGACACTCAAACAGCTGAAGCATTTAGCAGGAATAGGGTCATTATCTGATGTAGAAGATTTCGTCTCTTCGTGGGGAACAGGGAGGTAGAGAAAAGAAATGGACATATCCTCAGATCATACACCGAGCTAGGACCATGTGGGGAAGTATCATTAAACTGAAAGCTTTAATGGGTATTCTTAACCTGTGATCCATGAACTTAAAAAAAAAAATTGATCACTCTTTCAATATAATTAGGTTCCTTTATACTCCTATGTATTTTATTTTATTTATTTAAAAACACTATTCTGAGAAGTGGTTCGGAGGCTTCACCACATTTCCAGGGGGGTCCAGGACACAAGAAAGACCAAGGACTCCTCTTTTAGAAGAACTTAAATACACCAGACTTCATAATTTAAGAGACTGGATAATTTCCTTCCATTCATACTCCCAATGACCTATCCTGGTATATTATTTGTGAACTTTCACATTCTCTTTTCCCTTGTAAATAAGCCCCTCCGTGGTGCATGCTTGTGGCTTTGGGGTAGTGTGTATCAGCAGGAGTCGAAAAGGAAAATGCTTAAAATCGGGCACCCTGTTATGACAATAGCAGCAGCAAAGGAAGAGGGCAGAGGCAATTGGGAATGACTGCAGCTGGTCTCTGACCTAGCAATCCAAGTAAGACTGGCACAGGGAGTGCCAGGAGGCTCCTTACCTTGAGGTAAGGGTTCAGTGATCACTGACCATTAGAAAGTAGTGAAAGAAAAAAGCCCTTAACCAAGGGAAAGGATCCCTTGGATTGGGTCTAGAATCCCCAGGACAGCTAAATTGATTCACCCTGGCCTACAGTCCTGAGGTACAGCCTTTACGTTCATACATTACATAACCTGCTTTTTGAGACCCTGCCCTTCACCATCTCCCAATGTCTACCCTTCAATGCCTTACTGGCTCTGGCCAGAAGTAACCTACCAATTGTTGCAGGAGTCCAGGCGGGCCACAGCCCCAGGTGGATAGAGCTTCCCATGAAGCTGGCAGGGGCACTGACTAAGGGGCATGCAGCTGGTGTTGTGCAGGAAGAGGCCAGGAGGGCAGCTACAGCCAGGGCCACAGGTGCCCACGCATTCCACACCTGGGTCCTGTGCCAAGCATAGCCGTGGGCATGGCCCTCCCTCCTGTTGACATTGCTCCTTGGAATGGAATACCATGCCCTCAGGACAACGGGCTAGCACCAAACAAGACAGAAAAAGAGGGTTACCCTCTATCAGGACCCTATTGGAGGGCACTGGGGCCTGTGCCTAAGGGGAAGGGACACGGTCTTCCGGCTTTTCCCAAGGGCTTAAGCCCTTGGACATTTAGCCCTATTGCCAGGCCCTTTGAAAATGGGCCCATGTGGTTTTCTTTTGGGGAAGAGGTGAAGAAAATTGGGACAGCTTCTTATTTTGTTGGACAAAACATCTGCTCAAAAATTAAGGAGTAGACAGGAAATTCACCTGAATGGGGCAGGAGGATGATGGTGCAGGAAGGATGGGTAGACTCCTAAGTGGCAGTGTTGGTATGCTTGCTAGCCTGGGTGTGGCCATGGCTGGGTGATGGGAAAGGCTGAGAAAGAGGTAGGGTTTCCATACCTGAGCAGGGCTGGGTGTGGCAGTCTCGGGTCTGGCTATGGGGCCCCTGGCACTCAGGAATCCCAGAAACTGAGCCAGAGCACCTGCGCCCACGGGTTTGAATACCCCCATCACAGTCAGCTGAGCAGGAGGACCATGGCGCCCAAGGTGTCCAAATACTAGACACTGTCAGGAAGGAAAGGGTTACCCCCAAAGAAGACACAAGCAGGGGTTTGAACATAAACAAGCAGATGGATGTAGAAACAACAGGATGGAATACAGAGGGGGGAGGGCAATCCTGGAGAGTCCAGATGCCTTCTCTCTCTCCCCACCATGACCCTGTCCCCTCTGAAGGCGGAAGCAGCAAGTGTGGACCAGTAGAATACTGATCTTGGCCCCAGGGTTCCCCAGGGACACAGAGTGAGAGGGATTCTGAGCACAATGACTGGGGAACCTCTCAGCATCATGCCACTTCCCTGGCTAGGTAGTGTGGCTTCCATGAGCCGATCCTGCCTAGGAGTCAGCCCCTCAGAGTCAGCACCCTCTTCCCCATATCTTTCTCCCATCAGATGCATTGTCCTCTTCTGTCCCCTGCCCATCCCTCTGCTTAGGACATAATCAAGCACCCGGACATGCAGGGAGGCTGCAGAGCTCTTCTTGAGAGGGCTCCCCAGGGCAGACTACCCCCTCAGACTTGGGGCAGAGGCGAGAGCGGTGTCGCCAGACAGGGGGTCCTCTAGGGGCAGAGCAGCTTTGGGAACAAGAGGACCAGGGTGTCCAGAGAGTCCAGCCCAGAAGCTCTGTGGAGAAAAGAGGAAGAAGACCATGGTGAGGAGGGCCAAGGGAAGGTGGAGAGGCAGAGAGAGTAGGAAGTTTAGAGGAAGCTTCGGGGATCTGCAGGATCAAGGAAAAGTCAAAGAGTGTCAGAAGAACCAGAGGGGACATTCCTTCAGCCTCTGTCCTCTGCTGTCTGCTCTTCTCTTCCTTGGGCATCAAATGAAGGTAATGGATGCAAAATCCTTCATAAACCTTAAGGCAACTCTATAAGAGGCAGCTACTATTACTGAGGGGCAGTACAGATGGTGTAGTGGATGGAGAGCCGACCTCTAAGCTAGGAAGACCCAAGTTCAAGCGATGCCTCTGCATATACTGGCTGTGTGACCCTGGACAAGTCACTTAATCTCTCCACATCCTGGGCAACTCTCTAAAACTGTAAGTGGTGGAAGAAAGGAAACAAGCATTTACTAAGCACCTACTGTGTGCTAAACACTGTGCTAAGTGCTTTACAAATATCACCTCATTTGATCCTCACAGCAGCCTTTGAGGTACAGCTGCTACTATTATCCCCATTTTAGTTGAGGAAACTGAGGCAAACAGAGGTTAAGTGACTTACCCAAGGTCACACAGCTGGTGTCTGAGGCTGTATTTGAACTCAAGTCTTGCTTCTAGGCCCAGCATTCTATGCACTGTGCCAACTAGCTAGAAAAGATGCTGACCTACACTGGCAGAGGGGGTCTCCTCACCCAGGATTCCCTGTGCCAATGAAATCAAGATCTTGTCCCTCTCCCCCATTCCTGTTACTGGTCACCTCACTCATCCTTGGGACTCCAGCTGTTGCCTCTATGCAGAAGATCCCCTCCTCTTGAGTTCCAGATCCTCAATTCCCATCGCCAGAGAGATATTCCCTCCTGCTTCACCCACCTCCCCCTAAGATGCTCCACTAGCACCTTAAACCCAACTTATCCAAAACCACCATTATCTCCCTTTCCCCCAGAACTGCTGCTCCTCCCATTTCCTTAGCACTGTCAAGGATGCCACCATCCTCCCAAGCTCAGAACATCCTAGTCATCTTTGACTCTTCCCTCTCTTTCATCCCCCACATCCGCTCAGGCACCACATCCTTCAAAACCTCACTCAAAACTGCTCTTTCTTAGATCCCCAAAGGAAAACTCCTAGGAATATTGTAGCCAAATTCCAGAGTTCCCAAGTCAAGGAGAAAATATTACAAGCTGCCAGAAAGAAACAATTCAAGTACTGTAGAAACACAATCAGGATAGCACAAGATTTAGCAGCTTCTACATTAAAGGACCGTAGGGCATGGAATATAATATTCCGGAGGGCAAAGGAGATAGGATTACAACCAAGAATCACCTACCCAGCAAAACTGAGTATAATCCTTCCGGGGAAAAAATGGTCATTCAGTGAAATAGAGGACTTTCAAGCATTCTTGATGAAAAGACCAGAGCTGAATAGAAAATCTGACCTTCAAATACAAGGCTCAAGTGGAACATAAAGAGGTAAACAGGGAAGAGAAATCATAAAAACTGCTCTTTCTTTCCTGTCACAGCCCTAGTGAGGACCCAAATAACCTCAGCCCTGGAACCCTGCAACAGCATTCTAAATGCTTTCCACTCATCTGTCTCTCTTTGCTAATCTCAGGAGGCCGTGTGGTGTAATGAAAAAAGTACCAGAACCCCCATTACCAGAATATTTATAGCAGTTCTTCTTGTCCTAGCGAAAAACGAGAAACAAGGCAGGAGTCCCTCCAATAGGGCATGGCTGGACAAGTTGTGGTATATGAATGGAATGGAATAGCATTGTGCCATAAAGGTGTGGTTATGCTCTATCCCATCCCCTGACTTTACCAGAGCCACAGTCTGTGTGACAGGCCTGAACCTCCTGCCCATTTCCCTCACAAGGGGCACCTCCAGAAGCTGCTGCTGGATTGGAAGGAGACCTGAATAGGGAGGAAAAGGAAAGGCCACAGTCTTCCCTTCTCTCCCCACCACCTACCTTCTTGTGTCTTTGCGACCCTTCCAGTCCTCTGTTTGGCTGAGGTCAGAGGTTCCTTCCCTCCTTGTACCCCTAGTTTCTCTTCACATCCCCTCCAGCCCAGCTCTCTGCCCTTCTCCTTCCTACCCGTCTCTCCTCCCCTTTTCAACCCTCCTCTTCCAACCTCCCCTGTATCCCATCCCTCCCCACAATCCACTCTCCTCTCCTCACTTTAACCCACACTCCTTCTCTCCAATGCTCTCAACTCTCCCTTCCTCCACTCCAATTTCACTTTCTCCCTTCATTTCCTTCCATTCACTCTCTTTCTTCCTTCCCACCCCCCCATTAATCTTCTTTTCCTGTCCCTATTTTCCACCCCACCTCCCCTCCACACACAAACACACATACCTGAACCTGGCCCTGGTTCCAGAGCCACAAGAGTGGTCACAGGGTCCCCAAGAGGACCATGCTGACCAGCCACAGGGCACAGGACAATCCCCATCCTCACAGTGAAGAGTTCCATCTTCACACACACTAAAGGAAGAAGGCAGAGGAGTCAGAAATAAGAAGAAGGTGGAGAACTATGGGTGACAGAATTTCCCTCTTCCCAGACTCAGCCCTGTCCCTACCCCAAGCCCATACAGTGGCTTCTTCTGTGCTCCTTAGGATGGGCACTCACAGCCAAGTCCGCACTCACCATTGGCTGCAGTTGTCCAGCAGGAAGGACTCTCTGGGCAGCTTTATCTCTGTGCCCACTAGACACGGGCACTGGGAAAGTGTCAGGCACTGGGCATCATGGAGAAGGAGTCCGGCAGGGCATCGGCAACCTAGGAGTAAGTGAAATGGTCAGAAATGGGAGAGGTATCAAACTGAGGGAATTGAGAAATAGGGGAAGAGAGGACTGAAGAATTTGAAAGTAGAAAGGGAGTAGGGTAGGAAAGGAAAGGTCAGCTCCAAGCAGTCAGCTAGAGGATCTGGATATGTCTGTGTGAACCTTGCCCACTCTCTCAGCCAGGCAGGCCTATCTTACCTTCCATACAGTGTGTGCTACAGTTCCTCCTAGCTTCAGGATCCTGGCAGGAGGGTGGGCACTGGGGCACCAGTCCCTGCTGGCACTGCTCAGCACTCACATACACAAGGTCTGGGCCACAGTCTAGGAGGCAGATGGTTATGGAATCAGGGAATGAACACTGAAATGATCCCAGCTGCCCAAACTACCTAGCACAACAGGCTGTCCCCTGGTACCTGTACCACCACTGCAGGGCTGCAGACCACAGGGTAGGCTCTCCTCTGGTGCCCCAGAGCAAGGAGCACCCCCATTCTTCGGTGGGGGATCCGTGCAGCTACGCCAACGTCTCTGTTGGCCTCCCCCACAGGAGGCGCTGCAGGGTTCCCAGGGGCCCCATGAAGTCCAAGCACCAGGTACTGCGGAAAAAGGGAAGATAGGCCCAGAAACTGATGGAGATTGTCTTCGTATAACAGAGGAAGGGAAGCTGGCTTCTGGACCTCAGAAAAGTGAAAGGAATGAGCATGTATATAGCACCTACTATGTGCCAGGCACTGTGCAAAGCACTTTACAAATATTAGCTCATTTGAGAAGGCTGGGATTTGTATCTGTAGCTTCTGTCCTCTCCATTCTGCCAGGCAGTGCCAAGGATGGGGGTGGGTGGGCACTGGCTCCAGTCACATTCATGCTGCCCACAGGGCAGATATTGGTAGGGAACCCTCTCACTAAAGTGCTTTGGGTAGTGGCCTGAGCTCCCAAATAGCAGAATCAATCCCAGAAGGATAAGAGAGAGGTCATCTGGACAGCCTAAATAGAGGAGAGGTCAGAAGCATTGATCTATGTGTGCTCAGTTCAGCCACAAGGCCAGAGAGGCCCAGATTTTAAGTAAATAAAGGCAAAGCCAGGACTCCTCTACAAACAAACCCTGGGATCAATATCCGGGCTGCCCATTAACCACTCACATTTCCCTAAAGTTAACAAGCACTTTCTTTACAATTAACCTCATGAGGTACGAAGCACAGGTGTTTTTACAGATGAGGAAAGTGAGGCTCAGACATGAAGTGACTGGCCTAGCATCACAGTCTCATAACAAACGCCAGAGTTTTGCTGAGTCATTTTTCAGTTTTGTCCTACTTTTCTTAATCCCATTTGGGGTTTTCTTAGGAAAGATACTAGTTTGATTTGCCATCTTCTTCTCCAGCTCATTTTACAGAGGAGGAAACTGAGGCAAACAGGGTTCAATGACTTGCCCAGGGTCGCCCAGCTAGTAAGCATCTGAGGTCAGATTTGAACTCAGGAAGACGAGTCTTTGTGACTCGGAGCCCAGTGCTCTATCCATGGCGCCACCTAGCTGCCATGACTGAAATTCCAGAAAGTGGAGTTAAAATCCAGGCATCGTGATTCCAAGCTCTCTTCCTTTCCCATCAGAGTCTCTATTTGGCAAGGGCTAAAGGCGCTTGAAGATACCTAGCAGACTCATCCTTCTTAGAGGATGGAAGAATGAGTACCCTAAGCTTTTTTAGGGACACAGTTTTCTAATCTATAAAATAAAGGGGGTTGGGCTAGGCAACATTTGCGATCTAAAACTATGATCCGAAAACCTCCTCAAAGGGATTAAGGCATTTATCAGGTAATAAATACTGTGTGTTAAGTTATCTCCGAGTGTGTTTTATGTTCCTAATAGACTCCAGGAGAGCAGGGTCCAAGTCTCAGCTAATTGTCTTGCAGACAATTAATAAATGTTCGTTGTTGTCTGGAGAAGTTCTAGGATCTAGGAGAATGGGACCTCAATTAACAAAAGAGCCTGGCAGGGATATTGGGGTGGGGAAAGGCAGACACTCTATAAGGGTTTACCAGGTCTCCTCTTGTTTCACCCCCATTTCTCCTCTTTGTCAACAGTAAATAATCAGAAAAAAAAAAGTATGATGGGCTGGGAAGGTGAGATGAGGGAAGCCAATAAAAGGCAAAAAGGAATGAGCCGGCTGGGATTCATCCTCTAGAACTGCAACAAGGCCACATTGCCCTCTGGTGGATATTTCTGGTGGTGGCAGCAAATGAAGAAAGGTGAAAGAAGACTTTTCCCTGGGCTCCACAAGAAAAAGGAAGTCCTGGTTGAGAGCATAAGATTAGGTTGACCAGGAAAGAGGGTTGTGTGGTGTTACAAAGGGCCCAATCCTCCAAGATTCCCAGTGCAGTGAGCCTCCTAAAGAGGACATTTTCTGTGGTGAGATGCTGGACCCTGGGGTCATCTGGGTGACCTTGTGCTCTCTGAACCTCAGTTTCTCCATCTGTAAACTGAAGGGCTTGTGCACCCTTCCAGTCCCAAATCCTATGAACCCTGGGTGGAGGGAGGATCATGACCCTGGGCTTCCTCAGCTGCCAGGGTTCCCTGCATGGGAGGTGAATTTCCTTACTAGGAATGCACACTGCAGGATTACCTGGGCAGGCCTGCAAGAAACAGGAGCGACTTTGGAAATCTTCTTGAGGACAGCCACCACCAGGCAGTGGGGCTCGAAGCAAGGCCCTCCGCTGGAAGGTCACCCCCAACCCACAGCTTCTACTGCAACTGCTCCAGCCAGACCAGGGTGCCAACATGCAGTCCACTAAAGGGGGGAAGGGAAATAGGGACAGCATTGGAACCAAGAAGAAGGCCTATGGACAGAGGCATCAGGGAGAGGTCCAAGCATTAACAGGCGCTCAGGGTACTACCCACAGCTAGCTCCTCCCTCCCTGCTGGCTGCCCAAGTGTTCCCATACCACAGTTATCCTCATCAGAGCCATCCTGGCAATCAGGGTGCAGGTCACAGCGCCGGTCAGCGGGGAGACACTCGCCACTGCGACAGCTCAGCTGCTTGGGGGAGCAGACAGCCCCCATGGCTGGCAAGGTGGGTTGTGTGGCCATGGACACCACAAAGAGTGAGGGTCTCACTGCCCATGAAGCAAAGCAGAGAAGGAGAGTGGTCATCTGTTTGCATTTTTGCTACAGTTCCCACCTACTCAGCTAAATTTCCAACCTGTTAGGCACAGGGCTGGCTGAAATAAGACCTAGGAACCCTGCTCTTCTCCAAAAAAATTATCTTGACTATGGATCAGCTCAACTTCCTAGATTCCTTTCCATGTACCATGTGACAAATTATGTATGTGTGCAAGTGAGTGAATGAACAGATGAAAAGGGATCTATTAAGCACTAACTAGAAATATACACCTTTGAAAGCTGAATGATGTTTTTCTTGGTCAACATTGACTCAGAATGTGTTTAGAGCTCTGATTGTGCTTTTTGAGGGGCTAGAGCAGGAGTTCGTAACCTAGGGTCCATGGACCCCCAGCAGATCAGTGGATAGATTCCACAGCCGATCCATGAACTTGGACAGAAAAGAAAAATCTTTATTTTCACTAACTTCTCATTGAAGTTCAGCATTTCCTTCAGTTATTTAAAATTATTTAATTCAATTATTTTTAAAACTTATTCTGAGTCTGTCTACAGGCTTCATCAGACTGCCAAAGATACAAGAGTGGTTTGCCATTTTCTTCTCCAGCTCATTTTACAGATGACAAAACTGAGGCAAAAAGGGTGAAGTGACTTGCCCAGGGTTACACAGCTAGACTCTCATCACTGGACTAGATTACTACAATGGCCTCCTAACTGGTCTTCCCATTTCCAGGCTCTCCTTTCCAATCTATCTTCCACACAGCTTCCAAATTGATATTCCTAACACACAAATCTGTCCATGTCACTCCCTCACTCAAAAATCTTCAATGCTTTAATAGCCATTAAAGTAGCTTTAATCTTTAACAGCTTCTGGTATCAAACACAAAATCCTTAGCCTAGAATGCAAAGCTCTCCACAGTATGGCTCCCACCTACCTTTCTAGTCTTATTTCATTTTACATCCCTGTCACATATTCTCCATTGTGGTCAAGCTGGCCTTCTAGCTGGCCATTTATTCCCTGTACATGACAATCCATATCCTTCCTCTTTGTCTTCACACAAACCATCTGTCCCTTATACCTGGACTCCCCTTGGCCTCAGAGAATTCCTTCCTCCAAAGCTCAGGCTGAAATGTATCATCTATCTCTGTCTATTCTATTTAGTGGCTTACCTATGGACATGTTGTATTCCCTTCAAAAGCATGGAAGATCCTGGAAGGCAGGAACGGTTTCAGTTTTGTTTTCATCTCCCCTGAACTTAACACTATGTCTTCATATAGGAAGCACTTAGTAAATGTGTAATTGAATTGGGTTGAAGTGACTTATCCAAGGTCACACAGCCAGGAATTCAATCACTGGACTTCCGATTTCAGATCCCGAGCTGTTTTCATCATATTTCTCTGGTCCCTTCCAGCACTGACATTCTGTGAGTCTATCATGCTACGACAGCTTCCCCAACAATATCTCGTGCCTGCGATCGACCCTTTAGCTTCCGGGCTTCCTCAGAATCTACCATGGTATAGAGCACCTTACAAGTAGCAGGTGTTCAATAAATAGTTGAATGAATGAATACTGACTAGAGTTCTGGGCCAGAGTCAGGAAGAACTCAAATCCAGCCTTAAACATTTACTAGCTATGTGACCCTGGGCAAGTCACTTAACCTCTACCTCAGTTTCCTCACCTGTAAAATGGAAACAATAATAGCACCTACCTCCCTGGGTTGTTGTGAAGATATAATGAGATAATAATTATAAAGTGCTTAGCACAGTGCCTGGCACATAGTAAGCACTATATAAGTGTCTGTTATCATCATCATCATCATCATTATTATCATGAGCACATATGGCTCATGATACAGGCTACAGTCGGCCAACTCCCTTTCATTTCAGGTTGCTTTTTCCTCTACCTAGCTCATCCCAATCGGGATCATTTGCCATTCCCTTTCTCTGGAAGATGAAAATGAGAAAAGAACTCTTAACTTTCTTTCTCACATCTACACTAGCCTAAAAATGTATTCATTCACTCAATAATTATTTATTAAGTGACTACTGTGTGCAGATAAGCCCCAGTACCTGCCTTCATGGAATTTACAATATAGTACCAGTCATGTGGTCTCAGGTTTTGGGGGGGGGAATTATTTTCTGCAAAGCTTTTGAAAAAAATTTTGCCTGTCCCTAACTCCCATCCCTTACCTCTTCCCCCCAGTACCCCATGCTTACCACAGTGTAGTTCATCAGAGCCATCGAGACAGTCCTCCTGCCCATCACACACCTGCCTGGGGTCCACACAACCTAGGAACTCACAGGGAACCTGGTCTGGGCTGCACAAAACTCGGGGGAAGGGTGACCACCGGGTAGTGCTTGGACCTGGGGGCAACATGTCAGTCCCATTCAGTCTGCAAGCAGGAGCCACCTCCCTTAATCACTACTTCCCTTCAACTATCCTGGGTCCAAGGTTTCAGTGGGGTCAAGTGCCCAGTTTGTCCCTATCTTCACCCTCTCTCCCTCCTTATCATCCTGGAGGACACGGGATCCTGGGATCAGGAGTCAGGAAATAACCAATTCTAGTCTTGGTTCTGCCATTTATTAAGTGTGAGACTTTGGGCAAGTCATCTAACCTCTCAGACCCCCAGTTTCCTCATCTATAAAATGGGAATAATGTCCACCCACCTACTTATTGTGAGGAACAAATGAGAGCATGACATGAAAACACCATACAAATTTGGGCCACTGTTGCCATGACGTCTATACCAACGTAAGAAATGAGTATTACCTATGGTGGGCAGAGTATGTGGGGTGAGCACAGTCACTGCAGCAATTTTGGGCTGAAGAGGCTGTGCCCCTGGTGGCAAGGAGGTGAGGGACTCAGGCACTGTCTCCTTTGTACTCGGGTAGGGAGATTCAGAAGCTGGAAAAATGCCTTCTGGGAGGGGGCCAAGGCCTGGTTCTGTCCCTGTGATAAGCAAAGACAAGAGTTTAGCCAAGCTGGGACCCCGCAAGGAAACATTTAAACACCAGGAAGAAAGGAACTGAGAGATGTTGCTTTAGATTAGCTAGGTGGCTCAGTGGATAGAGCAGTGGCCTGGAGTCAGGAGGACCTGAGTTCAAGTCTGACCTTAGATACTTAGCTGTATGACCCTGGGCAAAGCCACTTAACTTCTCTCATTTTCCTCCTCTATAAAAATAAGGATAGCAATAGCATTTGTCTCATAGGACTGTGGTAAGAGCCAAATGAAATCCTGTACTCGGCACAACAAAAGAATTAGAACTGCTTTTCCCACTTCCTCTTTCTTATCTAGCTTTTGTTGTAAAGAACAATTTCCTTGATGAAGGTGGGGAGACAGATTTGGAAATGAAGGTAATGTCATAAACAAAATAAATCAATTAATTTAAGCGTTTTTTAGAAACCACTATAATAAAAGCCATCATTATTACCTATGGTAGGAATAGAAGACCCCTGTCCAGGTTTCCAGGCTTCAGTATCCAATGGACCCTAGGAAGAAAAAGAGTTCAACCCCCAAATCCTGGCCCTGATTCCAGTTCTCCCATTGTCCATGTGTCCGTGGGCTGGTGTGTCTGTACCAACTGCCATTCTGATCAGAAGCCCTAAGGAGTAATCTCCCCATCTCTATGGTCTCACTGCTCATCCCTCTAACCACCCCGCCCCAATCACTTATCCTTCTTATGCATCACTGCTTCTGTCCCAGACCAGGAAGACACATGAAAACTAGCCTACCCTGAGTCAGTCAACACTACCACTAGCCCACCTCTGATCAGGGAAGGCATTCTGCCCTCAGGCGACTCACAGGAAAGTTATGGGGACCTATTCCCACTGTTCTCCAGGGCATATCTACTTTGTCCTCTAAACTGGCGCAATACCGCTCAACTACCTTTTCAACACTAAAATATGTGTGTGGGCATACACACACATACATACACATACATGTAGATATATGCACATATATCCATATATACACATACAGATATATTGTTGTTGTTGTTGTTGTTGTCGAATCATTTCAGTCATGCCCAACTCTTAGGGGCATTTGAGGTTTTCTGGGTAAAGATACTAGAGTAGTTTGCCATTTCCTTCTCTAGCCCATTTTGCAGATGAGGAAACTGAGGCAAACAGGGTTAAATGACTTGCCTAGGGTGACACAGATAGTAAGTGTCTGAGGCTGGATTTGAACTCAGGTTTTCCTGGCACTCTATATACTGTGCCGCCTTCATGTTTTTTATGTAGAGATATAGTTTTATAGATATAGTGTTTTACATATATATATATATATATATATATATATATATATATACACACACACACATATTGTACATGCATAGGTTTTCTATCTATATAATATGTGCATAGAGACACACGTACGTATATGTGTATTTGTGTATATAGCTCTATATATCACATACATACACATCTATTTGTGTGGGTGTTTATATGCATAAAGATGCAGAAGAAAATGCTGCATCTGCAATCACAGCACCTGGTTCTGAGACCTGGACCTACTGCTTATTACCTATTTGACTCTGGATGAGTTACTTCCTTATTTGTAAAATGAGGAGGTTGACCTAAGTGATCTCTAAGCTCTCTTGCAGCTGCCTGATCAATCTATGATCTTGTCTCCTGAACCAGACTGCCAGCACCCTGAAAACAGGAACTATTTCCTAGCATAAGGAAGTGACTCCTAAAAGTCCAGCACCCAAGAACAGAAAAGCAACCACAAGGAGGTACTGGGGTGTGCTACAGCCAGTTCTAACCAGTTCCCCAGAACTGATTGTTAAATTTTCACGTATGAACATTTACTCCTCCGAATTCATCAAAATGCCACAAATCAGAGCTTGGCTTATTGTTTTGTCCATATTGAAGAAAGACATGGAGAAGATGTCAACAATACAGATTAAACTTTTTAAAATGTGTCTTTCGTTTTCAGAAAGCTGGTTGTCAAACATTTACCAGCACACCCCTGAGTTAAATTAACTGTAAAAGATGCAGTTGTGCTGGATGATCTCTTTAGAAAGCTCATCTTGGTCCCTGGGATGAATCAGAAAGAAAACAAAGAAGACAGGATGAAGAATGATGGAACATGCCTCTGGGTGACCTTGAAAAGTCCATTTTTGTACGTCCAGGAGAGAACTTGAAGAGGAGCCCAGCTCCTGACAGGATGAACAGAAGAAGAACAAAGCCAGAAGCAGGGAAGCTGGAGGAAGCCAAATGGAGCCGAGGGAGTGGAAATGCAGACAGAGAAGTGGAGGCATTGGGACTGAGGCTGCTTGGGTGCATCGGGGCAGATGCATACTGTTGAGGCAGCATCTTCGGGATGGATTCAGGCTCCGCTACCTGTGTGACCTCTATGTCACCTCGGAGGATGTCAGCCTCTCTGAGTCCCAATTTCCTCACATGTAAAATAAGGGCAATGGGCTATATTACCTCTTGCTTTCCCGCTCTAAATCTACAATTCTAAGATTTTAGCACAGGACTGGAAGGGAGAGATATACATTTACGTAGCACCTCTTTTGTTCCAGGCACTGAGCTAAACGCTTTACAAATACAATCTCATTTGATCCTCACAACAACCCTGGGAGGAATGTGCTATTATTATTATCATCCCTATTTTACAGTTGAAGAAACTGAGAAAGACAGAGGTGATGCGACTTGCCCAGAGTCACATAACTAGTAAGTACCTGAGGTGGATTTGAACTTGGGTCTTCCTAACTCCAGGGCCAGTGCTCTATCCACTGCACCACCCGCTGCCTCAGCTACCAGTGAGTGTAGAACAGAGACAGAGTAAAGAGGTGATCAGGAAGGGTTAATCAAGGAAAGCTTCCTGGAGGACAGGAATGTGGGCATGGGAAGCTTCTTCCTTCTCCCAATGCCTCCATCATTATGTCTCTAGGCTTCTGGCTTCTCACCTCCTTGGTCCAGGGAATTGGGCGCATCAGGTGGGCAGGAAAGACCGATGGGGTATGGTCTCTGGGCCTGAAAGGAATGAAGGAACCTCAAGTCAGCCACTCCAGGCCTCCGACTCCACCCTCAAGCCCTTGGCTCTTTTTCCATGGTTAGGCATATGCAAAACCTGACGATGCCCATGAGCAGAATGGCAGCACACACTCCATCCCTGGAAATTCCTGTGGTTGGGTGGGATGGCAGTGCCCAGATTGTACCTGGCAGTACTTGAAAGAAGGGCAGCACAGTACTCTTCATCAGAGCCATCTCCACAGTCTTCTACACCATTGCACACAGCCTCCGATGGGATACACACGCCATTGGCACAGAGGAATTCATTTCCTGGACATGGTGGCACCACTGGAGTGGACACTGCAGGGTAGATATAAGGAGGGGAGCCTTGCTAGGGTTCTACTCAATAATGGCTCCTAGATCTTCTCCCCATCCACACTCACACACACTTCTTCATACCTGGATCACAGCCCAGCAGCTCCACCCTCAGGAAGATGCTGTGATGAAAGTCTCGGGGTAGTACTCGGACATGCTGTGCTTGCACAACCCGGCCAAAAGTCCTCACCGCAGGTGTGGAGTCATCCCAGTTCCCTGGGAAGACCTATTAGAGTGAGGAAAGACCCAGCACAGGTGATATAGGCCCCCCACATACTCTATAATAACAAATTCCCTTTCTCCCTAGCCCTTTTCATAGGACACTCTATCTCCTGGCATTCACAGAAACCCAGCTCTTTAGAAACTACTACATCCCCTGGCCACTCTCACCAGACTGGATTGCTTCTTTTCCCATGCCCCTCTTCCAAAACGCTAGGCCAGGAGGAAAAGTCAACCTGCTCCTTGTGCCCTCTGCCACTTCCAGGCCCTTCCTCTGTCACCATCACTCTGAAACCTCTCCTCCCTTGAGATTCCATCCATCTCCCAGATTCTTGCTACCATAATATACTGGCCACTCTTCTTCTCTTTCTCAAGGAGTTCAATACCTGTCTCACATTCCTCCTCAACACCCCAATCCTGTCCTCATGCTTGGAGATTTTAATACAGATGTTAGTGTCCTCTCAAACACCCTGGCCTCCCAAGTCATCAACTTCCTCAGCACCCATCAATCAATAAACATTTATTAAGCACTTGCTATGCACCAGTTACTATGCTAGACTTCAGCTCACCCACAACAGGCTTTCACTCAAGCTCAGTAACCTACTGAGATGATCATAGTTTTTAGATCACCACATCACCCTTTACTTTTCCACCTCCATGGTCTTGAATACTTCAGCCCCTAGTGCTAATCTTCTATCCTTCTATCCTTCCTTACTTATATACTTAATCCCACCCCTCTGTGTCTCCTCTGACATTGCCCCTGCAGTCATCCTCTCTCTTCCTCTAATCTTCAGTCTCTCCATACCCTTCTCTTCTGCCAACAGACATGCCTGGGTCTCCCCCAACTTTAAAAAAAAACTCTCCCATGATCCCACGATCTCCTCAAGTTGCTCTCCCATGTTTGTCCTCTGTCCTCATACTTCCTGACCTTTCTACAACATTTCAGCACCTCCTGGACACTCTTTCCTCTGTCTATTTGCTCCTTCACACAGTTTCTTGATAGGTCAATCCATGTCCTACCCCTAACTATAGATATTCCCCAAATGCCATAGGTTTAATTATCATCTCTATGTAAATGACTTCCAGATCTATGTTATCTAGGCCTAGTCTTTTCCTGAGCTCATCACCAACTATCTACCAGTCATTTCCAACTGGAAGTCCCATAGGCATCTCAAACTTAACATGTCCAAAACAAAATTCATTATCTTTTCCCAAAAAAAACCCCACCTTTCTTCCCATCTTCCCTATTTCTGTTGAGGGTACTACCCTCCTTCCAGTTACCAACCTTCTCAACCTCAGAGTTATCCCCTGCCTCATGCAATCGGTTGCCAAGTCTTGTTGATTCCACCTTCTCAACATCTCCCTCACATCTGTCTCCTTCTTTCCATGCACATGGCCTCCACCCTGGTTCACACCCTCATCACCTCTCATTTGAACTTTTGCAATGGGCTCCTAATTGATCTCCTTGCTTCTGCATTAGCGCTCTCTCTTTCTCTCTCTCCCTCTCTCTCTCAAATCGATCCTGCACACAGCTGTCAAAATGCTATTCCTAACTAAGACACAGGTCTGACCACCTTACTCCTTGATTTAGAAAAGCTCTAATAGCCCCCTATTGCCTCTGCATAAAATTCTACCTCCTTTGTTTGGCATTAAAAATCTTTCACACACGGGCCTCACCCTACTCTGACAGACTTATTACCCATCATTCCCCTTTCCGCTCTCTGCATTGCAGCCGGACGGGCTTCCTTGCTACTTCTCCTACGTGACATTCCATCTTTCCTCTCTGTATCAACAGATACAGCTGCTAAATCCAATGACCTTTTCCCAGTCCTCATCCTCCCTGGCTTGTCTACAATTCTGGATACCGCTGATCAGCACCTCCTCCTGGATCCTCTATACTCCCTAGGTTTCTTTTTTTTTGGGGGGGGGCAGAGAATTGGGATTAAGTACTTGCCCAGGGTCACACGTGTGTATGAAGGTCACATTTGAACTCAGGTCTTCCTGACTCCAGGGCTGGTCCTCTATCCACTGTGCCACTTAGCTGTCCCCTCTCTTGGTTTCTGAGACACTTCTCCTTCCTTGTTCTCTTCCTATATTCTTAACAGTTTCTTCTTTCCTAGTTCATCATAACATCTCCCAACCCCTCCCTACCCATGGGTGTCCCCTATGGCCTCATCTTAGACCCTCTTTCTCCTCTCCCTTATTGATCTCAGCAGCTCCTGTGGGTTCAGTTATCATCACCACATAGATAACACTAGAGACAATAACTGTACATACACATGTATTCTCTATGTAAATATAAATCCAGATGGAGATGTCTAGCATGCAACTGACAATAAGAGACTGAAGTTCAGAAAAGAGATTATGGTTAGAATATAAATATATCAAATTAGACTGAAAATTTTATACACGCACACACATGCATGCATGCATACTTTTGGAGAGGGATTAAACCTGTGACTTCTTTGGTATAAGGTGAGGAAACTCCCTCTACCAGCACAAGTCACCACCTGTTCTGCAACCCACTGTCTTAAAAAGTTGCCTGGAGCATTGAGAGGTTAAGGGTCACATAATCACTAGGTGTTATAGGCAAGACTTGAACCTTTGTCTTCCTGACTCAAAAGCTGGCTCTCCATCTATCCTGCCAAAATAAGTTCTTATTATATACACATAGTACATTTTTTTTAGTATTTCAGTCATGTCGGACTCTTCATGACCCTGTTTGGGGTTTTCTTGGCAAAGATACCGAAGTGGTTTGCCATTTCCCTCTCCAGGTCATTTTTACAGATGAGGAAACTGAGGCAAACAGGGTTAAGTGACTTGCCCAGAGTCATACAGGTATTAAGTGTCTGAAGCCAGATTTGAATGCAAGTCTGTCTGACTCCTGGCCTGGTGCTGTACCCACTGAACCACCTAGCAGCCACCTAGCAGTGTGTGTCTGTGTGTATACGTATGTATGTGTATGTATGTATATATATATCTTGAAGTCTAGTTCCCCATCACCAACAGCCTGCTGGATGTCTCTATCTGGATGCTCACTGGCATCCCAAAATAACATGTCCAAAATGTTAATCATCTTTCTACCTAAACACCTTCCAAATTTCCTTGTTTCTTTTGAGGGTCACCATCATCATCCCCGGTGCCCAAGTCCAACAACGACACGGGCCTTTCCTTCACTCTATCTAGCTATTCAATGGATCACCAAATCTGGTCAACTCTATCTCCACGTCCTTTCTTGAATCTATCTCCTCTTCATTCATATAGTCACCACTCTCACTCAGTCCCTCACCAGTTCTAAAAACTGATAGTTTAAAAAATAACAGTTTAATAGTTAATAGTTAATATATAGTTAATAGTTAATAATAGTTAATAGTTTAAAAAAACTATTTCAATAGTTTCCTGTTTAGTTTTGTTTTATTTTGTTGTAATAGTTTTTTATTTCATTGTAATGGTTTCCTGTAATAGTCTCCCTGTTTCCAGTCTCTCTATTCTCGATTCTCCAGGCAGCTTTCCAAATACTATTCCTGAGGCACTGGTATGACTATGTTACTCCTCCCTGAAAACTTCAATGGCTTCCCATTGCCTCTAAAATCAAGCACAGACTCTTTGGCTGACACGTGATGCTCTCAACAATTTCGATCCGAGTTACCTTTCCACCCTTTTTTCCTATTACTACCCTTCACATGCTCTGTGTTCCAATGAAACTAGACTACTGACTGTTTCCCAAATCGCCATTCCACTTCCCACTGCCATACATTTCCACAAACCATACCAGATTTCCTGTAATACGCTCCTTCCTCATCTCCCCTTAACTTCCTTCAGGGCACAGCTCAAGTGCAACTTCCTATGGAAAACATCCCCTGATCCCCTTCCCCATTGTTAATGTACTCACTCCTCAAATTGCATTTCTATTTATTCAGGTACATCATACCTTCCCTGTAGAATTAAGTTACTTGAGTACATGGACTGTTTTATTTTCGTCTTTGCAGATTCTAGGTGACGAAGTGGATGGAGAGCTGCAGCCTCGGGTCAGGAAGATTCATCTTTCTGAGTTCAAATTTGGCCTCATACACTTACTAGCTCTGTGACACTGGGCCAGGCACTTAACCCTGTTTGCCTCAGTTTCCTCATCTGTAAAATGAGCTGGAGAAGGAAATGGAAAACCACACCAGTATCCTTGCCAAGAAAACCCCAAATGGGGTCACGAAGAGTCCGATACAACTGAACAACAATTCAACAACACCAACAACCACCCCTATCATAGCACTTGCACAGTAAGTGTTTATCGAGCTCCTAGTCATCCTTCAAAGACTGGCTCAAATTCTCTTCCTCCATGACCACTCAGTGCTCGGTAATTTGTCTCTCTTCTGAAGTCCTTTAGCACTTAAAGGCTGTCTATGTCACTCTTTTGTTGCGCTCCCTATCCCTAAATAAATTGTAAGTTTCTCAAGGACAGGGATCACTCCCCACAGTGTTTACCCCAGGGCTGCACCTCAGAGGGGAATCAGTCACCTTGATGAATTGATTGGTGGCAGGAAAACCAGTTAGTTAAGCAAGCCTCACGAAGGTGAGGAATGAGAGGACTGAAGCGAGGGTACCTTGGGTGTAGGCAGAATGCCTGGCAGAACCTCATGGTAGTCATGCCAGTGACGCCCATCAACACTAAACTGGAGTGAAAAGCTGGTGACATAGGCATCAGAGGAGCCAGCACCCTGGACCAGGACACCTGACGAGAGGCCAGGGAGAAATCAGGGGCTGTCAGAGGCCCTGGCCATCCTCCAGGGCTCTCCCAGCACACTCTCCTGTGTCTTCCACCTCTGCCTATTCCACTGCCCTTCATCCACTCCCCCCAACTCCTTTGATCCTCCTTCTGGACTTCTGACCCCCCACCCCTACTCCTCTGCCCTCTCAGCCCTTGTTCTTCCCCTAAGTTCTGCCCCTTCCCCAAGTCAGTCCTCCAACCCTTCACCCACTGACCAGTGAGGTTTCGGGGCCTTAGCAAGTCCATCTGAAGGAAAGGAGGATGGATATGTAGCTCAGCATAGGCGTCTTCCCTGGGACTCCACCCTTGAGGCTCCAGCCCCAACACCAAGGACCCCAGACGACCAGCCCAGGCCGGGTGTTCAGGATGTTCAGATGATGCCCTTAGACTGCTAGAAGGGAGCCTTGACAAGCCCAGTGGGGAGTAGCAAGGGTCTGGAGGAAAGGACAGATATTGGATGGAGAAAGTCCAGGGGACTGAAGAGACACTGCTGGTATAGAGAGCCTAAGGACATCTGGCAGAAACATTGAGAGGATGGGAAAGACACAGGTCAGGATAGAGAGAGAGAGCAGTGGGGACAGTCCAGAAGACATGATGGATTCTGGGCCATAAGATCTGAGGCACAGTGATAATCCAAGAAAACCCAGAGAAGGGCATGGGAGCAGTCACACTATGAATATACCAACCAGAACAGCAGGCTCACTCCAGGCTCCTCAGTACCCAGCACTCCCATGGAGAATTAGACACTAAACCCTAGCCCCCATCTCAGGCCAGCCCTATCCTCCTGCAGCCTCCTCCTGCCTCTCCCACAAAAGCATCTGGTCTTCACCTCCAGGTGCAGGTAGTGGGTAGGTGGGAAGACTGGGTTCTGATTGAAGACTGGGAAAAGGCGATGACATGGTCATAGGAGCAGCTGTTCCATTCTCTCCTAGCAGACAAAGATAAACCTGAGAGTTAAGATGGGGACATCTCAAGGCCTCTCAGCCCCCCAGGCCCTTAGGTCACACAGAGACATCTAGAGTAGGACAAGACTATATAGATCACCTAATCCAACCCCCTTATTTTACAGATAAAAAAAAAATGAGATGAAGAAACTTACTCAAGATCACCCAGCTATTTCAGATTCTAAGATAGGTCTTCTAATAAAACCTAGTTTTCTTTCTATTACACTACATACACTATCCAATACTCAGGAAACTTTTTCCCCTAGATATGGCTTCTACTTCTCAAAACATTGTCATTTCCACTACTAGATTCTCATACTAAACCCTGAGAAGTTATTAGCCCTATTTGTCAGATGAGGGAACTGAGGTTGAAAGAAGGTGAGTAACTTGTCCAAGGTCATATAACTAATCGGCTGAAACCAGGAACAAAATCCCACACATGTAGCCTATGGGCTCTTCCTGGAGCTATATATGCAATAGCTAACAACTACACCTAAACTTCACCACTGTCTACCCACTATTGGTTCATCTTCTTATTAATTTTTGTCTGGGCTCAGTCAATCAAGGGAGTATATCTGACATTTCCTCATAAATTAATGGAAATACTGAATGTCTCATTAATTAATAAATTTGCTCTAAGAAGAAAAAGCTTTGATCTGAAAAGGTATGACCAAAATAAGAACATTTTGTATTAAAACGGACAAGCCCCAAACCACTAACATTCTGTGGATTTGCACACTCACCTTGTCCAGCAAGGCAAGCTAAGACTGATCCAAATGAATGAATGAATGAATGAATGAATGAATGAATGAATGGGGGTGGGGGGAGGGTGGAAAGCCAGATTTGTACATGCCATAGAATGGTCTGTCTCATATGTCTTTCATCTTTGGTTTGCCACAGCAATTATTTTTCAAAATAAACCCTCAGTGGTTTATGTGTGTGAAGTCCCACGCAAAGATGGAAAGGGGGTTCTGGTGGTGTTCCCTTCAGCTAAAGGAGAAAGGCATGGCAGAAGGAGAGGGGCATTCTCTGATCTTGGTTCTCATCTAATCAAAATTAGAGCAGTGATGATGGGCGCCCAGAAGCCAGGGAAATCTGGGAGTGCTTCGTGGTCCGGGAGAAGTTGCTATACATTACTATTTCTCTCCTTGCCCAGGATTCTTCCATAGAACTCAGATCTCTGGAATCCCAAGCCAGTCTTCTTCCTCTACATCCTAATGCTTCCCTGGGGACTGGGTAGGGATGAGGAGTCTTCACCCAAAGACCTTTCCCAGTCCTTCACGTTCTCCCCATCCTCAAATTCTCCTCTGTAACCCTCTACCCCCAGTCCAACTCACCAACAGGAATACAGTGGCAACATGATTCTCCCTTTCCTTCCACCAGCATCCACGCCTGTGGAGAAACGAGAGTTAGATATAAAATGGGGGACACGCTCTAAAACCCACCAGGCTCACAGGGTCATAGATGTCGAGCTGGAAGGGACCTCAGAGGGCATCTGTTCCAATCCTCTCATTTTACAGATAAGGAATCTCACTTCTTCTCCTCCATCTCTGCCATCTCCCACTACACTCAGTCTGTCACCAACACCCCCTGCCTCTATCTCCCTTTCTCCCTACTGCCAGCCTATACTTTCACCATCTCAGCTTCTACACCCCACCGAAGCATCTACTCCCTCCTTCTTCCCAGGTAATGCCAGGCCTTCCTTGCCCTCACCTGGGGGCAGGCTCCCAAAGAACAGTAGGGTGAACACTGAACTGTGTGGTTGAAAAGACACTGGCACACCTGGCACGTGCCCCAACGCCAGCGTTCCCCAACTCTGTGTGTGCTCCCCTGGTGCTCACATTCCTCACAGGGATCTGTTTGACACCTGGTGGGGGGAAGGAAGGAGAAAGCTGTGGTATCCATGAGGATCCACACAGCCAAGTGGGCTTCCCCACCCTATGGACTCCAGGCCAATTTCAAGACAAGGAACAGGGGGCAGCTAGGTGGTGCAGTGGATAGAGCACCGGCCCTGGAGTCAGGAGCACCTGAGTTCAAATCCAGCCTCAGACACGTAACACTTACTAGCTGTGTGACTCTGGGCAAGTCACTTAACACCAATTGCCTTATAAATAAATAAATAAATGAACAAACAAACAAATAAATAAATGAATAAAGTAAATAAATGAGTGAAATGAATGAACGAATGAATAAATAAATAAGTAAAAAATGAATGAATGAAAAAATAAATGAGTAAGTAAAAAAGTAATTAATAAGTAAATAAATAGACAGATGAATGAATGAATGAATGAATGAATGAATACAAATATCAAACATGCAAATGAACATTGTGTCAAACAGTTCCATAACTCAAGATTTTCCATGTCTTTCTTCTCGCCATCTTTCAGTCCAATCTACTCTCACCCCATTCTACCTAGATCCTCTCTTTTTCTTCCTGGTTTTCTCCTAATGGATCATAAAAGAGAATCGAGGCAGACAGAAAGATAGACAACCTGATCATAGGAGCATAGATTTAGACATGGAAGAGGCCTTAGATGAACAGAATGGCCTTTGATCCTAGCTTTATTGAGATTTGTCTATGGGCTAACAAATACCCTGGGCTGGAATCTCAGGAGACCAGCAATCCTTTTGGGGGAGGGGACAGGAAAATGGGGGCCCAAGTAGGTTTTTGGGTCCTGGTATTTGGCAGTTCCCCTAATTGTGGATATTGTGATCCCTATGCCTTGATGCTCCCATGTTTTGGAGTACAGGTATTATCTCTAAATAAGTTCCAACATTTGATGGTATTAGTATGGGGCTTCCTTATATTTGGGGGGTTCAGGTATTTGGGGGTAGCTTAGGTGTAGTGTTTTCAGGATGATGATATCCCTACACAGGCAGGAGTTACCTTCGGGCCTTTCGGTAGATGCCTCGGCACTGGTGACCACGACCCACATGGCTAGGGTTGCTGGGACTTCGGAAGGACCACTGGATGCTCTGGCTCCCACAGGGGCCTGGACACTCAGCCCATGGGGACCAAGATGACCAGCCACAGTTCACTAAAGATTAGTTCACAAGGGTTAGGGATAGATGACCCAAAATCAGTTTGAAAAGATTGAGTCAGGAGAGGAAGGCCCCAGCAGTTAGGAGGAAGGGGTCAGGTCAGGGAGAATGGCCTAGGTCCTAGAGTAGAGGGTCCTAGGAGGAAATCCCAGGCAAAGGATCCAGTGTAATAGAGGACTGTTTGAGGAAGAGATACCAGGCTCCCAAGGTGCCAGGAGCCATGAGGTGAGGGGTCAGGAGTGGCATATGTAGGAACAATTCTGGGTATATCTCACCAGCACAGTCAGGGTTAGGCTGGCATCGACGTAGCCGGCCATCCTGACATGTGCAGAGCCGGCAGTTGATCTTGACCCGCTGCCCTGGCCAATAGAGGGTACCTTCCACCAGGCAAGGGCACTGCCGGGGTCGCACACACTGTCCATCAATGCCCAGGACCTGACCTTCAGGGCACCAGCAGCCTGAGGGATAGGTAGGCACAGAAGGACACTTAAGACAACTATCAGCCCCAGAGGGCCAAAGAGTAGGCTGAGTGGTGCTGAATGCCATTCCCCAAGTCCCTGCCCATGAGCACAGTACCTGGACTGCAGGGTCGGTCAGATGGGCACTTCACCTGGCTGGAGATGTCAGCACAGCTCAGAGGGCAAGGGGCACAGGGCTTGGGAACCAGTTCTCCTGGACATGAGGTGACATTGGGACAGCCATCCTGTGAGCATGCCTCTGGTCAGAAGCAAAAACAAGAAGATATATTGAGGATAGAAAAAGTCCAAAAAACACCCCCTTTCCCCCAACCAATTGTCCCCCAACCAATTGTCCCATGAAAATTAATAATAATAATAATAATAATAAAGTATATTTCTGTCATGATTTCCTGATAAAGAATCTGTAGGGTAACTAGTATAAGTATTATTATCTCCTTTTTCAATTAAAAAAACTGAGGCTGAGATAGGCTAAGTGATTTGCCTTTGGTCATAGAACTAACCAGTATAAGAGCCAGATTTCGAGCTCAGGTCTCCTAATTTAAAGTTCAATACACTTACTACTGCAGCCCATTGCCCAAATTCTAGCCATTATCCCACTGGCATGTCCCTACCCCTTAGGTGGGCACTCACTGGTTTGGAGGGTGCTGTGGGGGCCCCCAGGCAATGTGGCACAGGTCCGGCCACCATTTTGGGGTGGGTGGCAGACCCGATGTCTAGCCACAACCCCCCTACATGGCTCCAAGCATTCAGACCAGGGGGACCAGTCACCCCATTCACCATCCTCTGTGGAAAGGGAGAGAGTCAAGGGAAGGGCAAGAGTGATAGCAGAAAGATATAAGGATATTGGAACCAGGGAGAAGAGGAGAATGAGCAGGAAGGGGAAAGTGTAGGAAGGGAGGGCATGGTGAACAGAGACAAAGGAGGGGGAGCTCCAGTCAGAAAGGCCTCAAGAAACCCCTTCTACCTCTTCCCTTTTCTCCCTTCACCAGATTTTCCCCATCCCCTGGGTTCTGCTGAGCCCCTCTTCCTCATACTCTGGAAGGCTTCCATCAGATCACATTCCCAGCCTCCTTCCTCATGCCCTAGGGCCCACACTCACCAGGGCAGGCAACAGTGAAGCAAGCCCGGGTTTGGTGTTCCAGGCCTAGACAGCGCTGAAGCACAGGGAGACTAGGGGGGAAGCACTGGCGACTGCGAGCCTGCACCCCAGCCCCACAAGTCTGGCTGCACAGCCCCCATGGGGCCCAGGATCCCCATGTGGCACAGCCCTGCTCCTCAGAGGATGGCCTCAGCCCATCCCTCACCTCACAGTCAGGCTGTCCATCACACACCTGAGGGTGGGGAGGGGAGGGGGACAAGATGGGCAGAAGGTAAAAGGTCAATGTGCAGGTCAGAGATCAGGCAGGAATGACCAGAGTGACTCCCCATACCCGTGACTCTCACCTGTTGAAAGCTGATACAGTGGCCATCTGGGCAGGAATATTCAGGGCAAGGAACCCCAGTCGTGTTAGGAGTTGTGGGGAATGGCAGCCTCTCTGGGAAGGGAAGGGAAGGGAAGGGAAGGGAAGGGAAGGGAAGGGAAGGGAAGGGAAGGGAAGGGAAGGGAAGGGAAGGCCAGGGAAGGAGGGAAGGGAAGGCCAGGGAAGGCCAGGGAAGGGAAGGGAAGGGAAGGGAAGGGAAGGCCAGGGAAGGCCAGGGAAGGGAAGGGAAGGGAAGGGAAGGCCAGGGAAGGCCAGGGAAGGGAAGGCCAGGGAAGGCCAGGGAAGGGAAGGCCAGGGAAGGGAAGGGAAGGGAAGGCCAGGGAAGGGAAGGGAAGGGAAGGCCAGGGAAGGGAAGGCCAGGGAAGGCCAGGGAAGGGAAGGCCAGGGAAGGGAAGGGAGATAGGATAAAGTGTCAGGGAGGTATTCCTCTTGTCAATGATAATGTCCACAGACATAGAAGCCATCCCCCTGCTCATGAGCACCCGAGCCCCCTGCCCACAAACTCTGGCCCCCCTTCTATGCCCTCACTGTTGGGGAGAGGAAGGATCAGGGCTGGAGGAATCCATACCACAGTTCGCTTCATCTTCCCCCTCTGGGCAGTCAGGAATTCCATCACAGAGCCGAGTCAGTCTCAAGCATAGCCGGGGAGCTGAGCCACAGGGGAAAAGCCCTGGACAAGGTGGCAACTGGGTGGAGCCTATGGGCACAGAGCCAGTTTCCATATTGTTCAACCACACTCAGGGTAGAGGAGAACCGTGTCAAAGTAGGCTGAAGCAGTGGACTCAAGGGAGAGATCTAAGGTTGAGATCCAGAAGGTGCCTCTCTGTACCCCACCTTTCAGTGACTGTCCTGGCCAGGAAAGCTGAAGAGATCTGGGATAAGGAGATTGGATGGTGCCAGGACAGAGGGTGCCCCCTAAGGAAGACAGTAGGTGATAAGGTATCTTAATTTCCAGAAGAACTGGGAGATCAAACACTGGGAAGCCTTTGGGTAGCTCCTAGCATGTTAAAACTCCCTGATAGTGTGAAGGGCAGGCTACTCACCACAGGCATCCAAGCTTTCATCGGAGCCATCTGGGCACTGGGCAGTCCCGTCACAGAGCTGCAGGTAGGGTATACAGTGGAGGCTGAGGGTGCAGGCCATATGATGTGGGGGGCAGGGCTGCCCACAGTCCAGCTCATCGGTGCCATCCTTGCAGTCCTCCTCATGGTCACAGCGCCAACCCCGAGGTATACACTCACCATTGCCACAGCGGAACTCATAGTGACCACAGGATAGTTCTATGGGCAGAAAACAACATATAATTTCCCCTAGTTCATTTGCATGAGTTTTACCCCTGTCTAACTAGAATGTAAGCTCCTCAAGGTTAGGAGCCATATCTTCATATTTTGTGGTGGGAAGATGACTGGACTGGGAACCAGGATGCCTGTGTTCAATTTCTGGCTCTGACATTTAGGCCTCAGGTAACTCACATCCCCTCTAAGGGCTTCAGTCGCTTCATATAGAAAAAAAATATTTTAAGACTATTGGACTAATAACCTATAGTCCCTTCCAGCTCTGACATTCTGTGGTTTTGCTTCCATGTTTTCCCTTCTTCCCATTCCCGCTGCTAACCCCTAAATCAGTGTCATTCCCTCACACCAGGACCATTGAAATGGTCTCCTAACAGATTTCACTGCCTATATTTTCTCCTCCAATCCCTTCAGCTCCCCATAGCCACATGAATCAGCATGGAGCAGTGGAAAGAATGCTGGCTTTAGAGCTGAAGAAGCTGGTTTTGAATCCTAGCTTTACTACTTACTAACCAGTGTGACCTTGGGCAAATTACTTAACTTGTCTGGGCCTCTGCTTCTTCACCTGTAAAATGATAGGGTTTAGCTAGATGACCTCTAAGTTCCCTCTCAGTTCTAGGTCTACAGTCCTATGATGATACGAATGTCTCTAAAATGCTGATCATGTCACTCTGATGTTCAACAACCTTCACAGGCTTGCTCCCCATGGCCAAACTCCAAGGTCCCTATGGTCAGACTGAGAACTCTCCAACATAGCCTCCCACCATGTCCCTTTAGACCCCCTCCTCTCCTGCACAGCCCTGCCATCACTGCCACACAGCTCCCACCCACCCTCCTGTACAATTTCCAAAGGTTATTTCAAATCCCACCTTCACAAAGCCTTCCCTCATTACTCCAGACCAAAGGGATGAAACCTCCATGGCACTTGCTCATGGTACTACCTATTTTAACGTTCTGTGAACAGCTGTGGCTTAGAACCCAAGTGGGGAGGCTCAGTGACCCTTAGATTTTCTTGTAATCCTCTAGCACGTCTAGCATAGGGCCAGTTATACAATGAGCCCTCAGTGAAGGTTCGCATTGACTGAGTCGGCCTAGGAGGCCTAGGGGACCCCAGTAGTGGGGGAAGGAAGGAAGTTGGAATCATAGGAGATCACTGCCATCTCCTTGGGGCACAGGCTCTCTCTTCAGAAGCAGCAAAGCCTGTGGAAAAAGTCAATTGAGAGCCTGGAGATATGAGCTCTAGTCCTATATCTTCCACTAATTAATAGAACCACAGAGTAACAGAACTGAAAGGGGCTTAGAAATGATTTAATCTACAGGTTCTAAACCTAGAACTCATTAACATATATATCTATATATACATATATACACACATTATATATATATATGTTTATGTATTGTATAGATATATATTCATACATTATATATTAATAACTTTTAATATCATTGGTTTGCTTTGTAATCCCATGTATTTCATTTTATGCATTTATGTGTATTTGATACAATTTATGCGCTTAAATGCATTGCTCTGAGAAGGGGTCCAGAGGCTTCACCAGACTTCCAAAGGAGTCCATGACACAAAAAAAAAGGTCAAGAACCCCATTCAACCCTCTCATTTAGCAGATGAGGAAAAAGAGGCCCAGAGATGGGAAGTGACTTGCCCAAGGTCATGTAGCTAATTTAGGAACAGGGCTAAGGCTCTAATCTTCTGACTTCCACTCCAGCAATCTAGTCACAACTTCATTTCCTCTGCTATCCAATAGGAATGCTGCCACCTCCCCTGCCTATCTTATAGGAGAAGCAAGAGGATGAAGGGAGATTGGGAATGGATAATATTCTGGAAAAGTTGTACATGTGATATAAATGCAGCTTTAATTATATTAATAAGTATCATGGTATTAAGGTAATATTATCATCATTGCACTCCTATTACCTCTTTCTCTTCCCGTTAACCAGAACCACCGTCTCCCCCCTCCCCAACTCACAGCTCTTCCTACCCCAGACCCCCTCACCGGGCCTGCTGACTCTGATCGGTGAAGTTGGTCCAGTCTCCAGGTTGACCATGGAGGGTCCAGTTGGGGTATCAGCAGGGGGAGTAGGTAGAAGGGGAGAGGGGCAGTGCTTGGGTCCCTCATCTGCCCCATCTACACAGTCCCAGGCCCCATCACACAGCTGTGAAGTGCCAACACAGGTTCCATCCGAGCAGGGCACCTCTCCAGGGCCACAGTTCTCCCATCCTGTGGCCAAACAAGGAAAGAACTAGGGCCTTACTGCCCATTCAGTGCATATTATGCATAGCCCTCAGAATATGTGAGCTCTGGGGCAAAGGATGAGCCCCTGCCAAAGAACATCACATATCTGCATAATGGATATCAACCTTTGGGTGGGCATCATGGGAAAAACAGAACAGGGTCTTGTGCTGATCTGGAACACTGGAACAGATGGTGCCCATGGGAAAAAGATGGGACCTAAGAAATGGATCGGTACCTAGGGCAGCAAGTAGGGTGTACCCAGTGGAATGGAGCCCAAGGGCTAGAAAAATGGCACCTACCCAGGCAGGACTCCTCATCAGCACCATCTGGACAGTCAGGACGCCCGTCACAAAGCTGGGCCAGGGGCAGGCACTGCCCATCAACACAGGGCAGGAAACCCATGGGGCATGGGCAGCCATGCTCATCTGCCCCATCTCCACAGTCATCTCGTCCATCGCAGTGCAGTGACAAGGGCAGACAACGGCCTTCACCACAGGAGAACTGCCCCTCTCCACAGCCCGGAGGGGCACAGCCTACACACACAGGGGCACTGAGATCCCACTGTCAGGCCCCCAGCTCCCGAGACAGGGGTTCTCCAGCCCTCATCCAAGAAAGACCTCAGCCCTTTCTACTCCTAATGGAACAACACCTCCTCCCCCTCCCCAAACACACACACACACACATACACAAACCTTAAGGCTAACTTTCCAAAACTCACAGCCCTTGGGAGTGGGAGCATTGGAGTGGGATGGGATCTGTACTCTAGCAGTATCTCAGGCCAAGCATACACACACAGAGACATTCATTCACCAGGACTTACACACGTGTAGACACAGACCCAGAATTACCCTCCTCATCAGAGCCATCTCCGCAGTCATCCTGGTTGTCACAGAGCCACTCCTGGGGCACACAGTACCCACTCTCTTGGCATGGGACTTCACCCTCTGCACATTCCAGCACCATCTCCCTACACTGGGAACCTGCTTCCCCACAGTTCCACTCTCCTGCATGGCATGTGCTAAGGAAGTAAGTGAGGTCAGTGGTGGCAGAGAAGTACAGAAATTCCATATAGGCACAAAGACTCAATTTCTGGCCTGCCTCCATTTCACATACATCCCCATACACTCACCAGTTCCCACAGTCCCTCTGCAGCATGGTTCCCAGTGGAAAGAAGTTGCCTCTCCACTCACAGGGACAGGCAGCTGGCTCCAAACAGACCCCACCTGAGGGAGGAGCAGTATGTAGAAACGGGATAGGGAAGGAACCCTCTCAAGGTTCCAGGTCTCCTGCTTAAGGGAATGGTGTGCCCCCACCCAGGTCAAGCATCTAGTAGGCAGCTGCCCAGTCGTTCCTGCCCATTCCCACTCCTGACACTAACGCTACCCATGATCAGAGCTGCCCTCCACTCCATGCTCTGAGTATCCTCCCCCCTTCCCACCAGAGGTGCCCATCTCTTCTGCTCTATGCCCCATGTCCTACATACCATGAAGCAGAGTGCCCTCAGGACAGAAGCATCCCTCCACACAGGGCACAGTTTGACAATGCCACGTAGGCTCAGGACCAGGGTTCTGGCAGGTAGGGGGGCAGACAGGGCCACAGGCTTCATAGACCTGACCCCCCTCACACTGTATAGCTGTGTAGATCAGAGACAGACCCAGGTGAGAGTAGCCCAGGATTATGAGAACCTATGAGCACTAGATAAACTAGAAACAATGGGCCTTAGGACATGAAGGCACTGGGTAATCTGGGCACCACAGGCATTGACCCTTGTCAATGCTGGGAGTAACTAGTAGAGATTCTTAAGCAATTCCAGTGTCATTCTGAGTGGTTCTGGCTGCCCTGGGTGAAAGGAGCATCCCCAGGAGGGCAAGAGAGTAAGAGACGACAGGCATGAAAGAAGAAAGGCACTCACGGCAGAGGTCTTGGCTGCGCCAATGCGTGTGGTGCCCATGACGGGCACACTCCTCTGCGTAGGTAGCAATAGCTGAACAGAGACACTCACAGTCGCCTCCTGAGTCACAGCTGCCAGAGAGATGGTCTCAGCACCTGATCCCCAGCCCGCCAAATACATAGACAAACCTCACCTGACCTTCCCGCCCCAAATCTCAGCCCTTCCTTACCCACAGGCATCATACACACACCACTCGTAGTGCTGCTGGGGGGGTACCTCCATATGGCAAGAGGCAAAGAGTGGCTGAAGCAGCACCCACATCGGGCCCGGGCCCAGCCCACCCTGTGGGCATTCACCTGCAAGGAAGAAGAGGGAGGGCCACAGCTGTGTCCCCTCATACACACTTCCCCTTCTATGATGCCTAGATATCCCCCCCTCCCATGGCCTCAGGCCTTCCTGACCTTCTCCTTTTCCTCTCTTAACCCCCTCTCCCATCTCATAGATAGTATAGGATTATGTCCATTTCCCTCTTACAGTGCAGGGATGGGGCACGTCCCCAAGGCTTGGCTCGGGGCAGAGGAGGCTGAGACGCCACGAGTGGGCAGCCAGTTCAGCTGTCGGCTCCAGGACACCTTGACGGCTCCGAAGGTCATTGGCGGCATCACCATCAAAGTCCCCCACACAGCCCTGCCACACGGCCCCGGAACTGGGGGACCAACTGTATCATAACCCGTGTGCCTGGCATGGGGAGAGGCAAAGCAGGGAGACTTTAGAAATGAGCAGTCTGTAGTCTTTACCAGGGGCAGCAGAGAAATGGTGAGGTGGGCATTGTAAGGTTTGGGACCTGAAGTCAAGAATTGGTTCAAGTCTCACCTCTGACAAGGGTGACCTCTGGGAGACTACAGGCAAGTCTCTGAGCCTTAAGCGCATTGGTAAGACATCAACTAAGATATAGTGGTTGTGATCTTCATGGCATCAATAAAATCGAAAAGGCAAGGTACCACTAAGGATTATTGTTGGGTTTTTTAATGGAGGTAGGCTGGGTTACTTGACTGCAGAAAGTTCTGGATTTCCCCTTGGAAAGGAGGTCCAGAGGCAAGGGACTGTCTTTACAACTAAAAACAGGACTTTTGTAAAGGGGAGAGTGGAAAAGAGGTTCCTCAAGATGGATTTAGCAGGAAAAAAATGACTTAGGGTTCTAGTTGCACCCAGAAGTCACACTGGCTAGAAGACTACAGGGAAAAATGGAGAGAGGGACAGCTAGGTGGCGCAGTGGATAGAGCACCGGCCCTGGATTCAGGAGGTCTTGAGTTCAAATCCGAGCTCAGACACCTAACACTCACTAGCTGTGTGACTGTGGGCAAGTCACTTGACTCCAACTGCCTCACCAAAAAACAAAAAGAAAGATGGATAGAGACAGGAGTCAGAAGTCAAGATCCCAGCCTTAGTCTCAATGTCAGCCTGAACCCAGAAGGTGGTATAAGGCTCAAGTACTTGTTATATCCCAGAGTGAGGTGAGGCCAATCTAAATGAGGATGGGAGCTCAGACACTGAGAACTGAGGGTCAAGTGGAAGTAAAGGTCAGGGGTCAAGAGTTGGGGCCTGACCTCCATCCCAGAGCAAGGAGAGGCCAAGGCGAGCAGTGAGCAACAAGGAGAAACCAACTTGTTTCAGGCTCAGCCCGGGTCCTGTGTAGATCTTGGGAGGGCGCACACTCACTCCATTCACTGTCACTGCCCGACCTGTACAGTTAGAGACATCAGGAAAATATTGTGGGGGCCGTCCTAGATCATCTTTGGGGCCTTTGGCCACCCCCTTCCTAAACAGGGGAAGGTATGGATGAGATAACTGAGGCCCAGACACAAACCACATTGGGGTAGAGAGCAGTCTAGATCATCAGCTCTCCGTCTGGTGCAGACCACTCCGCTCCCTGATATCGTCCACCCTCTGCTCCTGTTCCCCTCTCCTCAGCAAGTGTTTGCTGTCCCACGAGCTCCCCCCCCCAATTCCCTCACCCCAGGCACCTCTGAGCATATGCACAATGGTGTTCCCCAGACGAACAGTCAGGGCCTTGGTGCAGGTAAGGCCACTGGTCCCACAGGGTAGGTTCTGGGCAGAGATGGAAAAGCTCCCATCCACCTCCCGCACCAGCAGATACTCGCAGGTCCCAGGGAAGGTAAATGCCAGGCCATCAAATGTCACATAGTGAGGGGCACCTGAAGATTGGCACTGTCCACTGCATTGGTGACCCGTGCAGTGCCACTGTCGGCCCTGGCACACACTGAATTGGGGAAAGCAGAAGGGATCAGTGGGAGAGCGTGGGATCAGAGGGCCAAGGGTCACTAGCCTCAAGGGCAGAGGGTCAAAGTCACAGGCAGTTACAATACTGACTTAGGAACACTAGCCCTAAGTCAGCTCTATCAGAACATGTCAGGTCAGAAACTGAGGTGTGCCAAGGACAAGGAGGCTAATCAGAATGCTCCCTCACCTCACTGAGATTCAGAGAGTCCCCGGCATGTCCTTGGCACTACCTTGGCACTACCTTGGGTAGTCCTTGGGACTGCCTTGCACCCACCCTTGTACAGAGTCATTTGCATGTTTTCTCCCCTTTAAATGGAGATCCTCAAGAGAAATCAATTAATCAATAAATATTTATTAAGGGGGCAGCTAGGTGGTGCAGTGGATAGAGCTCTGGCCTTGGAGTCAGGAGGATGTGAGTTCAAATCCAGTCTCAGACACAAGACACTTACTAGCTGTGTGACCCTGGGCAAGTCACTTAACCCCAACTGCCCCACCAAAAAAAAGGCAAAAAAAAAATATATATATATATATATATATATATATATATATATATTAAGCAACTACTGTGTGCCAGACACCGTGCTAAACGATGGGGATACAAAAAGAGGCAAAAAATAGTCCCTGCCCTCGAGGAGCTTACAATCTAATAAGAACAGAGACTATATTTTACCTTTCTTTTTGCACCCAACACTTAGCACAGTGTCTGGTACATAGTAGGTGCTTAATAAATGTTTATTGACTGACTGACTGCCCAGGCCAAACAGAGACAAGATGCCGAGTCATCAGGAGATGGGGGCTGAGGTCACTAGATCACGGAGGGACAGAGGCCAGGCCTTACCAAGTATTGCAGTCCTCCTGGATGGTCGAGTTGGGTGGGTACAGCTGCCCACTGTGTCTGCAGGGGCACAGTTCAGGGGACACACAGTGTTCATCCTAGGCAGGAAAAGAGAGAATCAAAGAGTGCCTGCCAGTCAGCCCTGCTTATTGGCCCTGGGAGCCAGAGGGCGAACGTCATGGCTGATGTCCTGGATGCACACCAGAGCTGATCTCCAGAGTGCCCTCCCTCTGTCTGGAATCTCCCCTACTCACCAGCAGCACAGTGCCCAGAGGGCATATGCAGCCATCAGAAGTGTCTGTGGGGCAGGAGATATTGGCACTGAGACTGTCACAGGTGAGGAGGCAAGAGCCTGGGGAGTACACGCGCCCTCCAGGGCAGAATGCCACTCCTGGGGCACAGTGCTGAGCTGTGCAGTTCCAGATGCCTCTGTCCTGGCAAACACTGCCAGCAGGGAATGAGAGTCAAATTCACTAAATCTATTCCATGCCAACTCCCACCCTTCACCCCCTGGAGAGAAAACCCAAGCATCTCCCAATCCTAATCACGCAAGAACACAAATCTCTGACACTGATAAAGGAGACCCAGGAATCCAGAATCCAGCCATGGCCTCAGGGACCCCAGTACTCAGCCCCTCCTCAGACATGACTGAAAAGACACAGGATACCCCACATTTCATTCTAATACTTGAAGGTACCATTCATCCATTCATTCATTCATCAAATACAGAGAGCTCTAACCCCTAGCTAGGTGGTACCATGGATAGAGTGCTAGGACTGGAGTCAAGAAGACGAGTTCAACTCCAACCTCAGACACTTTCTAACTTTATAACTCTGGGCAAGTCACTTAACCTCCATCTTCCTCAGTTTCCTCAACTGTAAAACAAAATAATAACACCACTTACCTCCCAGGGTTGTTGTGAGGATCAAATGAAATGATATTTGTGAATGCTTAGCACAGTACCAACACATAACATGAACTTAATAAACACTTGTTCCCTTGTCCCCTCTCTCTTCCATAATAGCTAATATTTCTACTCGCTTGGTAATCCCATCAGATCCCAAGGGTCTAATTATCATCTCCATGCAGATGACTCCCAGATCGACAGATCCAGTCCATCTGTCTCTTCCCTGAGCTTCAGTTGAAAATGCCTGTGGGTGATGTTGAGATCAAAGGTATGACCAGTCCTGTATGTGGCTGAGCTGGAGCAAAAGTATGTGGCAGCTGAGCAGGCAGGGGAAGGAGAATTTGGGATATTTGAAAGGACATTCACATGAATAATAAAGCCCCTAAGTGTATAAGGAGAGGGGTTGGAATCTAGAACAGGACTGTGAGCCAGGTACTGAGCACCTCAAAAAAGGGAGAGAAAATTACCTAGAAGTTGTCACTAGAATCCAGGTGCCATATTATATCTAGATGGAATGAATCTCAAAGGAGGAGGGGTTGTGATAGCAGCAGAGGGAGGGTCTGAAAGGGCCAGTGGGGAGCAGGAAGTATGCCTCTCCCTCCTTCTGGCCAGTGTGTGTGTGTGTGTGTGTGTGTGTGTGTGTGTGTGTGTGTGTGTGTGTGTGTGTGTGTGCATGTGCGTGTGCGTGTGTGTGTGCGTATGATGAGAGGGAAGTGTGAGGAGGGTAACTTGAAAGAAGATGCATCTGGTATTGAGACAATGGATAGCCAAGGTTCTAGTATCTTCTGACATGAATCAGGTTTCCATGATAGAAAGATGATACCCCAAAGAGATCAAAGAAAGAGGAAAAGGACCCACATATATAAAAAATATTTATAGCAGCTCTTTTTGTGGTGGAAAAGAACTGGAAACAAAAGGAGTGTCCATCAATTGGGAATGGCTTCACAAATTACAGTATATGAATGTAATGAACTATTATTGTGTGGTAAGAAACGATGAAAGGGAAGGTTTTCAGTGAAACCTGGGAACACTTGTGTGAATGAATGCAGAGTAAAGAGAGCAGAACCAGAAGTACAATTGATACAATAATGTAAAGACAAACGACTTTAAAAGACTTCAGAATTCTGACCAATGAACCGAGCAACCACAGCTCCAGAGGACTGATGATGACGCTGCCACCTGATAGGAAGGTGATGGACTCAGGACGCAGAATGAGACATATTTTGGGAGTATAGTCAAATGTGGGAATTTATTTTGCCTAACTAGGCATATTCCTTGCAAGGATTTGGTTTTTCTTTTTTTCTTTCAAATGGGACGTAGGTGGGAAGGAAAGAAAATAAATGCTTGTCAATTGAATAATAATAATATTAATAGTTAACATTTATATAGCACCTGCTATGTGCCAGGCACTGTGCTAAGCACTTTACAATCATCCACTTCATTTGATCCTCACAACAACCCTAGTGGGTAGGTGCTATTATTATCCCCATTTTACAAATGAGGAAACTGAGACTGAGTTTAAGTGATTTGTCCAGGGTCATGTAACTAGCAAGTGTCTAAGGCAGGATTTGAATTCAGATCTTCCTGACTCCAGTCTTAGCACTCTATCCACTGTGCCACCTAGCTTGTTTGGTTGGCAAAACAAATAAATAAATAAACGGATGGATGGATAGATAGATAGATAAATGAATTTTATATATATATATATGTATATATATATATGTATATGTGTGGATGTGTGTATATAATACATATACGTGTGTGTGTGTGTGTGTGTGTGTGTGTGTGTTATATGGAAGATGGAGGTAGTGCCAGAGGAGATCTAATAGTAGGATAACTTGTTAGCAAGAGAACAGAGTTTCCAGAGGCCAAATGGAAGGAAAAGGCAGATGGGGACAGGAACATGCTAGGGCTCATTGAAGCGGATGGGGGAAAGGGAGCAGGAAATGGTTGCGAGGCAACGGAATTTTTGCCATAGGAATGTTTAGGCTCCAGATTTTGATGAAGAGAAAAGAGTTTGTTAACCACAGGACAGTAGATTGCCACCACCCTTCCCAGGACCAAGGATAACTGAGCCCTAGACCTGAGAGAGGATGTTGGTTTGAATGGGGTAAAGGGAGAGAGGGATTAAGAATCCTCAAAGCTCTGGACTTGGGCCAGGCTAAGTCAACCCAGAGGATGAGTACAGTATTTCATCAAAGCCTCTCTGCCCCAACAATAGCAGTAACAGCTGGGGTTTATATAGCACTTTAAAGCTCGCAAAGTGCTTTACAAATATTATCTCATTAGGTTCTCATAACAACCCTGGGAAGTAAGTGCTATTATTATCTCCAATTTAGCGATAAGGAAACTGAGGCAGAAAGCAGTTAAGTGACTTGTCCTGGGTCACACAGGTAGTATGTGTCTGAGGCTGGAGTCACACGCAAATCTGGTTCTATCCACATTCCACCTAGCTTGATTGATTGAGATATACAGAGATAGATATAGATATAGATATAGATATAGATATAGATATAGATATAGATATAGATATAGATATAGATATAGATATAGATATAGATATAGATATAGATATAGATATAGATATAGATATAGATATAGATATAGATAGATATAGTGTGTGTATACATATATGTATATAGGTGTATATATGTATATGTATGTATGCATATATATATATATATACATATATACCTATACACACACACACGCACACACTATATATATACACACACACATACACACACACACACACACACTCACATGTATATAAAATACATTAAGGTTGACAAAGTACTTTACAAATGTTTCCTTATTTGATCCTAACAACAGTCCTGTGTACAGTAAAAGCGTCCTTATAATCATCCCTATTTGCCCAAGGTGACACAGTTCATTAAGTGGCTTAGCAGCTGACTCTGAGTCCCTTGGTCCTTGTACTACACCATGCTGTCTTCCAAATAATCCCAATTCCCAGACATTTTCCAGCTACCACAATCTAAGCTAAGGAACCCATGAGGCCACACCTTTAGGGTCTTCCCCATGGTGATCTCTTACCAGCTGCCTTAAATTTTGATGCCACAAATCTGGCACCATTTGCAAGCAATTTTCTGCCTATCTGGGCTCCCCTGTCCCCCATAACCCACCCTGAAGGCCTCTCTTACTCTGAACCCTCTCACAAGAAGCCTCCCCTCATCCCCAGCTTTTCCCTTGGTCTTCAGCATCCAGTCCTCACCAGCGATTGCATCCCTGCAAAGTGATGCTGCCTGGAGGGTGAGACTGGCCTCCCAGCTGGCAAGGACACAGGCTGGGGGGCACACATTGGCTCTCATGATCCCACAGCAGGCCAGAGGGACAATTGCAACCAGCCACGCAGCCCACTAATTCCCCACAGGTCTCCAGTTCTCCACATCTCTGGCCACACACTGGGGCACATTCTTGGTATTCTTGACCAGCTGGACACATGACAGCTGAGGATGGATATGGGCACAAGTCAGGAGTAGGATCATAGAACTAGGCCTCCTTAGCAGCCTTCAAACACCACCAATTTCCCTGTTCTCCATATGGGGAGATTCTAGGAAGATAAAGGACAAAGCTCACTCTGGAGAAGGATGGTTGCCCTGGTAGAGGCTAATGAGTAGGATTAGGTCTCCATTGAGGAGAAAGGGGAAGGGGAAAAGCAGGGAAACAGGTAGGTAGACAGAAGCAGAACTCACGACACAGAGTCTGGTTCCTCCAGGGGCTGAGCACACCCTCCCGGGCACAGTGGCGGGCATAGGCAGATAGCACAGGACACAGGCAATCATGACCCAGGGCACAGCCACATACTGCTGACAGGCACCGTAACTGATAAGGCTCTTGTTCCACCAGCCTGTGGCATTGCTGGGGGTGTGAGGGGGAAAGGCATGGGGGGGCTGAGTCAGCTCCTGCACAAGACTCCTTCCCACCATCCCAACCAGCACATCCCCTCATGCTGATGACCATCTCCATAGTGTAGTGCCTCGGTGTTTGGGGTACCTGGAAAGCTGGGCCTTGGAGAATGGCACAGGTGGCTTCTGCATAGGGCCGGCGCTGAGCATAGGTACTGCAGGGGTTAAGTGGGATAAGAGTATCCCCCAAACGGCAGGTAGCCTCCCCACTCAGCTGGAACTTGCCGGCAAAGGCAGTCACACTGGATTCCACATCTCCGGCGGGTGTGAGGAAGTCGTCCTGCTGGTTCCAAGTGAAGGTTCCACACATACCCCTTACCTGGGTCCACCAATAGGAAGAGGTGAGTCAGAGGGAACCCTTCCACCCCTCCTCCCCTTCCCCAGAATCCCGCACACTCAGAACATGGCATTTCGGAATTGGGAGAGAGATCAGAAGCCCTCTCATCTAACTCATAACTGAACCAAAACCCCCTCTACAACCCGCCTCAGAAGTGACCACCTCCATCTAAATACCTCCCTCGAAGGGAAGCCTCCTGAAGCAATCCACGGTACCTCAGGTCAGCTCTGCTTGTTAGGGAAGTTTTCCTTACAACAAGCCAAAATCTGCTTCTTCTTACCTCCCACCCACTCACTATTCCTAGTTCTTTCCCATTGAGCCAATCAGAATAGATTGGATTCTCTTCAGCATAAGAGATCTTTGGAAGAAGTGCTGGATTGGAAATCGAAGGATCTGGATTCAAATTCTGACTCTGCCACTTAATACTGTGCCACTTTGGATAAGTCAGCTCATCTCTCAAGGTCTTCCTCATTTATAAAATCAGAAAGTTAGAAGAGACGACCTTGAATGGCACTTCCATCTCTAAGTCTCTCATCTCTCAACAGCCTAGTTCTTGGGACACCATTGGCCCCATTTTCTCTCTTCCCCCTTCTCTTGCTCCCTGGAACCCTGACCCAATCTTCTATCCTTCAACCCCACTGTGGCACCAGTAGCAGGTTTTGGTTCCTGGCATTGTATCCCCAGTTCTTTCTTTATGTATCAGTCTCCAGGACCTCATTATCCTGGTCACTCACCTCCACACCCATTCCTGTTTGTCAAAGCCCCTTCTAAAATGTGGTATCTCCCCTATGGGAGCCTAGCGTCTCCCCAGGGCCTTGGTCCCCTCACCTAGACATACCCGGTGGGCATAGAAGGGTTCCAAGGTAATGTATGCGGCAGGTTCACGCACACCCCAGAGGAGCCAGACACCAGGCCCACGAAGCAGTAGGAAGGTAGAGGAGGCATGATGGACATGGAGACCACCAGGCCCATCCCAAGGCAATGCCACCTCTTGCCTGCCTACCAGCACTGCCCCTGTGGACAAAGAGAGTATTGTCAGAGGGGGAGGCTCCCTGTGACAAAGAGAATGGGAATGGGAGTGTGTGTGGCACGCTGGGGGACAGGGGAGTAAAGGAGGGAGCATCCTGAGTGTTTGAGTGACCTTGAGACTGGAATAGGAGGAGTTGTGGGGCTAGGTGAGGCAGGAGGTAAAGGAAGTAGTCTGGAGATATGAAGATAGGATGTCAGAGCTAAGGGCACCTGAGTCCCGGAGCTGGACATAGACTTCACCCAGGGTGACTGAGATGGCACGGAGACAGCTCCCGGCCTCACAGACCCCGTGTTCCAATACCATCAGCAGCTGCCCCTTTAAATCATCCTAGGACAAGAGAAAGAATGAAGAGTAGATCCACGGGTCCCTCTGTTTCCTCCTCAGGTCAGAGTCTCTGCCCATGTACCCAACCCAGATTGGCAACCCATCCTTCATGATAAACACTTCACCACAGTTGGGTGGGCAAGGACCACTTCTAGACAATATTTAACAAACCATCACCCTCTCCCAGGAATTTCTTTCCCTTTCAGTTCCCCTCTGATGCCCACCTGTACCAGGTTGTACCGGCAGCCCCCGGTGCCCTGGAAGAAGAAACTTCGCCCATCGAAAGTGACGTAGTGCCCATCTCCACCCACTGCACATTCAGCTGGGCATGGCTTCTGGGAACAATGCCAGTGGCCTTCCAGGCACACACTGAGAGGGGGGAGGAGAAGGTTAGAACAACAATCATATCCCCGGAGAAGGTAGGAGTAGAGCTGGGATGAATCCCTTTCTATACCTCCCTTCCTTCACCTTAACAGATGGAGCACTGGACCTAGAGTCAGAAAGACCCAAGTTCAAAACGTGCCTCAGATATTTCCCAGCTCTCTGACCCTGGACAAGTCCCTTAACCTCTCTCGGCCTCAGTTTTCTCATCTGTAAAATGGGGATAACAATAGCACCTACCTAGGAGGGTTATTGTAAAACTCAAATGATATCATCCATTTAATGTGCTTTACAAACCTTAAAATGTTATCCAAATTTAACTATTATTATGGCTACCCCATTAAAGTTCTTTTTGTTGTAAGTCATTCTGGGCAAACTAAGGGTCTCCATGGGGAGATCAGAGGTCACTCTGAAGGCACCCCAAAGCAGGAATGTGAGGGGGCTGGCATCAAGGGAAGTGTCCAAGGATGGAAAAGTCAATTTGTATGGAACCATAAGAAGCCAGAAGTCCAAAGAGAGAGATTAGATTGGTCAGTGCCCCTCGTCTGTATGCTGGGCAGGGAGGAGAGAGTGCCCAGGGCCTCACCACGGATTGCATAGCTGGTACACTGTGCTGCCCGGGGAATAGCGCTGGCGGTGGTGGTAGCAGGGGCAATGAGCAGCAGGGACACAGAGGTCGTCATCCCTGTAAAGTCCTGGTGGGCATTCACAGCCACTCACACAGCCCTCTCGACACTGCCCCTCCTCATGCTCACCCACTGCCCCACAGCTAGGTGGGCAGGATGACACACAATCTGAGTATAGCTGTCCTCCTGGGCAAAGGCGCTCTGGAAAAGCCGTTTAAGATGTGATGCAAGGTGGCATAAGAGATGGCACTCTCTCCCTCCCCACACCAGGCACAATCTCAGGGCCAGAAACAACAATGCGAAGTATAGAAGCTGAAACATGCCTAGAATGGGCATGCTGATGCCCAGATGGGAACAGAGGAGATGTCCCAGCTGGGTCTGCCTTTTGAACTGATGACCACCCCACCATAAAGATATTCATGGTGTAGGTCATCTGTGATCTAGTAATGACAGTGTCCGTGTGGAACAAGGCCCAGAGCAGGCCTCCCCAAGCTCCCACATGTAGTCCAATGCCCATGTGTATGGCCTAGTGCTATAGGGGATGGGGAAGGGCGGAGGGTTGGTGGTGAAGGAAAAGAGTAGAAACTGTACCACAGAAGCCAGGCTTCCGCCAAGGGATGAAGACATCGTGCTGGGCACAGTCACGGGCATAGTTGGCAAACGTAGCACATACCGCCTCCTGCCTCCCTGCCTGCCCACCACCTGCCGCGCAGTAGGCAAAGAGGCAAGCTTCATGGAACCCACTGGGGGGAACCTACAAGAGGAGGAGCCATAAGCCAGCAGCCTCTGATGCTGTCTCTTGCCCTCTTGGGGCCCTCAGCCATGCCCTTTCGGTCCTCTACTGCCCCCACCCCAGTCCCTGATTCACAGAGTCATGCATTTTCAGGGCTGGAAGAGCCCAAGCTTCCAGCCTAGAGGTAAGATCTTCCCAAGGTCACATAAGGAGAAGCAAAGCCAGCACTAAGAAGTCAGGGCTCTGCCTTCTAGCCCAGGGTTCCTCTCCTGGTTTTGGTTTGATTGTTTTCCATTGAATTGCACAATTAAGTGCCGCATACCACGCAGAAATGAACAGTGCCTGCCCTCGAGGAGATCATTCCATCGACTGCTTCACATTAAAGGGAAATTCTTGCCTCACAATTAGGGGAACCCCCCCTCCCAAGGGAGAGATGCTTCTTGGGTAGAAAAAGGTAGAGGTATAAGGATCCTACCCAACAAGCTGAGTCTGGGGGCAGCTAGCACGGCTCCCAGGGAAGGGATGTGGTGGAGTGTAGGGCAGGGCTGGGGAATAGTGTGTTGGGGTCAAGGAGATTTGGTTCAAGACCCTCACTAACTGTGTGACCCTAGGCAAATCTTAAGCCCTCTGAGCCTCCGTTTCCTCATGAAAAGGGGGCAGGATGATCATGATAATTATAATGATGGTCGTGATGGTTCTCTTATTAACCTCCAAACTCCGCCTGCTGCTCCCGCCCCAAGCCCCGACACCTGCACATGACACTCTCTGAAGCCGCCGTCCAGCAGCTGGTGACAGATGTCCTGAGCTTCAGCCCGCAGCACCCCTGTACCCACGCCTGCCTCTGTGTCTTCGGTGGAGTCCATGCAGCCTTGAGCTGCTTCCATTGCATCCAGGCACCCAGGCTGGGAAAAAAAGTGAGGTTGACAGAACAAGGTGGAGGGAGGGCAGCCACTTTTGAGTGAGGCCTAGGAAAGTCAATCTCTCTCTTGAGCATTCCATTCCACCAACCCAGAACTTCTCTAAATATGAGGAGAAGACAAAATCGGATACAACTAGGGGAGGAGACGCTTTAAGGGAAGCTAGGAGCAGACAATCTGCAGCAAATAGGCCCAGCCAAACTTTGTTAGTCAGCTCCATATAGTGTAGGCCTGACTGGTGCAGAGCTCATTCCTGGAGCACCCTGTTAGATACAATGTCAGGAACCAAAACCTGCTACTGGTGCCACAGTGGGGTTGAGGGATAGAAGATTGGGTCAGGGTTCCAGGGAGCAAGAGAAGGGGGAAAAGAGTTCTGGAGAAAATGGGGCCAATGGTGTCCCAAGAGCTAGGCTGATGGCCCAGGGGAGAGTTGGTGGAGAGGAGAGGGTCTGGGGTCAAGGATAAAACCTCTCACCTCTGAGTCAGGGGACTTCCAGGAATTGCCAAAAGTGGCAGCTAGTACAGCCTGCCCCCCTTCAGGCTCCAGAAAATCATCTGTGGGAGTTTGAGGAGGGAACCCTCAGCCTCCAGCTTTATCTGCATCTCTCCCCTCCAAGTTCTCTTTCCAATCCAATACCCCTCTTCTCCTCTCCTTCCCCCCAACACACACACTCATTCTATCCCTGAACCCCTTACCTTCAGGTCGACCATTGTAGAGCCCACAGAGGCCACTAGTCTGCCCCTGGAGTTCGTGGTCAACAGTGAGTGAGACAGAACCAGCCCTGTCCATCCTCACCACCACACCCAAACCACCTGACAGCACCAGCCAGTCCCCTGGCCACTGCAGGCTCAGCCCTGGACAAAGGGAGATAAAGGGAGAGGGGGGGTTAACTCTATCTCTCTCCTTGTCTCCATTCCTAGCTTTGCAAGGACAAATTTAGGAGGAAGGAGTGACAGGAGAGAAAGCATTTCTTTCTCTTGTATCTGTAGATAATAGAGAACATATCTCTAATTCCTGATACTTTTATCAGTAGCCTAGTTATGGTGAAAAGAGTATTGCCACTAACTAGGAGATATTAGTCAAGTCATTTAAACTCTGCAGACTTCAATTTCTTCATCTGGTAAATGGGGAGGTTAGATATTGAGGTCCTTTCCATTTCTAATATTCTACGACTCTTCACAATACTTCGCCATCTACTGTCCCATTGTCTCTTCACACTATCCCTCTGACATAAGCAGGATAGGCATTATTCTCTCCATTTAACAGCAGAGGGACCTGAGATCCAGAAAGTGTGCTAATTCGTCCAGGATTACACAGTGAGGCAGTAGCAAAAGCCAAGTCCCCTCACACCCTGCCCAATGGTCTTTCAACTATGGTCGGGCAAAGGGTGAGAGGGAGCACCTTAGGCCCAGGCTTCCCCATCCTTTAGTCTTTGGAGCCCCTCAATTCCCCAGGAGATGCCCATCCCTTAGATACGCAGATGAGGGCTCTTCACTAGAGAGTTACATTCTATTCTTCCCTCAGGGACAGCACTCACCACCCTGTAGTAGGGGCCGCCCCTCCAGCACTGGTGCTCCATTCACTGAAACATTGGAGCCCCGGATGAGCACCGTATCCTGTCCCATCAGAACCTGAACAGTCTTGGAATAAGAGAAAAGAATGGAAAATAATTCATTCAACATTTAATAAAAATAATAGCATTTATATAGGGCTTACTATGTACCAGGCACTGTGTTAAGAACTTTACAAATATTATCTCATCTGTTCCTCACAATAACCCTGGGAGGTAGGTACTATTATTATTCCCATTTTACAGATGAGGAAATCGAAGCAGACAGAAGTTAAATGACTTGCCCAAGGTCACACAAATAATAAGAGTCTGAGGCTAGATTTGAACTCAGGTCTTCCTGACTCTAGGCCTGGCACTCTATCCACTGTGCTACCTAGCTGCTCCCAAGGAAGATGAGACCAGGAAAGAAAAGTCATTGGCTTTAATAATTAAGAGGTGAGGGGACAATATCAGTAGAGTGATGACGGTGGTTGACAGGCATCTCTTCCAACTGTGTCCTGTCCCACTCCTAGTTTTGCCTCTTTCTAGCCTTGACCCCACTCCCAAGTCCTCACCGGCTGGCAGTCATCAGGCCAAGGGCAGTGCCTGCCAGGAATGAGGTAAACAGCCCAGGTGGCATCAATATCACCCGCAAGTAGGTAGGTGCATCGGCCCAGGAAGTGGTAGTGACGCCTGTCAAAGGTCCGGTAGTGGAAGCCTGACCAAGTCATACAGGTGGCTGAGAGGCCCTGGCGCTGGCTCCGAAGATGGCCCACTGCCCCAGGCAAGGGCTGTAAGACGGCTGGGGACAGATGATTGCCTGGAGAAAATCATCTACCTTGAGCAGAGAACTGGGAGGGCCCAGAGCAAGGGCCTGGGCTAGGACAGCAGAGTGCCTACGCCTGGGTTACCTCATGGGGCAAGAAGATAGAAAATGTGATGGTGCATTCTATAGGGAAGAGAGCAGAGGTGGAGGGACAATGGTAGCGTTGGCACCCTTGAGATTGGGGACTGGACATTTGTTCTGGGGAAAACTTCAGAGTTCATAAGCTTGCCTATACCAGAGTACACGTATTGGGAGGATACTCACCTGTCAGAGGCCAGGAAGAACAACTAAAGCAAAGTTCCAAACTGTCATTCCACCAGCTGCGCCCCCAGGGCTGGGCACAGCACTCCTCCAAGCTGCCCGCTGAGGCATTCAATAAATCTGGCCCTACTTGGCACTGCCAGGTGGCAAAACAGTGATCCTTGGTGCCAGTACCTTCAAAGGAAATTGTGGTCAAAAGGGAGGGTATGGCGAAGGAACAATTGGGCAGGGGGTGGGGCTTGGATGGCAGTGTTTGGCACGGATAAGGCCAGCCACCTTTGGGGAATGAGTATTTTCATCCACCTATTCTTCCTATAACCACTCTGATACAACCTAACACCCCAATTCTAGTTTTGACTCTGTCTCTCCTGATATATCTTTCTGATGCGGGCTCCCTTTTATTCTCTGTATCTTCTAGCAGATGCAGAGCAGCCTTACCTAGAGTGCATTGAGGACCTCTCCAGCCTGGGCAACAGGCCCTCACAGTCCGGTTCCAGGCTACTGGTCGGATATCAGGCGGCCTGGAACATATAGAGTCAGCAGGGTTTATTTTCCTCAGGCCCGTGGGGAATGAGGGCCCATAATGTCATAGAAATGAGACTAGAAATTAAACTGCTTCTTGGGAGTGGGCCCCCCTCAACCCATCCAGAAAACTTTCTTCTCCTTCTAATGTCTCCCATACATCATTCCCTAGTCATATCCATTCTATACCCACATCTTTCATCCTCAGATACCCTCTACCACCTAATTGTACATACATAGAAAGGAGAAGGAAAGCTTGAGGTTGATAAAGGACGTTATTCAAGATAGATACTCCCTTTGTCTCTGTCTCTCTGTCTGTCTCTCTGTCTGCCTCTGCCCCCTCTGTCTTTCTGTCTCCCATCTCTCTGTCACTCTCCCTCCTTCTCTCCTTCCTGTCTCTCTGTCTGTCTCTCTCTCTGCCACCTCCTATCTCCATCTCTATCTCTGTCTTTCTGTCTCTGTTTTTGTCCATCCTTATCTGTTTCCCTCTCTACCCCTGTCTCTCTCTGTCTCTGTCTCTCTCTCTCCTCCTCTTTCTCTCCCCTCTCTCTCTCACACTGTCTCTCTCCCTCCTTCTCTGTCTTTCTCTCCCTCCCATCTCTCTCTGCTTCTCTCTCCACCACCCCATTTCTCTGTCTTTGTCTGTTTCTCTTCCTCCTTTTCTGTCTCTTTCTCCATTCCTCTCTGTCTGTATTTCTATCTGTGTGTGTGTGTCTGTGTGTGTCTCTCTTCTCCCTCTATGTCTTTCTCTCTCCTTCTCTGTCTTTCTCTCCCCTTCTCTGTCTCTTTCTCTATCCTCCACCTCCCCGTCTCTCTCTCTGTCTCTGTCTCTCTCTCTTCCACCACTCCATCTCTCTGTCTCTGTCTGTTTCTCTTCCTCCTTCTCTGTCTCTGTCTCCACTCCTGTCTCTATGTTTCTCTGTCTCTGTGTTTGTGTCTCTCTCCCCTCCCCCGTCTTTCTCTCCCCCAGTCTCTCTCTGTCTCTGTCTCTCTCCTCCACTCCCCTGTCTCTCTCTCTGTCTCTGTCTCTCTCTCCCCATTCTCTGTCTCTCTCCCCCATCTCTCTATCTCTCTCCCTCCTTTTCTGTCTCTACCCCCATCTCTCTCTCCTTATCTCTCTCTCTCTCTCTCTCTCTCTCTCTCTCTCTCTCTCTCTCTCTCTCTCTCTCTCTCTCTTTCTCTCTCTCCCACCTCATCTCTGTCTCTATCTCTCTCTCTCTCTCTCCCCCAACCCCTGGTCCCTGTCTCTGTCTCTCTGTCTCTCTCTCTCCCTTCCCTGTCTCTCTCTCATCCTCTTCTCATTCATGTCCCTAGACCCCATTTATTCTGCTCTACCTCAGCCATACCACCCCATGCTCACTCTTTCACATCTTTTCTCCTCCCCTGAGCTCTCTTGCCAGGACCCATACCTGTCTTCCCCCTAGTCCCCATTGTCTATGCCAAATTTTCCCCCTTCCTCTTCTCACTTGTAGATCGGGCAGACAGTATGGGTTAGGGAGGTTGTGGGCCTGCTCCTGGCCAGGTCCAGCTGCCAGCCCCGGTGAATATAATAGTAGAGATTGCTGCAGGGCACCAGCTCTTCCTGCCGAGGGGTCACCACCTCCTCCACCTGGACAGTCTCTGTCCGTTGGCACCATCGCCTGCCCCAGAGATAGGAGAAGAGCAGCTGGTACACAGGACCACCAAATGAATTTTCCCAAGGATTTCCACCCACGAGCCCCCTCTGCCACCTTAGACGGGAGATCAAATTGGGGGAAGGAAGTGCAGAAGGTATGACAAAGGCCAGGGACAAAAGAAAGGAACCTGGTTGTCTGAGGGGTCGTGAAACCAGAGCAAGGAGATGTCAAGGAACTGAGACAGCCAGCAGAAATTTCCTCTGGAGTTGGTAGGCACTCGATATTTCCTGTTCTAACTTTGCAAACCATAGCCCCAGCCTACATGGGGGAAGGAGGGCAGGGTGAAAAGGGATATGGAAGAGAGGGGCTGACTTTAAGCCTTCAGTACTACAGCCCAGGTCCTGGGAGGTCCTGGGATCAAGAGTCTTACCCATCAGCCCAGGCCCAAGTTGCCCAGAAGCAGAGCAGGGCTGGGAGCAGCATGGTACCTGCTCTTCCTGAGACCACCTGCAGAAGACAGAGAGGGGTTATGGAGGGAAAGAGTAGCTGAGACCCTGAGAACTGCTGGATGACTGAGCAGATTCACCAACAGACCCTCACCCTCTATTCTTGGGACCACTACCCCACCACCTATGCTGATATCCCAGTATGTCTGTCTATCTGTCTGCCTTTGCAGGCAGCCTTTCTCACCCTGTCCTGTCCTCCACATCACTTACCAGTATTCCTTCCCAGGTTGGTCAGAAACCATTAGAACCTTTGGGTCTAAAGAGGCTTTTATCTTCATCTGAACCACGCCTCCTGTGCAACATCTGAGCGGTCCCAGATTGGACCTGACCCTTTAATACCACCAGAGGCCAGCAACTGACAGTTCATCCTGGAAACTGTCTCTCCCATCTGTTTTTCTACCTCCCAGTGTGTGCCTCTGTGTATGTGTGTGTGTGTGTGTGTGTGAGAGAGAGAGAGAGAGAGAGAGAGAGAATTTGCAAAATATGTATTATAACCACATAAATACATAGACATCCCAACAGTATGAAGTCCATATTATTGTCTTTTTCTAATAAAAACAAAAACACTCATCCTGCTAATGCTCTGGTTGTTTTTAACGTTGCTGGGTTAGGCTGTTTTAATAAAGAGATTTCTTTGAAATTTGTTATCTTTTATTTTTTTTAATAGTATGTATTCAGGCCATCTTCCCCACTCTACGTAGTTCTCCCCACTTCTTCAGTAAATCCTTCTTTCCAGACTCCAAAAAAAGAGAATTCCTGTCTGTGTGCTAGCATGTAGGTATGAGGGAGATAGAGAAAATGAATGGGAGACTGAATGTGCTCCTGCATATCTGACTGTGTGCACGTGCACATGTGTGTATATGTGTTTACATGTGTGTTTCTTTCTCCAGGTGTCTCCGAGCTGGCCTGGGCCTCCCTGCTATGAGGTTCTCTCTCAGAGAGCTGGGACATTTCTGAGGAGTTTACTATAGGCACTAGGTCAAGAAGAGCAGGGGCACTGGGGAAGGGGGCTCGAGGGAATGAGGGGCTCTATTGAGAAGAGCCTCCTGGTCCAGAGAAGCATCCTGGGTCCAGCTGAGATGAGCCGGATGGGATGATCCAAAGATCCGGGTTGGGAAGGAGCAGTAACTAGGAGGTCAATCCTGGCTGCATCCTGGTTACCAGCCACCCACTAATGGATGACAAAGGCCAGAAGGTGGCCTCGGACTTAAAAGTCAACCTCTGGCCTCTCCCCTCCCCTCCTCCAGAGCCTGAGGCAGCAGCCCAAGAATTCTCCACAATCTTCCTGCCCAGTAACAAGGAGGCCTGAATGAAGCAGAGCCAGGCCAGTGGCCAGGCTGGTTCTGGGGCTTGAGGATAGCAGGAATGGGGGCAGGGGGAAGGGAATGAAACCAGCATCCCATCCCTAGGGACCAATCCAAGGGCTGATCCTTCGTCTTCTGAGGGCCCACTGCCAGACTGTATGCACCCCACAATGACACCCTAAGGACAATTTAGGAGTAGGCCACAGGAGTACACACTGCTAATTAGGTATAGGCACACTGTCTTCGTATGTATGTGTGTGTGTCTTTCTTTATGCATTCGTCTCTCTCTGTCTCACTGTCTCTCTCTGTTTCTCTCTTTCTCTCACAGATACACACATGCACATGCTCCCAGCACCTTTTTCCCCTCCCTTCTCTAGTCAAAGGGGTAGCTGGATATTGTAGCTTACAGTAAAGAAAACAACAAAAGATTTGGAGCCAGGACCTAGGTTTCCATCTCAGTCCTGCTACTTCTAGTAAGTACCTGTGTGTGATTTTGGGAGTCACCGAAACTCTCTACATCTCTACATTCTTCCTTTAGTTTATAAGACTGATGGGGGAAGGGGTTGACTTTCTTTATTGTCTTGAACTCTAAAATCCCTTCTGGCAAGAGATCACAATCTTGGGCTCAACATACACACATACACACACACACACACACTAACCTGAGCAGTTGCCGTCTCTGCCTCTTTTTCTGTCTCCCATACACACATACGTTCCACTGTTTTGATCTGTCTCTCTTTCTCTGTCCTCTGTCTCTATGTCTGTCTGTCTGTCTGATACACACACACACACACACACACACACACACACACACACACACACTCCCAGTAACACACTACCCCAATCTCTCCCTCATACACATTCACCCGGTCACAGTAGGGTATGATAGGCAGGCAGAGCAGTGACTCAAGAAGGCAACAATTAGGAGAGGAGATAGTTCCATTAGTTATCTTTAAAAAAAAAAAAGACCTAAGGCTCCAATTCAACTATTCAACTCAATTCAATAAACATTTCTTTAACACCTATTTTGAGCAAGGCACTGTGCTGTTTATAATTTATTAGCAGGGATAAGAAATGAATATGAATAAGTAAATAAGTATGATGAACAACAAAATGAGATAAACACAAAGGAAAGCTCCAGAGGAAGTACTCTGAGGCATCTAGATGGTGAAGCAGATAGAGCCACAGGCGTAGATCAGGAAGGCCTGAGTTCAAATCCAGCCTTAGTCACTTACTAGCTGTGTAACCTTCAGCAAATCATAACCTCTGTTTGCCTCATTTTCCTCAACTGTAAAATGATGATAATGATAGCACTCATTTCTCAGGGGTGTTGTGAGGATCAAATGAGATAAGATTTTTAAAGTGCTTAGCACAGGACCTGGCACACAGTAGGTGCTTAATAAATGCCTATTCCCCTCCCTGCTTTCTTCTAAGAAATTTGAGGCAGCTGAGCTGGGCTTTGAAGGAAGGGATTTCAATCAGTGGGGATTGGGAGGAAACACTTCAGGTCAATTTGGGCCTGTCTGGGCCCAAGCAAATTGGAGAGTCAGCTTTGGCTGGGAAACTGAGGGCATAAAGCAGAATAGTGTGAAATACGACTAGAAACAAATGGAGCATAGGGTCTTAGATTTAAAGCTGGAAAAGACCTGAAGGTCATTTAGTTCAATTCCTTTATTTTAAATGGGAGGAAACAGAGGTATGGAAGGACTTGATCATGATCACACAGGCAGTAAATAACAGAACTGAGATTCAAACGCTCCTGGCCTTTGACCCTCTGTGTTTCCATTGTACTATTCTGCCTTAGGTCAGGGCCACATTGTGTTGGGTCTTGAATTACAGGTTAAGGAATCTGTCCTCATTTTCAAATGAGATAACATTTGTAAAGTACTTATCACAGTGCCTGGCACACAGTAGACACTTAATAAGCATTCCCTTCCCCTTTCAGAGACAGTGACTGGAGTTTTTTTGAGGGCCTGATCAGATATAACCATTAGGAATGTTATTTCAGTTGCTGTGCAGAAAGATGGATCAGAGAAGAGAGAGAGGGAATCAGCTCAGGAACTATTATAAAAGTCCATGTAAAAGGTGAAGAGGGCCTGATGTTGACCAAGTGAGTGAAAAGTAAGAGACAGATAGGAAGGGACTGTGAAGAGGTATTTCAGTGGCAGAGACAAAGTGCTTTCCTTACGATGTTCCTATGGGGGCCACCAGGTGGATGGTAGGAGTATGGTGGGGCAGACCTATGATAAATGAACCAGACTTTGAATCAAAAAACCTGGATACAAGTCAAAGCTCTACCACTTGCTTACTAACTGTATGACCCCCTGGGCAAGTCATTTCACCTTAGAATCCTCATTTGTATGATGGAAAGGGTTAGAATAGATGGCCTCTAAAGAGGATTCTTGGGGTTCTAACTTGGCTAATTTTTTTTTTAACCAGATCATCCTACATACAGCTGCCAAAGTGATTTTCCTAAAGGACAGGTCTGACCAAGTGACCTTCCTACACAATAACCTTTGGTGGCTGCCTATTAAATACAAACTCCTTTGGCACTGAAAGCCCTTCAAACCAAGCTTGTTTCCTATCTTTCCAGGCTTCTTCCTTACCTCCACACCCACACCCTATACTCTATGCTCTAGCCATACTGGACTACTTGCTGTTGCACATTCTCAAGGCTCCCTCTCCCATCTCTCTCTACTTTAGCACTGGCTGTCCTCCAAGCCTAGAATGCTCTCCCTCTTCCTGGTTTTCTTTCAGGCTTCAGCTCCAAGTTCCATATTCTACATGAAGGATGATGATCTACTTTCTGCTCCCTCCCCCCACCATTGCTAGTATACTACCTAGTATTCATTTTGTATATAGTCTGTATATGTTTGCATGTTGTCTGCCCCCCCTTAGAATGTAAGCTCCTTGAGGGCAAGGACTGTTTAACTTTTACTTTGTCTCCTCAGCTTAGTATAATACCTAGCCCATAATAGGTGATCAATAAATTCATGTTGATTAACTGATTCATTAGTGTCTCAGTGTGGAAATTCCCTTCACTGTCGATGATCAGAAACTTATCTACAAATTTTAGTCATGGAGAATTACCTGGAAGCACGGAGTACTTGGGGCAGCTAGGTGGTACAGTGGATAGCACATCGGGCCTGGAGTCAAGAAGACTAACTTCCTGAGTTCAAATCCAGCCTCAGATACATACTAGCTGTGTGGTCTTGGGCAAGTGCTTTAACCCTGTTTACCTCAGTTTCCTCATCTGTAAAATGAGCTGGAAAGGAAAATGGCCAGTTCCAGTTGCCAACAAAATCCCAAATGGGATCCAGAAGAGTAGGACAGGACTAAACACCAACACCGGGAACTTAAATGACTTGCCCACAGTCACACAGCTAGAATGTGTAAAAGGCAGGGCTTGCATCCAAATCCTTGTGATACCAAGGCTGACCCTTTATTCCAAAGGCCATGATGCCCCTCTGTGATTATTGTTCTCATTTTAGAGATGAGCAAAGTGAGATAGAGAGGCTAAATGTCTTGTAGCTAATAAATTAGGGCTCAAAGCCAGGTCTTTTGACTTTTGATCCACTGCATCTAATCCTGCTTCTTCTGATTATACATATATGTAAAATCCACCCACTAAAAGGCCCGCCTCATCAAGTTACTTAAAATAGAGGACTACTCCTCCCTCTTCCACACCCTTCCCTTACTGTGCTCATTCCTCCCCTCTCTGGGGAGGATGTAACTTCTTCAGGATTGCCCTCCATGTTCATTTGACCCTGATTTCACCTGTATAAACATGGGGGGGGCAAGGTATGAGTGCAATGAGTGTGACTGTCCCCACCATAAACACCTGCCCTGCTGGTTCTACTCACTTCTGAATTGTCATATGTTTTCCTATCACTGACCTTTGGCTCAGAAAACTGGCCAGGGGCAGGCCGTTGGGGTGAAATCTTGCTCCCAGAACCCTAACCATCCCTAGGGAGAGAAAACCGAGAGAAGTGTCCTCTAGGGACCGGGAAAGTGGGGCTCCAGGAGAGGAGGGAGACCCAGCTGTGGGAGTGGGACGGGGGAGGGGGAAAGGGGACCGTTGGAAGGTTAGAGGAATGCATTTCAGGCATTTGCCACGAAGCAGGAGAGGGACAGACTTAAATGCACCAACCTGCAACAAGGTAGATCCCAACCCAGCCCTGAGGCTGGACAAGAGGCAGGAAGGCTGCATGAACGTCCATGCAATCGATTCAGACTGAGGGGAATTCTAGTCCCACAGAGGCGGTGAGCTTTAGCTTTTTCCCTGGGGTTTGCCATACAATCCCTCACCTCCCTGCTGTAAAGTTAGCCCAGGCCCCCACACCCCAATTCCCTGATCAGACTCCTTTCCTGCCTGAGGGCCCCGCCCCAGTCCCTCCCCTAAGTGCCCTCCCAGCCCCACCCCCCGTACACTCTCACTCTCTCTCTCTCTCTCTCTCTCTCTCTCTCTCTCTCTCTCTCTCTCTCTCTCTCTCTCTCTCTCTCTCTCTCTCTCTCTCTCTCTCTCTCTCTCTCTCTCTCTCTCTCTCTCCTTATCCACTCCTGAACCCCGCCCCCAACCCTCTTCCTGACCAGCTAATGGCCTGGGCAGGCTGGGGGGTGGCGTGTCGAGAAGACCTCAGTTACCCGAAGTGGTCAGGTGTCCACTCCCCCCCCAATTCCTCCCCCAGTGACTCCTGGCTCCTGCTGACAGTGCCCATCTCTCTGGGAACTGAGAGAGTGGTGGGGAGATAGGAGGGTGAGACCGGAGGCGGGTGGAGGGTCCGGCCAAAGGAAGGACTGGAAGTGACAGAATGGGCAGAGGGCACTGACCAGGGCAGGCGGAGCCAGCTGGGAGAAAGGGAAGCCTATGCTTTCCAGACAGACGCAGGACAGACCAGTTAGCATATACACAAAGTCACATACACAAAAGGACAGGCACCGATGTGGAAGGACAGACATACACACATGCGATCACCCTCTCCACAACAGTCCATCTCCCTCCCTTCAAGCTCCTAACAGTGCCCTCTCACATCCCCTTCCCCCGTCCCACAGATCCTCCCTCCCCTTTTCCTCCTCCAACTCCCCCTCTAGGGGCCTTCCACCTTTTGCCCTGGCTCCTCCCTCTATGGCTCCCTAGCGCCCCTCCCTTCTAGTCCCCCATGCCCTTCCTCCCCAGCTCTCCTCCTTCCCTCCCCCTTCTCTTTCCCTCCTCCTTTCTCCCCTCCTCCCTTCTCCCCCTCTTCCCTTTTCTCTCCCCCTCCCATCTCCTCCCCCCCCAACCCTTTTCTCCCACTTACCATCGCCCATTCTAGGTCCTCTTATCACCTCTCCCCCAATAATTCCCTTCCCCGTCTAGGTGCTCCATGCTCCTCACGCCCCATCCCTAACCCCCTGCCCCTCCCCTTGGAGTGCCTAACCTTCTTTCCCTTCCTCCTCAGTTCCTAACCCCCTGCTCCCCTTCTCCCTCCTCATCCCTCCGGGTTGCCCCTCCCCTCCCCTTCGAGTCCCTAACCCCCTGCCCCTTCCCTTTAACTCTCTAACCCCCCTGCCGTTCTCCTCCCCTCCTCGGAGTTCTTTCCCTCCCTCTCCCTCTCGCTTCTTCCCCTCCCTCTCCGCCCTGACTCTCCCTCTCCCGTCTCGGGGAAGTTTCAGAGCCATCAGTCTGTCCGTCTGTATGTCCGTCGGTGGGTCCGCAGCAGAGCTGCAGGCAGCGGGCGCCATTGTGCGCGGAGCGGAGGGGAGCGGGGAACCCCGGACGCCTGGGTCCGGGGAACGTCTGCTCGCGGGTGTCCCGCCAGGTAAGGAGAGAGGCAGTGCAACTGGCGGCTCGGTCCGCCTTCCCCCCCCCCAGACACACACACGCACCACACACACTCACACACACACGCACGCACATACTGATGACAGCTCCCGGGGGTGGGGGCTGCTTGCAGTGGGGGTGGGGGACGCGTTTCTGACAGGGAGGAGGAAGGGTGTCAGGGAAGTGGGTGTCTGAGGAAGAAGGGCAAGGAATGGGAGAGAAGGAAGGTGGGGATCGGGGTCTGAGCAGAGGGTGAAGGTTGGGGGGGCAGGGGTCTGAGGAAAGAAGGAAGTAGGAGCAGGGATCCGAGGAAAGGGGGAAGGGAGAGGGGGATCAGAAGGGAGAGGAAGAGGGAGGGAATATGAGAAGAGGGGAGGGGGGATGGGATGGGGGGAGAGGTCTGAGGTGGGAGGGGCAAGGGATTAAAGATTGAAAGAGATGGGGGTGGAAGGGAAAGAAGGAAAAGGGTCTAAGGGGGGAGGATATGGGACAGAAAAGTAAGGATGATCTAAGGAGGAGGGGGAGAGAATGAAAGGTGTCCTGGGGGAGGGGCGGGTAATTGGGGGAAGAGAGGGAAGGGTGTCCCCTGGGGGAGAGGCAGGGAATAGAGGTGTGTCACAGAAGAGGAAAAATGTGGGGGAAGGGAGAAGGAAAGGTATTGAGGGGTGGGGGCAAGGGGAAAAATAGGAGGCTGGTGAGGAGGAGAAAGGGGGGAAGAATCTGGGGGTAAGGTCTTTTAAGGTGGAGGGGTGGGGCAGGGATTTAGGGGGGAGAGGAGGGAGTTTGGGAGCAGGGATCTGGAGAGAGGGGGTGGAAGGGTGGGGTCTCAAGAGAGGAAGCAGAGATTCTAAAAGAGAAAGAAAAGGAGGGTGTCTATAGGGGAGGGGGAAGCCAGAAGTCGGAGGGAGGCTGGGATAGGGAGGGCAGATTTCTGGTGGGATTGGGTTGAAGCTAGGTAAGGAAAGGGGGAGAGGAAAAAGGTAAATCTGGTTTGGGAAAGAGAAGACCAGAAGGAAAAAGGTGAAGGGAGACCAAAAAAAAGGAAAGGGTGGGGCATGGGGGGCATATATATAAAGGGGTCTGGAAAGGGAGAAAGCAGAAACCCCCCCAAGGTTAGAGCAAAGGAAGAAAACTGGAGGGTGCAGGGAGATAGCAGGCAGGAAGGGGGAGGGGAAGAGCCTGCCTCTGGGAGGAGGTGGGGAAGGGAAGAGTGAGTATGATAGGAAGGTGTAAGGGAGGCAGGGGGTCAGGGAGGGGAAGGGGCAAAATAGAGGGAGAGAACTGAGAGGGGGAGGGGAGAAAGAAAAAAGGGAGGAGGGAGAAAGACAGGAGAGGAAGGGGGAGAGAGGGGGAAGGGAGAGGAGAGGAAGAGAAATCAGAGAGAGGAGGAGGAGAGAGAAGGGGGAGGGGAGCAGGAGGAGTGTGTAGATTGAGAGGTGGAGAGGCTGGGAGAAGAGAGAAGTAAAGAAAGGAGGAGGAAGAAGGCGAGGGAAGGGAAGAGAAGGGGGAGGGAGGGGAAAGAAGATGGGGGAAGGGAAAGAGGAGGAAGGAAAAAAGGAGGGTGAGAGGAAGAGGGGGAGGGGAGAGAGAAGGCAGTACAGTATAAACTGGTTGAGGGAGAGGGGAAGAGAAAGGAGAGCGGAGGCATGGGATGGGGACCAGAAGGGGAAGGGGAAGGGAAAGGCAGGCTTGGGAAGGTGGGGGAGGGGAGTGAGTACTGCCACCAGAGACAGAAAAAAAGGGAGAGGGTCAGGGGGAGGAGGAGGGAGCCAGAAGGGTTGGTGGAGGCCAGGAGGGGTGGAGGAGGCTGGGGAGGAGCAGGAAGGGGAGGGGAGAGGGAAGAGCAGAGGGGGGCCCACTAGGGGTAGGCCAGGCCAGCCCATCAGCCAGCCAGCCAGCCAGCCGGCAGGCAGGCAAGCAGGCAGGCAGGCAGCCTGAGAGGAGGGGCAGAGGGAGGAGGAGCTGGGGGGAGCCAGCCAGATTCGGGTGAAGGGAGGGAGGGAGGGCGAAAAGGAGGGAGGGAGAGTGAGCAGGAAAGGGGGAAGGCGGGGAGGGGCAGAGGAAAGGCAGCCAGAGAGATTAGAGTAGGGGGAGGGGGAGCCTACCCCAAGGGGGAGGGAAAGGGGGAGGTATTGCCGAGAGAAGGAAAGGGGGAGGTGAAATGAGCCAGCCGGGCTGGGGAGGGGGAGGAAGGAAAAGAAAGGGGAGGGGAATATTCACTGCCACTGGGGAGAAGGAGGGGCAGAGGGTTCTTTGGTTTTGGGGTTGGGGCTGAATCGTAGGGTTTGGGCTGTGAAAGGAAGCTAGAGCCATCTCACACATCCCGTGAAGACCCTATTGGGAGACTATGAGGGAGGGATCTACCCCTCCCCCAATTGTGGTTACCCCTCCCCCCACTACCAGTTGCCCAATAGGACCCAAGAGCTCCCCCCCTCCCTCCCACTAGGCTCCTATTTCACTAGCTCCCAGTGACAGCTGGTAGGGAGCCTGAGCGCCCCATCTCCTCAGCATACTACACACACACACACACACACACACACACACACTCACACACACACACACACACACACACACACACACACAGAGCCTCACCCTGCCTCACCCTGGGATTGGGGGGGGGAGAAGCTGGGCAGAGGCCACCAGAACAGCCCAGAAGGAGGAGCATCCTAGCATAGTCCCAGGGACTCCTTAGTGAGCCATCCTCACAGAATCCCTTTTGCCCTGTGCCTCAGTTTCCCCCAGATATAACCCAGAAAGAACTCCCTTTGACATTTCCACTGAGATCAGTTAGTGTCTGTGAAGGTGTGGGAGGAACCTAAGTACTCTGAGAGCTGAGTGATGCTGCTGGCCTGATGGCAGGGCGATCAGGGAAGCCCTCCGAATGCCAAACATCCCTGCCACTCAGATGGCAATAAGAGCCCAGGTGAAAGGGTAGGGACACTTGGGAGCTAGGAAGGGAACTTTTTACCTCACAGACAGTCCTTCCCAAGGACCCTCTTTCTGTAGAGGTGGCTTTCTCATAAAATCACCATACAATTACTAGCCCTGTGCTGTGTGCTGAGCACTGTGCTAGACCATATGTTTGCGTGGATATACACAGAACTCTATAGTATTGCAACATAACTGCTTTATGTTGTATCCCCTTCCCCCACGAGGAGTAAACACATCTAGGCCAGTCCTGATGGAGGAAAGGGGAGGGAAGGGGATGGGACTGAACGGAGGGGAGGAAAGGGGAGGGGCTCACTAATGCAGCCCAGAGACCTGCCAAACCAAGGCAAGGCTCAGCAGGGACTTGGGTTGGGGAGACAGAGCTGATGTCCATTCGTCTGCCTGTGACAGGATACTCTGCAGGTCAGCCAGAGATGGCCCCACAAATTGAGCCGGGGGACAGGCCTCATGATGCTCAGGAGCAGACAACCCCTTCAGGGGGAGAAGGACCCCCAGGTGCATACTCAGGTAAGACTAGCAGGGGCAGTGAGGTAAGGCAGAGGGAGGAAGGGAAGCAACTGGAAGTGGGAGTGAAGAGTGGAAAGTTCAAGGAACAATATCTGATAATCTTCATTCTGCCCAGTGGTTTGCCTTAGCTCTGGGGCTCCAGCAATTCTGGGGAGCCCCACAATCCTCCCTTACCTGAAGCTTCACTTAAGCTCTAAAGGACCCCCTACTCTCACTACTTGAAACCAGTGGTTTAGTCATCTAGAGCCTGTTCTGGTCAGACAGGCCAGGCTGTATACTGTCCTACTAAAAGCCTTGGTTGGATTGGAACTCCAGGTCCAGTGGAAAGGGTGCTGGATTGGAACTCAGAAGAACTAGGTTTGAGGCCTGGCTTTGCAACCTACCACCGGGGTGACCAAGTCACTGGGCCCCTCTGGGCATCAGACAGATTTCTTCATCAGTAAAATGATGGTGTTGGAACAGGGGTGGGGAACCTTCGGCCTCGAGGTCCCACATGGCCCTTTAGGTCCTCAAGTGCAGTCCTCTGAATTCAAATCGGATTTGTTCTGTAAAGTTTGGATTCAGTCAAAGGGCTGCACTTGAGGAGCTAAAGGGTCACGTGCGGCCTCGAGGCCGCAGGTTCCCTACTCCTGGACTAGGACTTTAAGGTCCCTTCTAGTTCTAATCTCTGAACTATGATCTTTGTCCCTGACATTCCCTCTGCTACCTGTAGTCAGCCAGGGAGCCCCAAAGACTCCTACCCTCACTCCATACTTATTTTCTTTGGTCCCTGCAGAGCCACATTAGTCTCTTTAATAAAATCAGACCTGTCTTCTTCCAGGGTCCCTGATTCCCAAACCTGAAGATGTTTTCCAGAGTGAACAAGGGGAAGAACAGAGCACTGCAGAACAAGGAGGTGGACCCCAAAAAACAGAGCCTGATGGCTCCTGCCCAGGTGAGCTTAAGCCCCTGTCCCTTCCACCCTTTCTTGTAACCCAGAGTTAAATAAACCCTCCTCCCAGTAACCATACATATCTCTCTAGGAAAGATCATTGAAATTCCACTGTCTTAGAAACTGGTAATTACAGGGCAGTGACCCTAAAGGAAAAAATAAGCAAACCCTGACCTTCCCCTAGGATCCCCTCGGGCCTTCCCCAACAATGGAAATCTTCCCCTTTCTCCTCCCACTGCTCCATTCAGTGGCCTGCCCTCAGAGAGTTTGCCATCCAATCAGGTGGAAAGAGTGTAAATTAATTTGAGGTGGCTGCGTTAAGTGCCAAGTGCTAAAGAAAATAAATACAACAGGAATTCAAAGGGATATTACTTTATTTTGATGCAATGGGAAGCTAGTTTTTCACTACTACTTAATCATTATACACTTGCTGAATATTTTTTGCTAAGGCTGTCCACACTACGTGATCACACACACACACACACACACACACACACACACACACACACACAGAGTCAGCAGCAGCTATCCTTGGCCCCTAACTCTCTCATTCCACAAGGCCAATCATTCACCAGGCCCTTTACTGACATGCATCCCCTTTTCTCCCTTCCCACTGCCATCACCCTTATGTCTGTCTGCCTGATGTCTCTTCTTTCATCTAACAAAGCTACTACACCTGCGGAATACTGGGCCAGTCTAAGTGTTACACTAACTAATGTGGGGGGTGCACGGGGAGCAGCAGACACCATCTTTGCCCTCCAGGAGCTTGAAATGCAGTCTGAGTGAAAAGATACAGATGCAGAAAAAGTTAATACAAGTCAACAGCATGCTAAATGACACACAAAATATGTAGGATGGGATTTCAGAGGGAGATTATTTTGAATGCAATAGGAAGTCATTGAATGTTTTTGAATAAACAAGTGACATAATTAAAAATAGCATTTTAGGAAGAGTAACTCAGTAGCTCTCTTTTGGATGGATAGTCTATATATGCAACAGTGAATTCAATTCAGTGACTATCTAGGAAAGGGAATAAGCAATTATATCGCTCCTACTGTGTGCCAGGCACTTTACAAATATTACCTTATTTGGTCCTCACCACGATGCAAGGTAGTTATTGTTATTATCCCCATTTTACAGATGAGAAACTGAAGCAGATGTTAAGTGACTTGCTCAGGTTCACACAGCCAATAAGTGTCTCAGCGAAGATTTAAGCTGTTACTGGCTGCAGGCCCAGCTGTGTATAAACTTCAACATCTAGCTGCCTTTACTAAGTGCCTACTCTGTGCCAAGCACTGCTTGAGGCATGGGAATACAAAGACACCCTCCCCAACTCCCCTCAAAAAGCCAGTAACTGTCTAATCTAGATAAGTATAATGCAGGATAGGGAATAAATAATCCTTGGGGTTCATATTTGGCTGTAAGGTTTGCAAAGCATTTTGTCCACCATTTGAGCCTCACAACAACCCAGATGATGAAACAAAGTCTTGAAATGACTAAGTGATTTGGCTGGGTCATTCAGCATTAGAGGCTGGTTTCGAACTCAGATCTTTCCTACCTCCTAGGCTGGCAAACTGTTATGCCAGGAGATCAGATAAAGAGCTCCAGGAGTATTTATAAAGATAGAGAGCCCTAATAGCTGGGAGAATCACAAAAGGCTTACTGGAACAGGTACCACCTCAGTTTAGCCTTGAATGAAGGTTAAAGTTCTGAAAGGCTGAGATGAAAAGGGTGATAAGCAATAAAAAGTTTAGGCTTAGACTAGGGTGGTAGCAGTAGGAACAGGAAGGACAAGGAGAAAGGTGAAATAATATTATTTATTATAGCTCTTACTATGTGCCAGGCAATAATACATTACAAATAAAAAAAAAATAATAGTACCAAGTACTTTACAATTTTTATCTCATTTGATCCTCACAACAACCCTGGAACATAGGTGCTCTTATTATCTCCATTTTACAGTTAAAGAAACTGAGGCAAACGGGGGTTAGTAGCTTGCCCAGCTATTAAGTGTCTGAGGCTGAGTTTTAAATTCAGACCTAGTGCTCTTTCTACTTCACCACCTAGCTGCCCCCCAAATCAACATGACTTAGTAAAGGGGAGATGAAGAAACAGGGAAAAATCAAATTTGGCTCCCATGTTTCAAGCCTGAATAAGTGATAGAAAGGTAATGCCTTTTACAGAAATAGAAGGTTAGTAGGGGGAGAGCAGATTTTTCAGTAAAGATGAGTTTAGAGTAAAGACAGGACCTAATAGGTGGAAATGTTGGAGTTGACAGAAGCACAATAATGTAGTATCTGGGATGCCAAGGGAGAAGAGTTCCAAGAAGGGGAGGTCATCAATGTCAGATGCTACAGACAGGTCAAGGGAATGTGGACTGAAAAAAGGACTCCGGATTTGTCGATGACGTCATTGGTGACCATGTAGAGAATAGTTTTATTAGACAGGATGAGGAGGACAGAACAGGGTGGAGTTTGAGGAAAAATTGGTGGTGAAGGAGTAGAAGAACACTGTATAGACCACTCCTTGGAAAAGTCTATTGCATACATTTATGCAGCTAGTAAGTATCAGAGCACCTAGGAATCCAGGTCTTCCTGAGTGCAAATTCTGCTCTTACCACAGAAAAAGACTTTAGAAATCACCTGGTCAAATAGTGCCCAACCAGAGGGCCACAGACACATTGAGAGAAGGGATATGAAATATACTATACATATACATATAATCTCATTAAATGACTCAATACAATAAATAAGCAGTCATACCTTCTGTGAACATAACGTCTTGCACGCATGTATTATTATTTTCCAAATGTTCCTAGATTTTGTTGTGATTAAATGCAAATTCATTTAAAAGCAAAACAAAAGAAAAGTCTGTCTGACATCAGAACTCAGATCTAGGCACTGACTCCTCTTGCTCCAACAATGAGGATACTTTGAGGCAGCTAGGTGGCCTAGTGACTACAGTGGTAGTCCTAGAGTCAGGAAAACCTGAGTTCAAATCTGGATTCAGACACTTACTACTTTGTGACCCTGAGCAAGTAACTTAATCTCTGTCTCAAGTTTCTTCTGTTTTAAAATGGAGATCATAACAGCACCCACCTCACGAGGTTGTTGTAAAGATCAAAGGAGGCAAAAGCAATACTGGTGGACTGGAGGTGCAGAATGAGGTACAGGGTGTCAAACATTAATGAATTAGTTAATTCTCTTACAAGAATGTTGGGGTGGGGGGGAGACTACTAGAAAATGATAGCAATGTAAAAAAAAAGTCAGTAAAACATCAAAAAAAAAAGTCTGTCTGAAAGTCTCAGTTCCTTGTCTTAATTTTCTAGAAGACTGGATGATCCGAAAGGTGAAGGTGGAGGATGAGGACCAGGGAGAGGAAGAGGAGGCTGCATGGCCCCAACACCTCCCCCAGTTACTTCCCTGCGGCCCCTTCCTGCCAGCCGACCTGGGACCTCTGGCGGCTGTGGCCACCGCCTGTAAGCTGGAGCCTGGAGCTCCGGCGCCTCTGAGTGGGCTGGCTCTGGCATCTTGGCCCCAGGTTCTGGAGAAACCTTACGGCTGTGGGGAATGCGAACGACGCTTCCGGGACCAGCTGACCCTTCGGCTACACCAGAGGCTGCACCGGGGCGAGGGCCCGTGTGCTTGCCCAGATTGCGGCCGCAGCTTCTCTCAGCGCACCCACCTGCTGGCCCACCTGCGCAGCCACCGGGGCGAGCGCCCCTTTCCGTGCCCGGAATGCGGTAAGCGCTTTAGCAAGAAGGCTCACCTGACCCGCCACCTCCGCACGCACACTGGGGAGAGACCCTACCCCTGCGAGGAATGCGGGAAGCGCTTCAGCCAAAAGATCCACCTGGGCTCCCACCAGAAAACGCATACTGGAGAGAGGCCCTTCCCCTGCGCCGAGTGTGAAAAGCGCTTTCGCAAGAAGACGCATCTGATCCGCCACCAGCGCATCCATACGGGTGAGCGACCCTACCAGTGCACCGAGTGCGGCCGCAGTTTCACGCACAAGCAGCACCTGGTGCGCCACCGGCGGGTGCACGCAGCAGGCCCTGCCCCACCTCCACCTCCGCAGCCGCAGAGCACTGACCCCTTGTGCCAGGACGAGTCCACGGCCTCTGCAGGGCCCAAGGCCTTCCCTTGCGCAGACTGCGGAAAGGACGTCGGCTGGAAGAAGAACCTGGTTTCGCACCAGCGGGTGCACCGAGGGAACCGACCCTTCGGGTTCTCAGAGCGCGCGCGGGGCCAGGGTGAGCGGCGCCCCCCCGGGGCAGCGGCGGCGGCCCACGCAGCCATCAAAGCCTTTGCCTGCACTCACTGCGGGAAAAGCTTCAGCCAGCGTCCAGGGCTGGTGGCACACCAGCGGACCCACGCTGGCGAGCGGCCCTTCCGCTGTCCAGACTGCGGGCGCGGTTTCTCCCACGGGCAGCACCTGACAAGGCACCGACGCGTGCACACGGGCGAACGTCCCTTTGCCTGTACCCAGTGTGGCCGTCGCTTCGGCTCCCGCCCCAACCTTGCCGCCCACACCAAGGTGCACAGCGGCGCCCGGCCCTTTGCCTGTGCCCAGTGTGGTCGGGGCTTTAGCCGCAAGTCACACCTAGGCCGTCACCAGGCAGTACACACCGGGAGCCGCCCCCACGCCTGTACCGTCTGCTCTCGCTGCTTCAGTTCTAAAACCAATCTGATACGCCATCAGGCAGTCCACACCGGCTCCCGCCCTTTCCCCTGCTCGCAGTGCGGCAAGAGCTTCAGTCGCAAGACCCATCTGGCCCGGCACCAGCGCACCCATGGTGAAATCTCTCATCTTGACCCCAGCTTGCAAAGTCCAACCTGGCCTGTCCCCACAATGCCTGCCCCAACACCACTTTTCCTCTGAATGGAAGAGAGCTCTATCCCTCTTCAGCCAGGTTTCTGTCTAGCCCCTCAGCACCCTCTCTCACCTAACTGCTGGTCAGGTCCCTTGCGGTTTTTATCTCCATTCTGACTGCTCTCCTTTTACTGCTCAAAGGCTCCCATACTGCTTCCCCTCCTTTGGACTCCTTGTCCACCTTCAGTTTTTCAATATAACACCTCTGTTCTGTGTCTCAGCCTCCTGCAGCTACCCTTCACCCCCACCACTCTCCTTCCTTCTCTCTCGACCTGCTGGATGCTTGAGTGAGGATGACCGAAAGAGAATCGCTTTCAGACTCAGGTCTGCATATGTAAAATGAGGGGGTTAGACTGAATGAACTCTAAGGTTCTTTTCTATCTGGAACATTCTACATCAACATGGAGCCTTGGGTGTTGGGGGATGGAAGTGACTTAACTGACCAAAGGAGACTGGAGAGCCAGGCTGAACCATATGGGGAGACTACCCAACTCGGAGGGAATGAAGAACAGAATACACTCCCTACTAGTTGCTCTTCCTGCCTTCTTCACTATCCTTCAGAGCTGTAGGACTCTCCCCTCCCCCTCAAAAAAGGGGGCAGGAGTCTGTTCCAAAAAGAGGGGAGGATAGTCACCTGTGTATTTGATGTGTCATTAAAAATAAAATCTGAAAGCTTTGGGGCTGTAAGATTGGTGGGTGCTGGGACTTTCTTGCCTTGGCCAATGAAGGGGTGGGGAAAATTGGGCCACCTATTGGATAGGTAGCTCCCTGGGCTTCTCCTGACCTCCTCTGTGAGCCTTCAGGTTCTCAGATAATGGTATTTTTCTTGCAAAACACTAAGAGTCAAGCAGAGTAGGACAGTCCCTTCACTCACCATAGTACTTACTCCATTCCCTTGCATCCCAGAAAGCAAGAACAACCCAGCCACTTAGCAAAATCATACAATTTGAAATTTGCTCATTTACTAAGCCTAGATAATAGCTGGCCAGCTTTCCTTCCCGCTCCTCTTTTAGCAGATGGTAAAGATTAAAAGATGGGAAATGCCAAGGGAGAGTCTCTGTGGATATAGGAGGCCCTTTTCATCTTTGACTGTAGCAGTATCAACCAGTTATCAGAGCTCTGTACCTTGGGTCTCTATGCCCCATCCTGGAATTCTTCCAAGGCCCCTCCCCCCCACCTCTGACCCAGTTTTGCCACCTGACTCTAGCTCAGTGTGGAGCACAGAGGAGGAAGGAGGAAGAAGGCTCCAATATCTGTTGTTTCCAGCCCAAGTGTCCCAAACTTTTGCTCCTCCTAGATGGGCAGTGCTCACTCCCAGAGCCTCTGCTTCTCAGACAGAAAAGGTGATTTGGAACCAATGGGCTAACAAAAGTGGAGCAGAAAAGACAGCTAACTTTTACAGGGTATGAGGACAAAACAACAGGACTGATAGTTGAACAAGCAGAGAAAAATTTAGATAATTATGAATGCTATCACCTTAAAGTAGATCCCACAGGGAGCTAGACACTAATTCCGAGGATGGGGTCATTGATCAAAACATCTTTGAAACATATCTTGGAGTTACTTCAGAGTATGGGTGGTGTGTGTGTGTGTGTGTGTGTGTGTGTGTGTGTGTGTGTGTGAGAGAGAGATCTAGAACTCCAAGTGACTTCTAGTCCAATCCCCTCATTCTGTAGATGAAATTGAGTAACTTGCCCAAGGTCAAACAGGTCAGAGGCAGGATTTGAACTTGGGTCCTCCAGAGCCAATGCTCTTGCCACTGTACAACCATGCCTCCTGAATAACCTCAATGTTTGTAAATCTTCAGCCTCTGAGGACAGTTGTGGTGTGTTTCAATTTTTAAACAGCCAAGAAAAATCTTTTGGAGCCACAGTGGGTAAATAAAATAAATGATCTAACTAGGTAAGTTTTTTTTGTTTGGGTTTTTTTGGTTTTGTTTGTTTGTTTTGTTTGTAATCAACAAGATAATAGCCATAAAGTAAGGATACATTTTTTTTCTCCTATGGCTCCTAAATTGGTAACTGAAGATAGTTCTACAAGAGGGGTTTCTTGCTTTAAGTGGAGGCAACATTGCTGGCTTAGGTGTGTAACTTCCCGAAGTAACAACTTTAATACTCAGATTTGCATATATAAATTCTGGTATGTTTGTTAGACATGCCCAGTATAAGGGGGAGAAGAATAATAGCCTTGGTGTCAGAAAGACCTGGGTTCAAATCCCGTCTCTGCCACTTAGTAGCTGTGTAGTCACAGCCAAATCACTTTACCTCTGTCAAGGCAACTCTCAAAACCACAGTTACAGTGGTCAGTACTGGACCTGGAGTCAGAAAGACCTGAGTTCAAATTCTGCCTTACATATGTAATACCTGTGTGACCCTGAAAAAGTTACTCAATATCTTGGCATTTGTTTCCTCTTCTATAAAATGAGGAAGTTGGACTCATTGCCCTCTATGTCTCTTCTGGCCCTAACTCAGTAATGCTATAAGAACCATAAGGCAAAGTTCCAATCCTCAAGGAGCCCACAACATGGGTGGGAATACTAGACTAAAACAGGCAAGTTCCAATCCTCAAGGAGCCCACAACATGGGTGGGAATACTAGACTAAAACACAGATAACAATCAGAGTAGCTAGTTCAACATAATGTTTAAGTTTGTATGATGTATTTTTCAAATGTAATAGGAAGTTAGAGAAGGGCAAAGTTGGTGAAATCAAGGACGGCACTGTGGATGAGGAGAGCCTTGAGCTGGGCTTCTGGAAGGGTGAGATAGGTATGGAGGATGACTAAGTCTTTCCTGCCTCTTGCCACTCCATGAGACTCCTCATTCCTTCACTCCTCAGCTACTTCTTAACCCCTCTTTTCCTTCAATTCCCCTCTCTTTGATCATACTCCCTAGTCTTTCCTAATAGTTCTGCCAGACTGTTTTCAAGTCTCCATCTTACAGACAAGAAATCTGACAAACAAACCAAATTCCTTACCCATCAAGATTTCTGTTGTGATGTCATAAGCCCAGTCACCACTAAATTACCATTTTTGTCAAGACTGTAAAAGCTAACAACAACTAAGCCCCAGACTCCCTCACAAATTCATTGGTGGCCATTACCACTTTCAACCTCAGTATCTCTTAAGGGTTCCTTGCTTATCTTAGCTTCTTTTTTCACCAACTTACATAGCTTAGGGAGTGTGATACAGTGGGCAAAATGCTGGAGTTGGAGTCAGGGGATCTGCATTTGAATCCAGGGTCTGCTTCTAGCTACCTATATAATCTCTGGGCCTCAGTTCTTTATCTATAAAATGAAGGGGTCAGGGATGAGATGGCCCCCAAAGCCCCTTCAAATCCTCTATGATCTTTCCATTTGCCCCAGTCCTGGGCAAAGCAGTTGGGGGAGAGCAAAAGAATGCTTTTCCCACTTTGTCTCAGAGACAAAGCCACAAAAGTAGGCATTGAGGTCACTGCCAGTTGTCTACATGAAGATCCTTTTTCTCTGCTAGTAAGAGACAGGCCTATGGTAGTAGACTGGAGGCTGGGGTATGGTGAGCTAACCAGAAGGAAGCAAAATCCCTAGAGTCAGGGCCTGAGGAATAAAATGGGGAGTTTTGCTCACGTTTAATACCATAAACCTGAACCAAGATATTCAGTGGCCCAAAGGACCAGACCCCTCAGTGAATCAGGACTTATACCCTGTTCCACTTGAAGGAAGAGGAATATTCATTCGATGATTAGTTGACAAGCTCTTATGAAGGCCTTAGTCAAAAGAAAAACCAATAACAACAAAGAAACATTTGTGGGAGATGCCCTGGCATCAGTACACTTTCAGCTAAATCTGTGTCTTCTCCGCTCCGGCACTGGACAATGAGAGCTCATGCTCAGAGTGTTCCTAATCCCACAAAATTTCTGCAATATTCCCAAACAAAAAGGGCAAATTCAGAAGGGTTTGCTAGAGTCTAAAAACTAAAACCACAAAGAGGGCTTTAATTAAAATGTTGGTCACTTAATGAATTTTTATAAAGTGCCAAGTACACACTCACCCCTGAACTAGGCCTGTAGAGGATACAACAGCTGACATCTGTATAGCACCATTTTAAATTTTATTTTATTCCAATTAACACAATTTTATTTTCTCTCCCTCTCCCATTGAGGAAAAAAAAAAGAATCCAAACCCTTATAACAAATATGCATTTATATGGCACTTTGAAGTTTGGAAGACATTTTACACATATTATCTTATTTGGCCCAAATTAATTTTGTATTACTGTCTAGTCGGGGAGACACAAAGGGGGCAAATAGTATTTTCCTTTAGTGTTTATGTTTCTTTTGAGAGGCAGCATGATAGAGGGGATAGAAGGTTGGCCTTGAATCAGAAAGATCCGGGTAGAAGTCTTGCCTCAGATACATACTAGCTAAGTGACGAAAGACAAGTCACTTAACCTCTCACAGACCCAGACAGTTCTCTGAGAATGTTGCACCAAAGATGCTGATGTGTACTGGTGAAGAAAGTTTCCAGATTGGGAGTTCCTTATATCAGTGAAATCATAGATCCAGATCGAAAAGCAATGTGACCATTACTGCACTAAACAGTACGGGGGATACAAAAAAACCAAGTAGATAGTATGATCCCTGTCTGCAAAAGCTTAGAGTCCAGTTGGGGAAATGAGGCTAGCACACATGAAACTGTAAAGTATAAAATGGACAGGCTATGGTGCTGGAGTCAGGAAGATGTGGGTTTGAATCTCACCTCATACAGTTTCTAGTTGTGTTAGCCTTCATAAATCACTTAATCTCTCTAAGCTTCAATTTTCTCATTAGAAAAATAGAAATAATAATGGTGCCTACTTCACAGGATTTTTGTGAGGATTATATGAGATAATGTTTGTACAGTACTTTTCAAATTCTAAAAGCGTTGTGTAAATTTAAGCTGTTATTACAGAATAATCTAAGGTGTGCTATTCAATTCAACCATTTCCTGATTTTTATAAGGAACTGTGTTAGGTCTTGGGAATATGTTGTTGAAAAACAGTACATTCCATGCCTTCAAGGAATTTACAGTCTTATGGGGTTAATATGATATATACAAATAAGCATAATTAATAGATCACTTAACAAGCATTTATTAAGTACTCACTAGGTGCTAAGCACTGTGCTAAATTCTGGGAATACAAAGACAAAGGTAAGGTAGCCCCCACCATCAAGGAGCTTACATTCAGACAGGAGGGATAATATATGACTGATTGATTGATCAACAAAGATGTAGATAATATATACCAAATGAATACCAGGTGGTTCTGGGAGGGACAGCACTGGCAGCTGGGAAAATCAAGAAGGGCTTTATTTAGAAGATGACCCTCCGGCTGGGTTTTAAAGGAAACTGGGGATTCTTCAAGACAAAGGTAAGGAAAGAGTGTAACCCAGGCATGGGGAAGTCAGTGCAAAAATTCGGTAGAATGTGGTAAGAACAGAAGGCATAATGATCTGGAGAAAATTTGAAGGAGAGGTGACTTTCAGCTAATTCAGCCAGCACCTGAATTAGATCTGAAAGGAAGAAATCATTAGGTAGAAATAAAGAGGAAGTGCATTCTGTTCTTATGGGATGACTTTGGTGACTAAATTGAAGAGCGTGTACAAGAATTAGAGGAGAGCTAGCGGTCCAGTTTGACTAAAATGGAGCACACAAGGGGAAAAATATGGACTAAGACTTTGAAACCAGATTTACCTATAGTATTCACAGGGCTATCAATGTATCATCACCTCCTTATTGAATGTCTGTTATGTGCAAACACTGTGCTAGCTGTTATGGAAGGTAAAAAGAAATATAAGACAAAGTTCTTGACTTCAAGAATTTATACAATAGGGGGCAACTAGGTGGCACAGTGGATAGAGCTCTGGCCTTGGAGTCAAGAGGACCTGAGTTCAAATCTAGCCTCAGACACTACACACTTACTAGCTGTGTGAGTGACCCTGGGCAAGTCACTTAACCTTGACTGCCTCAGCAAAAAAAAAATATATATGAAAAAGAAGAAGAATTTATACACTAGTAAAGGAGCTAAGACATACATACCTAAAAGACAAGTACCAAGGTGGTAGATGATAGCATGCCAAGTGAATGCTATAGCACTTCAGAGGAGAGGAAAAATAGGATGAAGTAGGGTGATTTGGGATGGCCTCACAGAAGTGGTAGAAATTGAAATGGGCTCTTAAAGATGGGTAGAGTTTTTATCAGAAGGTGTAATCCCCAGTCCCAAAGCCCATTGGTATGGGACCCTCTCCTCACTGGTGGAGACCAATGCTATGCCCTGCATGAGGGTTGGGGTGGAGTTTATGGAAGAGGTCAAATTTCTTGGGACCTTCTTTGACTTGCTGAATCACTTCAGCCTCTTCTGGCTTCCAGCTTTGAGAGAAAAAAATAGATAATGCTAACTCCTTCAGGCTGCTAAAGGAAATGACTCTGGGAAGACATGAAAGGAGCTGGGAGTCTCTACTATCTCCATCTACACTCTAGATTTAGAGGAATTTCCCCTTGGGTGAAATCTGGGACCCTCTCTTGGTTGAGCTGAGAGTTCCTTCACTCTATATTGTCTGGTATATATTCTCATGTGTATTTCTTTTTTGACTTCTATTTTGCTACCAATTTGGATAAATAGGTTTTTTGGCTAAGTGTTACGTGTGTTCATTGTGAAAATGGTACTGGTGGGAAAGGGGGTCAAGCCTCGCATATAAAGTTTCTTCCTCCCAATAATGAAACAGTGGTCAAAAAGTTAGATTGTCTAACCACTGGTTAGACAACTAGATTGTCTAGTATCCTACACTAATAATATTTAAGTGAGCAGATAGATAAAATTCTAACCTGGTGATCCCCCTCTCTGAGGAGAGCAAAGTGACCACACCATCAGGCCCCAACTTCCTGCTTCTTCCCACCACAATCCCCAGGAATTAAAGTCTCACTGGGGGAAAGGTAAAGGGCAAAGAAGCTAGAGATGGCTATTCTACTTTCCTTTGAACCACACAAGGACACTTTTATGCTCGGCGGGGGGGGGGAGCAGCCCAGCCCAGCCCAGCCCTCAACATGCAGAGGAGGCCTTGCTACAAAGGAATGCTGTACTTGATTGATTGATTGATTTAGTCTTAGAGAGCCTTAATAGGGCACTTAGAGGTTAAATGACTTACCTAGGATCATGAAGCCAAACCATGTCAGAGACAGGGCTAGAACCCAGGTCTTCCTGAGGAACCAGGTTGGCTCTCTACTATGCCAGGCTGCCCCACCTCTACTGATGGTTAATTAAGGAGTTATATATAATTCAGATAAATAGCAGACTGCTCACATAGTACATAGTGATCTAAGAGAATGTCTCAATATGGTTCTTATATGTAGCATTCTATGAAAGTCTTCACAGATATTCAAGAACCATGAAGTTAACAAAAAATCCCAACAAAATGGGGCAGCTAGGTGTCACAGTGGATACAGCACTGGCCCTAGAGTCAGGGGGACCTGAGTTCAAATCCAACCTCATACTCATTAGCTGTGTGATCCCGATTGCCTCAAAAAAAAAATCCTAATGATATAGCAATGAACTTATGCGTTATTTTTATTTATTACCTATTACTAAACCTTGCTGTGCTGGGCTGAAAAGCTTCATAAATGTGATTAACGAAGTTTATTGAAAATAAAAGGAGGACGAGTGGTTGAAATCCCCTTCACACCTTAAAAAACAACAACAACAAAGGAATGCTGTAAACAAAGATATGGAGGCTGGAATTCAAAAGGCATATTTGAGAAATGATGAGTAGATCCCTCTGGTTACAATGGAGCATCCAGTAAGGGAGTAGTGTGAGAGATAAAGTTGGAAAGGTAAATTAAGACTAGATTGTATTCAATCAACAAGCATTTATCAAGTGCCTGTTCACTGGAGATACAAAGAATAGCAGGCGATAGTCCCACCTTGAAGAAGTTCACAGTCTAATGGTGGAGAGACAACATGAAAACAACTATGTTCAAACAAGATATAGACAGAATAAATGAGAGAGAAGCAAGAGAAGGAAGGCACTGGCGTCAAGGGGCATCAGGAAAGGCTTCTAACTGAAGGTGGGATTTCAACTGGGACTTGAAGAAAGCCAGGGAAACCAGAAGTCAGAAATTAGGAAGAGTATTCCAGGCCGGGGGAACAGCCAGTGGAAATGCCCAGGGTCTGCAGTTAATTCTTGAGAGGAACAGCAAGGAGGCCAGTGACCCTGGATCACAGAGAACATACATGAAGAAGAGGGGGATGGGATTAAAGTACAAAAAGGGGGCACAATGGATAAAGTACAGGCCCTGGAATCAGGTGGACCCAAGGTCAAATGTGACTTCAGACACTTGCTAGCTGTGTGACCCTGGGCAAGTTACTTAATCCTGATCTCTTAAGAAAGAGAAAGAGAGACAAAACGACTGGAAAGGTAGGAGGAGGTCAGATTGTGAAGGGCTTTGAATGCCAAATAGAGGATTTCATATTTGATCCTAGAGGTCAAAGAGAGCCACCAGATTTTACTGAATTGGGGGGTAGGTAGTGATATGGTCAGATAGGTGCTTTAGGAAGATTAATTTGACAGCTAAGTGGAGGAGAGACTGGAATAGAGAGAGACTGGAGGCAGGGAAACCAAGCAGCAAGCTATTAAAATAATCCAGTTAGGAAGTGACCAGAGTGTGAATCAAGGCCATGATGGTGTCAGAGGAGAGAAAGGAGCTTTATCCTCAAGCCATCAAAGGTTTTTGATAAGGAATGATTTGATCAATCCAATGTTTTAGGAAGGTTAATCTGACAGTGGTGGTCAGGACAGACTGAGTTGAGAGACTGAAGGCTGATAGATCAGTTAGGAAACAGAACAAACCAAGGAAAAGTTCTTAATTGTTGTAGGGTGCTATGGAGATCAAAAGAGATAATATGTGAAATCAGCTTGCAAAAATAAAAGTTCTTCAAATCGGCCTTACACACATAGCTGTGTGACTCTGGGCAAGTCACTTAACCCCAACTGCCTCACCCAAAAAAGAAAAGAAAAAAGTAAAAGTTCTGTAAAATCCAATTCAACAAAAGAGCTAACCCTGGGACTCAGAGTTGCAGAACACATGCTGATTTTAGCTATTATTACTGATAAAGTTTCTCTCATTAGGAATGCCCTATACAAATGAACTCACAGGTGTGGTCCCCCTAAAATGTGCCAGGCTCTAACCTAGGAGCTAGGATACAAAGATGAAAATAAGAGTCCCTGCTTCTCTCCGAGGTTTCATTTTTTGTTGCTGTTGAGTGTTTCAGTCCTGTCTGACTCCTCATGACCCCATTTTGGGGTTTTCTTGGCAAAGATACTGGAGTGGTTTGCCATTTCCTTTTCCAGCTCATTTTACAGATAAGGAGCTGAGACAAACAGGGTCCCACAGCTAGTGAGACTGGCTTTGAACTCAGGTCCTCCTGACTCCACGGCCAGTACTCTATCTACTGCACCACCTAGGTGCCCCCTATAAACTCAAAGAGTTTACAATCCCCTAAGGAAGATACAACATTGGACAGAGGATTTCATCATGATTACTAGGAATTTGAAGTGCCTGCAGAGGTTTAGCCTGGAGAAGAGGATATTGAGCATGTGACAACTGGCTTCAAGTATCTGAAAGGTTAATCTGAAAGGGATTAAATTTAGCCCGAACCAGAAGTGGTGGGTGGACTATACAGAAGACAATTTAGGCCTGATTGTCAGGAAAAACTTTGAATACTTGGAGCTATCCAAAAGTAGAGCAGGCTGCCTTAAGAGGTGGTGGGCTTCAAGTGGAGACTGAACAACCACTGGTCAAGAGTGTTGGACAGAAGATTCCTGTCAGGTATGGGCTGGGCTAGATGGTCACTAAGGCTCCTTCTGCCTCTCAAATTCTATGATTCTGTGGGAGGACTGGAAGCTAGATGAAGCTTGCCTGGGTAGCTCAGGACCAGCGCCCACTCACGTAGATGCCAGCATTGCCTTGAAGAGAACACAGGCCTTTTTAAGGAAGCTTGTTGGGCACAGCCAAGTGAAGTTCCTGGAGGTGCACAAAGATCCTATCAGCTCTTGAAAAGGGTAGCATCCTCCTCTGCTTCTCCCCTCCCCCAAAAAAACCCAAACAAACAAAAAACTGTCTTCCTACAGTCAAGGAGGAGTCTCAGGGTTAAGGAACCAAATTCTTTTCCTGAAGACCCAAGAAAAGTCCCAGTCAGGTCTGGCTTCTGTACAGCCTGGAGTAGATTCTAATTTGTCCTGACTGTGATGATGTTACATAATGATATTACATAACCACAACCACATTACATAAATCACAGCCCTGCATATTGAAGGAGACCCTTGCTGCCTCACTGCCTACTCTGGCACTAGACACCCAGTGAGAGGGTCAGGAAGTGCTGCTTGGCAAAGCAGTTGATATTTCTCAGCCCTGAAGCCGACCTGCAATGATCCTGGCCCTTAGGAAAGCCTGTTTGTTGAAGTCTTTATAACTTCAGCTCAAGTTTTCCATCTATGCCCCCAGTCTTTCTTTTGTGTCCCCTAATTCAGCCCTCTGTTTCTTCCTTGGCATTTCTATTACCTGTTCCAATGCCCATCTTTCTTCCATACCAGCACTTACTCTTAGGAAGGGTTTTGATCTCAGTCATTTCAGCAATTGAAAGTGGAGTCCTTCAATGCTTATGTTTCTATCCTAAGCCCAAGGAATATATACATATAACACACACACACACACACACACACACACACATATATAAAACATATATATATAATTTTCCTTTTTATTATCATGAACTAGGAGCTTACATTTTAATGGGAATTTAAAACTTCTACCATCTGCCACAGTCCTTTCCTCTTGTCCTGCTCCTCTCCCTCTTTGAATCTCTCTGACTCCCAGCTTCTCACTCTCCAAGTTGTGCCTAGCAGGACCTCCCATCTGGAGCCCCTCTTTTTGCATCTTGCCGCCGCCATTCACACTCCCCTGCTCTCCTGGTATATACTGTCTGCCTGCCTAGCTCCACTCACTTGAATGTTTCTCTTTACCCAACTCCTGGTTGATTTCCTTCACCCCACTGATTTCAGCCTCCCCTCCTCTGAGTTTAGTTTAAGGCTGTGGTCTCTCTCCCCTCCTTGAACTCTCTGTGATAGTCTTAAATAGCTCCTATTTCCTTCCTTGGAGAAGCAACCTGGCTCTCCAGTCCTCCATTCCCTTCAGTCACTTCAGGGGAGGCTTTTGATTGGTAAAGAGGTGGAGGACTAACAGCAGGGAGGGACTAGAAGAGACATTAATATTTTGTTAAGCTCAGTAACTTTTCACTTGCTGTTCTAGTCTGTACCCTGAATTCCTTCATGCTAACAACAAAGAGTTGCATAATCAAATGAAGTCTGAGTGTAATACTGAGGACAAGATGGAGAAGGGGTATTACTTGAGCAGAAAAAAAAAAACTAGAGAAAAACCAGGAATCCTAGCTCAGTTTTTGAAGGAGAAAAAAAAACACCAAGGCTCCTTCTAATGTTTGAAAGTTTTGAGCTGATTTTCATGTTGCACAAGCAACATGCCATGATGACTAAGCAGGCAGAAACAGAATTTGGTGTGCTAGTTAAATACAGCTTGCAACAAAGTGAATCCAGAGCATATGTAACAGTATGCTACCTTTTTATTCAACAAACATTTATTAAGCTACCGGACCCTCTTTAGACACTGGAGGATATAACAACCAAAATGAAGAGGCAGCTAAGTGGTGAAGTGGACAGAGCACTGAGTATGGAGTCAAAAAGACCTGACTTCAAATCTAGCCCCAGACACTTACTACCTGTGTGACCCTAGGAAATTCACTTGACCTCTGTTTGCCTCAGTTTCCTGAACTGTAAAATGGAGATAATAATAGCACCTACCTCCCAAGGTTGTTGTGAGGAACAAATGAGATATTTGTGAAGCATTTAGCAGAGCCTGGCACATTAGTGGTCCTATATAAATGCTATTATTACTATCATTATTAAATAGTCACTGCCTTCCAGAAGCTTTCATCATGAAGGAGAAGGGGATATAACACGTCCACAAATAATGTATAACGTAAGATAATTTGAAGAGGGAGAGCAGAACATTAGGAACTGGTGGGATTATGGAAGACTTCATAGAAGAGGTAGCATCTGAGCTGAGTCTTGAAGAAGGACAAAGATTCTGGGAGGTAAAGTGAGGAAAGATTAATTCAAGGCACGAGGGATGGCCTGCAACAATATACTGAGGTAGGAGATAAAGTATTGGGTCCAGCGAATGGCTGATTGTTCATTTTGTCGAGAACATGAAATTTGTAAAGGGAAGGAATGTAAAATAAGGCTGAAAAGGTAGTCTGCAGTCAGATTGTGATGGCCTTAAATTACAGACCAAAAGAGTTTGTATTTTATCCTGAAGGCAATGAGGAATCACTAAAGTTTTTGTGAGCCCACGGAGTGACAAAGTCAGATATGTGACTTCATGGGATACCCCTATAGGGCTCCTCCCTTATGTGGCACTTGCACTCACAGGTTGTGTGCACTGCTGGTAAGCTTGACACTTGACTTTCTAAAAGGACATTGTTTTTTAAAAAAAAATCACCAGTGGGCTTCCCAACAATAATGAGCCAGGACATATGATTAGCTATTGGCAAAGGCATTTATTCAAATAGCAAAGTAAGAAGAATGGGTACAGTACACTCCAATCCCCCCATAAACCTGGAGTGCATTTTCCCAATAAGACACACAACATCTGTAGGAAGTCAGTTAGAATCCAGAAGACAATCGTCGTCAGACACATGCTAGGATAAACATGTAGCAAAGACAACTCACAGCTCCTGATAATATAGTGCCTGGAAGTCTCTTCTCCCTATATAGAAGGTTTATGCACCTCCCTTTGGGTGTGCAGTGTCTCTACTGGATTCCCAGGGTCTGCAGCGTTCCATGCCCTGGCTCTCCTCTCTGCTTCCAGGGGCTATACTCCATGAAATTTCCTCCTTCTGATGACCATGTCTCTGTTATCTATGCTTGTCTGGAGTGTCTTGTGTCAGCTTCCTGCTGGATGCAATGTCTCCTACCGCTTTAACCCACAATGAGAGTTGAAGTCAGAGAAATTCCCTCTTTCCACTGCAGGGGTCTCCTCCTTAGTTAAAGCTTGAAATCTCTTCCTTTCTCTACTAACTGCTACAATTCCTCTAGGGCTTGGTTATTCAAAACCCTTAAAGGTTTAGGTAATTTGTTTGCTCAACCAATCACTGTTAGGACCTTAACTTTTAATTTAAAACGATTTGGAGATTTTATATAGTTTAGTTGGTTTAACACCACATTAGAACCTTATGATCACATTCTGGGTTTTCTGTGATTACATCCATTGAAGTATCTAGGCAAGTCCCTCCCCAAATCACTCTAGTAGAAAGTGGCCGAGCTGGGATTTGAATCCAGTCACATATCTATCTCCTACTCTTTTCCCAGCATACCATACATACTGTCTATTGACCCTTGCTTCTAGCATTTCCTTAAAAACCCTGTCAGGATATAGCAGCTGGGGAAAGGTAGAACCAGGCTGTTCAGATAGAGTTTGACCCCTTAAGGGTAAATAGCATGTCTTCTACTTTTCTTATATATGAAATCTAATCCTTAGAATATGCATAATATGTGCTGCCTCTTAACTCTTGTAGAGACTTGATGAGCCTGCTTCCAGGCATACATATCAGAGAGGCCCTTTCCCTAATTCAAAACATGCACAGGTATCCTATGACTATTTCCTGTTCGCTTAGTTAAAAGTGATTTAAAAACAAAACAAAAAAGCAAAAAAAACCTTTCAACTGGCTGCTGAACTGGAACTAAGTGTGCATATAAAAAGCTCAAATGAATGGAAGAACTCTCTCACATGGCTTTCAAGTGAGGGGAAGAAATTCTTTATGCCTCTGGGTTGGGGAGCCCCTCGTCTACTGTCTTCCTATGTGGCTGTGAATCCTAAGGGATGCTGCTGTTTCTTCCATCTCTGTTGTATCTACTCTTTCCTATCTTGGACAAAAGATTATTAGAGACATAATGGACCAGATTATGAGCTTCAAAAGTTTGGAGCTGCCACCAGAGGCCGTAGCAGAGTCAGAGGCAGGAGCGAAACCCAGTGAGGGGCTAGACCTATTGAGCAACTTACCTGACCCAGTCCATCAGTGAATCAACCCAGCAACTGAGACACTAGGCCATGAGGTCCTGCAAGCAAGCGAACAACTCTTCCATCAGCCATACCACACCCCGAAATTAACCTAGGGAGGGAATCTTTTGTAGCAACTGTTTTATATTTGAATCCATGTTCCTAGGGACCAAGTGAGTATATAGAGGGGAAATAGTGCTCCAGGTTTGTTTGTGGGTTGGTTTTTTTTTGGGGGGAGGGAAGTTTTTGTGCTTTGGTTCTTGCTATATCTGCTCAGTAAATATCTCTTTGTAAAAGCTAATTGATATTAAATTTGTTTAAGTGACATTGAAAGAAATTATTTTTTCAATTGGTTATATGATATTTGGGAAATGTTAACTGGTTAAGTGATATTGAGGGGAACACAACCCCTACAATCCTTCAGTATTATCCTTCCCCAGAACCTTGCAGGGGGAAGCAGTAGCGACATTCTGGGGACCTGGCATTCCTGTTAGAGACAGGATTAGGAGAATGAGCCCTAGAATCTCTACGTACTTGGGTCCTCCACAGTCTTTAGCACATTGATTACACAGTAAGAGCAAGGTCTCAGGCAGCAGTGCAAAGTGTACATTTCAGTTTGGGGAAAGAAAACAGCTGGTGCTTTGGGGTCCTCACGTGGCTGTCAGCTGATTGCCTTAAGTTACTTTGGCAGCTTATGGAGAATGGATGGGAGAGGAAAGAGACTGGAGGTGAGGAGACCAATTAGTAGTTTATTACAAATGTTCAGACAATGAAAACTGAGGAATAGAATTAAGGTGGTGGCTATGTGGATGAGAGTGGCTCAGGGGAGAGAGCACTAGGCAAACCACTCCACTATCTTTGCCAAGAAAACCCCCAAATGGGATCACAAAGGGTCTGACACTATTGAAATGATCAAACACCATGTGGATGAAGCAAAGAGTTTGGAAGTTGTAGAAGCAGAATTGATAAGACTTGGCAAGACATTCCCTCCTCTAAACACCTCTATTCTTTTGAGGGCGTCATTCTCTACTCCCCATTCTCCCTCACACACACCCCACCCCCATCCAATCAGTTGCCAAAACTCTTCCTTTCCAAACTGTCTTCCACATGGTACCAAAATAATGTTCCTGAATTACAGACCTGATCATACCACTCCTCTACTCAAGAACTAGAACTGGCTCTCCTTTATCTCAAGGATAAATGGCCAGCTTCTCCACTTGGCACTTAAAGCCCTGAACAATCTGGCTCCAGCCTACCTTTCCAGACTCTTTTCACACTCCTTCCCTTCACGTTGCTGTGTTCTTGCCAGACTCGCTACTAACTATTCTCAGAACTTGGCATTACTAAATCTCTCATGTCTGTGCCTTTGCAGAGGTTGTCCTCCACTCCTAGAATGTTCTCCCTCCTCATCTTCACCTCCCTTCAAGGCTGAGCTTGGGGACCACCTCCTACAGGAGACTTTTCCTTATCTCTCTTCTCTCTGACCATGGAGGTCTCTGTGCTCTCACCTTCCAGCCACTTGGGGTTTGAGCATCTGTACACATATTATATCTCCCAGTAGAATGCAAGCTCCCTGAAGGCAGAGACTCTGGTGCCTTATGCTTAGAATGTGCTTAATGCTTATAGGGTTTAATTAAATATAGGAGAGATAAGTAGACAGAGAGATAGAGAGACAGGCAGAGAGGGAGGGGAGGGAAGGAATGACAGAGGTAATGAGGTAATGTTGACTTTGAGGTAACTGGAATGGTAGTGCTCTGACAGAACCAGAATAGTGGAGGGGAGAAACAGTCTATTCCGTTTTGGACATGCTGAGATCTAGAGGCTGCAGAGAGAACATCAAAGAGCTGATGTCCAATAGGCAGTTTGCAATGCAGGAATTACATAATTTAGGCATTTAGATTTAAGTGGCAAGCCCACAAAATCTTTTTGTTTTTGTCTTTGTATACCCAGAGCCTAGCACATGGTATGTGATGAATAAGTTTATTCAAGTGAATTCTTTTTATGCAACCAAACTATGCATTTGTGGGGTCACTAGTGAGATGGATGGCATTAGGGGTACAGACCAGGGAAACACTGGGCAACCTGTGTTTCTGGAGCACTTTGTCTGCAGCCTTCCTTTGTCCTAGCCCACTACCTCATAGGATATTTTTGTACATGTCTGGTACATAGTAGGTACTAAATGTTTATTGACTGACTGAATTATCATAGTTTCCCTGTTTAATTGAAAGTGCCTTGAGGACAAATATTATTTTTCTTTTTCTTTTTTCTTTTTTTAATCTTTGTGTCTCCAACACCTAGCACAAAGCTAGGGGGCTCATAGGGCTAAGAGAAACCTCAGAGGCCTTCAGAGTCCATCACCTTCATTTTTACATAAGGAGCCTAAGGCCCAGGAAAATGAAGGTACTTGCCCAAGAGAACCTAAGTAGTAAGTGCCAGAACTCAGATGATCTGATTCCAAATCTATTGCTTTTTTGAGTGCAATACACTTCTTCTTCTTAGGCCCTTAAGAAATGTTTGCTGGTTTCCAGCCTCCTCCACTGCCAGACAGAAGGGTCGAGCCTCCATTATCTTCATTTTCTTTCCTAGATCTGATGTTAGAATATGCTGTTCCCAAACCTCAGAGGGTTCAATACCTGGAGGTGGACAAACCTGTCAGGTGTTCCTAGGATGACTGGGCTATAAATCAACTCTTGTTTAGGACCACAGAAATAGAAAATAGCTATTCCAGGAAGCTGATTCTAGGTCTCATTGAGAAGTGGAGTTTGAGGTTTGAGGGCAAGGTGACAGGTGACCGCCTCCTTGTGATGAGACAAGCAGGAAGAGAAAAGCCCAATTACAGGGGATTTTAGACACCCAGAAGTGATTGGAACCAGCTGGTGAGGAGAGGAAAGTGGGGGAAGGGGAGAGAGCCAGGGGCAAGATACAAAAACAGCTGTGTTTGAGTTCATCATATATTTTTGTATTTGCTTTTCTTAACACAGTACTAAGAGGATAAAAATTTTGATTGGGGGAGTGAGAAGCAGGTGAAATGCTGCAGGGGGCATCTTTGGTGAACAGCCAGAGGACAACATGAACAAACTATGCTTCTAGGAAATGGAGGAAAGAGGGGTGTCTAAAAATAGGCGAATCATGCAATAGAAGGAAGGTACCAATGTCTGCTCCTACTTCACAAAGGGTCAGCCCTATCCAGTCTCATCAATTTATTTCAACAAACAACATACTTCCCATAGTAATAGGCTTCAGAGATAACTAGGCAAAATCCAAAGTAGTCCTTGCCCTCAAGGGAGTTACAATCTACCAGAGAAAAACCAGGTGTTGGAAGGTAAGCATACACAAAGTACACAGAGTAAATACAAAGTAACTTGGGGGTGGGGTGAAGATAGGGAACAGGAAAAACTGAAGGTGGGGATGGGGGGAGGGGTGGTCAGGAAATCCTTCCTATAGGAAGTAGAACCTTACCAGTGCTTTGAGGGGGGACCCTAGAGATTTGGGGAGGCAAAGGTGAGAAGAGAAAGCATTCCAGACATGGGAGATGCGCTGTACAAAGGTATGGAAGCATGAGACAGAATGTTATATATGATAAGCAGTAAGTAGGCCAATTTGGCTGAAACAGAGTGTGTAAAGGAGAGCAATGTGAGATCAGTCTGGAAAGACAAGTTGAAGCCAGATTGCAAAGGGCTTTAAACTCCAAACAGAGGAATTCACATTTTATTTTAATGGGAATAAAGAGCCACTGAAGCTTCTTGAAAAGGCCAGTGACATGGTGAGACTTTTAATTCCCCCTCCTAGAGATCAGGAAAGGTGTTCTTAAAAATAAAAACAAAAAACAAAAACAAACCTTTCTCTCCTCCCCCAGACTGGGTCTACCAAGGTCAACTTGGTAGGACAGACTTGCTTCTCATTATATATTATTCTCCCTCCCAAAAGCAACAATCTAGCCAAAATGGTTTTCTCTCTGTTCTTCACATACAACACGCCATCTCACTCTATCTTCCTTCTATGTACCTTTGCACTGGCCATCCCATATGACTGGGATGCACTCCCTTCTTCCCTCTAGCTCCAAGTCTGGTGCCGGTATGGTGAACCTCAGAGGTAAGAGGCACCTACCTACCAGGCTACCCACTGGGGGGCCAACAAGCCCAGGACAGAAATAGAGTAGACCAAAGGCCAAAGTGAGGCCTGCCAGTGAGGGGAGACCCAGTCTCAAAAAAGAGGCAGCTCAAGTACCATCTTCTGCTTGGTGCCTTTCCTGATCCACCCAATTGCCAATGCCCTCTCTCTCTCCCAAACAACCTCGTACAACTATTGTGTATATATTTGTATTTATTAACTTTATATTGGTACATATAAATTTATATATGGGGCAGCTAGATGGTGAAGTGGATAGAGTGCCTGATAGAGTTAAGAGGACTTATCTTTGTGAGTTCAAATCTGGCCTCAGACATTTACTAGCTATTTAACCATGGGCAAGTCACTTATCCCTGTTTGCCTCAGTTTCCTCCTCTGTAAAATGAGCTGGAGAAGGAAATGGCAAACTACTCCAGTATCTCTGCCAAGAAAATCCCAAATGAGGTCACAAAAGAGTCAGATATGGCTGCACAACAAATATACATATATATGTACATATATGTGTATGTTATATATATGTGTATACATATATCTGCCCCCATTAGAATATAAGCTCCCTATGAGTAGAGATGGGTTCTCTTTGTACTTGGTATCCCTTACATGGCACTTAGTAGGTGCTTAACAAATCGATCTCCTCTGGGCAGCTGGGTGGCACAGTGGATAGAGCCCTGGCCCTGGATTCAGGAGGACCTGAGTTCAAATCCAGCCTCAGACACATAATGCTTACTAGCTGTGTGACCCTGGGCAAGTCACTTAACCCCCATTGCCTAACCAAAAAAAAAAACAAAAACAAATTGATCTCCTCTCCCCTGTCCCCAAGTACTAACTGAAGCAGGTTACTGGAGTATTTGTGGTCCTCTAGTCCATGCAAATGTGGAGTTTGTTAACATCTTCTCTACTCTCACCTCCAACTTTACCTTTATTTGACCTCTTTTTCATTCCTTCTATGTGATAATAGCAGAAAGTTACCCAGTGTAAACAGTGATGGACCCTAATTCAGAGAGTTGTCTATTTGGGGATGGGGTTGTATAATCTGAGATCTAAAAGGAAGGACCAGCCAGCCTTAGGGAATAAGGTCAAGTAAACCACCTTCATGATTTGAAGAGAGCTGAGGTCTATTTGTCCCTCCCATTCTGATCTGCAATGGTGCCTAAAATATTACCATGAGAAATACATTTCTTAGGATTAGGCTTCAGTTAAAATGTAAAATATACTTTGGGAAGTAGCAAGTTAAACTCTTATCAGTCATTAACACCTTAGTGTTGATTAATGCTAAAAGGAAAACCTTTCTGTAAGAAAGGATAGGAAAGATAAATTTTAATAGGGTGGAAGCACAACCTCAGAGGAAATTTCTAAGACCTAGGTAGGAAGTGCCAGGGCAGCAGAGAGTCCCAGGCTCTTTAGAGGAAGGAAGTGGGGCCACAAGAGGGAATAAAGGGGATGAAGGAGGGCAGATTTGGAGCCACTGTTTCTATTTGAATTTGACACTTCTTGCCTAATGTAAAAAATGAGACATCTTCAAGGAAGACTGATATAACCTGGATTGAGAGGCTGTCCTCAGTTTTGGCAGACTCAGATTGGACTGTTCTTCATCCTTTCAGCTAGGCAGGGCCATGGATAGTATTGGATTTCATGTCAGGAAGATTTGAGTTCAAATTTAGGACAAGTCACTTAATCTTTCTCAGCCTTAGTTTCCTCATCAGTAAACTGAGGATAATTGCAGCATCCTCTTCATATGATTGTGGTGAGGATTAAATGAGATGATAACATATCCAAAGTGCCATGTAAATACTTGCTGTTGTTTCTCCTACTTGATGTGTGAAACAGCTAGAATTCCATCTTCTTCCCATCTGGGAAGCTAGTTGATACAAGAGAGGAGCATGGGTTTTGTAGGGACGGTAGCTTCTTCTTCAGGTATATTTGATTGGATTCCCATCTCTGATGTTACACACGGACAAACTCTAGCATAATATACGGATGTTTCCCTAAAATAGTGGTGTTGAACAGGAGAATAGGCCATGTTTAAAGCAGAAGCAGCCTGGAACAAGGAAGCCTTATGAATTTTGGTGCCAGCAAAACAAAGAAATGTTTGGATTATCACACCTACTCAATACAGAGGGTCCTCTAAACCACAGAAGACTTCCTGATGCTAATTCCAGAATAGTTTCAAGAACTACCAAATATAGGGAGGAGTAGGATATGAACAGAGAAGACTAGTAGGGCAATAGTGTGTTGCATGGTTAGCCCACAAAAAGCCCATTTTACTCACAATGCAGCTAAATGTAGACTCCACTACTCTGAAGCCTCATTGTGGCATGGACCTCGGGTCTCAAAGGCCAGAAGGGCACAAGACCTGGCAATTTCTACCAGCTGAAAACTGAAATATAGTCTGTTACTAGCCTTGGAACATAGGCCTAATAACAGAGTTTGTGTCTGTTGTCTAATAACCAGCCTAGTGAAATTCAGGGAGGTTAATCACCAGAGGATTAGCTACCAAGTGGTGCTTTTTATTTATTTTTTTTTTAATTGTTTTTTGCCAAGGCAATTCTCTCTGTTAAGACATACAGGGGTTGCTATCTACCTTGGTGGAGAGTATTTACACATGAAATCACCTCTCAATCAGTAAACATTTTTTAAGTATTTACTATGAGTCAGGCACTCTGCAAGACACTGGGGATGTAAAAGCAATAAATTAAACAATGGCATTGAAATGTAGTTAAAATGTTACATATTTTTAATGAAAAAAGAAAACACCAATTTCAATACTACTCATTAAATTTTGGAATGGAATATATAGCTAACTAAAATTTAAAGTTGAATATACTACTAACTAGAATTTGAATTTGTATCATTTAAAAATTTATCCTGAATTCTGGTTCTGAGGAAAAATAAATTTAATTAGAGAAAGATGAGGAGGTAGATGGAAAAGTCTATGGAAATTCCAAAACAGAAGGCTGGACACTTTCCAGGACGGTGTTAACCAGTTGATAGCACTGATTCTATATTACGCCTAACTTCTCCTCAAAACATGTCTTTTCTTTTCCTTGATTCAAGTATATTATTAACATGATGTTTAACAGCCATGAATAGGCCAATGGCCTGGTGGGGGATGGGAAAAGGATTCACAAAAGGAATGAAAGGGAGGAAAAGGGAGAGCAGATGCCCTTGAGATAACTGAACTATCACTGGAAGAGAAAAACTAGGGAGGAGGACAATTAGAGAGGATGTGTACAGTTGAGATAAAGAGATGCCTGAACTGTGACTAGTGAAAAACAAAAGGAGGCACCACAGTGGATGCCTTTGAAGAGAAAGAAAGGAGGTGGTAGGGAAGAGTTGTCAACCACCAGATGGCGATGTCTGCCCAAAATAGATATTTGGAAGGGCGTCCACTGATTTCTTTTTGCTGCTCAAAATGCAAGGGAAGGGGACTGAGCAAATTTCTTGTATATATTTCAGGATTTGCTGTTGCGTAATTTTTAGCAGCTGCTGACCAGAGCTACCTTCTTCCACTCCACTGGCTTTTCCCCTGAATCTTACCTACTTACCTTGGTCTCCAAAGGAGTTTTAGAGAGTGGTTCCTCCTAAAGCACTTAGCAATTATAACCATTTTCTGAGGATATAGTTCTGCCCTATAGGGAAGAACACAGTGAAGACAGAAAAGCAAAATAAGGGGCATCTGAGGCTGTCCACATTCTCACTAACCTTTCCAGCCTTCTCTCACAGAACTCTCCTTCAGGTATCCCTTAGGCCTGCCAAAGTTGACTTCCGGCCACTTCCCAAACTCACACTTTTTCACCTCCTTGACTTTGTTCCTGTCATTTCCTCAACCTGGAATTCCCTCTCCCCAATATCTGCACCAGTTGAAACCCCATCTATCCTTCTAGGTTCAGTTCAAAAGCCACCTCTTCAAGGAATATCCTTAAGCTGAAAGTGATCCCATTCTCCTGCAGATTCTCATAGTACTTTGTAACTCATGCACTTTTACAATCTTACGGGGGTTTTGTTTGGGGGGGTTGTTTTGTTTGGGGGGGTGTAAACATATCTTATTGTTCTTAAAGGTTTGTGAGTTGATAGTGGACAGGGACCACATCATGTTCATCTTTGTCCACAGTAGTGAATCAACAAAAGTGGGGAATTTTTCCTTGAAAGCTGAAGAATTGACTTATAGTTACTGTGCCAATTAAGGAAGGAAATAGTGGTGTTGAATGCAAGGGAAGTTACCTATTGCATATTGGAGCCTAGTAATGGAGGGCTAGTTACTTGGCACTGCACTTGAGGGCAACTCAGACAGTCCCTGGCTCAGCTCCGGATTGGTTTGTATTTTATCCCTACCCTAACCCTAACCCTAACCCTAACCCCAACCCCGGAGCAGTTTAATTGGTCACCAACCCATCTGTTTACAGTCTGCAATGATTGAACAAATTCTGATAGTTCTCCAGAACTGAAGTTTTTTTAAAAAGTGTTTTTTTACATACTGCAGAATAGGAACCTGCATCAAGAACTCGAGGCCCCTCCATCTTGCCTTCACCCCCAACAGATGAAACCTTGTGATTCCTTTAAATGCACCAGGACAGGACAGCATCTCAGAACTACTAGAGGGAGGTCGCTGGCCCAGCACTTTCCCCATAGCAAGACCAGAGGAGGTAATTTGCAAGCTGACCTATCGCTCCCCTCATCTGAGGCAGAGGCAGCAGTCACATGATCTATTTGCTAAGGAAAGAGCAATGTTAGTCTAGCTACACAAATACGTATGGTAAAGACATACTCGGGAAGCTTAACACACATGGCCACTCACTTATCATGTGAGCCGGGCTAAATGATAGAAATTGACTCTGGACATCCCTTGCTCGCTCGTTTCTAGCCTGGTGATGGAAGTGCAGTGGCCAGAACAAAATATATCAATAAGATTATACCACTAGTAGCACAAGGGGGTATAGCTCAGTGGTAGAGCATTTGACTGCAGATCAAGAGGTCCCTGGTTCAAATCCAGGTGCCCCCTGCCGCATGACTTTTACCATCAGAGCAGTTTATAGCTCAAATGGGTGGAGTCATGTTTACTCCCTCCTTCGACAACCCTTCCCCGCACCCCTCCTCCCCCCCGCCCTGGAGCTTCAGTCCTAAAACAGAATGAGACGTGGGAATGGGGGAAGGCAGAGTTGCTAAGGCGCATATTAGAGAATTAGAATATTTGTTTGCCAGAACCAAAGGTATTTGGTTCTAATCCAAGTGCCCCTTTGTCTCAGGTTTACCTTTCTAGTAGGTCCTTTGTCTTTAAAACTCAATGTTTCCCTTCCTTCTTTTACCCCAACCCCTGTCTTCTATGTTACTGATGGAACAGAAACCCTCAGCTTACTAGATAAATCTCACCAATCCTGGAGTCAGAAGCATCAGTCCTTAGACATTCACTAATTTTGCCATCAAACTCTGAACCTTAAGTTTTCTCATCGGTAAGATGGGGATGCTGCCTACCTCACAGGGTTACTATTAGGATTATAGATCTTTAGCTAAAAGAAACCTGCTAGCCTACCTCAATTTAGGAATGAGGAAATCTGAAGCTCAGAGGAGTTAAGAGACTTACACCCATCACACAGGTGAATGGCAAAGGCAGGATGGGACCCCTGGCTTTCTGACCCCAAAATCAGAACTTTTCCCACTGTACCACTGCAAATGAGATAATGTTTAGAGTTTTGGAAATGCTATTTAGATGTCAGCTGTCATTCCCTAATATTACATTGTGCTTTAATGTTTCCAATGCATCTTTGCCTAATTTCTCATTTGATCTGCACAACAGCCCCTCAGTCAGTCAACAAGCATTTATTAAGCACCTACTCCACGCCAGATACTTGTGCTAAGCAGTGCTAATACAAAGAAAGGCAAAGGACAGCCCCTGTTCTCAAGGAGCTCACAGTCTAAAAGAGGAGACAACATGAAAACAACTAGGGACAAAGATATACATGAGATAAATTGAAAATAACCAACAGAGAAAAGGCACTAATGGTAAGAGGGTTGAGAAAAGGTTTCTTATAAAAGGCAAGATTTTAGCTGGGACTTCTGGAAGAAAGCTAGGGAGGGCAGGATACAGAGATGAGGAAAGAGAGAATTCCAGGCATAGGGGAGAGCCAGTAAAAATGCTCCAGGCTGGGAGATGGCAACTTAATACATGAAGGAAGGAAGATGGAAGAAGACTGAAAAGGTAAGTGCTATTATTATCCTTATTTGAACGGAAAGGAAACTGAGGTTGGGCAAAATTAAATGACATATCCAGAATTACTTAGCTATTAAATATCTGAGATGGATTTCAAACTCAGGTCTTTTTGACTCCAAGTCCAGAACTCTACCACTATACCACCCATAATGTTTTTCCCATTTCAACTTCCTGTTACATTAGTGTCTATATCATTACATTTTCATACTTAATCATATGCTATTTTGCATGCTTCTCTGACTGTTCTATATGCTTTAATTATGCCCCACAATTTAATTGTAGGTTTCTTTAGGGTGAGCTCCATGTTTTCTCTTCAAATCCCCTCAATACCTAGCACAGGGGGGTGTTTATAGTAGATACACACAGACACACTTGCTGAATTGAGTTGAAAAAAGCCCTCAGAAGTAGGGTGTCTTAATATTGTGATCCACTGAAGCAAACTGGTGGTGTGAGAGCCCTGTGCTGGTAGAGAGAGGAAAATGTGTGGTGCTGTGTTAGGAGTAGGAACAATTCTGTTTGAAGCAAAGACATGATGTGTAGCCTATGAAAACTACAGAAGCCAAAGACAAGATTTTAAAGGAGTTTAACATATGGTCAGAGCTGAAAAACGGAAGTTCTTCCAAAAGAAAAGATCCCTCTTGGAATATGGCTCAGAGGCACAGCATTTGACTAAGATCAAGAGTTCTCCATAGGGGACATCCCAGACAGTTCGGTTTCCATTTTACCCTGAAGAATAGATTACTCACTTGGAATTCACTTCTGGCTCTAGAGGACTCCTGCCCATTTCTCTACTACCATCTTCTTAAACATTGAGGACAAAGTCTATCCTAAAGTAATAGCTTTGTTCAGGTTGAAATTGTTATAGGTTATACGTGTGTTATAGTGAAAGAGAAAATTATTCTAAAAACTTAATAAAAACCCTAACACTTAAAAAAAAAATTAAGCCCAGACTCTGGATTAAACATGAAAGGTCAGCTGACTTGTAGATTGAGACTTCTGGGTGCCCTTGGACCTGGACTTTTGGTTCAACTTTGGATGATGGTACCTTCAGGAAGAGTAACACAACACTCAGTCGTTCTTTGTCTTTTTCACCATTAAGGACATTGGTGTGATATTAGCTGTAAAAGGCCACAGAAATGCAGAATTCCATGGAAGAGACCTCAAAGGTCATCTGGCAGAGTATTGGTCAAAGAATTATAGAATCCCAAAGGGACTTCAGAGGATCTCTAGTACTTCCTGTGCCTGAACAGGAATCATCTTGACAACATCCCCATCAAATAGTCATTAAGCCTTCCCCTTGGAGGCTTCTTGCCACTGTGAACTCACGGCATCCTAACTAATTCTTAGGAAGTCATTTCCTACATCAAGGCCAAATCTGCTTCTCATTGATCCAAGTTCTGTCCTCTGGGTCCAAGGAGAACAAATCTAATCCCTCTTCCACAAGACAGTCCTTCAAATACTTTAAAACATCTATTATGCTTTTATCTACTCCTCCCCTCCACCCCCACCCCAAATCTCTTCATCACCAGTTTCTCCAACTGATTCTCATTTGGTTTTGTCTTTAGTCCCTTGACTACTCTTCACCCTCCTCTCCAGATTGTTAATGTCCTTTGTCAAATGTGGTGCCCACAACTGAACATAATACCCTAGATGTGGTCTGACCAAGACAAGTACGGTAGGATTGTCACCTCCCCCACATCATATACTCAAGCCAGCCTAGGACAGGATTAGTTTTTTTACTTGTAAGCAATACTTTCGTTTATATTAACCTCCTAGACCACTAAACTCCCCTTCCCCAATGTATCTCAAGCAGGTCATTATTAAAAATGAAGGTTCCATATTAACCAAAATATTTTCGTTAACATTTTGGTATCTTCTCTCTTATGTACGTGTATCTCATGCCCTCTTTACCCTGCCCAAATGTGAAAAGGGATGCCCCAGAGAGGAGCTAGCACCTTATAATCAGAAGTTTGGGGGAAGAGACTGAATAACCCATAGATTAAAACATTTATTAAGTACCTACTATGTGCCAAGCACTGAATTAGGTGCTGGGGATACAAAAGCCAAGAATGAAACAATCTTTATTCTCAAGGAGTTTACATTTGATGAAGGAAACATTCCTGCCCTCAAGGATCTAACATTCAAGTGGGGGAGAGGAGAAAAGAGCTTGTTGAGGAAAACAACACACACATACAAGCAAATGCAAAGTACACATGAAGTGATGTGGGAGATATATGGGTTGAAATAAACACAGGATTTGGAGTCATGCAACAGAGATTCAAATTCTACTTCTGCTACTTAATAGCTCTGTGACTTTGGGTAAGTCATTTAACATCTCTGAGCCTCAATTTCCTCAACTGTAAAATGAGGGGGTTAAACTAGATGACCTCTGAGGTCCTTTCACACTCTAAACTGATGTTCCAGTGCCTCTGGGGTCCCATCTTGGTTCTGAGTCTATGATTTTTTTTTTAAGTCTATGACTTTTTTTTTTACCTACTGTCTACCCAACCTACTAACTGTCCCCTGAATATGGACATATAGCCACTTTTCTTTAAATGATTTTCTCATACCCAAATGGAGGAAAACAAAGCAGAAAACATATAGCTTCCAAATTTACAGCAGCGGTATACATAGAAGCTGTCTTTCCTGTTATCTGGATTGTTTGATGACAAGTAGGCACTCCTTGTGCCTACATGGTCACTCCTGTTTTCTTGATTATTCCTTGACTCTTGCACACACCTCAACCCACCCCACCCACCCATACATCAATTAATTTATCCTGGAAGTAATCCTCCCTTCTCCTGCCCTTTCGGAAGAAAGATCCTACCCTGGACTCTGTTTGATTCTAAGCTCACCTTGAGATGAAATCAGAGTGGCAATATGAGGTGGTAGAGAAGGGGTTAAGATAGGACTCCACCAATCAAAGCACCCCTCAAGAATACTTTGTTCCTTCCACAAAGGAAGTTTATCCCAAGTGATTCCTCACAGTCCATCTTAAATGGAAGCAACACAGAAATATGACAAAAATCTTCACAATTCTTCTGCTCTCCCTGACAACTGATGGTTTCAAGCTGTCGATGTTATCTAGACATCAATAAACATCCCACCTCTTGCATAAAGTCTGTCTCAGAAGCTCTAATCAGCAATGTTCTCTCCCATTTCTGACTGCCCTGAATACTTAGAAAACTGACATGGTATAAGAGAAAGAATGCTAGACCTGGGACTAAGTCCTGACTCAATACAAGGGAGGAGCTCTGTCACCCTGGGTCATTTAGCTGTGGACATGTTCTATCATAGGCACAGATTCTTGACACTGAAGTTTTGACACATACTCTATCATATATTATCTTATATAGTTCTCAGGTTGCTTCATATAAATCTTGTTTCCTCAGCTAAGCTCCCTAGGGCAAGGACTGGGATTTTTCTTTTACTTGTGGCAAAGGGTTGATAACTTTGATATTTTGATCGATTAATGACAGATTCCAACATGTTCAAATCCTCCACAATTCATGAATCAGGCACACAAGAAAAACTTGAAAAAGACCTCTTGAATTGAATCTCTCCTGGCCACACTAATTTTTTCCATTCTCTTTGTCCCTAATACCTGTTATTTACTTCACTCTAACAGTGGAAAGATCCCTAGCCTGGGAGTCAGAAAACTTGGGTTCTAGTCCCCTGTCACAAATTGTGTGACTTTGGGCATATCACTTAATCTGTGTCTCATTTCTTCATCTGTCAAAAAGGAAATAATTCCTATGTAATGAGAGATCTCTTCAAATATTTGAAGGATTATCATAGAAAAGTAATTACATTTATTCTGTATGAGTCCAGAAAATGGAACTAGAATTTATAGAGAAAATTTTCTATTCCAATTTATAGTAGAACAATTAGAGGTTTTCAAATAAAGAATGTATTGCCTTTTGAGTATAAGCATCCCTATAATTTTAAGTGTTCAAGCAAATGCTAACTTAGTGACTACCTATCAGAGATATCAATGAATCATGGATTAAGAGACAGAAAGGATTTCAGAGGGCATCTTGTATCAACCCCCCTCCATCCTCATTTTACATATGAGAAAACTGAAGGGCTTGCTGAAGGTGACAGTTTTAACTAATGGCAGAAGCAGGGTTTGATCTTTGCCTCTATGTGCTTGGTTTGTGTGCCAGAGTGAGAGCTAGACCGCTTTTCAAGTCGCTGGAAAGATCAATGAATAGATTAGGAGTCAGAGGACCCAAGTGAGAGTCCTCAGTTAATAAGCTGTGTGACTTTAGGAAACTCACTTAAACTCTGTGAGGCTGATTTTCCACATCTGTAAAATGAGGAGGTTGGGGGTTCTTAACCTAGGGTCAACGGAACGATTTCAAAGGGTCCATGAACTTGGATAGGTTAAAAAAAAATCCATCTTTATTTTTACTAACCTCTAATTGAACTTCAGTATTTCCTTCAATTATTTAAAAACATTATTGTGAGAAGGCGTCCACAGGCTTCACAAGGATGCCAAAAAGGTCCAGGATACAAATAGTTAAGAAGCCTCGGATAAAACAAATTTGTAAAGCCCAGAGCGGTCTAGGATGTAGTTTACATTTCAATAGCGCAGTACTTCAAAGTCCAACCAATGCAGAGGCATCCGGAAACCAGAGTGTTGCATCCTGGGAGATGTAGTTTCCTGAGGAAGGTGTACAGGAGGCAAAGCAGGGGATCCTGGGAGATGTAAAGGAATGGGTTCCTGTGGCCAGAGGACAGCGGGTGCGGGCCTGTGATCATTCCTGCGGGCACAAGCCTTCTCCAAAAAGAAGGGAGGGGAAGGAAGAGAAAAGGCGGCCCTGGTCCGGGTGGAAGATGAATCCTCAGAGAGAAGGCCGGGAGAGCAGAGGGCCGGGCCTGGAGTCAGGAAGACCTGAGTTAAAATTCGGCCTCCGACACTAAGACACTCAGACGTTAGCTTTGTGACCCTAGGCAAGTCACTTAATCCTGTTTGCCTCAGTTTTCTCATCTGTAAAATGAGCTGGAGAAGGAAATGGCAAACTTTCCCAATATCTTTGTCAAGAAAACCCTAAATAGGGTCACGAAAAGTTGGACACAATTTAAACAACTGAACACCACCAACTCACAAAGGGAGGATGACGTCACTTCTGAAGTGGAAACGGAAGTTTTCCGCCGGAAGCAGCGGTTGCTAGGAGCCGGTTGCTTAGACAACAACGGTCAAGCCTTTGTGAGAGAGGCTGTTGGCGGAGGTGGGAAAGGGGCAGAGGCCTAGTTGTTTTGTTCTTGGAGCCCCAATAAAGAAGGTGTCCTCCTTGCCCGTGACCGAGCCCGTCTGAAGTCCCCAGCCCGCCCTTCCCCGAGGGGGGCAGTGTTAGTATCCCCCGTTTGGCCAGCGCTTGTAGCTGGACCTGGATGGAGGCCAAAGACGTGGCTCCTGCTGGCTGACCTTGGGCGCCTGGCCTCTCTGATCTCTCAGCTCCCGCTCCCAGGCATCGCCTCCTTGGAAGAGGCGCCTTTTAACACAAGAGGGAATGGAGAGGTTGGCTAATACCTCGTGCCTGGGAAGAAAGAGAATCTCACATGTGAATATCTGAATTTTGTAACATTTTGAATGCATTTTTAAAGTACACATTACTTTATTCACTGAAGAGTAGAAAGAATATAGACCCTTTGATGCCTGGGAGAGTGAAGTTTAAGTCAAAGAGTGGTTAGTTGACACAAGCTGAAAATACATTTAACTAGATTTAGATAAGTACTTTGAAGACTGACTCATAATTTATTACAGACTCACAAATTTATTAAGCACTAATTACTATGTGCTATCAACCAAGCTAGGCAAAAAAGATTTTTTAAAAATGAAACCATCCCTGCCATCAAGGAACTAACATTCCATTGCATGATGCAACATGTACAGAAATAAGCATATACAAAAGAAATACAAGGTAAGGTTTGGCAGGAGAGAATGCTAGCATCTGGGAGCATCAGGAAAGTGTTTGTGTAGAAGGTCACCTCATTAATGGAAAGCAGGATATATGGAAGGAGATTATTTGTTGTTATTCAGTCATGTCCCACTCTTCATGACCCCATTTGAGGATTTCTTGGCAGAGATACTTGGGAAAGTGGTTTGCCATTTCCTTCTCCAGCTCATCTTGCAGATGAGGAAACTGAGGCAAACAGGGTTAAATGACTTGCTCAAGTTCACACAGCTAGTATCTGAGGTCAAAGTTGAACTCTGGTCTTCTGACTTCAGGCCCAGCACTCTATCTACTGCCCCACCTAGCTGCCCAAGAGGATCATAGTTATATATAAATCTAGAACTGGAAAGGTTCTTAAAGGCCATCTAGTCCAACCTATTCATATTCAGAGGAAACATATCCAAGGCAGTTGTGTGACTTGATGTCTGAGTTTTCTATCAGGGAAGACAACCACACCCAACAACAATGCATTCCAGGACACCTATATCAGAGAAAAATAGTTTAATTGAATGACTAAATACATACATACATATATATATCATATATATGTATACCTATATATGGTAATAATTAATGGCATTGACAGATATTCTTCACCCTTCTCCCCCTAACCTCCTATATGTACTCAATAAATTTGTATTTACTTTGGAACTTTGATGAATCTGGGATCTCAATCTGCAATGTCATCTTCATTAGTCTCCCTGCCTCCAGTCTCTTCCCTCTTAAACACATATCCCATACAGATATCAAAGTATAATCCTAAAACTACAGGCCTGACCATGTTCCGAAGTTCCAGCGGCTTACTGTTGTCTCTCACATAAAGTATCAGTTCCTCTGTTTGACATTTAACATTCACCACAGTATGGCTCCATCCTAACTTTACATACTTATTACACGTCACTTTGCTTCATCCGTTCTACAGGCCAGCCAAACTGACCTACTCACAGTCCTTCACATAGGACATTCCATCTCCTATCTGTGTACCTATGTATTCCCCCCATGTCAAGAATATATTTCCTTCTCACCTCCATCTCTTAGAATCCTTACCTTTCTTCAAGTGACACATCCTTTATAGGACATTTTTGATCCCTCTGTGTGCTAGAGCCTTTCTTCCCCCAAAATACCTTGTATTTGTTTTGCATTATGTATGTACGTGTCTTCCCTCAATAGAATGTAAAGTCTTTCAAGATAGGGATTGTTTCGTTTTGTCATTGTATTCCTTTGTGCCTTTGAAAGTACTTAATAACTTTGTCTATTGCTAGCTTAATCTCATCAATATTTGTTCCAATGCTGTAGATCATAATCCAGTTGTGTTTTTTAACTAAGTGTTGGGTGAATAGTTTGTAGTTACTAATTTAATATTAATTAAGCTTCTAAAGTCTACCCAACCCTGTCCAGGGCATCATCATCATCATCATCATCATCTTTATTTAACACTTTATGATTTACAAGCCATTTGCTTCATAACTCAAATACATACTCCTTTTGTGTCATCATACAATTAAGGGATGGGTTATAGTATAAGGTTGTGGGAACCTTATAAATTGGTCCTTATAAATTGTATAGTGAGGTATAGGTCTGCTTGAAAGCAGGCAACTGGACTAAATGACTTCTCAAGGTACATATCATTCCTATAAATATTGATATAGCTTTAACATTGAGTTTTAGTTGCTTTCCTTTCCCTGAAGATGGCACTGCTGCTCTGGAAGGGGATGTTCTCATAACTTTCTTTCCCCCTCTCTTCATGTTTTATTCTTTTGCTTAATCTTTTTCCTCTTATACAGTTTTCAGCCCATTAACAGCTACTACATTTCTTTCTAAGGCTAGCAAACTAACCATCATCTAGATGGTATTATTTCAGAGAACCTAAAAGCTACCCCTCTCCAAAAATAATCCTCCCCTGCCTTCCAGTACTGCGACTGAAACTGCCCTATTAGGTGTAATTCCTTTGTTTTCAGACATTGAAAATTCCTATTTAAAGGGAAATATGTTACTTGGAAAGGATACAAGATTAATTTAACTCATTAACAGGAGCCATTAATCATTAGCTTGAGTTCATTTATCAGTTTCTTAGATGAGAGCATTCCTTGATATAGGACATAAGATGGAAGTCTTAATCTAGGTAAGGTAAAGGTTTAGAGGATGGATGCTATGCTATCCTATATGGGGAGAGCAAGATGGGAGATAAGATGTCATAGCAGAGGCTCTTGCACAATCAAAGAGAAGAAAAACTCAACACAAACTTCAACATTTTGTCTAGACTCCTGTTATTCACTATAGATATTTGCACTCTATCCACTGCCCCACCTAGCTGCCCAAGAGGATCATAGTTGTACATAAATCTAGAACTGGAAGGGTCATCAAAACTTCATCATACCAGAGATATATTTCATTTTTTTCCCTAGTCAAAGGGAACAAGAAATTGGGCTTTACCCAATGAATAGGTCTCAATATTAAGACAGAATTGACTTTCTTTACTCCCTACACATTGATAATGACTCTTTAGTGCCTTAAGGTTTATAAAGCATTATCCTTATAGCAACCTTGTGAGGTAAGCACAAATATTATTCTGCTTTACGGATGAGGAAACTGTGGCTCACACTTGCCAAAGGTCACACAGGACTTAAGCTCAGGTTTTCTGATATCAAGACACAGATCTTTTTCCATTTTAGTACTATAGCTGAGTCCCACAAGGAAGCTAAGAAAGACAAGATGAGTCTTGTTTTAATAAATTGGAAACAGAAGTATAAAGAGCCTGGGTCCCTGAGACACTTCACATGTTAGTGGCAGAACTCAGAAGTCCTAAGTAAATCTTCTGAATGCTGGCCCTCCCCTATATTAGAAATACTAACTTGATCACCATTCCAAGAACAAGAAATGGTAAAGGGGGAGAGAACAATGCCCCCATGTAGCTTCATGGTAGGAAGATGCTTTGGGTGAAGTGTGGTCAAGGATCTCAGCCTGGCTAGACAGATATAGAGAGCTATGTAAACTTGAGCTCACACACTCACCAATTAGCACAAGATAGGATAGGAGTCTCAATGCTAAATGAAAACTGAATTTGTTAACATTAGAGGTTTCCAGTGAAAAACACTTACCAAAACCAACATCTAGCATTATTTGTCAAAAGGAAACATTGGAACTTTTCACAATAAGTTCAGGAGAAAAGCAAGGCTGCCCATGGTTGTTCTAATTATTTGACACTGTGTTAGAAGTGTGATGGCAAAAAGAGAAGAAAAGTAAAGGAATACATGTTGACAAAGAGGAAACAGAATTATCTCTATTTGCCAGAAATATCATGGTTTACTCTGAAAACCTTAGTGAATCAACAAAATAATCAAGCTGATAGCTTCAATAAAGTAGTAGGATACAAAATAAATTCATAAATTAGCATTTATGTACATTACTAATAAAAACCAGGAAGAAGAAAAGTGCCATCTAAAAAAGTAATAAAATTAATTAAATCCTTGGGAGTTAATCTAGCAAGACACACATAGAATGCATATAAACAGAGTTACAAAAACAGTTTTCCCTTGAATAAATGAGGATCTAAACAAGAGAAGAAATATTCAATAGTCTTGGCTAGATTAGCCCAAGATAATAAAGTTTTGATACTTCCCAAATTAGTCTACAGATTCAATCTTAAGCCAAATAAATAGCAAAGGAAATACTTCATAGAATTACACAAAATAGGGGGCACTTGACACTTACTAGCTGTGTGACCCTGGGCAAGTCACTTAACCCCAATTGCCTAAAAAACAAAACAAAACAAGAATTATACAAAATAACAAAATGTATATGGAGGAACAAAAGGTCAAAAATAGGGAAATAATGAAGATAAAAGGAAATAAGGGGAGTTAGTATATAAAGTAATTATAATAAAAAACTGATACTGATTTTTTAAGAGAGACATTCTTTATGTTGAATAGGATGAAAGTAGGAGAAAGGGGCAAAAATTGCAGAAAAACAAATTTCAGCTCAAAGTAAGGAAAATCTTTTTAACTACTAAGAGCTATCAAAAAGTGAACCAGGCAAAGCCAGAGGTATCAGGTCTTCACTAGAAGTCTCCAAGCAAGGACTTTTCAGTTATGTTGGAGAGGGGATTCTTAATAGGTATAAGTTGAACTAGAGGGTCTCTGAGATCCCTTCCATCCAGCATTAATGTGATATGTCCATGATTCTGTTATTACAGATTTCATGGTTTGTTAGAATGAGAAGAGACCTTAGAGATGATGTACTTCCCTCCCTCCCCAAACTACTCTGTAAATATTTTGTATTTACTTATTTGTGTGTAGCAAGATTATATAGAGTCCATGGGAAGGGCTATGGAAGTTTGCATTATTGAAGTATATACCATTATTTTTTTTTCCAGTGAAATGCATGCTCCTTTAAGGTCAGGTTTCTGTTTCATTTTTCCTTCATCTCCCCAGGACACAGACATTGAATGAAGAGAAATCTGAAGCTAAGAAAGGTTAATTAACTAGCCCCTGTTTACACAATCAGTAAGCATACGGGTAAAAGATTAAACCATAGAGATCCTGGGTCAGGGGTTTTTCCATATCTCCATGCTTCTTTCCATCATTTCCACTTTCTACAGGCAGAGTCCAGCACAGTAAATGAATAACAAAAACAGCAAATGTCAAAACCTCAGATACAGGACAGAATCATACATTTTTAAAAAATCATTCATTTCCCATTTTACTGAATCTCTACCTTAGTTTTTTTTTTGTTTTGTTTTGTTTTGTTTTGTTTTAATTGGCGCAGCTAATGTGAGGAGAGCCTGGAGCTGACCAGGGTCTAGAGGAGGGGAAAGAAAGTATTCATAGATCCTAAATGTTTTTATTGTCTATATGAATCCAAAGACTACAATTCCAGGCATGCATTGCTGCTGGACTGTTTCAGTCGTGTCCAACTCTTCATGACCCCATTTGGGTTTTTCTTAGCAAAGATATTGGAATGGTTTGCTGTTTCCTTCAACAGCTCATTTTATAGATGAGGACACTTAAGCAAACAGGGTTAAGTGACTTGCCCAGGGTCATACAGCTAGAGTCTGAAGCTGGATTTGAACTCAGGTCTTCCTGACTCCAGGCCTTGTGCTGTATCCATTGTACCATCTAGCTGCCTGAACTGACCAATAATTAAAGAAAGAAGGAGCATCTGGGTGATTTAGGGCCTTTTGCATAATCAATAGAAAGGAAGTCCAGGGGTATGTGCTGGGAATTTTAGTCCTGTGAGGGTGCATCTTCTTGTAACTAGATCAACCAGATACACCCAGGCACTGCACCGTGGTCAAACTTAGGACCCCTGGCCTGCTTTAGGCATAGCAAGGACCAGGAGACCCCCTCTCAAGGAAGGGAGGAGGAATCCAGCATGAACAGACTGGTCCACGCTAGGAGAAGGCCATCCCTGGGCAGCAATGCCCAAACATTGGCAGAGTTCATTGTTCCTTAAGGGAGGCAACAAAGAGGGTATCTTTTCTAACTATGACCTAACCCTCTGGAACTCATGCTTCCCCAACATTTACTGGCTTCCAACCAGAGTAAACACATTTAGTTGAAGTCTCATTTGTACTAAGCACTTTTACATTGATTGCTCCTGGTTTATAAGATTGGGAACTAGAAGAGACCTTGAGGGGTCATCTATTCCAACCCCTTTATCTTAGAAATGAGTAAACTGAGGCACAGTAAGTGGTGTAGCAACCACAATCCATTCAATTAAAATTATTACATTTGTTCCATGAAACATACAGTTTGTGAGGCAGTTTTAGAGCAGATTAACATCCTCATTTGAAAGAGGAGGAAAGCATAATAAAAACCCTGAGTAGAGGAAGATTGAGGAGAGATCACAGATTCTTATAGTTGGAATGTTTCTCAAAGGCCATCTAGTCCAACCAACAACAGAAAGAAAAGTCCTTCTATAACATAACGGTCATGAGGTCATCTATCCCTTCTTTGCTTAAAGAATGGGATAGAGAGGGGAAGTTTCTACCTCCTGAGGCAACCCATTCAACTTTTGGGTATCTGTAATTGTTAGAAAGTTTTTCCTTATATCAGGCTTGAATCTGCCTTATAGACTTGAAAGTAGCTATGATCAAACTCTACATATTCATAAAAAGGAAGGAGTACTGAGCCAGACCCCTGTATGACAAATTTCCATTACAGAATCATAGATCTAGTTCAACCCCCTTGTTTTACAGATGAGGAAACTAAGATCTAGAGAGAAGAAGTCACTTGTGCACAGTGCATAGAAATGGAAAGTGGCAGAAAGGATTTAAACTACTGGGTTCTCAGGCATCAGGTGTGAAGTCTTCAGGAATTTCTCCCAGCCACCTCACCACCCCTTACCTAACTCTTAGGTCTTACAGCCAGCAATAGGCATTAAATCTTGTGGGAGCATTGGCAAGATACAATAGAAATTATTAGAGAAAAGCAAGCTCCTACAGCAGGGAGAACATAGGTTGTTTCTGGTGTTCTCCTGGCACTGTTAAGTTAGTCCTTCATTTGGGAAAATACAGTTTTGCTTTAATATAAAAAGGCATAACAGATAACTCCTTCTAAACCCCAGTATTATTTTGGAAAAATCAAAACTGTTTCTTGTAACAAGCTTTTTTTACCCTGGTAGATAATTCTGAGTTGCTTTATTTCAGAAATCTATACCAACATACTGATATTCAGTGAGTGTTTAGCAATAGAGTTATCAGGGAAAATGGTCAATGACTAGAGAAAACTATTTGGCTTTTCTACCACTCTAGCTTACAGGTTTATCATTTTAAGCTAATGTGGTGAAGCCAAATAATGCCCTACTAAGTGGGAGCTTATTTCACTAAGAGGTGAAATATCTGGCATATTTCCCCAGTTTTCTATTGGTTTTCTAAATTTGTTTTCTCTCTGACCTACCTGTCAGTGATTTTCTGCTGGCCTGGTTCACACCCTTCTTCCTTAGGTAAGATTCTTTCATCCAAGTTGTAAAATTTTTAAAGTCTGCAATTTTTTTTTTAAGTTCTCGGTTTTCTTTGATCCTCCCTTTCTACATTTCAGGTCTCTCACTTCCCTGTCATGGGCATCAAGTCAGAGATAACTGTTTTCCTCATGCAAATATGAAAAAAAGAGTGTGCATTCATTACATGAGAACATTCCACAAAATGGTGGAACAAGGTCACTCACATGGCCAGAGACCTAAAGAAAGCCAGTCTGGGTTTAAACAACTTTCAGTGCAACGAAATAATCATTTTTGAGCACTTATTACATACAAGGCACTGTGTTATTTTCATATTATTAGCATTCAGTAAAACTTTGTTGAATTGAATACTGAAGCAACTAGATAGTGAAGTGCATAGTACTGGGCCTAATGTGAAGAACACCTGAGTTCAAATCTAACCTCAGCTACTGGCTCTGTGACCAGTCTTAACTGCTGTCTGCCTCAGTTTCTTAAACTGTAAAATAGGGATGATAATAGCATCTACCTGCCAGGATTATTGTAAGGACCAAATGAGATAATATTTGTAAAATGCTGGGACATAGTAGGCATTACATAAAAACTTATTTCCTTCCCTTCCCCTGGTTTGTTCAATGAAATCATGAAATGTGATTAATGGAGAATTAGCTGTATTACTGAGTATAATTTCCTCAGCTTCTATTGTGAAGCCTCCAAGGAAGGAGTTGACATAACACTGGTAGACTAGTCAATTTAATCCTTAGGGAAAAAATGTGGACTTTGTCCTTTGATGGAACTGGTGAGCCTCAGCTGGTATTTTTTTGTGGATCCATAAGCTTGTATGATTGTTACATGCCAAAATGTTTTCCCCAGAGGCCTTGAAACCTAGAAATCTTTAGGTTTTTGGCTCCCACTTTTTAGCTCAAGGCCAAGGTCAACAATCTATTGTACTCAATCTAACATTGCATACCGAGTGATTTTGAGGAGTATAGTTACAGCCAGTCACATAAAAAATTGTTGAGTAGTTATATTTTTCCCCTGGAGCCTCCTTACCCCCTTTTTTCTGGGAATTACCTACTACCCCCAATGTCAGATTTTATTTCTAAGGGATTGTTAATTACTTCTAACCTGTGTTCTAACAATGGCTTTGTAGCTACAAAGGAAGTTCAACAAGAGAAGCTTCCTTTTTTATGTAACAAACTCTAACTCTGCCAAACAGGCTACTAAGAGGAGCTGGGAACCAATTGGTAGCAGCAGGGATCTCTGGCATGCTCCACCCTTTCCCCTATCAGGGTGTGAATGAATGAAGATTTGCAAACTTTTATGACAGATTCCCAACACTTGAGTTAAAGTATGGAAGACTCTTGTTCAAATTCAAATATATTATTTAATTAAACCATTATCCATCTATAAGACCTTAGAATAATAAACAGAATCACAAAATCTCAAATTTGAAAGTGAAATGAGACAACCCCTGGTTCAACCCAAAAAGGAATCCTCTCTATAGCATCCTGTGAAAGGAATCAAGATTCTGCCTGAAGACCTCCCCAAATGGGGTTAACTATTATCTCCTGAGACAGCCTAATCCACTTTGGGAAGGCTCTAATAGGAAGCTCTTGCTTTACATTGAACCCCATCTGTTTCGCCTACAAATGTCGCTCCTAGCTTTGTCCTCTGGTGCCAAGCCAAGCAAGCCTAATCTCTCTTCTACATAATAGCACTTGAAATACTTGACAGTAGCTCTTAGGTCCCCTTAAATCTTCTCTTCTTCAGGCTAAACACCCATGTTAATTCGACTGATCCCCTTATATGGTAAGGTGACCAATTCCCTTACTGTCCTGGTCATCCTTTGCAGAACTTGGTCCAGCATGACAGTTTCCTTTACCAGTCTCATTATCAGCTCTTAGAGATTTGGCCAGATGAAAGATAAATATGGATCAGTAAAGAGGAACAGGTGGATCCCATGGCATGGAGTACTCCTTGAAGGCAGTCTTGGAAAGGGCATCAAAGGAAGACCTGTGCTCACCAGTCCAGTGGTCCAAGCTTGATCAGCTCCAAGCTGATGGAATTATTGGCCATATTGCTGAACTGCTGATCCCAGCCAGGGCAAGCAAAAAAATGTTCACTGCTGTGAATGTTTCTTTGGTGCTTCTTTAGGTCATGCATCCGAGTGAAGGGACGCCCACACTCAGGGCATGGGAAGGGCCGTTTACTACCTGGTACACGCTGGTGCACACGAAGGTGCTTCTTCAAGCCCTGTTTTTGGGCAAAGTGATGCCCACACTGAGGGCAGAGGAAGGGGTGCTCACCAGTGTGCACACGCTGGTGCTTCTTCAAGTCTTGCTTTTGGGAAAAGTGATGCCCACATTCAGAACAAGGAAATGGCCGCTCACCACTATGCACACGTTGGTGCCTTTTAAGATCCTGCTTTTGGGCAAACTGGCGCCCACACTCAGGGCAGGGGAAGGGGCGCTCCCCACTGTGCACGTGTTGGTGTTTCTTGAGGTCCTGCTTTTGGGAGAAGCAGCGCCCACACTCTGAGCAGGCAAAGGGACGCTCCCCACTGTGCAAATGCTGGTGCTTCTTGAGGTATTGTTTCTGGGTAAAGCAGCGCCCACACTCTGGGCAGGGAAAGGGGCGCTCATTTCTATGCACCCACTGGTGTTTCCTCAGGTACTGCTTCTGGGCAAAGCAGCGCCCACACTCAGGGCAGGGGAAGGGGCGTTCCTTGCTATGCACCCACTGGTGGGTCATCAGGGCTGACTTCTGCCGGAAGCACTTCCCACATTCTGAGCAGGGGAAAGGCCGTTCCTTTGTGTGTACTCGCTTGTGCACCTTAAGCTCATGACGCCTCTTGAAGTGCTTTCCACATTCAGGACAATGGTGAGGTTTCAGGGAAAGCTCGTTCTCAGAGGCTAACTCCTGGTTCTGTATCTTCTCCATTAGAGCTCTCTCACCTGGAGAAAGGGTATGCAAGACTCCATTATCTCTCCTGTTGCCTCCAGGCTCAGTACTCACCAAACTATCCATCTGTCCAGGGGGCAGGAGATTTGCTTCTTGAGACTTTTTGTGGCTGGAGGGCTGAGAACCTGTTTCCCCTTGTTCCCCTGGGAAATCCCCATTCAATTGCTGTTTCCTAGGACTTTCTTTCCTAGGACACTTCCGGACCCCAACACCTATAAGAGAAAAAAAGTCAGTATTCCCTAGGGGCTTCTAACAAGGGATTGTGGGAAAAGAATTGCTCCAAGGACAAAGCATTAGGACTGAAAGGGATCTTAGAGGTCATCCAGTCGGATCCCTTCATTTTATAGGAAAGTGAGGCTTAAAGAAGTTAATGTTCTTGACCAAAGTCACACAGAAGTGGCATGAGTGGGACCTAAGCAGTGGCGTGCTAGAGCTACCTTGAACTGGAGCCAACTATTGAAATTGTTCATTGTGAGCATTGACACTTCTGAAACTGGCAAATGCTACAAATTAGGGCTTGATTTTTTTGTCTTTTATTAATTGTCTAGATTTAACAAAGTGATGGAGAAAATCTTAATAATGCAAATTAAACTTAAAAATGTGTCATAGGTACATTTCCCCCCCAGAGACCTAGTTGTTAAATGTTTACCAGCACACCACTGGATCCAAATCTTCCAACTCCAACCAACACCAGTACTTATCTACTGTGCCACAGAACAGGAACAGTCTAAATCCCCATAACAACTAATTATATAAATGTGAGTGCTCAATCTATGACACTTGCTGGCTGACAGAGTTCCTGGCCAAAGTTGGTCACCTTAAAAGAGCATGAAGGAAAATCCTCACCTAAGTATGAGCTTTCCAAATTATCTCTTCTCAACAAGTTCTGCTGATCTTCCCAGGTTTCAAAGACCTGTCCCAATGTAGTGAATAGCTCTGGCAGGGCTCCCAACCTGCCTGTTGGAAACGAAGTCAACAAAATTCTCAGTATGTGGTTCCATTTTGCCAAGGTTTACTTCCCACAAACACCTGCTCTCTTAGCTAGCTATGCTGAGGTAACCATTGCCCAACCTAGCCATAACTGATGTCAGGTTATGAGAGCAAGAGGTGTGTCCAAAGCTCTGTGCATGTGCATCAACACATCTACCTTGACATCCTCTAGTACAGGGGTGGGGAACCTTTGGCCTTGATGCCCCTGCCTTGGGCGGAACCTTGATTTTGAAGAGTTTATCCTAATCTGGTTGTCACCATTTCAACCCTTAAGATCTCTACTGGCCTTTCCCCACCTAAATCTATTCCTTTAATTCACACTCTTGGGGACCTTACATAGATTTTCTTGCCTTCTAAATGGATATGAGTCAAAATTATTCTCTTCAGTAAGACCCTCTTAGCCTATCAGATCTATTTCTCACAATTCTCCAATTCAGACACTAGATGAAAGAAGTGAAGGAAATTTTCTCCACCTTTCCTGAAACTGAATCTTCCCCACAGGTAAATGAATGAAAAATCAAAACTCACCAGCACTCAAAGAACTCAGGGTTTCGTAGTTCTCTTTCATCACATCCCAGTACAACTGCTGTTGCCAGGCAGCCAACATCTCCCACTCTTCCTGAGAGAAAGTGATGGCCACATCCTCAAACGTTAAGAAGACCTGAAACCACCAGTTGCACAAGGTCTTATTCCAGTCTTTTCAGGGTTCCCCTGAAAACTAGTTAACAGTTCTCATCCATAGTTAGTTTAGGATACTTATGACTCATTCCCCATATCAGGACTCTTTTTCTTTCTCCTCTTTCCCCACCAAGCTACGGTCTGTGGCCGAGAACCCTGACAAGGACTTGTTCTCCAGAGACCACTGTTTGAATGTGCTGTTTATCTAGGAAGGTCCTGATTTGGATGAATGAAAGAGAAAGCAGCCTTCTACCTTTCTCACTAACACACAAGCATGGATTAATTTATTTATTTATATAATTGTCAATTATATAAGACTGACAGCCTTAGGCAATGAGAATTAGGACAGATAATTTTCAACAGTATGGCAACATGAAGAATTGGTCCAGAGTCTTAACAGCTAGCATTTATGGAGTTCTTCAAGGTTGGTAAAGGATTTTACAAATACTATTTTATTTTATCCTCACAACAACCCTAGGAGGTAGGTATTATTATTATTATCCTCATTTTATAGATGAGTAAACTAAGGCACAGGGGACTTGCCCAGGGACACATCGCTGGTAAGTGTCTGAAGCCAGATTTAAACTCAAATTTCCCTGACTCCAGGCCCAGAGTTCTATCCATTGTGGCACCAGCTGCCGCTCAAGAAATAGAACATCACTGATCACTAATTTGGGGCAGGCTGATTGTCAGCCCTGTCCAGAAAGAGGGCTTCTAATTCAGCCCCAAAACCTTGGGAGGAGCCCTTACTCACAACCTGAGTCCCCAACAAGTTCTGGTTTAGTACTGTCTTAGGTGGAACAGTGCAGAGAGCACTGGGCCTGGAGTCAGGAGGAAATGGATTCAAATCTGGCCTCAGATACCTACTAGCAGTGTGACCCTGAGCAAATCATTTAACCTCTCTCTACCTCAGTTTCCTCAACTATAAAATGGGGATAAATAATAATTATACCTAATTCTCACGGTTGTGAGGATCATATAAGATAACACTTGTAAAATGCTTTGCAAACCTTAGAGTGCTCTATAAATCCTAGATACTATAGTAATTTTAATTACTGCCTGACATAATAGGTACTCCTGCCTCCAACCTCTCCATTCCCTAACTCATCCTTCATACTGCCTCCCAAGTGAGCTTCCTTTGCTCATGTTACTCTACCCAAAAACCTTCCATGGCTCCTCCTTTGTCTCCTGCATCAAATATAAAATCCTAATGCTGGCATTCAAGAGCCTACCGCCATCTCTCTTTCATACTATTCCCCTTCACATATTTGCACTGCTCTCCAACCAAACTGTATATTCAGCCACCACCCTCCCTGCCTTTTTATCTTGCCTTCTCCTACCTCCACATCTTTGCTCACAATATCCCCTTCACCTAGGAAGGGCTCCTGCCTCCCCTGCCTTATCTCTACCTCACTTCGAGACCCAACTCAACCTCTAGCCCTTGCCTCACAAGCTGCAAACCTCTCTCCCTCCTCAAATCTCTCAAAACTGTTTTGACCTCCACTTTTTTCACTTAACACATCATACCCCTGCATTATAGTTTTTTATATACACATCTGTATATGTATATTATATTATATATTAGATCATAAGTTCTTTGAAGACAGAGACTGTCTTATTTTATCTTTTTATCTTCAGTATCATAGTGCTTTTAACATAGTAGGAGCTGAATATTTGTTGAATAGAATTGGATCCCCAAAACTGTGAATGTGCCTGTGCAGAATATGTCAACCCTGGCCTTGTCCTTCAGAGTTTAGGAGTGACCCAGGCTAATTCACAGGGACACACACACCCACTTTGGACATATAGCCAATACACAAACACACAATCATGGAGATACATACCCACATATTATTACAAAGTCATAGGCACCGTCACAGTTGAACACATCTACAGAGTTGTAAACATACAATCCTTTTTCTGCCTCAACACAGAGACAAAAATAAATATATAGGGTTGTCCTCAGAGACCCACAGGGAAATGAGGTACAGGTTAAGTCACATGATCCTCCATTTCCCCATTCTGGAAATATATTCATAGAGATGAAATCAGCTAATACAAACCTCAAAGTCAGCCTTTATGGGAAAAATACATCACAAAGGGCAACAAGAACATGAATATGAGTATGAAAGGAAGAGTACCACTCCTTTGTTTTTGGTGACAGTGGAATATGGGCATGGGCATAGGAATCTGAAAGAATAGAGGTTCATATTGCCTTTTTTTAAAAAGTACTAGTTAGCTAAATCACCATTTCTTCTACTACCTACTTTCCAAATCTATGAACCACCACCTACATAGCTGCTTTACAGCGGCAGGGAGTAATAGTTGTGGGGTCTCCAAAGCAGAGGGAACGGGGAAATCCCTCCAATTTTCTGTCCCTGGGGAGGGTTCGGGTCACTTTCGTGCATGACTGAAAAATCACCTAGATACATTCATTCAAGAGCCAGGCCTTTGGGCCGCATCTCACCCAGAGCCACATCTACTTGGTGGGTGGGTCGGTTGGTCACCCAGACACAAGCACACAGAGCCCACCACTTTCTCTTTTACACTCTCCACCCCTCAGTGCCCCAGTGTAATTCAAGGGGCCTACCTGAGCTGCTTTGACCTTGGCCATGGCCCAGGCAGGAGCTGCCTCCTTCTGTTGCCTCTAGACAGGTGGAACTACACTTGTGCGATAATGGCTCCTTTTAAGAACCCTGCCTAGAAGAAATCCAAGAACTACCTTTCCCTCCTTCCTTCCTAGGCTCTGATAGAGTAGGGATAAAGGGAAAAAGGAAGCTGAAAGTGGGATAAGGAGGGGCGGGATACAGTTCCTGGGACTATTGCGCATGCCTATATCTACTTTTCCATTTTACTAGGGTTGGAAAGGGGAGGGAGCAAGCAAGAGGGGCTAGGGCTGGAGAGCAGAAGGGAAAGGGACGGGGAAGGAACAAAAGGAGAGGGGGAAATTGAAGAGCCCTTCTTACACTATAAATAGCCTTTGGGCCAAAGAATGGGTCCACTGTTTCCTTCCTCCTTTCCTCTGGGCACTTTGCACATGATAAATGCTCAATAAATATCTGATTATATTAATTAAGAGGTTCTGTTTCCTACGCTGTCATGTCACTGAATCACATAGCTTAGTGCCTGGTCTTGAGGAGCTTGGGGTTGCTCTGGGTAACTTGAAAAGCAGAGCTCCAAACCAGCAGAGATTTGCTGGAGGGAATGCAAGTGGACAGAATAGAAGAAAACCACTCAGGGTTTCTGGAAATAGAGATGGACGATAAAGTTACGGGATCTACGCACTGGCATTGCACAGAGAGGTTAGTCAGAAATTCCCTATGTGTCGCTAGCAAGATGCATCCCTCTCTTAAATTGAGTCTCAGTTCTAATGTTCTATGACCCCGTGATTTTTTTAGCACTTCAAAGCTGCCCTGATGTCAGCACTTACCCCACAGAAAGAGTCCATAGAAGTCCTCTCAATTGCTCCTCTCTGTGCCGCAGTCCTAAGCCATTCAGCCTACTTCCAGTTCCCTCCTTCTGTTGCATTCCCTCTGAAGAAGCTTCTTCCTTTGGCTTAGTGAGAGGTAAAGTAAAACTACCTTCTCTGGAAACTTAGAAGAAAAGCAGATGTCCTTACCTAGTGAGAACACTTTAGTCCAGAGTCTCACCTTCAGTTTTTCATGTTCAAAAAGGAAGTTAAATGACTTGTTCAGGGTCACACAGCTAGCAAGTAAGCATCTGAAGCCAGATTTTAATTCAGGCCTTTCTGACTCCAGAGTCAGTACTCTATCCCCTATACCACCCAGCTTGATAAATAAATAAAAGAGCAAATATCATATGCAATGAGGATACACACCACTTTCAATGTTTGTTTCAATGACGAAAGGATGCCCACTCTTCTCAGTATTATTTGAAATAGTTCTGGAAATGCTAGTAATAATAATAAGATGACAAAGGAATTAAAGGAATAAAAGATAGGTAAAGAGGAGATAAAAGACCCTGTTTGCTGATGACATGATGGTTTAGTTGGAAAACCCCAGGGAATCAGCAAAGATGCTAATTGAGACAATTAATAGCTCCAGCAAAGTTGCAGGCTACAAAATAAATCCTCAAAAATCAACAGCATTTCTATGTAATAATAAAAAAAACATAAGAAACAATAATAGAAAAAGAAGTACCATTCCAATAACTACAAATGCACAACATATCTGGTATCAGTCTCCCAAAGTACTCAAAAGACTTGTATAGGTTCAATTATAAAGTGCTCCTTAAAGAAATAAAGAATAGGGGCAGCTAGGTGGCGCAGTGGATAGTGTACCAGCCCTGAAATCAGGAGGACCTGAGTTCAAATGTGACTTCAGACACATAACACTCACTAGTTGTATGACTCTGGGCAAGTCACTTAACCTCAATTGCCTTGCCAAAAAAAAAAGAAAAAAAGAAAAAATGAAGAACAACTTAAACAACCAGAGGAATATTCAGTGCTCATGACTAAGCTGTGACAAAATAAGAAAAATGACAATATAACCAAAATTAATTAATGCTTTATCAATCAAGTTACCAAGGGGATATTTTGCAGAACTAGAGAAAATGACAAAATTCATTTGGAAAAAGAAAAGATCTAGAATATTAAGGGAAATTATGAAAAGAAGTAAGGATGAAGGGAGAATAGCACTTCCAGACCTCAAACTATATTTTAAAGCAGCAGTCATCAGAACCATCTGGCATTGGTAGAGAGATCAGCAGAACCAGGAAAACATTGTACACAGTAACAGCCACATTGTATGATGACTAACTTTGAGAGATTTCGCTTTTCTCAGCAATGCAAAGAACTACAGCATCTCTAAAAGTCTCATGGTGGAAAATGCTATCCACATCCAGAGAAAGAACTATGGAGTTTGAATGCAGATCAAAGCATACTATTTGCTCTTTTTTTTTCTTCTGCTTGTTTTGTTTCTTCTTTCTTGTGGTTCCTCCTATTGGTTCTAATTCTTCTTTACAACATGATTAATATGAAAATATGTTAATAGGACAGTATATGTACAGTCTATATCAGATTGTATGCCGTCTTGCAGAGGGAGGCGGGGAGAGAGGGGGAGAAAATTTAAAACTCAAAAGTTTATGGAAGTGATTGTTGAAAACTAAAAATAAATTAATTAAAAGATAAAACACAAAAAACAAAAAAAGAATAGAGATCAATGGAACAGATTAGACAAGGGAGATTTAGAAACAATGGAACTCAATAACCAAGTGTTCGATAAAGTGGAATACATAAGTTATCTATAGAAAAACTCCCTGTTTGATAAAAAACTACCAGGAAAACTGGAAAGTAATCTGGCAAAAATTGGGCTTAGACCAACATATTACACCACATTCCACAATATATTTTAAATAGATACATGACATTAATATTAATGACTATACAATTAAAAAATAGAAGACAAACATCATATATTTCTCACAGCTATGAGTAGGAAATGTAATCTTAGCCAACAAGAGATGGAGGCAATTACAAAAGATAGAACAGATAATTTTGATGACTTGAAACTGAAAAGCTTCTGCACAGCCAATATTAATGCATCTGGGATAAAAAGGGAAGTGATAAAATGGAAAAAATCTTTATCAAATTTCTCTTGATAAGGGTTTGCTATACAAGATACACATAATTAATAAGTATACATAAAGAAAATAACCATTCCCCAATAGATAAATGGTCAAAGGATATGAATAGTTCTCAAAAGAATTGCTGGGTATTCACAACCACATGAAAAAATGCTCCAAATCACTAATAAGAAGAAAAATACAAATCCAAACAACTCTGAGGCTTTATCTCACACCCTGAAAAGTGGCAAAAATTACCGGAAAAATGGCAGTGATCAATGTTGGAGGGGCTGTAGAAAGACAGGTACACTGATATATTGTTAGTGGAGCTGTAAAATGGTGTAACCAATTTTGGAAAGCAATTTGAAATTACACAAATAAGGTGATTAAAATATTCATACCCTCTGAATCAGAGACTCTATTATTAGGGTTATTCCCTAAGAAAGGTGTAGATAAGAAAAAGTCCCCATATACTCCAAAATATTTATAGTAGCACTTTTTGTAATAGCTAAGAATCAGAAACAAAGTAGCTGCCCATCAACTGGAGAATGGCTAAACAAATTTTGGTATGAATGTAATGAAATAGTACTGTGTGATAAGAAATTATGTGTGTGATGAATACAGAGAATCATGGAAAGATCTACACAAAATAACGTATAATGAAGTAAGCAGAGCCAAGAAAACAATGTACACAGTAACTACAACAAAGTAAATAGAACAACACACACAAAAATTAAAGTAAATATAACAAAATCATAAAACTGAACATGTTTTTAGGCTTTTTCAATGAATCTATAAGTTGTGTGGACTTTTTTTCATTCACCCTCCAAAAATACTATTTTTGGTTCTCTGGCAGGGGAAGGAGCAGGGACACATAGGGTTCAATGATATGTAAAAAACAGAAAATGTCACTTAAAAACTTTTTTTCTAAAGAAAGAAATTCTACCAGAAGGCATAAGGAAGTTGTAACTAAATGGAAAGATAGATCTTTGGAGAAACAAATAAAGGAGGTGGTAGAGTTGGTTTTATTATGTGCCCAAAAGCAACGAAAAAAAACTATTTCATGGTAAACTTGGTCATTTCACTTTGCAGTGCTATTAGTAAGCATAAACAAAAATACCACCAAGAAGATCATTACTTTTTGTGCCCCAACTGTTTGTGTTCCAAAAGATGAAGAGATTGGGAAATGTTATGTGTGTATATATATATATATATGTATATATATATACATATATATGTATATATGTATATATATTATACACACACACATATATATATGTATGTATATATATATACATACACACACATACACACATATCTGAATATATGGTGACTTGAATGCAAAGGTATGCACAAGGAAGGGATTGCAAAAAAAATGTGTTTGAAAATGTGCTTCAGAATTTAGAAACAAAAGAAGACCAGAAGTGTTCAATGACTTGTCCAAAGTCTGGGTTGAATTTAACAAACACTTATTAAGCAACTACCACGTGAAAGAAAGGTGTTATGATAGATGCTAGGGAAACAGACAAGAATGAAATAGTCCTTGCTATCAAAAAGCCTCAAGCCTGGATATCACGAATACATTTTTTACAAAGAAATCTGAAAGGTACTGGACATGGTGAGCACCAAATGACATATCCAAAAAAAAGAAAGAAAGAAAGAAAAAAGATTAACTATGTCATAACAGTCAGGAAGCCTGTAATTACTGAAGGAATCAATTTAAAATCAGCTATTAATGTGCAGTCACATCATCAGCTATTTAGAGCAAAGGTCAAAATAGCATCAAATGAGAAGAAAGGATAAAAATGAGATGAGAAGACATTAGGCAATTACAAAAGCTCCATCCTTCCCTATTTAAACATCTATTGATGCTGAAAAAAATGGGAAATGGATAAATGAAAAGGTGACTGATTTTTATTATAATTAGTTCTTACCTAAATGTACCTGATATAAGTCAGTCTCCAAGAGAAACAGGCCAAAAGAACAGAGAGACTGATGCAGCCAGCAAACATTTGTTCTTTTTGCCAAGTAAAAAAAGATGCAAAAGCAACACTGGTTTAGAGTAAAAACTCAATTGTAAAACATTACAGAGTAGGATGGCACCACTATAACCTTAGAGAAAAATAGCAAATTGTGAAGTAAGTCTGGAAGACATGAATTTGCATGAAACCCAAATAAACCCAATCATTCCTAGTTGGATGAAGGACAACAAACTGACAGAAAATGTTAACAGGTTGCCACATTTACTTGGACCCTCCAGTCACATTATACTTCTTTTTCAAAGGGTCAGGCACTTAATTTGGAGAACTGCCTTAGAGGAAAAGGGAAGGAACTGTCTTCTAATTCACCATAAGGAGGTTTTGCCCAGTAGATGTTCAGATCACAGCGTTGGGAGGTGGCTTTGAACTGAATCTTCTAGGAATTGTGGGCAAGCAGAGAAAACTGCTACTTTGGATCCTCTAGTCACCCTCCAGGCTTTCTCTTTCTCCTCCTCTGGGCCATGTCCCTGCCCTAAGGGGCCTCTGGGACATCCATGGCCTTGGTTTCACCAAACAAGAAAACTAGGATCTTGTCACTAGCCAAACTGGGGTATTCAGGTCCAGGCCACCACAGGGCTGTTTTGTGACTAGGTTCAGAGAAAATCGGCAGCAGCAGGATTATATAATAATGACCCTTATAAAGCACAGTACTTTATACTTTTAAAATCTATTACATCCCCATCTATTATCTCACGGGCTCCTCACAACAACCCTGAGGTTGGCAGGGCAGGAATTGAGAAATGAAGCCCAGAGATGTTCAATGACTTGCCTAAAGTCTAGGTTTAATTCAACAAACATTAAGCAACTACCACATGAAAGGATGGCATTATGAGAAAATGGGAGTCCATTAGTCCCTAATAGTGAGGTTAAGGAACTAAAATCAAGCACTCAAGATTAGGGAAAATTCGAACCCTGCCCCACCTTGCAGAGGGGATTCCTGCTTAGGTGAAAGGTTGAGCTAGATGACCTCTTAGACTCGTGAAGATCTAGTACGGACTCTAAGAGGACCTAGGTTGTAGTCCTAATTCTATTATTTGGCAGCTGTGTGACTTGGGAAACCTCTAACTCCTCCACATCTTCGTTTCTTCATTAGGAAAACGAGAGAATTGGACGAGGTAGTCGCTAAAGGTCTTTTCAATCCATGACCCATATTAAATTTGCACAGCACTGAGCGGCACGTGCCAAACAACTCGGCTATTTTGAAGACTTGTGGAGCAGGCCTGTCTGCAGGAAGGGTGGAGGACTAAGGGTCACTGGCAATCACAGCTGCCCACGTACATCTAGGGCCGCCCGTTAATGCGGCGCGCGCTGTTTGCTGGGAGATTGAAGGCTGCCCAGCTTCCACCTCGCGAGCCACGGGCTAAAGCAGTGAAGCACGCTGGGACATCGGAGCCCTTTCTGCAACCACGGGAAGCCAAGTGAGGCAGAGCGGTGCACCCTGGGAGATGTGACTTCGTGTAGAAGTGGTCGGAGCACAGCGAGTCCGAGCCTGTGATCATACCAACAACTAAGACTCCTCTACAACGTAAAAAGGAGGGGGAAGTTGGGAGGGAGAGAAAGGGGTGTGCTCGTCGGAGTAGAAGATGACTCACAGGATAGGCGCTCTGTGACGTCACTTCCTCTGAAGTGGAAACGTAAGTGCTCAACCGGAAGGAGCGGTTGCTAGGGGCCGGTTACTTAGGCAACAACGGTCGAGTCTTTGTGAGAGGTTTCTGGCCTGGGGCGGGGGTGATGTGGGGCGGAGGGGTTGGGGGAGGGGGAAGGCCTAGTGTTTTGTTCTTGGGGCCCCAATAAAGAAGATGTCCTCCTTGCCTCCCCAGCCTGCCCTCCCCCCGAGGGGGGCAGTGTTAGTATCCCCCGTTTGGCCAGCGCTTGTAGCTGGACCTGGATGGAGGCCAAAGACGTGGCTCCCGCTGGCTGACCTTGGGCGCCTGGCCTCTCTGATCTCTCAGCTCCCGCTCCCAGGCATCGCCTCCTTGGAAGAGGCCTCCCTGGACAGTGAAGAGCCGCGAACTGGGAGTCGGGAGAACGATAGGCTTGCAGGCCAACCAACTACTGACCTGCCGCATGGTCTTGGGTAATTTGCAGCGCTCAAATGCTGGCTCTGCTTGAGCAGCTCTTCAGGCTAATTGTTATCTCCTTTTAACAGAGGGGGGAATGGAGAGGTTAGCTAATACCTGGTGCCTGGGAAGAAAGAGAATCTCACACGTGAATCTCTGAATTTTGAAGTACCCACGACTTTATTTCCTGAAGAGTAGAAAGAGGGCAGGCAGCTTGGTAGAGTTGTTTGTCAAATAGTGACCCAACTCACACTTGTGGTCAGTACATAATAATAATAGCTAGAATTTATATAGCACCTACTGTGTGCCAGGTGCTTTATAATGATCTCCTTTGATCTTCACAACCACCCTGGGAGGTAGGTGTTATTATCCCCATTTTGCAGTTAAGGAAATGGAGTCGAATAGGTTAAGTGACGTGGATCTCTTTACAGTGATATATAGGCACAGGCTAAAAATACATATCTAAACAAATATCAATAAATACATGAAAGACACATTCATAATACATTAGAAAGGAGAAATTGGGATGTTTGGGATAGAGCCTTACATTCTGAGCTTTCTGTCAAGGAGTACAACCAAGCCCAGCCACAAAATGTCACAGAGTGCTTGTGAGAAGAGTTTTCTTAAATGGGTGCCTATAAGGTGATAATGACAAATACTCTTCTTCCCTGTCTACATCAGTGATTTTGTAGTGTATTACCTCAATACCTGGATCGATTTACGATCTCATCAATGTGGATGTTCTCTGGACATTTAACCTCTTTTTTTATAAGATGAAAGAGTTGAACTTGCAAACTTTTGTTTCTTCTAGCTCTAAATCCATAATCCTGTTATACTCCCAATGATGTATATTGCAACTCATTTTCTAAATTAACACGTGCTGGATGGATAGTTTGTAGTTAGAGATAATATTTAATCTTTAGAACAGGTGCTGTGCAGAACATCATAATTCACCTTTTCTCAAAATCCTGTGAGGCAGGAATAATATAAACTTATACCTTTCTTCCCTCTACACCTATACATTCAAGGAATGGATTATAATAGAAGGCTGGGGAATCTTTTCTAGAAATCCTTATGGATTGTATGGTGAAGTGTGGATCTCCTTGAAGGCAGGCAACTGGACTAGATGTCTCAAAGTACTTATCGATGGTCTAAGTAATAGATAACAGCTTTGAGTTTTAATTGCTTTCCCTTCCCTGCAGATGGCACTGCTGCTCTGAGACTAATTTCCCCAGTACCTTTCTTCTTCCCTATTCATCCTCTTCTGAATATTTTTTTGTTGTACTCATTTTTTCAGTTCATTAATGCTATCGCTTTCCATACTAGGGCTGACTTCCTAGCCACATTCTGCATATTGTGATTTCAGAGAATCTTAAAAAGTCAACCCTACGATCCCACCTCCCGAAAAAATCTCCCCTAATATTTCACCACCATGACTGAAATTGTACTATTTGGTATAATTCCTTTGATTTCAGATACATTGAAGATCCCTGTTAAAAATGCAAATGTGTTACTCAGGAGGGATTTAAAATTAATATGAGCTATTAGCTGAAGCCATTAAAGATTAAACTAGTTATAATAGGGGTGTGTGTGTGTGTGTTGCCTGAACCCTGGATTATATAAGGAATGATAAATATGGAAGAATCCAAAGAAATACAAATCGCAAAGTGATAAAAAAAAAACCTAAAAGGTACACACTAATGATAATATCAAACAGTAACAAAACTGCTGGCAAATTCAACAGATAAGGTTGTGCTGTATTATTAAAGCTAATATTTATGGTCTTCATTTAGTTTAAATAACAAAGGCTTGGTTTCATGCACAATCATTCCAAGCAACTTTTTAATGTTGTACTTGTTTATGAGACTTGTGTTTTTGTTGTTTATTCTGTGATCAGTTTTGACTGGGAAAAAAATATGTACTTAAAAAAAGTTTAAACTGAAACAGTAGGAGAAAAGACATTGATCATTAAATGAGATAATTTTATTGTAAATTTTATTATTGCATTCATTACATATCCCCCCCAAAATAGAGGGTCCATTGGTCTGTATCCGTTGCTCTTCTTAGATTAGCTTTTCAGTGTTCTTTTTCACATCCTACCAGCTCTTAATTCTTCATAAATGTCTTCCAGCTCCTCCTATTGAATTTTCATGTATGTCACCTTTCTGGGACCTGTTTCTTCTCCCCACCTCTAGCCTCTGTCTGGGAGATCCTATTTTAACTATCAATGGAATGAGAGGTCATTATAGATTGTCAAATGTTTACAATTTAGAGACAATCATTTTGGGGATTACCAAAGCACAAGTCTTTGTGCAAAAAATCTATTCCTTCTTTTGGACCATAATTATTGTTATTATTTCGCTAGCATTTATATAGTCTTCCATGTGCCAGGCACTGTGCTAAACACTTTATAAATAATTTGTCTTTTTGACTTAACATTAACAAAGGATAAACCAGGTGATTAAGTTGCCTGAGATAGCTTCCCTTGGTACTCTGTTTAAATGGAGGATTTGGGAGGAGTGCTCTACCATCCCACCCTTCCCTCTCCAATTAGAGGGAGGGAGGGACCCCAGGGGAAAGTGCTGAGGAGGTGTGAGTTTCAGAGTTAATGTGATCTTGCAGGATGATGAGATTCCTAAGGGCATGATAGAAATCGAAAGGAGTGAAGCCAGGTGGGAAATGAAGAGATGGCTGTTCTAGGCACCTTCTTTAAATGAATACTGTGAAAATATATTTAATAGCAATGTATATGTAGAGCCTATATCAGATTGCACGCCATCTTGGGGAGGAGGAGGGAGGGGAGGGGGAGAAAATTTAAAACTCAAAAGCTTATGGAAGTGAATATTGAAAACTAAAAATAAATTTTTTTTTAAGTATGCTTCAATGTGTATTCAGACACCATCAGTTCTTTCTCTGGGGATGGATAGCATTTTTCATTATGATGAAAAAGTCCTTCAGAGTTGTCTTGGATCATTGTATTGCTGAGAATACCCAAGCCATTCACAGCTGATCATCTTACAATATTGCTGTAACATAACATATGTACTTTGTACATATCACTTTGTATCAGTTCATGTAAGTGTTTCCAGGCTTTTCTGAGAGCATCCTGCTCATCATTTTTGTTTTGTTTTGTTTTATGTGAGGCAGCTGGGGTTAAGTGACTTATGTGTCTGAGGTTAAATCTGAACTCAGGTCCTCCTGACTCTGGGGCCAGGGCTTTATCCACCGCGTACCTAGCTGTCCCCTGCTCATCATTTCTTACAGCACAATAGTATTCCATCACAATCACATAGCACAATTTGTTCAACCATTACACAATTGATGGACATTTTCTCAGTTTCCAATTCTTTACCACCAGAAATGAGCTACTATATTTTTGTGCATATAGGTCCTTTTCCTTTTTGTTTGTTTTTTTTTAATCTCTTTTTGGATACAGACCTAGTAGTGGTATTGCTACGTCAAAGGTACACATGGTTTTATAGCCCTTTGGGCATAGTTCCAAATTGCTCTACAGAATAGTTGAATCAGTTCACAACTCCAACAGTGAATTAATATCTCATTTTTCCCTCATCCCCTCCAATGTTTGTCATTTTTCTTTTCTCTCCTATTAACCAATCTAATAGGTATGAGGTAGTGCCTCAGAATTGTTTTAATTTGCATTTCTCCAATCAATAGTGATTTAGAGCATTTTTTTACATATGACTATAGATAGCTTTGATTACTTCATCTGAAAACTGTTCATATCTTTTGATCATTTATCATTTAGAGAATGGCTCTTTTAATAAATTTGACTCAGTTCTGTATATATTTGAGAAGTGAGACCTTTATTGGAGAAACTTGTTTCAAAATTTTTCACAGTTATGATTGCTAAATGTATTTCCCTCCATTCTGTTCCCCCTCCCTGTTTATTCTCTCTCTCTCCTTTCACCCTGTCCTTCCTCAAAAATTTTTTGCTTCTGACTATTGCCTCCCCCAATCTGCCCTCCCTTCTATCACTGCCTCTCCTTCTCTTATCCCCTTCCCCTCCTACTTTCCTGTAGGGTAAGATAGCTTTCTGTACCCAATTGAGTGTGTATGTTATTTTCTCTTTGAGCCAATTCCAATGATAGTAAGGTACTCCCCCCTCCCCTATCTTCCCCTCTACTGTGAAAGTTTTTGCTTATTTTATGTGAGATAATTTGCCCCATTTTACCCCTCCCTCTCCCTTCTCCCAGTGAATTCCTCTTTCTCACCCTTTAATTTTATTTTTTTAGATATCATCCCTTCATATTCAACTTATACCTGTGCCCTCTGTCTATATATTCTCCTTCTAACTGCCCTAATAATGAGAAAGTTTTTATGAGTTACAAGTTCATCTTCCCATGTAGGAATGTAAACAGTTTAACCTTATTGAATCTCTCATAATTTCCCTTTCCTGTTTACCTTTTTATGCTTCTCTTGAATTTTGTATTTGTGAGTCAAATTTTCTATTCCATTCTGGTCTTTTCAAGAATGTTCAAAAGTCCTCTATTTCATTGAAAATCCATTTTTTCCCCTGAAGGATTATACTCAGTTTTGCTGGTTGTAATCCTAGCTCTTTTGCCCTCCAGAATATCATGTTCCAAACCCTCAGGTTCTTTAATGCAGAAGTTGCTAAATCTTGTGTTATCCTGACTATAGCTACACAATATTTTGTTTATTTCTGGCTGCTTACAATATTCTGTCCTTGACCTAGAAGCTCTGGAATTTGGCTATAATATTCCTAGGAGTTTTAATTTTGGGATCTCTTTCAGGGTTTGATTGGTAGTTTCTTTAGATTTCTGTTTTACCCTCTGGTTCTAGAATAGAGGGGAGTTTTCCCTGATCATTTTTTGTAAGATGATGTCTAGGTTCCTTTTTTGATCATGGCTTTCAGGTAGTCTGGTAATCTTCAAATTATCTCTCCTGGATCTATTTTCCAGGTCAGTTGTTTTTCCAATAAGATATTTCACATTGTCTTCTATTTTTTCATTCTTTTGGTTTTATTTTATTGTTTCTTAATTTCTTATAGTCATTAGCTTCCATTTGCTCAATTCTAATTTTTAAGGAATTATTTCTTCAGTGAGCTTTTGTACCTCCTTTTCAATTTGACCAATTCTACTTTTCAAGTTTTTTTTTCCTTCAGTGAATTTTTGTGCCTCTTTTTTCATTTGGCCAATTCTGCTTTTCAAGGCATTCTCCTCTTCATCGGCTTTTTGAACCTCTTTTAACATTTGGCCTATGCTGTTTTTTAAGGTGTTATTTTCTAAAGTGGTTTTTCTGTGTGTCTGGTTTGCTGTAGCTGGACTGTGCTCCATTTTTACCAGGGTACAACTGACCTTTCCTGCTGCCCTCGTAACTTTTCTTTGGCTGGAAAATTATTTCACCTCATCTTTTTATGGGTTCTGCCACTCCAGGAATTGTTTTATGGCATTATTTAAAGGTCGAGGGGTTTGGGGGAGAACTCAGGTGAGTCACTGTGTTTTCCACCATCTTGACTATGCCCCCCTTCCCCCAAGATTTCAAAAGGACTATATCAAAGAAAACTCTTTCTACCATAGCCATACATCTATTTAACTATATAGGTTCCATATGAGACTGGCTATTAAATGCCTCCATTATTAAAGACCAGCCCTTTACCCATAATATATAGTAGTGTTTTGGTAAGGAACCCCCTGGATCCGTAGTCATTGTTACTTTCAGAAGTGCAGTCTTACTGGGAAAGTTTGTATAGACTGGGGATAGAGGCAGGGCGATCCATTGTATGTTGGAAAGAACATGAGACTGAGTCAGAAGACCTGGGTTTGAAATTCTAACACTAATACGTTTAGCTGTGTGTCTATGGGCAAGTTGCTTGACATCTCTGAGCCTCTGTTTCCTTATTTATATAAGGTAAATGGTAATACTACCTTCTTCACAGGGTAGTTATGAGGAAGGCAAGGCATCATAGTCCTGATATCTACCATAGTTCTCATATCTCCCAACATGGGGTAGTCTCAGGCCCCTCCTACTTCCCTCCTCCAGCAGGGGTTAGTTTTCCCTAAAAAGAGACAAAGCTGCCTCTCCCCTACCTTACGTCCACCTGATTTGGGTATAGGTACCCAATGAGGACATGGTGTTGAAGTCTGGAAAGTCAGAAGCACAGCTGAGAGGGGAATAAAGTTTTGCTGGCCTAGATTCTTCTCCAAAATGGAGGCCCTAGGCAGAACTCACCTTTGAAAGAAGGGGCCTGGCATGAAAGATGATTTATCAAGGTAAAAAGGCCCCAGGAGCTGAAGGAGATTCTAGGATGAGACTGAAGCAGATATATGGTGTTAAAAGTCTGGAAAGCCAGAAGCACAGCCAGTAGGAAGAAAATATTTTGTAAAATGTAAGCTATTTTTTTTAAACACTTGTGGGGAACCTACTGGTTATCTCTAGGAGTTATCTCTGAATCCAAGATCTTATGATAAGGATTGACAAGAGTGTGTTTTAGGTCTAGAGTGGTATGATTTGAGAAATTCTTCCAGGAGGGTTAGCTGACCCTTCAGCTCTATAGCAGCATCTTCTTTGTGGAGAGAAAAAAAAAGACATAGACAATTAAGATTATGTATGATGTTCATATCCTGAGTCAGTTGATGCAAAAGAATCCATCATCACTCCCCTTATTTCCAAACTTTCTGAGCGATTACAGAGAATGTAACTATCACACAACTATAATCCAGGAGGTTATACAACAGGTAAAGGTTCTGGCAAAAGATAAACCAAAAATCACTTTCCATACTCAATATGGCCTTATTGGCCAGTCTTTTTAGACTATTACACTCTCACCAGGTACTGACATTGAACTGTGTGTTTTTATATATTGCTTTGTCCTCACATCCTACATTATAAGGTTCCCCCCTTGAACTCCCTTGGAAGTTCCCCCCCTACAGACCCAGTAGTGTACATACAACTTGCCTCAGCAGACTTAGCACCTTTATGTGAAAATCACCTTCAACCAAGAGGATATCAAGTTCCTCAGTAGTATTTTCTTCCCCTTCACCCTCACCACCTTAGTGAGTAAGGGATAGTTACAAATGAATCTCCACCAAGTAGCAGCAGTTACAGACCAGCTCTCAGGGATGCTACAGAAGAGATTTCTGCTTTAGGAGGGAATTCAGACTGGATGACCTCTGAGCTCCTATCCAACCCTAAGATTCTAAGACTGATTATTTGGAATGACCAATAAATACCTGGAAAGGAAGGAAGAAAGAGAGAAGGCTCAATGCTGCCTAGGTCTTGGGAACTTTTGCTGACATTTTGTACAAGAGTTCTTGCATATTATGGAGTCTCCTACTATGTACTTAAAAAAAATAAAAGTTTAGTCCCTGTGAACTCCAGTGGCCCAGGCTGCCTTCAGTTAGTTAAAAATAGCTTTTGTTGATCTTTGTCTAACCAGACTTAATGCTGGCCTTCACAATAGTAGAAGTGAACATTTCTAGCCACCGCACTTTTCTGTTGGCCTTCACTCTGGCAAAATGTCAAGAACTATGTAGGCTCTTGTGACATTTGCAACTGAAACAAGATCCAGCAACAACTCTAGGGACTACTATTTCAGCCTATGACAGGCCTCAGAACTCAGAGGCTTATCTATTGGTTTCATCAGAGCGTTCATTGTCTCACCCACCCAGCAAAATTCTTGTAACAGCAGAAAGCATTCAAGCTCAGCCTGTTAAGAATTTGAGGCAGCTTGAAGTAGTACAGAGAATGCTGGACAAAGCACTTGTCTTAAAATCCCAGATCTGCCAATTACTACATCAGCTAATCGGTAAATAAACATTTATTAAGCAACTCTTATGTACCAGACACCGTGCTAAGCGCTGGGGATACAAAGAAAAGCAAAAGAGAGTCCGTGCTCAAGGAGCTCAAGGTCTAATGGAGGAGACAACAAACTACGTATGGGATAAATTGGAAATAATAACAGAAGAAAGGCACTAGAATTAAGAGTGGTTGGGAAAAGCTGCCTGTAGAGGTGGGATTTTAGCTGGGACCTGAAGGAAGCCAGGAAGTCAGGAGGCCAAGGGAGGAGGGAGCACATTCCAGGCATGGGGGAAAGCCAATGAAAACACCTGGAGTTAAGAGACAGTGTCTTGTTTGAGGAACTGGATCACAGAGTACATGGAGGGCAGTGCAAGAAGACTGGAAAGTTGGCAGAGAATGGGGTGAAGGTGAGGTTAAGCAGAGGATTTTTTATTTGATCCTAGAGATGATAGGGAGACATTGGAGTTTATTAAGTGGGAGGTGAGGGAGTTCAGGCAGATGGCTGACAGTTGAGTGAAGGATGGACTGGAGTGGGGAAAGACTCCTGTGGCAAGGGACACCAAAGACAAATTTTGCCTTGTTCCTCCTATGGCCATCCATTCTCAGAGAAATTCAGGCAAAGGAACTGAGGCTACCTTTATCTGCTCAGATTTGTAGGAGGAATAACATGATCCTAGGTATTATAGTTATATCAGCCCTCTCTGGAAACCATGGTGTAACAAAGAACACACCTAACACAGGCCCTGCCCTTCAGGGCTGAAGAATGACAAAAACACAGAATCACAAACTTGCTGTTATGGTTATACTATAAACATACAAGTATCTACAGTCAGTCAGCTGATACACATTTATCTAATATGTCAGGCACTCTACTACGCACTGGGATACAAAGAAAAGCAGAAGACACGTGCTGCTCTCAAAGGACTCTCAGTCTAGTGGGACTGACAACAAGCAAACAACAACCTACAAACAAGATGTATACAGGAGAAAATGGAGAACAGCAGCAGAAGAAGGCACTAGAATTAAGGGAGATTAGGAAAGGCCTCCTATAGAATACAGAATTTTAGTTAAGAATTGGATGAAGTAGATGAAGCTAGGTGGCGCAGTGGATAGAACACTGGCCCTGGAGTCAGGAGAACTGAATTCAAATCCAGCCTCAGATACATAATACTCACTAGCTGTGAGACCCTGGGCAAGTCACTTAACCTTAATCGCCTCTCCAAAAAAAAAAAAAAAGAATTGAATGAAACAGGGCAGCTAGGTGGCACAATGGATGGAGCACTGGCCCTGGAGTCAGGAGGACCTGAATTCAAATCCAGCCTCAGACACATAATACTCACTAGCTGTGTGACTCTGGGCAAGTCACTTAACCCCAATTGCCAGAGAGAGAGAGAGAGAGAGAGAGAGAGAGAGAAAGAAAGAAAGAAAGAAAGAAAGAAAGAAAGAAAGAAAGAAAGAAAGAAAGAAAGAAAGAAAGAAAGAAAGAGAAAAGGCCTAGAGTCCAGAGATAGAAGAGCAAGGAGGCAAGTATCACTGGATTGAAGAACAGTCTATGGCTTGTGAACAAATAATACCAGGTTTCCCCTGACATCTCCTGATTATTACCATAGCCTATGCATAAACACACAGAGAGACAAATTACACACAGATAAGATAATACATTTACAAAGATCCTAAACAACACACGTAACACTATATGGAGGGCAGTGTAAGAAGGCTGGAGAGTTGTGGGGAAGGGGAAGGTTATGAAAGACCTTGAATGCCAAACAGAGGATTTTATATTTGATCCTGGAGGTGATAGAGAGTTGTCGGAGCTTAATATCATTTTGACAGTTGATTGGTGAAAGTACTGGAGTGCGGAGAGATTTGTGGCAAGGAGACCAAGCAGCAGGCTATGACAAGAGTCCGACAGGTGTGAAGAGATGAGGGCCTGAACCAGCGAAGTGGTAGTGTCAGGAGAGAGAAGGGGGCATATAAGAAAGAAGTTCTGAAGGTAGAAACAAAAAGAAAAAAGTGACACAGACAACACCAAAATTACTCAGAGCCACCATCATGCCAACAATTAATCATATTCAGGGAAATAAAAGAACTGACATTGACTCTTCTGCTTCTCCCCAATTGTTTCCCTGGAGCCCTCTCTCCTGTGTACTTCTTTACTCTTTAAAAAAAAAAATTATTTTATTTTTGACTGATGAACTAAACAAGCATTTCTATAACATAGTATCATTTTTAAAAAGATGAATGCACATGAAACTGCAGATCTATTATGTACAATTTGCTATCCCTTTTAAATATTTAATAAAGTTATGTAAATTTTTTTATTTTTTTTCTTCCCTCCTTTACTCTTTACTGTACTCGTTACTCCTACTCTCTTCACTCCCAGTACCACTGAGGCAGCTGGTCCCAGCTGTCTCTCCCTCTGCCATGGACCAAACACAAACTTGCTCCTTTGCAGGGGAGACCCAGTATTCTGGATAAGAGTGGAGGTGGATCCTGGCCATGCCAACGGTGACTTTTAAGATTTCTCCCTCTCTGCCTACCCAGGATAAACTATCAAATGTCCCTCTCCTCTTCCTCTCCCTTCTGGGCCAAAAGTTGTTGGGGAGGTGCTTCCAGCCCATAAGACTACATCAAATTTCCACATTTACTTTTTCCCCTCCTTAGGACTGAGAGTGATGGAGGGGTAGGGGAAGCAGAGAAAAAAAGCAGGACCAAAGAAGAGATAAGGCTAGAGAAGGGAGGCTGAAGGGAGAGAAGAGTTAAAGAGAAGTGGAAATGGGGTGAGGGAGGTCCCTCTTTCCCATAGTATAAAAGTCCCTAGATCCACAAAAGGGATGCCAAGCCACTCCAGTATCTCTGCCGAGAAAATCTCAAATCGGGTCAGAGTCAGACGTGATTGAAAAATGACCAAAGAATGTTGATGTGAAAAAAAATGTGGTTCCTTGTTTCAAGTAGAAGTTTGGGATTAGCAAAATTTGCAATTTCCCAAAGACTGTCTATCTCATATTCTTTCTCCTGTTCAATTCTGGGCCCAACTCATTGTCCAATGTCTATTTAAGGTGCAGTGGATAGAGCTCTGGCCTTGGAGTCAGGAGGACCTGAGTTCAAATCCAGACTCAGGCACATGACACTTACTAGCTGTGTGACTTTGGGTAAATCACTTAATCCCAAATGCCTCACCAAAAAAAAGAGATAGGTATACTGATGTACAAGCTCTATAGATTGTCCATCCAACTGCTAACTTCCATAAGCATATTGGGAAAAAAGCATGTCACTGTACTAATTATCTAAGCAAGGGAATTTAATTAACTGAGTGTGCTATCTGAACCTCTCAGCAGGCAGGCACAGGTTAAGGGTCACCCAGCTAGTAAATGTCTGAAGAGGATTTGAACTCAGGTCTTCCTGACTCTAGGTCCAACCCTCTATCCACCAAACCACTTAACTATAAAATATGCTTTATAGTAAATAGCAAGTTGTTGTTGAGATAATCACCTGTCATTCCAGGGAGTCCCTCTTTCCTAGACTTGGAAGCTTCATAGTGCCACCCTGTGGTTCAGACTCCCACCAAAAGGTAAACATGCCTTAGAGCTGACTGAACAAGCAAACCCCTTTCCCATTTGATATATACTGAGGAACTCACTGGCTTTGTTCTCCAAATAGGACACATTGAAAGAGCCATATAGACAACCCTCTTCTTTATCCAAGAAACATACCACATCAAGAAATCATCTCTTTCCCTCTAAAAGGTATGGTGCCTGAACTCTTTAATTAACTCTTGAATTTGGATTAGCTAGCTACAAGGCAACTCTCAAAGCTGGTTAGCCCATTGAGTGTCTCTCCTTTATTAGAAGGCTAGATTGTGGAATCATGTTGCCAGGAACTAACCCTGCTCCTCTCTATTACACAGGATTTGGGGGTTCCCTTTTTGGGCCACATGCAAGCACATGCTTCCCACTGCCATGTGTTTATGTTCTAAGTGGCCATGGCTACTTCTGGGTGGGAAGTGAGCTATGGAGAAGAGATGATAAAGCCTCATCAATTCATCCCCTTGCAGGATTTTTTTGTTTTTGTTTTTGTTTTTTTTGCTAGGCAGTTGGGGTTAAGTGACTTGCCCAGAGTCACACAGCTAGTGAATGTTATGTGTCTGAGGCTGCATTTGAATTCAGGTCCTCCTGATTTCAGAGCCAGTGCTCTATCCACTGCACCACCTAGCTGCCCCACCTAGCTGCCCCACCTTGCAGGATTTTGGAAGAAGACGTGAGGAAAAAGTTTAAAAGTTGAGTTCTCAAGATCTGAGAGCCCAGAGAGTGGGTCTAGCTTGCTTCTAAAGGGGAATAGATTTTGAGTAAGCCATTCCCTAAGAGTATTCTGTATCCCATCAGTTGCCTTCAGATAATGCCCTGAAAACTACTCATCAATTTGATGGTGAACTCTTCAGCTTGATCAGAGACCCTTCTGATCCACTCCTTTTACTTTGGAATTTAGAATGACATTATCTTTATTTTTTAGCATGGTTTTCTAAAAGGAACTAGCAATATCTGAGCAACCATAGTTCTATTAAATTATTTCTGTGAAGCATGGTTGGTGGAGGGAGTAGGGGAGTGTGGAAGGAGGAAGAATAGGAAGAATGATTTAAGATTTTCATGAGTGCTGATGAAAAAAATATTAATATTAATACTGTACTTTTTGATTTTGGCTCAAGTCTGCCAGAAACAATTTTATTTATCATTAATCTATATCCAAGTCATTTCTAGCTTGGAGAAAGAGATTTCCAAGCTGGCATAATTTTCCCATCTCCTCTGCCATGACTGTCTGCCCCAAGATAATTTCAGGAGACATTTATAAGAATCTTGAACAAAGAGACTATATTTAAACTATAGTCTGCGTTAACATTCCAGAATTGGTTTACTTAGAAAATCCTAAGGAATCAACAAAAAAAAATGTAATGGAGACAAGACCAAGTAACTGAGACAAATAAAATAGCAAGATACAAAACAAATAGCATTATTAATTATTATAAATTAGCATTTCTATATGCTACTAACATAAAATAGGAAGGGGTAAAAAAGGGAAATAAAGTTCAAAATAACAACAAAATGTGTTAAATATCTGGGAGCTAACCTAGTAAGAAACATATAGGATTTATATAAATATAACTACAGAATAATTTTCATAGTCATAAAGGAAGACCCAAATAAGTGGGAAAATATTTATTGTTCTTGGTTAGAACAGGCCAGGTAAATATCATAAAAATGGTGTTACTTCCTTAATTGACCTACAGATTTAATATTTTATCAACCAAATTAACAAGGGGATACTATATAAAATTGGGCGAAATTATAACAAAATGTATGTAAAAGAACAGAAAGTCAAAAACATTTAAGGAAAATTTAAAAGTAGCAATGATGGGGAATTAACATTATTAAGCAGTAATTATCTAAACTATCTTGTACAAGATAAAGGTAAAAAAAATTAATCAATGGTCTACATGTGGTAAGCAAAACTTAAAAGGAAATGTATACAGAAGTCTAGTAAACCTAAGAACACCAAGTACTGGGGAAAGAACTCTTTATTCAACAAGAACAGCTGGGAAAGCCAGATAGAAGTCTGGTAAAAAATGGATTTAGACTAGCATATTATACTACATACCACAATAAATCCCAAATGGCTAAATGAGCTAAATATTAAAAGCTGTGATATTTAACATTTAGAGGAGAATAGACATCTATATATAGATCTCACAGCTGGGATAGGGGATGAATTCATAATCAGCAACACAGGGAATATAATAAAATACAAAGGAAACCACCTTGATTACATATAAATATAGACTTTGAACAAATAAAATAAAATATCTAGAATAAGGACAAAAGATACAAATGGGGCAGAAATCTTTGCACAAAACATCTCTGCTAAAACTCTAACATGGGGCAGCTAGGTGGTGCGATAGATAGAGCACCAGCCCTGGAGTCAGGAGTACCTGAGTTCAAATCCAGTCTCAGACACATAACACTCACTAATTGCAACTCTGGGCAAATCACTTAACCCCAATTGCCTCACCAATAATAATAATAATAATAATAATAAAAACTCTGACATCCAAAGTCTAAAGGAGGATCAATGAAAATCTATAAGGGGCTCAACACAAACCTACAAAATTAAAAACCATTCTCCAGTAGACAAATAGTCAAATAATATTAATAAAATAATTATTAAAGGAAGAAATGTAATCAACATTCATCTTTAGAAGCACTTTCAAGATTGCTATTAGAGAAATCCAAATAAAAACAACCCTAAGATATTGCTTCACACCAATAAAATTGGCAAATATGATAAAAGATGGAAAAAATCCAATGTTGAGAGCATGAGGAAACAAGCATACTAATTCAGTGCTGATGAAGTTGCAAACTGATCAAACTATTTTGGAAAACAACTCATAATTATTCAAGAAAAGTAATATAGTCAGTTAATAAACATTTATTAAGCTCTTTCTATGTGTCAGGCTCTGTGCTAAGTGCTGAGGGTAAAGGAAAAAGACAGCCCCTGCCCTCAAGGAGCTCAAATCTAATAGCGAAGACAACATGCAAACAACTTTGCATGTACAAACTCTACGTAGGATAAATTGGAAATAATAAAGAAGAGTCACTAGAATTACGGAGGATGGGGAGCTTCTTGTAGAAGGTAGGATTTTAGTTAGTACATGAAGGAAGCCAGGCAAGTAAGGAGGTGGAGATGAGGGGAGAGCATATTTCAGGAATGGGGGATGGCCTGTGAAAATATCTGGAGTTGGGAAATGGAGTGCCTTGAGTAATAGCAAGGAGGCCAGTGTCATGGGATCACAGAGAACATGTGTGTGGGGGATGGGGACATGGGGAGTAGTTAAGGTCTAAAAGTATTGGGGAGGGAAGGGGGGCAGGTTATATAGGGCTTTGAATACCAAACAGAGGATTTTATATTTGATCCTGAAGGTTACTATGAGTAGGGGTGTAACATAGTCAGACATGTGCCTAAGGAAAGTCTCTTTGATAGGTGAGTGGAGGATGGATGGGGAGGAGAGAGAATTGTGGCTGGGAAACCAATCAGCAGGCTATTGTAATAGTCCAAGCAAGAGGTGAGGGCTGCAACCAGGGTGGTGGCAGTATCAAAGGAGGGAAAGGAGGCATATGAGAAAAATTGTAAAGATAAAATTGACAGGCTTTGGCAACAGATTGGATATGGGGGGAGAGGGTGAGAAAAAGTAAGAAGTCAAGGATGACAATCATAGCTAACATTTATATAGTATTTACTGTGTGCCAGGCACTTTACAATTATATCTTATTTGCTCCTCAAAACAACTGAGGGGTAAAGGGGCCTGGGTGTTGAAGTCAGGAAAACTCATCTTCATGAGTTCAAATCTGGCTTCTGACACTTACTAACTGGGTGACCCTGGGTAGGTCACTTAACCTGTTTGCCTCTGTTTCCTCATCTATAAAATGTTTTAACAAATTGTTTTCTTCTATCAGATTTTGTACCTCTGTTTCCATTTAGCCCGTTTTACTTTTTAAAGAGTTGTTTTCTTCAGTGTACTTTTTTTCTATTTGGCCAATTGTGTTTTTTAAGTTAATTTTTGTCTTTCTTTTTCTAAGCTATTGACTCTCTCTTGCATATCTCTCATTTCTTTCCCCAATTTTTCTTCTGCCTCTCTTATTTGATTTTAAAAATCCTTTCTTGACTTCTTCCACGGTTTTTTGGGCTTGAGACCAGTTCATATTCCCGTTTGAAGCTTTGCATGTGGGTGACAATGTTGGAGTGTAGAGGGCACCCAAGCTTCTGGTCACTGGCTTTGTATGCTGAGGCCTCAGGCAGCTTACCTAATGCTGAGCTGGGGTCAGCAACACTGGAGCTCTTGGGGGGGTGGGGGTGGGGAGTCTGGCCCCTGGAGAACTCTTGCCCACCTGGGCTTCTTTAAAGCATTTGAATGTTTCGCTGCTGGATGTCTGCCAGCCTGGAGCTGTGCCTCATGGAATTGTGCCTCCTGGAGCTGTGCTGAAGCACTGTGAGATTTGGCTGCTGGAGAATGCCAGCACACGTGGTAGTCTTCTAAGCCTGTGTCTACCAGTTTCCCCTGCCTATGTTGAGGCACTTGGGGGGGTGGGGGGTCCTGGTGTTAGCACTTGCCTGCTGTACCACCCTCGGGCTCAAGATCTCCCCCTGGTTTCCTGAGGTGGGGCTTGCCGCTGGCTTGCTTGGACACCTCCCATCCAGAGCAAGAGGAGCCTTTCCTGTTAATTCCTCAAGTTTCCTGGGCTACGAGACAGCTGCACCCCATCTCTCTGCTGGCTCAGCTCGTCCAGGGTTTTTCCTGGGGCAATATTTTCTGGGCTTTCAGAGGTCAATAAGAGAGGGTGACTTACTTCTTACTCTGCCATCTTGGCTCCCAGCCTTCATCTATAAAATAAGCTGGAGAAGGAAATGGCAAACCACTCCAGTATCTTTGCCAAGAAAACCCCAAATGGGGTCATGGAGAGTCAGACTCAACTGAACAACAACAACAACAACAACAACAAACAACCCTAGTAGGTAGGTGCTATTATTTATCCCCATTTAACAGATGAGGAAACTGAGGCAAATGGCTTAAGTGACCTGCCCAGGGTCACCCAGACAGTAAGAGCTTGAGGCCACACTTGAATTCAGGTCTTCCTGTCTCCAGCCCCTGGGCTCTATCCACTGCACCACTTAGCTGCCCCTAGGGAGATACCTAGGTTTCAAACCTGGGTAACTGAGAAGATGGTGGTGCCCTCAACAGTAATAAGAAAATTAGGAAAAGGGGAGGTTTTGGTGGGGGGGAATATTTTATTTTGGACATGTTGAGTTTAAGAGGACTGTGGGGCCACCCATTGGAGATGACCTTTAGGCAGTTGGAGATATGAGACTGGACGGAAATAGAGAGGTTAGGATTGGGTAAGTGGATATGAGAATCATCAGCATACAGATAATAATTGAATCCATGGGAGCTGATGAGATCCACACGTGAAATAGTATAGAACTGGAGGGAGAAGGAAAAAGGGCCTAGGACAGAGCTCCAAGGAATACTCAAGGTGTGACCTGGATGAATATCCAGCAAAGAAGATTGAGGACAGGTTGTATTGGTAGGAAGAGAACCAAGAAAGAATAGTAATCTCCAGAAAACTTGCCAGAAAGGATTGTTTATATATACCCTTTTACCCAGAAGTCCAATTATTGGCTGTATACCCCAGACGGGTTATTGACAAACAAGACCTATCAGTACAACCAACGATATAGCAGCACTATTTTAAAAAACAATTTCTATTGATATCTTTTTCTTACATTGCCTAATTTCCCTCCTGCCCCCCCCGAAAACCATCCCTTATAATAACAAATTTTTTTAAACAAAGAAAAAAAAGGGAGAAAAAAACCCAGCAAAATCAACTGCTATCTTGAAAAAACTATGCAATGTTCAAAATTGATGGACCCCCTGACCACCACCACCTTGACAGCACTATTTTTAATAGCAAAATTTAAAAACTGGAAACAAACTTCACACATAATGATAGTGAGAGGGCTGAACACATTATGGCACATGAATGTAATTGAATATTACTGAGCCAAGAGATACTATGAATGTGAAGAATTCAAATAAATACAGGAAACATTTGCATAGTTAACAAAGCAGAAACCAAAGGACAATATACAAATTTACAAACTACACAGACGAAGACAACTCTGAAGAGCAACAAAATCCAGATGGAAAATGTGACTTTTGTTAATCTCTTTCTGCTTACCTGAGGATTAAACATCTTTGAGATGAGAACGCTCGTGCTTTCCCTGGCTGAACTCCCGGCTATCTACTGGGAGCTTGCTCCCACCTTCGAATGCATACATCAAAGTACCGTCTACCTTGGTGTCTCTCCCTGTGGATAGTTTCTCCCAAGACATCCATTTAAAGGGGGTACCTGAGCCAGCCGTTGTCTCAGTTCTCTCCAGGTATAACTTCTGACTTTCTCTACCGTGCCCCAGGACTTATTATCTCCATTAGCTTCCCCCACTTTCATTTTTCTGGGCTTCTTTTTTAATGTATTGTCTTCTGCCATTAAAATGTAAGCTCCCTGAGGGTAAGGACTGACTTTCTTTCGCAGGTATTTGTATTTCCTATACTTGGCACAGCTCCTGGCACTTAGTGTTTAATAAACGTTTGTTGATTGAGAAGACTTCAGGAGGTTGTATTCAAGTATTTGAAAGGCTCTTGACTCAAAAAGGAGTTGTTTGGCCCCAGGGGGCAAAACTAGAAATTGCTTAGCACTTCTAGGCCTGTATCCCAAAGAGATCTTAAAAATGGGAAAAGGACCCACATGTACAAAAATATTTATAGCAGCTCTTTCTGTGGTGGCAAAGAATTGGAAATTGAAGGGATGCCCATCAACTGGGGAATGGCTGTGGTATATGAATGTAATAGAATACTGTTGTGTTATAAGAAATGATGAGCCAGCAGACTTCAGAAAAATCTGGAAAGACTTGTATGGACTGATGCTGAGTGAAGTGAGCAGAACCAGGAGAACATTGTACACAGTAACAGCCACGTTGTGCGATGACTAACTTTGATAAGACTTAGTGCAAGGATCTAAGACTTCTCCGAAAGTCTCATGAAGGAAAATGCTATCCACATCCAAAGAAAGAACTATGGAGTTTGAAAGCAGATCAAAGCATACTATTTGCTCTTTTTTTCCTTGTTTTGTTTTGTTTCCTCTTTCTTGTGGTTCCTCCTATTGCTTCTAATTCTTCTTTACAACATGATTAATACGAAAATATGTTAATAGGAATGTATATGTAGAATCTATATCAGATTGTATGCCGTCTTGGGGAGGGAGGCAGAAGGGAGAGGGAGAAAATTTAAAACTCAAAAGCTTATGAAAGTGATTGTTGAAAACTAAAAATTAATTAATTAAAAAAGAAAATTAGAAATTGCTACATCTAGGAGGACCTAGGAAGTTATATATAGATTTCAAATCAACGTAAGGGAAATCTTTGCAACGATTACAGCTATGTGAAAGGGGCTTCCTGGCCCTTAAAAGCAATGGGACCCTGTTGACTAGAAGGCCTCCTGCCTGAATGACCCACTTGCCAGGTGCCCTGGAGGACGGATTCTAATTTAGGTGCAGGTCAGGATGAAGTTTTAACCTGGGTTCCCTGAAGTTGCTTCCAATTCTAATATCCTATGAGGCTATGGCAGTTAATAGATTTCAGAAACTGCGAGAAGACCCGTCTTAGTTAACACCTCGCTTTACGCAAAGAAAACTGAGGCTCAAAAAGAGAGGTAGCGACTCGCCCCTGGCTAAACCAGTGACCACTGACCAGCAGGGCTGAGGCTTGAACCCTCATTTGCCTGGGCTTTTTCCCATCTTATTCTTTGTCCTTTCTTGTCCAGTTTCTGCGGGCAGACATCAAGGACAACTACGTAAGCGATGTCTCCAGACAACTTTCCTCGTTTTAATGAGTATCTCGTCCCAGCCAATGGCCTGAGGATCTGGGGGACAGTGTCTAAAAAAAGGAGAAAGGGAACCTTGCTAGGACTACAATTCCCGACGTCCATTGCCGCCCAAATTGAGGCGCTTCAAGCGTTGCATACCGGGACAGTTGGAGCCTCTCTGTAACCACCGGAAAGGCTTCAACGGGTGAGTGCAGTGTATTCTGGGAGATGTAGTCCTGTGAGGTAGCGTAGTCCTGTGGCTAGAGCCACTCCTGGGGTTAGATCTGTGACTCCTGCTCCACTTCCAGGAAGGAGAGGCAGAGGCATCCCTCGGAAGGGGACGGAGCACACCAAAGGAAGCTGAACGATTGTCCTCCGAGGAGGTGGTAGTCACTTCCGGTGGCGGAGAAGAAAGTAGCCTCTAGGACGGAGCTGTTGCTATGGGCTGGTTGTTTAGGCCGCAGAGACTGCCCCTCAGTACCCGGATGTTTGGTTCTTTGTCTTTAGGCCTGGAAGACGGAGGGTACCCTGTGTGACTACGTTCAGTACCCAAAGCGGCTTCCTCCTCGCCACCATTCCTGCCGGGGGCAGAGGGAGACGACACAACGATCCGTACCTTATTTTGACGTAGACCTTAATACATTTGGTAATCCACTATTTAGAGCTGCATATAACCTTAGGGGTCATCTGTGCCAACTCTCTTGTTTTACCAGATAAGGAAACCGAGGCACAGAGAAGTAGGTTAACTTGGCTAAAACCCAATATAATCAAGTTGAAATTATTACATTTGACCCTCAGGAAAATACTTAAACTTAAGGTTTAAAGCCGAGGTGGTCATCTGCATTTGAAAGAGGAAACTGAAGCCCAGCTGAGGTTAATTAAAACCATTCATTAATCTTGGAGATGAAGGTTTAGAAGATGTTGAAAATTTTCAGCTTTGGAAGGGAGCACAGAGCTCATTTAGCACAACTCCTGTCTGGCGAAAAATTCCCTCTAAAATATATGGTCAAATGGCTAGGTAGCCTTGACTTGAAGACTTCCAGTGGGGAGGGGGGGAAGGGTCGTTTATTCATTACCCGTCCAGGGCAGCCCATTCCATTTTTAAATAACTTCTTGTTACACAAATTTACTTTACCTTACAGTAAGCCTAAGTTGTCTTTCCTGACATTTTCAGTTTTTGGGGCCTAAATCTGCCTTTTACATCCTGGTCTAGTCGAGTCGGCAAGAATTTATTAAGTGCCTACCATGTGGCAGGCACTGTGCTAAGGGCTAGGGAGACAAAGGTCAAAAAAAAAAAACCATTCACTCCTTCAAATAGATCAAAGCCTACATGTCCATGATGGGATTAAGAGGTGGAATAAGTTCTTGTACACCAAATTAAGGATGCTAGAAGAAAGGTTGTTCTTCCTTCCCTCTAATATTTGACAAAGACAAAGTTTAAATATCCTGATTTTCTACCACTTCCATCAGTAAAGAAAATACTACAAAACTAGAGACATTTCTTTCTGTCTGTCTTTCTTTTAACTTAAAGAGGGGAGCCCCAAGGAAGGCCAGAGGGGCAGCTAGGTGGCTCAGTGGATAGAGCACCAGCCCTGGAGTCAGGAGGACCTGAGTTCAAATGTGGCCTCAGACACATAACACTCACCAGCTGTGTGACTCTGGGCAAGTCACTTATCCCCAGTTGCCTCACCAAAAAACAAATTAAAAAAAAATACTGGACCAGAATAATTTATCTCTTCTCACTCTAATGCTTTTGGGTCCCCATGAACAGGTAATAAATGACATTTCTATGGCACTTTCAGGTTGGCATAGGGCTTTAGAAACATTTAATTGGATTCCCTTGAAAACTCTATGAGGTAAGTGCTACAGAGATTATTTTCCTCATTTTTCAGGAAACTGAAGCACAGAGGGGTTAACTGATTTGCCCAGGATTTGTACAACTTGTAGACATTTAAGTTTGGAGGTGAATCCAGCTTTTCCTGACTCCAAAACCAATGTTCTTTATTATGTCACAGTCCACTTCATCTAACAGAGCATGGTGCAGTAGAAGTAGTCTGCAGGCCTATCCTCTCCTCCCTGCTGCCTCCCATCCCATTTCTTTTTTAGGATATACTTTACAACAGTACTTTAGTTGAAATTCCCAATTGAATCAGTGTCTCTTTAACTATCAATTCTTAAAACAATACCCTGCAATGAATTCTTTTAACAAAATTATTATCAAAGGCCTAACCAATTTCTAAAGGGAAAAGTCCCATTCAGCCCAGGAAGGACTCTGCCCCCTCGGCCGAGCCCCCCCCCCCCCCCCAAGTGATTAGAGTAATAGACTAAGTGAAAGAAGTCTCAATTCGTTTAATAGAAGTATCTCTTGAATTCACCTTTGACTAGACTAAAAGTAGAATTCTTAGAGGGAATAGTTAAGAGATTTGTATTAGAAAAATGATTCTACATGGTCTTCTAAAAGTTGATTGACTGTTGTTCTGTTTGATGAATCAAAACTGTTAACTGAACTTCCACCTGAGCTATGTAACTAGATTTTACTTTATTACAGAACTTCCTCTTTGTTTGGAAATACTATAAATTGCTGAGTAGGAGAGGGTTGTGTCAGAGAAATTTTCAAAGGCATAGGGAAACTTTGCTCTTTTTGGATTTCTTTTCTCTAAGCAGAGATGCTTAGAATTAGAATAATTTAATTAACAAGTTTGTCACTGGCAGGCTTGTACCCAAAATGTAGAGTACTAAATTTTTCTTTGACATTCTTTTTTTTGTTTTTAAATTTAGTATTTTATTATTATCCCCAGTTACATATAAAAACAATTTTTAACATTCATTTTTAAAACTTTGAGTTCCAAATTTTCTCCCTTCCTCCCTCTCCACCCCCCTCATTAAGAAGGCAAGCAATTCAATAGGTTACATATATGTAGTCGTGTAAAACATATCCATAATAATAATGTTGTGGGGGAAAAAAGACAAAAAAAACCCTCAAGAAAAATAAAGAAAGTAAAAAAAGTATGCTTCAGTCTATATTCAGACACCATCGGTTCTTTCTCAGGTGATGGATAGATGGCATTTTTCATCAGAAGTCTTTGAGAGTTGTCTTGGATAGTTGTATTTTGAGAATAAGTTAAGTCATTTACAGCTGATCATCTTACAATATTGGACAGCAAGCATTCTAAATGATAATAGCTAACATTTACATAGCCCTTGTTATGTGCCAAGCACCTTACAAATATTATCTTATTTAATCCTTACAACAACCAAGGGAGGTATGTGCTATTATGATCCCCATTTTGAGGATGAGGAAATTGAGGCAAACCGAGGTGGTCAGCCCAGGGTCACACAACTGATAAATGTCTCAGGCTGGATTTGAACTTGGGTCTTCCTGACTCCAATTTCAACATTTTATCCACTTCACCACCAGGCTATCTCAAAGATACCTTTTTTTCTTAAGCAAATATGAAAAAAAAAATTCTCTGAGCACATACACAAATGGTAACAGAAGATAGTTCACTTATGGCTAGAGACCTGGAAAAAGCCAGTCTAGGTGTAAGTGATTTTCAACTAAATAAACATTTATTGAGTAACTACTATATGGAAGGTACTGTATTGTTTTCATATCACAGTATTCCATGGAGTAGACATAATTAATCGAGACATAATTAATGTAAAATTAACTAGGATAGAATGTAAGTTGCCTCAGCTTTGTGAGCCTCTTAGGAAGAAGGCAGTGAATGTTAACACTGCTGGTCATTATAATCCTTATTCAAATAGGGCATATTTTGCCAGTTGTGTGATTTGGTGGTTACTGACCGGTTCTTCCTAAATGGTTTTCCTCAATGGAAATCTGACTGAAATTTCCACGTTATTAATTCCTTTTATTCAAGGCTGAAGTTAGAAATCTGTGGTCCTCAAGATAAAGGAGCACATTAGATGACTTGAAGGCATGGTTAGGGCTAGTCATATGGGTGGTTAAGTAGCAACATCTTTTCACTGCCCTACTCCCACCCTCCCACCCCCCACCCCCACTGTTTGTTAGCACCCTTTTTCTACCTCCAGGAATTCCTTTCACTAATGTCTTAGTTTTTGCTCTCACTTTCCTGTTAACTAATTACTTCTAAAGTGTTTACTAATGATTGCTTGAGGTGTTTCCATGTCAAAAAGGAATTCTTGAAGGTGGGAAAACCTTCCTTTTTACATACCTTTCTCTTCCATGAGCTTCATTAGGCTACCTCATACTTCAATAGTCAGTGTCTTGAAGAGTTTAGAAACCTATGGGTGGCTGCTCTGACCTCTGGCATATCCCATCCTTTCCCTTTGGGTAAGTAAATGATGACTAAAAAAGCTTTCCGAAAGTTTTTCCATTTTTGTGTTAAAGAATTGAAACCTTGTTTAAATAAAGAGATGTTCTCTTAGTAAACCATTATCAGACCTTAGCAGAAATAGTATACAGAATCATAGAATCTCAAAGTTGGAAGGGGCTTCAGAAACCAATCTGTCCAGCCCAAAGAGAGCTCTCCAATAGATGTATTTATCTGCATCATCCCCAACAAATCCCAACCTCTTCCTGAAGACATCTAGTGATGAGATAATCACTATCTGCTGAGGTACTTAGTCTACGTCTAGATGCATCTAATTGTTAGGAAGTTTTCCCCTTTATACTGAGCTAAAAATGTCCATCTCTGAAAGTTCTATCAATTGCCACTAATTCAGCCCTTTTGGGGCAAGCAGAATACCCTTCTTCTTAGTAGTAGCACTTCAGATACTTCAAGAGAGCTATAATTCTTCCCTAAAACTTCTCTGGACTAAACATTCCCATTTCTTTCAACCAGTCCAGCCATAGTCTTCTGTTCCCTCACTGTCCTGGTCATCCTTTGCTGAGCATGCTCCAGTGGGACAATGTTCTTTTTCAATCTCTTATCTAGCTAGGTCCTTAGAGAATGGTACTCGTCATAGGTAAGTTTGGATGTGTGAGGAGGAATTAGATGGTGACATATTGAAGAGTACATCCTGAAAGGGACATCTCAGGGAAGACCTGTGTTCTGCAGTCCAGTGATCCAAGCTGATAGAACCATTGACTGTGTTGCTGAGTGGCTGGTCCCAACTATTGCTGATAAGCAAATGGATGCTCATTTCTGTGAATGTGCTGATGCTTCTTTAGGTGATATATTTGGATGAAGAGAGGCTTGGACTAGTCACTACTTTGTTCATGCTGAGGCATCTTTAGTTCCCATTTCTGGTCAAAGTGGTACCTATCAGGATAATGGCCACACACCACTGTGCACACACTGGTACTTCTTCAGTTCCTACTTTTGAATCAAGTGGTGTCCACACTCTGAGCACCCTAAAGAATGCTCCTCAGTATACACCCAACAGTGGGGCACCAGAGCCCACCAAGGCCTGCTTTTACCAAAAAACAAAAATCTTTCTTGCGCTCAGGGCAGTCAAATGGCTGCTTCCCTTTATGTACGAGACAATCATCAGAGCGTACTTCAACTGGAAGCCATGTATTACCCTCAAAACCAGAGAATGGCTGTTCCTCATTGTGCAGCAGCATCACAGCTCACTTCTCCCAATAGCATCTCTCACACTTGAGGCAAGAAAAGAGGTTTTCACCACTATGCACCCACTGGTGCTTTTTCAAATCCCACTTTGTGAAGTGGTGCTCACATTCAGGTAAAGGGAATGGAGGCTCACCATTGTGCATATGCTGCTGTTTCTTAAGGTCTTGATTTTGGGAAAAGTACCACCCACTCTAAGCAGGGAAATGGGTTTTCACCATTTTACATCTACTTGGTTTTCTCAGGTATTGCTTCTGGGCAAAGCATCACCCACACTTAGGGAAGGGGAAGGGTCACTCATTACTATGGTGAGTCATCAGGGCTGACTTCTATCAGAAACACTTTCCATGTTCTGGGCAGGGGAAAGGCTATTCCTTTGTGTGCTGTCATCTCATGTCACTTCAGGAATGGTTGGGTCCCTTGGTGCTTTGAGACTGATATCTCTTGGTATTTAAGCTTCTCTGTGTCAGCTATTTCACCTGAAGAGAGGATGAGAAAAGCCCTATCATGTATCCTAGAGCCTCTATTATTAGTCCTTACCAAACTGTCTGTCTGTCATGGGGACATGGGTTCTATCCCCCAGACTATTTATGGTTTAGGATTAGAGAACTTGCCTCATCTTGTCCCACTGGGAAATCCCCATCTAATCGCTGTTTCTCAGAATCTTCCTGAAAAGCCTTTGTAACCACAAAGCCCATAAGAGAAAAAGAAACCAGTTTTATCTACAGGTTCTTAACCCAAGGTCCCTGAGCTTGCTTTCTTAATATTTGGTAATTATATTTCAATATAATTGGTTTCTGTCACAATCCTAAGTATAGTTTATTCTATGCATTTAAAAACATTATTCTGAGATATCCATAGGCTTTAAAAGACTGCGAGAGAGGTCTGTGACATAAAATAGGTTAAGAACGCCATGAATGAGGGGGGCTACCAAGTGAGGATTATGTAAAAGTAGGATTATAAAATCAGATTTTGTATGGGAAGGGCTGGTAGAGGAGAAGTTGAGCGATTTGCCCCACTCACAAAGGTAGTGAGGACATAAAATTGAGCAGGCTTCAAATTTTACTAGGCTAAAATGTGTACATGCAGAAAGATGGGACAAGGGGCTGCTTACTCATCCAAAATCCTGATTTTCCTTCAAGGTTCACCTCAGTTGCCACCTCCTTTGACGCATGCCCTGCTTCTCCTGGGAGTAAATGCCAATCCCATTTGCAAATATAAAATTTCTCACATCTCAAATTTCCTTCCATGCACTTACCTCTGTACTTGTCTCCACATTTAGGCAGAGCTGGGGAACCTGGGGCCTTGAGGCCATATGTGAATCCAGATCCTAGGGATTTGTTCTGTGAAGTTTGGATTCAGTCAAAGGGCTGCACCTGAGGACCTAGAGGGCCACATGTGGCCTCAAGGCCGAAGGTTCCCCCTCCCTGCTTAAATCTATCAGCAAAATGGAAGTTTCTTGTAAATGTGTTTCCTCTTCACTAAGATTAGCAAATTTGTTGGCATATAGTTGGGCAAAATAATTCCTAATTATTGTTTTAATTTCCTCTTCCTTGGTGGTAGCTTCTCCCTTTCCATTCTTGATACTAGTAATTTGGTTTTCTTCTGTCTTTTTTTTTAATTAAATTGACCAAAGATTTATCTATTTTATTGGTTTTTTCATAAAACCAGCTCTTAGTTTTATTTATTAGTTCAATAGTTTTCCTTATTTCAATTTTATTAATTTTTCCTTTGGTTTTCAATATTTCTAATTTAGTGTTTAGTTGAAGATTTCTAAGTTGTTCTTTTTCTAGTTTTTTTAGTTGTATGCCCAATTCATTAATCTCCGCTTTTTCTATTTTATTTATGTAAGCATTTAGAGATATAAAATTTCTCCTAAGAACTGGTTTCGTTGTATACCATAAGTTTTGGTATGCTGTCTCATTATTGTCATTCTCTTGAATGAAATTATTGATTGTTTCTATGATTTGTTGTTTGACCCAATCATTTTTTAGGATTAGATTATTTAGTTTCCAATTATTTTTTAGTCTATCTTTCCATGGCCCTTTATGACATATAATTTTTATTGTATCATGATCTGAAAAGGATGCATTTAATATTTCTGCCTTTCTGCATTGGATTGTGAGGTTTTTATGCCCTAGTACATGGTCAATTTTTGTGTATGTGCTGAGAAAAAAGTATATTCCTTTCTATCCCCATTCAGTTTTCTCCAGAGGTCTATCATACCCAATGTTCTATTCACCTCCTTAACTTCTTTCTTGTTTATTTTGTGGTTAGATTTATCTAGTGCAGAGAGGGGGAGGTTCAGGTCCCCCACTAGCATAGTTTTGCTGTCTATTTCTTCCTGTAATTCCCTGAACTTCTCCTCTAAGAATTTGGATGCTATACCATTTGGTGCATATATGTTTGGTAATGATATTACTTCATTGTCTATGGTGCCTTTTAGCAGGATGTAGTTTCCTTCTTTATCTCTTTTGATTAGATCTATTTTTGCTTTTGCTTTGTCTGAGATCAGGATTGCTACCCCTGCTTTTTTTTACTTCAGCTGAAGCATAACATATTCTGCTCCAGCCTTTTACCTTTACCCTGTATGTGTCACTCTTTTTCAAATGTGTTTCCTATAAATAACATATTGTAGGATTATGGTTTTTAATCCATTCTGCAATCCATTTCCATTTTATGGGAGAGTTTATCCCATTCACATTCACAGTTATAATTACTATCTGTGTCTTTTTCTCCATCTTCCCCCCCCATTTATGCTTTTCTTTCTCCTTTTTCCTTTCCCCCCTTCACTAGTGTTTTGCTTTTGACCACCACCTCCTTCAGTCCCTCCTCCCTTTTATTATCCCTTTCCCTTTTCTTCCCCTTTACTCTTACTGCTTCTTCCCTCCCTTATTTCCCCCCTCCCATTTCCCCCCTCCCCTTTTCCCCCCCTCCCTTTTCTTTCCCCTTTTCCCTCCTACTGCCTATAGGGCAAGTTAGATTTCTATACTTAACTGATTATGTTATGCACTTCTTGAGCCAAATCTGATGAGAGTAAGGTTCAAACAATGCTCACTCCACCCCCTTCTTTCCTTCTGCTGTAATAGCATTTTGTGTCTTTTCCTGTAATATAATTTACCCTTGTCTGCCTCCTCCTTTCTCAGTACATTTTCTAAGATCAGATTCATCCACTTATTTGGATCCATTTAACCCACTTGATTAGATTTTTTTTTTTATCATTACATCAAAGTCAACTAATATAAATTGCCCAGATTAACAGAAGAGGAAGTAAAATACTTAAATAACCCCACTCAGAAAAAGAAATTGAACAAGCCATTGATGAACTCCCTAGGAAAAAAACTCCAGGGCAGATGGATTTATATGCAAATTCTATCAAACATTTAAAGACCAATTAATTCCAATACTATATAGACTATTTGGGAAAATAGGTGAAGAAGGAGTCTTACCAAATTCTTTTTATGATACAAATATGGTGTTAATACCTAAACCAGGAAGAGTCAAAATAGAGAAAGAAAATTATAGACCAATTTTTCTAATGAATATAGATGCAAATATTTTAAACAAAATACTAGCAAATAGACTGCAGCAACTTATCACAAGAATAATACACTATGACCAGGTAGGATTTATACCAGGAATGCAGGGTTGGTTCAATATTAGGAAAACTATCAGCATCATTGAGCATATCAACAACAAAACCAACAGAAACCACATGATCATCTCAATAGATGCAGAAAAAGCTTTTGATAAAATACAACACCCATTCCTATTAAAAACACTAGAAAGCATAGGTATAAATGGAGTCTTCCTTAAAATAATAAATAGCATCTATCTAAAACCTTCAGCAAGCATTATATATAATGGGGACAGGCTAGAAGCATTTCCAATAAGATCGGGGTGAAACAAGGATGTCCATTATCACCACTGTTATTCAATATTGTACTGGAAACCTTAGCTTTAGCAATAAGAGAAGAAAAATTGAAGGCATTAGAATAGGCAAAGAAGAAACAAAGCTCTTTTGCAGATGACATGATGATATACTTAGAGAATCCTAGAGAATCAAGTAAAAAACTACTTGAAATAATAAACAACTTTAGCAAAGTTGCAGGCTATAAAATAAACCCACATAAATCATCAGCATTTCTATATATTACCAACAAAGCCCAACAGCAAGAGATAGAAAGAGAAATCCCATTTAAACTTACTGTAGACATTATAAAATATTTAGGAGTCTACCTCCCGAAACAAACCCAGGAACTCTATGAACACAATTACAAAACACTTTTCACACAAATAAAATCAGATCTAAATAATTGGAAAAACATCAGTTGCTCATGGGTAGGCCGAGCTAATATAATAAAAATGACAATCCTACCTAAGCTAATTTACTTATTCAGTGCCATAAATCAAACTACCAAAAATTATTTTATAGAGTTAGAAAAAAATAACAAGATTCATTTGGAAAAACAAAAGGTCCAGAATATCAAAGGAACTAATGAAAAGAAATGCAGGGGAAGGTGGCCTAGCAATTCCAGATCTTAAATTGTATTATAAAGCAGCAATCATCAAAACTGCTTGGTACTGGCTAAGAAATAGGGAGGTGGATCAGTGGAATAGGTTAAATATGCAAGACACAGTAGTCAATGACTATAGTAATCTATTATTTGATAAACCCAAAGACCCAGCTTCTGGGATAAGAACCCACTCTTTGAAAAAAACTGCTGGGAAAACTGGAAAAGAGTATGGCAGAAACTAGGCATAGACCCAAATCTCACACCATATACCAAAATAAAGTCAAAATGGGTTCATGACTTAGATATAAAGGCTGATACCATAAGTAAACTGGGAGAACAAAATAGTTTACCTATCAGATCTATGGAGAACAGAAGAATTCATGACCAAACAGGAGATAGAGAACATTATGAAAAGCAAAATGGATAATTTTGATTACATTAAATTGAAAAGTTTTTGCACAAACAAAGCCAATGCAACTAAGATTAGAAGGAAGGTAGAAAATTGGGAAAGAATTTTTACAAAGTCTCTGATAAAAGCCTCATTTCTAAAATATATAGAGAATTAAGACAAATTTATAAGAACACAAGCCATTCCCCAATTGATAAATGGTCAAAGGATATGAACAGACAGTTCTCAGATGAAGAAATTAAAGCCATCTATAGTCATATGAAAAAATGCTCTAAATCTTATTGATTAGAGAAATGCAAATCAAAACAACTCTGAGGTACCACATCACACCTATCAGATTGGCCAACATGACAAAACAGGAAAATGATAAATGTTGGAGAAGATGTGGGAAAATTGGAATACTAATCCATTGTTGGTGGAGTGGTGAAATGATCCAATCATTTTGAAGAACAATTTGGAACTATGCCCAAAGGGCTACAAAAATGTGCATACCCTTTGATCCAGCAATAGCACTTCTAGGGCTATATCCCAAAGAGATCAAACAAATGGGAAAAGGACCCACATGTACAAAAATATTCATAGCAGCTCTTTTTGTGGTGGCAAAGAATTGGAAATTGAGAGGATGCCATCAATTGGGGAATGGCTGAGCAAGTTGTGGTATATGAATGTAATGTGCTATAAGAAATGATGAACAGGCTGACTTCAGAGAAACCTGGAAAGACTTATATGGTCTGATGCTGAATGAAGTGAGCAGAACCAAGAGGACTTTGTACACAGTAACAGCCACATTATGCAATGACTTATATTGTTAAACTGAACCCTTCTCAGCATTACAAGGATCTAAGACATCTCCAGAGGCTTTGGGATGGAAAATGCTGTCCACATCTAAAGAAAGAACTATGGAAGTCGAATCGCTATCATTTATTTTTACCTTCTGTTGAGTTTTGCTTCATCTTTCTGATGGTTCCTCCTATTAGTTTTAATTTTTACTTACAACTTCACTAATATGAAAATATGTTTAATAGAAATGTAAATGTAAAGCCTATATCAGCTTGTGCGCTGTCTTGGGGGGAGGAAAGGGGAGAAAAATTTCCAACTCAAAAGAATAGGGAAGTGATTGTTGATAAATCAAAATAAATTAATTAAAAAAATGAAAGTTTCTTGCCCTGACAGTCTCCTTTTTTGTCTTTGTAACTCTGGTACCTGCTTAGATCTATACCTTGCAAGTAGTAGGTGTTTAATATATGTTTGCTGAATTGAATTCCTGCTAATAAGTCATAAGATTTCCAGCTTTTTGACAGTAAAGACAATATTGTTATTTTCTCTGTATTTCTCCACGGTCACTAGAATTGTAAACACATGGGTATTCAATCTAAGATATTTGTTGGCTAGGTTCCTGGCCTGAATTGGTAGTCCCACAGGAAGAGGGAGGAAAATAATCACTCAAGTGTGAGCTCCCCACAGTTACCTCTTTTCACTGGACTCCGATGATCCTTCCATGTTCAGAAAACCTTTACTAGCCTACAGAAGAATATGTCTGGAAGGGCTCCCAACCTGCCTGTTGGAAGCAAAGTCAACAAAAATTCTCTATATGTGGTTCTATTATGACAAGGCTTACATCCAACAGACACCTGCTCTCTTTCCTCCTTGTGCTGAGTAAACCATTGCTCAACCCAGGCCATGACTGGTGTCTGATTAAGAGAAAAAGAAGCGTGTCCATTGCTCTCTGCACTCACATCAACCCATCTCTAGTACCTTGGTTTCCAAGAGTTCATCCTAATCTGGTTCTTGCCATTTCTGCTTTTAGCATCTCCTCTCTACTGCTCTCCCTTCACCAAAGTCTGCTCCTTTTTCATTCACACCCTTGGGAACTTCACATAGATTTTCTTGCCTCCTAAATGAATGAGTCAAAAATCTTTCTCTTCAGTAAGAGTCTCTTACTAACCTCAGCCTTTCAGATCTATATCTCACAATGTCTCCAATTCAGAGACTAGACTGAGGCATAGATCAGAGACACTATCTCTGCATTTTCTAAAATTTCATCTTCCCCTGGGTATAGAATATCAAATTTACCAGCACTCAAAGAACTCAAGATGTCATAGTTCTCCTTCTTCACATTCTAGTACAGTTCTTGTGTCCAGGTAGCCAGAATCCCCAACTCCATGTGAAAGTGACAGCCACATCCTTAAATGTTAAGAAGACCTGAAATTACCAGTCACATTTACCTTCTTTTTCCAGTGTCCTTCTGTTTGCAAGAATTATTGCCTAAGGTCTAGGATATTTCTGATTCTTCCCTCCAACTGCAATTTGAGGTCTTTTCTTTCTTTTCTTTTCTCCTCTCTCCAACTCATATTCAGTCAGTGACATCATTTCAGTTCCCTCACTGCAGGTCCATGAAAAAGAGAGTACAGTGCTGATTTCTAGTTGACTTGAACAACAATAGTTATCAACTACTATTTAGAAAACACTTTTATATTTGAAAAGTGCTTTCCTAGCAACAATTTGATGAGGAAGGTAGTGCAAGTATTATTATCCCCATTTACAAATCAGGGAACTGAGGCAGTGGTGGGTTGACTTGTCCATGATCACAGAGCTACTCAGTATGCGAAGTAGATCTTGAACTCAAGGCTCCTGGCTCTGTCTCTGTTTCCAGCAGCCTGTATTTCTGGGCTCTGAGCTAATCAAGAAGGAAAACAAACAAGATTGCCCTCAACTGGAGAGCTCTCAGCCTCATAGGTGGTTTCCCAACATCAGAAGTCCCTCCTCCAATGGCCACCATTGCTCCTCTTCAGAGTATTAGCACCACATGGGACAGGAATGGTACAATGTGTGCACATGTATATGCTTATAAATGCTGGTAGGGGCTAAATTAAAGAAGATGTATTTGCCTAGTCCTGAAAGGCAAACACATTTCTTAGCTTTGAACAAGCCATCAGACCCATAGCTAAAATAACAAGGAAGTTCTTTTCATATTAACCCTATAAACCCATCAGGACCTTGCCTACAGTTGGTTATCCTCAGACTAAAAGAAAGGAACAATTGTCCAGTGATTCTTGTTTCCTGCCCCAAATAGCCACCCAGGGCTGGGGTTTTATGTAGGGCGACATAGCCAGTCATATTTCTATTAGACTGTTCTTCCTGTAGCACAGACTGTTCATTCACAATTTTTGGGTTACTGATTCAACCTTGAAAAAAGAATTAACCCCCAACAAAATGAACTTGCAATTTCAGTAAAATCTCAGCAGGCAGTGGTTCTTCAGTTTAGTGACAGCTGTGTGGCGTGGTAGATAGAATGCTGGAATCAGAGTCAGGTAGACCTGAGTTCAGATGTGGCCTCAGATGCTTCCTAGCTATATGACCCTGGGCAAATCAGTCCAACTTATGTTTGCCACAGCTTCCTTATCTGTAAAATGGGAATAATAATAGCCCCTACCTGACTGGGTTGTGGCAAGGATCAAATGAAATATTTGCAAAGTGTTTTGCAAACATTAAACTGCTATATAAATGTAGCTGCTATTATTATCATTATTATTATTATTAGTCTGGACTACAAGATGTGTTCGTTATCTCAGGTTCCCAGTGATCAATCTCAGGGGTGGGCCTAATACTAGCACCCTGTTAATTCAGGTTTGAGATGAATCTTTATCTTGAGGTGAAATGAAATACTTGGAAGTCATTGAACAGAAGCAAAAGATTTACTTTGTCCTAACACAGCAAGGATTTGCAACAAGGATACAGTCTCATCACAAGTTTCTATAGATGTGTCCTCCCCCTCCCCAGCTCCATTTCTGTATGGAAAAAGGTCTGATCAGCAGGGTAGGATATGGTGACTCCAGTGGTCTTCAGACGTCCAACATGTTGGAAGGGCTCCTATTCCATGCAGGTAGGACTTTTATGATTTGAGGTGATGGGTAAGGTTCATCAAGGGAGGCAAGCCAATCAGGTCTAGGGCCATCTTTGTCACCCTTTTAGGGAAAACATCACTGTTTGGAGTATACCCTGGCCCTATCACAGGTTCTCTGTTGAAATCTCACCCAAAGATGTATAAATTTACTATACTGTTTTTCACTAAATCAGAAATAAAAGTTCATCATAAAAGAGCATCCCATAAGCAAAATGATCAAATACTATATATTTAAAGATTATATTTTTAGAGCAACTTCTTAAAGAAAAAATATTTAGGGTACAATCCAATACTTTTCCCATTCATTCTTATATTTTTAAAAATTGTCAAGTCATTTTGAATCTCACCTTAGAGTTAAAAACCTTGCTTACCTACTTCACAGAACCTTTGATCTTCTTGACATCAAAGCACTTTTTGGAAGTTTCTCTTGTAGCAGCAAGCAACTTCATCTACCTTAGCTAATTTACCTCTCCAAGACTAGGGTTCTTGAACAGCTTACAAACTAAGCAAATGGAAGGGCATTAATTGCTCTTTTCATATAAAAATCTGCTTCCCTTTTTTTACTTTGTGGAGGAAAAGAATTATCATTTACAGTCAAGAGTGTAAAATCCAATAGTGGAGAAATAGTGTTATAAAGAAGACTCCAGACTCAGTTCCGAAGACTGGTGTCTCAAAGACTTTTTATTAAAGAGGTTGCAGTGAGTCCTTTCGATTCTTGAGAGAAGCCGGCACATCTCCTTTGAAGGGGAGAGTGCCCTGAGTACAGAAGCAAGAGCAAGCTTTATAGTTAGTAATTGCCTAACTCCTCCCTTCTGGATCACGATTGGTCCTAATCCTTCTGGGTTACAATCTTCCTTATACACCCTGTTCATATATTTTATATATATGTGATCTTCACCCCTTAACATACATTTTGTGCCTAGAATTGTGTTGTCACTCCCCCCCCACGGAGAAATTAGTCTGTCTATGCTGATTTCTTATCTACTTATGTGGAAACTTAACTCTTATTTCTCACAATACTTATCTCCGTTGTAAAACTTTTTAAAGTCCAATTTAAATGTGTGCTTATTAAATGTTATGTTGAATAACTATGTTATGGTCACTTGGAGAAAACCAGGCTCATTCAAAGTACTATCTATTTCTAGAGTAAGCTACCCTTAAGGATGATAGTTGATAAAGGGACCAATTGTTCCAAAATGCAAGTCAGGTATGGAGAGGGAAGGGCAGAACTGGTGGCTGAAGTTTAGAACAAACTAGCTAAATGGCTGTTAAATTCCCTTACTAGGGAAAAGACAGTTTGCCAGGCTTCAAGCAAACCAGTAGCATCATACTCAGTTTACCCTTTTCTCTGTTTCTCAGCTTTGCCACAAGACAAGAAAAAAAGCATGGAGCTGAAAGCCAAGAATAGGGAAGGGGGGAAAATGGGGGCTTTTCTTTCCCCTAAGTTGTAAGCAAGCAGTTAATGACTGTAAGGACTATTTCCAAGGGTTTGTGACACCAAGTGTCCAAAAAAAAAAAAAAACGAAATGTGTATGCTTCCTTGAAGAGCTGTTGACTAGATGTATGGTGTTCAAATTCAGGCAAGTTGCAAGCTTCACAAGCCTTCAGATAAAATCAAGAATAAGCAAGAATTTAGTGAATTATTTATATTACTTATAATACTTAAATAACTTAGTAAGAAAAGTTTTAAATTGTACTTGTTTATATTTCTTTAAATTTTTTTCTCCTCATGTCCTTTCAATATAGTATTATTTAATTTTGATTCCTGTTTTGAGAAAGAATTAAGATTTTCAAGAAAAAATGTACTTGGACAGCGTATATGATGTATAATTTATGTCTCTCAAATCACTATTCCTATGAAAAGCTTCACTGTTTTGCACCATAGCCAAAAGTAGGGCCACCTGTATAGTAGCTCATTCTAACTGCTAATCGAGTACCTAGGAGAAAAAAACACCCTTCTGAGTTATTGTGTTTCAAAAACAAACTTATAAAACAACAGTAAGCATAACTGTTTTCCTTCTATGAATTTTATTTCTCTTTTGAACCATTCTGGAAATTCTTTCTGTTGTTTCATGATCTCTGGGGAATTCACAGGATTCTGTCTTTCATTAGACAATCATAATTTATTTTCCTTCATATTAAAGTATTTGTTCAATATGCTCTGGTTTCTCTCTCTCTCTCTCTCTCTCTCTCTCTCTCTCTCTCTCTCTCTCTCTCTCTCTCTCTCTCTCTGTCTCTCTCTCTCTCTCTCTCTTTTGGGGGGGGCAAGGCAATGGGTTGAAGTAACTTGCCCAAGGTCACACAGCTAGTTAGTGTCAAGTGTCTGAGGCCAGATTTGAACTTAGAGCATCCTGACTCCAAGTCCGGAGCTCTGTCCACTGCATCATATAGCTGCCCAGGTTTCTCTTTTAAGATTTATTCATTCTTTCTTTTGGATTTAGGATCAGCCAGCAAACATTTATCAAGAGACTATTATGTGCCACGCCCTATGCTAAGAACTGGAGATACAAATACAAAAAAGAGAAAGATAACTCCTGCAGTCAAGGAGCTTCCAGCCTACAGGAGAAGACAACGCACAAAAGAAAGTTGAAAAGGGCAAAGGGGAAGATGGAAGATTCTGAGGATCTTCTTGGTTGATCTGCTTCTGTAGTGGGCTTTTAGTGGGGCTTTGTCTCTTGATGTTTCAGCTCTTTTTTGTCTGTTTTATTTTTGTGTTTTCTATCATTGTTCTTTGTCTTCTCCCCTCTTTGGCTGGTACACAGAACCTTGGGCTTCTGAGATGTCTCAGCCTTCTCATATTGGGGGAATATGGTGCTTCTGTTGCAGTCTAGAGGTGCTGGGAATCCTAAAATTCAAGGGCAAAAGGGTGGGTCCTGACTCAAAAGAATTCAACTCAAGCCTTCTTCCAGTCAGAGTCAAGGTTTATTGTTTAGCCAATAGAATTGGACAGGCTTTTTAAGAACCTGCGCATTGTGACACTCATCCGGAGGGCCAGACTCCTAAGGAATCTGAGCAATTTAAGGTCCAGGAAAGATGGATATTATATACAGAAAGATTATAGGAAATCTGGATGTGATCAAGGAGTGGCTAATAGGCTGGGGTGACTCTGAGGTAACAGAGAAGGAGTCTAGATGGGATTAAGGAATGGTGAAATAGCTTGGGGTGGGATCTGGTGCTGACTGTGAGGGCCACAAAGAAAGGGCAGTTAAAAGGATTATACTGGGATAGGTCCCGAGTGCCTCAGGCAAACTTCCAGAGACTTGGTTCAGGGGCTTTGGGGTCCATTTAGAGGTCCAGTGGGAATTCCATCCCCCATCACCTCCAGGCCAGGACTTTGCTTTGATGAACTTCCAGAAGGAGAGGGCTAGCCCTAGTTGCTTTTCCAGTTCCATTTCCAACTAGTCTGACACTTTGCTTCCTTCTATCCTGTGGCTCTGGACACACCCACATTTGCAGCCCTGCCCTATTCCTCCATCCTCTTTCTTCCTTTCTCTATAGTATCTGAACAGAATCAGTGCCTGCTTCTTCTGGCAGAATCAGTGTGAGGGAGGTAAAATTCAGGTATAGTCACCAATGAAAAGGATCCTTCTACAGGGACCCCAGTCATAAGTCAGGGACTTTGCTTTTGTGAACTTTGTGCATACAGAACCTGTGGAGCTGAGAGGAGATTGATGAAAATTCTAATTAGGAAAATTCCTTAAATTAAAAAAAAAAAAAGGAAATTCCTTGGTGTTAATTGTGGAATTTTAAACTTTTTAACTTTGACTTCTTATTTTATGGAATCATGTGTAATTTCTTTATATCTAGCAGATAAGTCCTTCATTTTGAGGTTTAGGGATTGAAAAGGTTTGTAGAAAATGACTGTTTCACTATCTTTCTCACAAGCTTCTCAGATAATCTGGATAGATAAAGATGTAAAATATCTCTATTTGCTTACTAGCTGTGTGACCCTGGGCAAGTCACTTAATCCCAATTGCCTCGTTCCCCCCCTCCAAAAAAAAAATCCCTATTTGAGAGCACAGCAAAGAAGGCAGAGCAGGAGGAAGAAATACAATGAGTTGCCCTAAAAAAAAACTTCAAAGAGATCTAGAAAACATACCAGACCAAATCCTGCTTGGGAAATCCAGGGGCTCATTCACAGCAAGCCATTTTTCCAGCCCATGTCAGCCAGCACAGGAGCCAGACAAAGAGGTCTACAGACATTGGAGTTGGGATCTGTCTGGGAGCTCACCACATCGAGCATTCCAGAATAGGAAGAGGCTGTGTATCAGGACAAGAAGAGGTCCCAGGTCCAACATAGAGGGGATTAAACTTGCACATAGTTCAGGAACAGGTACCAAGTGGAAGTGTTGCAGTCTGAGGGATTGAAACCCCTCAAAGACCAGTCGTCTGTAATGAATTCACAGACTCAAGCATTCTTAAAGTCAAGGTGGCAAAGATTTATTGTTACGCTTTTCATTGGGCAAGGATTCTTAAGGAACCTGCAAGAGACTGAAGATGGAGCTAAGGTTTATATGGAAAAGGAATGCCAGGGACACTGATGGGTAATCTAAAGTTCCAGGTGTCTTTGGGAGCTATGGATGAGAAAGTATAGGGATCATACTGGACAGAGAGGGAGAAGACAGAGGTATGGCTCTCTGGAGTCTGGCAGGAGGAAGAATCCTTGGGCTGGCCAAGGACAAAACTCCTTGGGCTGGGCAAGGCACCCCTCTCTCTCTGTCTTGATGAGAGAATGTTCTGCAACAAGGGAAAGCTTTCTCATAAAACATGAAGCCTTCCAAAGACATGATCTGAGGGCTGGGGCCTGAGCAGCCCAGCACTCTCTCACCCAGCTTTGTGTAGCTGAGCTAGGAAGAGAGATAAGGGTAGTGCTGAGGCCCATGCATGAATAACTGCTAGGCACAGTGTCCTTGGGCTGGGGAGTGGTTGTCAGAGACAGTGTGTCTGATACTAGGGAGAAATTGGGGTCCAAGTACAAGCACAAGCACCCAAGCACCCCATCAGAAGTTCTGTTGCTCACTACTCAATTCCAAGTGACAGATCCAAAGTGTACTAAGGAGGGACCTCCACCTAGTGATGGAATTCTAGGGTAAAGAGTTGTTGCAGGACTTAACGTAAGAAGCAACTGTGTAGCTCAGCAGAGTTGCAGTTCCAGACTCCAGCCTAGACTTAAGGCTAAAGCAGAATAATGAGGGCAAGAATCCCAGATCAAAAGAGAACCTACAGAATAGGCACTCTGGACCAACAGAGCTTTCCAGCTGATTAATAGAGGCAATCCAACTCCAAAAGGGAAAAATTCATAGGCCTATTGCTGAGGGCCAAACCGTGTTAGAACTTGCAGAGCCCAAAACAAGGAAACAGCAATAAGATCTTGCCCTGGATCAGACTATTTTGGAAGACTTTCAGCTATTCCTGAGATCTTGGAATACTGCAAAATTCAATATCCCAAGGAAGCAAAAGCAGCCCAGAAGTATGCAGAGCCTGACCCTAACATAAAGTGGAGAGGCAAGAAGAGGGCTGGAAGAATGAGGCAACAAAAAAAGAATCCCACCATAAAAAGCTGTTATGGTGTGAGACACTTAAGATAAACCCAGAGGAAGGGAATGACTCCAAAACATCTACAAGTAAAGCTTCAAAGTAAAACACAGCTTAGATACAAGTTTGACCAGGATTCATAGAAGAGATCAATCAAATTTTTTAAAAAAAATTTTTAAATTTTTATAAATTAAATGAGAGTACTAGAGGGGAAAAAATTGGAAAAGAAATGAGAGCCATGGAAAAAAGAATTAGAAAGGGAATTAGCAACTTGGCACAGAGGTACAAAACCTTGTCCAAGAAACAAACTCCTTGAAAATTAGAAGGAACCAAGAAGCTAATGACTCTTTGAGACAAAAACAAACAACTCCACATTAAAAAACAGATGACTGGAAAAAAAAATAGAAGAAAATATAAAGTATTTCATAGCAAAAACAACCCACCTGGAAATGGATAGAGGAGAGATAATTTAGGAATCTTTGGCTTACTTGAAAGCCATAACCAAAAAATAACCTAGATTTAATTTCAAGAAATCATAGAAGAAAACTGCCTGGATCTCTTAGAACCAGAGGACAAAGTGGAAGTATAAAGAATCTACCATTCATCTCCTGAAATTGACCAATCAGTTAATCATTGAACATTTATTAAGCACTTACTCTGTGCCAGGTACTGTGCTAAGCACTGAAAGAAACCCCAAATGAAAACTGTCCTGTGTTATATTGGCTTGTACATGTCTTATGCCCCTTCTCCATCAGACTGAAAGCTTAAGAACAGAGGCCATGTCTTATTTTATCTTTTTATCTCTTGCAGCTAGCTCAATCCCTTTCACATAGTAGGTACTTAGCAAAAATTGGTTGAGTTGAATTGAACGAAAATTTCAGAACCCAGGGGTTGCCTGTGCAGAATATGCCCAATGCAAGCCTTGTCTACCAGAGCTTAGGAGTGACCCAGTCATATGGTCATTTTGGCCTTGTTTGCAAGCACACAATCTTGGGGAAATATACCCACATAACTGTAATAGATTCATAGGTAATGTCACCGTTGGACAAACCACATAGTTGTGAACACATAATCCCTTCCCTCCTTTCACCCACTAATACATTAACACAAATACAATGGAGGGCTCTCCTCATAAGGGAACAGAGTATAGCTTAAATTGCTGTCTGTTTCTTCTCACCCTCACTTCCCAATTCAGAAGGATTTGTATATTTGATATTTAGTTAATATGAACAGTACAGTTAACTTTGATGAGGCAAACAAATCACAAAAGGGCAACATGGAACCAGGTGGGGTGTTAATGAAAGGAAAAGAGAAGGGTACTATTTCTTTGTCTTAGCTAGGGGTGGGAGGAGATACAGGGTGGGAAGGGGGCTGGAAAGACCTAAGTTTCGTTATATTTTTTGGTCTTTGTTTACTTATTTTTAGCATTGGCTAACCAAGCCACTTTTTCCTCTAGCAAACTGCTTCTCATCTTTATGAGTCAGTTACTAAATGGCCCCATTGTAGCAGGGAAGGGTAATTGGGATAGGGTCTCCAAAGAAGATGGGTAAATTGCCACAATTTCCTATCTCTGGGGAGGGTTCTAGTCACACTCACACAATTGGAAAGTTACCCAGACACACTCATTTAACAAGCATTCAGTACAGATCTAGACCTTCAGGAAGCATACTACACAGAGCCACATACAGTCACACAGACATGGTCAAACACAGAGCCACAGTCAAAAGGCTTCTTCACCCTCCCAGTGCCACAGTGTCACTCAAAGGGCTAACTTGAGCTGCCTTGACCTCTGCCATGTCTCCTTCTGTTACCTCCTAACCAGCCTGATTACCAGTGGATCTATGCCTGTGCTATAATGACTCCTTCTAAGAACCTTGCCTGGGAGAAATCCAAGAGCCACCTGCTTTCCTCTCTCTTCCTGGCTCCAATAGAACAAAGATAAAGGAAGCTTGGGAAGGAATTAAGCTTGCTGGGACTTCTGTGCATAATCACATCTACTCCTTTCCCTCACTATGGCTGGAAAGGGCAGGGGAAGGAGAAAGGGAGAGACTGGGAAGAATTAGGGCTGGAGAGGAGGGGAAGAGAGAGAGAAGGGACAAAATAAGAGGAAGGTATTGAGAATCCCTCCCTTCGGTGTAAAAGGTCCACAGAAATGGCCTATCAGTCCCCATCATCCTTTCCTCTGAGTATCCTATACAACAAGAGGTGCTCAATAAATACTTGTTGATACTAATGAGGGGTTCCCTTTCCTTCAGGGTCACATCACTGAGTCACACAGCTTAGTGCTTAGGCTTGGAGAGGAACTTTGGGTTGCCCTGGAGAGAAAGCAGAGAGCTTTCCGGGTGAGCGTATGCCAAGAGATCCTGAAGATTTGAGGTACTGCAAGTAGGGTGAGCAGAGAATAGAAGAAAAGCACCCATGATTTCTGGGAATAGAGATGGAAGATCAAGTTGCTGGCTTCTGTTCAGTAGCTGTGAAGTTGGTGTGGCTCAGAGGAGGAAAAAAAATAACCAACCCCCAGCTGTTCAAGATTGCACTATGTGACCTAGTGCAAGGCATTTCATTTCTCTGGGACTCAGTCTTCTCAGCTGTACAATGAGAAGTTTGCACTAGGTGGTCTCTTCAATTTCAAATAATCAATGACCCCACAGGTTTGGGGGAGGGAATGCAAGAGGAAAAAAGAGAAGAAAACCGTCAATATTTCTGAGAGTAGAGATAGAAAATCAGGCTCCTGACTTCTATTTAGTAGCTGTGGTATTGTCATTGCACAGAGGAGGGGGAAAAATGATAATCAGGATTTGCCTGTATGACTTTGGGGAAGTCATTTCACTTCTTTAGGACTCAGTTTCTTTGGCTGAAAAAATTAATGCATAAGTACATCAATTTATCAGGGTAGATAGTACATGGATGGTTCCTTCCAGATCTGTTGTCCTAGGATCCTATGATAACTGTTAGTATTTCAAACATGTATTGATGTCAGTACTTACCCTAAAGAGAGAGACCTGAAAGATGCTACAGGAGAAATCCTGACAATTCCTGTATCATCTCTTCCTTCTGGGACTCAATCTGCAACCATCCATAGTGAACTTCTTACTGTCATCTCAGTCATCCCCTGTACAAAAGCCACTGAATGTCCATTTTTTTCTTGTATTCAGTGAGATGGAAAGGAATAACCACTTTCCCTAGTGATTTGGAAGCATGGGAGAGGTCCCTACCTAATGAAGGTCCAGGCTGATCCTCAGTTTTGCATGTTTAAAATTCCATATTATGAATTAATCTAGAACTGATCAATGTTAACCATATCTCACTAAGACAAGATGGTCCTCTAAAGATACCCGTTACATGCAATATTAATTAGAATAGGATTAGTCCATAAAATGGTTACAAAGTGCTATGAGATTAGATGAAGGAGAAATTATTTCCAGCTGGGGGAATCAAGGAAGGTTTCATAGAGGAGATGGCATTTGAGTTGGTAGATTATTAATAGGCAGAGATGGAGGACTTCCCAGGTATAAGGGACATTGTGAGCAAAGACTCACAAATGTGAAAGGAAAGGACGTATTTAGAAGATAGTGAATAGTTGTTTTATGCTCTTAGGTGGAACATTGATTTACATGAGAAAAAGCAGTGTGAGAAAAAGCTGGAAAGTGAGTTGAATTATAGAGGACTCAGAATACCAGAATCAGAAATATGTACTTTATTCAATAGGCAATAGAGAGAAGTTGAAAGCTTTTGAGCAGTGATGCAATTGACCCTACACATTAGGAAGAGTAATCCAGCAGATATGGCTCTGTAGTTGAGAAGAGTAATTCCTATCTTGATGAAAATATTCCTTATAGACAGTTAGTGGGGGTTTTTTTGTCTAATATTTGATGCTCACCAAACAATTTTGTTATTATTGATCTTAGTAGCAAGGAGGGGGCGTGAAATTGAGTATTCCAGTCTGCTCTGTATATATAATTGTGTTTGTGTGTATGTGTGTGTGTGTGTGTGTGTGTGTATTTCCCCCCACTGTAAATTAACAAATAGCTATTCTACTTTGTAAATTGGGCCTTTTTGACTTGACAAAAGGACTGTGACAGGCTGAACATTAGGATGAATCTAACAAGATGAAATTTAATAGAGATAAATAGTCTTGCAACTGGGTTCAAAAATCAATTTTACCAGAATAAGATGGGCAAATCATAGTTAGACAATAATTTATTTGAAAAATATCTAGGGGGTTTAATGGATAACAAAATCACTATGAGTCAGCACTATGATATAGCAACCAGAAAATGAATAATATAATCTTATGTTGCATTAAGAGAGGTATATGTTTCAGGAATATTAAGAGTTCTTCTATACCCTGCCCTGATCACATATATTTGGAGTATTTTATTCAATGCTTCACTTTAAAAAGGACCCTGATAAAATGGAGAACATCTATCCAGGATGGCAAAGAGCCTGAAGTTCATGTCGTATGAAGATCTAGGATATTTATCTGGAAAAGGAAGGTTTGAGAGGACGTGATAGCTGGGTGCAGGTATCTGAAAGGCTCTACTATACAGAAAGGATGAGACTTGGCCTCAGAGGGAGGAATCAGGACAATGAATGGAAGTTGCAGAGGCCCATTTTGACCTGATGTTAGGGAAAACTTCCTAATAGATATTCAAGTGAAATGGGCTGACTTGAGAGGTAGCGGTTTCCCTGGAGAGGTAAGCATCCTTTCCATGTCATGGCTAAATATACCTCCTTTTGCAAATTGTGGAGTGTTCCCCAAGTATCTGATTTCATATCATTGTGCAGTCTGAACTATCTGAGTCAGGCCTGGCCTACTTACCAAAGAGGAGATGAGACATCACAGGAGAGGGAATAGCAAGTGGGTCAGCTTGGCCAGAGCATAAGCGGTGGTGGGGAGCCTTCGGCCTGGAGGCCACAGGTGGTCCTCAAGTATGGCCCTCTGACTGAATCCAAACTTCATGAACAAATCCCTTTATAAAAGGATTTGTTCCGTAAAACTTGCCACACTCAAGGACCTAGAAGGCCACGTGTGGTCTTGAGGCTGAAGGTTCCCCACCCCTGGATAGAGTAAATGAGAAAGATGAATGTGTCATCAGCCTGAAAGCTGGAGCCACGGTGGCAAAGCTGGAGCCACACTGGCAAAGGTTTAACTGCTGTATAGGGGAGTTTCTCTTCATCTTACTGCTTTGCTACATTTACCATAGTAAAGCAAGGTACAAGATATTCCATATTTGTAGTGAACCAACTAGAGTAAGGCATTTTGAAGAGCAATGGGAACACATAAGAAAGAAACAGAATTGATGAAAAGAATATACTTGGGAAAACGTTGTACTAATAGCACAAAAGTGGAAGTTGTATAGGCATATTTTTTAAAAAAATCCTTATTTGTAAAACTGAAAAAAATTATTAAAAATTTCCTCTGGTGTGATTTAAAAAAAGCCTTTTGCTTACTTCCTAGTTTGAAGTTAGGATAGATCAAGATAAAATTAAGGACCTTTCATAGGTGAATGAATAAGGCATCTGATGGCAGAGGGGATAGAATGCTATGCCTGGAGTCAGGAGTTCAAATTTGGCCCCAAACACTAGTTATCACCCTGGGACAGTCACAACCTCTTTTTGCCTCAGTTTCCTCAACTGTAAAATGTGCATAATAACAGCACCTATCTCACACTTTTGTTGTGACAATCAAATGAGATAATCAATAAACATTTAAGTGTCTCAGTTTCCTCAGTTGTAAAATGTGCATAATACAGCACCTATCTCACACTTTTGTTGTGACAATCAAATGAGATAATAAACATTTAAGTGCCTACTATGTACCAGGCATTACCCTAAGTGCTAGGGACACAAAAAAGAGGCAAAAGACAGTCCCGGCCCTTGAGGAGCTTACAGCCCTCGGTGGGTATTGAACATTGTTGATGTTCATTCCTTGTGTCCAACTCTTCTTGACCCCATTTGGGGTTTTCTTAGCAAAGATACTATTTGCCATTTCCTTCTCCAGCTTATTTTACATAAGAGGAATTGAGGCAACAGGGTTAGGTGACTTGCCCAAGGTCACACAGCTAGTAAGTGTCTGAGGCCAGATTTGAATTCCAGGCCTGGCACTTCATCCACTATGCCACCTAGCTGTCCTGCATTAGACATACAAACCAATACAAAAGTAATATTTGTAAAGAGCTTAGCATGCTGCTTGGCACATAGTAGATGCTATGTACATGCTTATTCCCTTCCCTGAATGGATTAATGGTAGTAACAAGAAATTTAAGTTTACCTCTTGTCTAGTAGATACTGCCTTTCCCCATCCTATGATATTGACCTTATCAACTAAAGGGATTAGACTGTGGTTCACCTCTTCCATTCTAAGGAAGGCACTCAAACCACACCTATTCAGTTTGTATTCTGATATAGATCTTTGGGAAGAACCCTTCAAAAGAATGAAGAAGAAGAAGCTTAACTATTCCGAATGTTAACCTGTAATTATATTGTTAAATATCTTGATAGAACTTCTTGGGTTCCTAATAAACATTACCTAAAATTGGCTTAGGGCAGAGACATGTCAGAAGACAAGGGCAAACTCTGCCCTCCTTTGGACATCTACGTCAGAAATGACTTGGAATTAAACTAAAATTAAAGGGTTTTTCTGGCAGACAGATGTAGAGAACAGTATTATTATTATTTTTTTCTTTGACAGAGTGTAATGATGTGGGGAAGGGGAGTTAGGTTGAAGCTAGGGGTTGTTGTTATAGTTGTTGTTTGTCCTTAGTTCTCAAAGAGGACCGAAGACATCAGGAAGGGCTTGACTGGCAAGTGAATTGGATTTAAGTGAGGCAAAGTCATCAGCCTCACTCTCCTCCAGGGTCAGCTGAGTCCAGTGGCAGAAGCTGCTTCTGGAAAGGCATTGTGACATGAAATGGAAGGGTCCTGCTCCCAGATCTGGAGTGTGCAGAACCATTCTTTAGCTGGTTCTAGTCTGCTAATCATGTGATAGGGAGTCAAACAATTGATTGACTGCATAGCCAAAAACTGGGCTGCATTAAAACAGCACTTATCAGTTAGAGCTTGGCCCTGCAGTTTTTTTTGCTTAGCTGCTGTTTGGGTGACAGAACCACGAAAATAAGCTCAGGCCAACATGCTGCCCATGATGTTGAACCTTTCTGTTCTTTGCCTCTTTGCGTTTGCTCTTTCCTGTTTTAGGTGAAGGACATTGAGATGTTTATGACCTTGTGAACTTTTGAAAGCTCAGAAGAGGAGGCAGTTAGGTGGTGCAGTGGATAGAGGACTGGCCCTGGAATCTGGAGGACCTAAATTCAAATATGGCCTCAGTCACTTACTAGCAGTGTGATTCTGGGCAAGTCACTTAACCCCAATTGCCATCCCCCCCCCAAAAAAAAAAAAGCTCAGGAGAATGAGCTACTAGAGTCCTGGAGCTGGGTCCCAGGACCATAAGCTAGGTCCAGTTACCAGAGTCCTTGCTGGGATTTATGGAAAGTCAGATGGAGAGGAGCAAAGTCCTCAAGTAACTTGCTTAACCTAGTCCAACAGCAGCAGAGATGTGGACTCATCTACCCATTGGCTATACCACATTGGGAAGTGAACTTAGTGGGGCTAATGTTATGTAGAAATTTCTTTGTTTAAATTCATTCTCCCTAGGGACTAAGATGGGAGAATATGCCCCCAAATGTTGGGGGGGAAATGTATTTCTGTTCTTGTCATATCTTCTATGTCAATATCTATCTGTAAAAGCCAAATGATGTTAACTGGTTAAATGGAATTGGGCGGTGGGAGAAAAATGCACTGGTATGGGCTAAAGCTGACAGCATGAGAGAAAAGAGATTCCTCAGGGAAGGAGTCCAGAGTTAATCAATACATATATATATATATATATATTTTTTTTTTTAAATTGTACACCTTAAAGCATATCTAAGCAGTGGCTATTATTATTATTATTATGACCTTTCCAGCCTTCCTACACTTTGCTCCCTTCCACGTATTCTACAATGCAGCAATGGTAGGCTTCTTGCTGTTCCCCAAACATGACATCGCACCTCTAGATTCTATGTCTTCTCACTAGCTATTCCTCATGCCTAAAGTCCTCTCCCTCCTCACCTGTGCTTCCTGGCTTCCTTCAAGACTCAGTTCAAATCCTACCTTTTCCAGGAGGCATTTCCCACCCCATAATGGCGAAGACCTTATTAGATATCTTCCACTTACACATATTTCTTCTGTGTAAATTTTTTTGCATGTTGTCTCTCCCATTGAAATGCAGACTCCGTGAGGGGAGGGACTGGGGTTTTAGGGTTTATTTTTGCCTTTCTTTGTATCCCCAGGTCTTGTTGTTGAGTCATCTTTCAGTCACATCTTAATCTTTGTAACCCCATTTGAGGTTTTCTTGGCAAAGATACTTGAGTGGTTTGTCATGTCCTTCTCCAGCTCATTTTACAGATGAACTGAGGGAAACAGGGTTAAGTGACTTGCCAGGGTCACACAGCCAGTAAATGTCCGAGGCTAGATTATGAACTCAGGAAAATGAGTCTTCCTGATTCCAAGCCCAGTGTTCTATTCACTGCACCACCTAGCTGCCCTGTCCCCAGTTCTTAGCACATAGTAAGATGTTTTCGACTTACCAATTTGTTATATGACTTGTCTAGGGTCACACAACTAGGTCCTTTTGACTCTTAAGACTAGTGCCCTATCCACTACACCATCCTGCCTCTCTTAACAACAACAAAAAAAGAGAGGAATAAGCCTTGTAGCTACTGCCCTAGAGGTCGCTATTATGAAGTACATTACTTTCCTGAGAAGGCCACTGCTCAATTCATAAGCTTTTCTCCTTAGCCCTCTCCTATCATTCCACAAGTATAGATTAATGTATCAGACTACATAGTTGATTGTTGAGAAATGCTATAATGTTAGAGCTTTAAAGAGCTTTGCAATAATGAACAGACTTTGGATAGACAGATGACTTAACAGGGAAGGTGAGACTTAGGTTTCATAATTTAATGCCTAAAGTAGATAGCAATCATCAAATCTAAACCTCTCACTTTACATATGCAGGAACTGAGACCCTAAGAAATGAACTGACATGTTCATGACTGAACAGCTAGTTTGTGGCAAAGTTGAAAGGAAACCCTGTCTTCCCACTCAACCCAGAATTCTTTTTGCTATATCATGATTTTTCTTTGCTTACTCTGAAAAGCACAGAAAGCTTGGGTTAGGAGGTACAGTGCCGGGCTGATAGATTTCAGTGTGGTTTTTTGTTTTTTATTTTCACATTAGTCATGTTGTAAAGAAGAATTAGAAGCAACAGGAGGAACCACAAGAAAGAAGAAACAAAACAAAAGGGAAAAAAAAGGGCACATAGTGTGCTTCAATCTGCATTCAAACTCCATAGTTCTTTCTCTGGATGTGGATAGCATTTTCCATTGTGAGATTTTTGGAGATGTCTTGGATCCTTGCATTGCTGAGAAGAGCTAAGTCTATCAAAGTTAGTTGTCATACAATGTGGCTGTTACTGTGTATAATATTCTTCTGGTTCTGCTCACTTCATTCGATTTCAGTATGTTTTAGAAGCAGTGGGGAAAGGATGGACTGGGACATGGTGAGGGCAAACACAAGTGGGAGCCATATGTTATTTCATAGGATTTAGAGCTAAAAGGAAGCTTAGAAATCATCTGGTCCAACCTCCTTATTTTACAGAAAAGGAAACTGAATATCTAGAGGAAGACTTTTGCTCCCAACATAACAGAGCTAGCTCCGACATAAGCAATTGTGTGGTAGGAGGTTTCTTCTTATTTTCCATCTGTCCCCAACTGGAATCCAATTTCTCCCTTGGGTATCTAAGGTCCCCCATCACAGCATGGTAACTGACCTGTCATCCCTGACACATCCCATGAACCAGACCATGTAGATCCTGCTCCCTTCATCAAAACTTGATATGTCCCACAAATATGGAAGGTCTAGTTTGTTCCCCCCTATATCTTATAACCTCCTTGAAGAGGCATCTATTGACCTATCTTGAGTTGTGAGTTTGCCTTGACATCATTGAGCAGCTACTCAGCTGGAGGACGATGTGGGTTGCCCTGGGATTCTACACGCAGAACATCATAGCCCGAAGTGATAAGGAAAACTTAAGATAGTCAGAAATGTGAAATCACTTGTGTAAGGTCATACAGCAAGTGAGAAACAAAGCTAAGACTAGAATCCAGGTCTCCTGACTCGCAGAGCTTCAAAGCAGAATCAATCAGGGGTTCCTGACTGAGGGTAGCATAGGGAAATTTAGGGGAGGACAACAGAATTCAGGTTTTCAGGAAGCAGAGATGGCAGATCCTATTGCTGGCTCCTAAGTATGATTAGCCATATCTTTTAGAATTTCCAGTTCAACATATATTAAGCACCTATTATATGCAAGGAACTAGAAGATGGCTCACATTTAGCACCTCCATAGGAAGGGACACTCAAAGAAACTGGAGCAAGAGAAAATGCCATCCCATTCTGCTCCACCTCCACACTTGTCTTTATGGATCAACCCTCAGTAATCCAGGGTACCTCCTGTTCTTTCTCTGCCTCCCTTCTCTCTGCAGCTGCCATGGGGAACTCTCCTCCCCCTAGCTCACGGATCATAGAGCATCACAGAATCCTACATGTAGAGCTGGAAAGGGTTTTAGAGATGACCTAATGCAAATCCCTCATTTTGCCAGGGAGCAAATTGAAGCTCAGAGTGTTAAGTGATTTACCCAATATTACAGGGCAGATCTTAAAAAAACAGATGTCCCTACCTCTCTGGACATTTTACACTGGCAGGTCTGTGTTCCCTATTCTGTATGAAACATGACCATAAAATAATGGGACTCATTTTTCTAGAAAACAAAAACATTAGGACATAAGCATTCAGATGAGTGTCTTTCTTCAAACTTTTCTCCTGGGAAGGTACACTGACTCTCATAGTTTGGCCTCTGCTCAGAACACATCTGGAATTCCTTTTTTTTTTTTTAACTGTCTCAGAGATAGTTTGGGAGAACCTTGGCTCATTATTTTATAGTCATACCACACACTTAAAAACGCATAGCCTCAGTGAGTGCGGAGAGGCTCTGTGTATTGACTAGCTGGGTTTGTCCTTAGCAAAATTTCACTGTAGGTTTTCTCTCTCCCCTATCCCCCCAGGCCTAACCTTTCATCTTTCCCCTCAAGTGATTTCATGCTGCACCCAATCTAACCTTCTAGGGTCTCTCATTGTGGCTCTCTGTCATACCTGCTCTTTAGGGAGTGGTCTTCACTCTGGTTCTACCCTATTCCTTGACCCTTCCATCCAAACATCCTCATTACACATCCTATTTCTTATTTCTGGGGCCTGATCTCTGTTAGGTAACAGCTAAGGTTGGGCAATGCCATGGGTTCGGCGTCAGATTTCTAAGCCCTGACTTTGACATCAGACCTAGTGACATGTGACCTAAGCAGGGCAAGTCACTTAATCTGGACCTGATTTCCTGAGCCTCTGTAAATAGAGATGCCTGACTTGTCTCATGGAGTTTTAGTGAAGAAAATTTTCAGTCATATATCAAGGTTATAATCTAAGTTAGAAGAAGCTAGATGGTGCAGTGGATAGAGCACTGGACTTGAATTCAAGAAGATCTTAAATTCAAATCTGGCCTCATTTACTAGCTGTGTGACCCTGGTAACCAGTTAGCTTCAATTTCCTCATCTGTAAAATGGGGATAAATAGCACCTACCTCCCAGGGTTGTTGTGAAGTTAAAAATTAGATACTTGTAAAGTACTTTGTAAATCTTAAAGTACTATTTAAATGATATCTATTATTATTATTATTATTGATGGGTCAAAAGGTCCTGGTACAACAGGCTTCTCCACCAATAGGTGAATTTTAACAAAGGGTTTTTGGAGACAATGTCAACCTGAAATGTGTGTTGGGGTGGTGGTGGGGTGGGATATTTTGAGAATTTAAGGCTGAGATTAGCTCAAGGGGAGATATTTTTAGGTAAGGGGACTATTTTGCCTACATATAGGACCAAGCCTGGGGGAAGATTTGAAGTACAAGGGACTGTTGTAGGAATACCCACTATAGATACAAAGCACAAGCACAAGGACAAGGCAACCATGACATTTCTTCCATAAAGAATCCAAGAGGGTCCCCTCTCCACAATGAAAGTTGTGCCCCCAAATATCTCTTAATTCCCACAGGTTGGAGGCCTGAGGACTGACAGGAATAAAGCGTGTTTATGGACTCCACCACTCATCCCTTCTGAATGCACAGCTTCTGCCACATCATTCTCTACATGTTCACTTCAGACCCAGATTTCATGTTCTAATCTAGTCTACAGTCATTATAGCAAACCTTCTGTAATTAATACATACCATATTTGTTGTCTTAGCAATTAGCCACCCTGGAGGGGGTGGGGAGAGTAGTTTCACACACAATCGAAGACCACAAGTCCTTTGCAGCTTTATACCCCTTCCATCACATCCCACCTCCAACCCAGAACATTACTGGCTCTTTCATCCCTACATCCCCACTTGTGTCTGTCCAGAATCATATTATATGAGTTGGAAGGGAGGTCAGCCACCTTGTCCAATCTATCCTCCCCAAAAGAGCGCAACACCTCCAACAAGGGGCCATCCAGCTTCCGCCTGAAGGCAGCGGCTTGGGGGGGCCCAGCGCATCTCGAGGCAGCCTGCTCCGCTTTTGGACTGCCCACTGAAGCAGTTTTTCCTGACGTTGAGCCTGCGTTTGCTTCTTTGCCATTTCTACCCACTGCTCTTAGCTCTGCCTCCTGGAGCCGAGCAGAACATGACTAACCCTTCTTCACATGACCACCCTTCATGTACTTAAAGACTTCTCTCATGTCTCTCCCCGAAACCTTTTCCTTTTCCAGACCAAACATGCCCAGTTCCTTCAACAGATCTTGATAGGACAATGACTCAAGGCCCTCCATCATTCTGTTTGCCCTGTTCTTTAGCTTAACAATACCCTTCCCAAAGTGAAAACAATAATCTAGATATTATCTGACCAAGAGTAGAGCACAGAGGATTTGGACTGTCACCTCCTTTTTCTTGGAAGCTACACTTTTCTTACTGCAGCCCAAGATCATATTAGCATTTTGGGCCTCTTATCATACTACCGACTTTGTGGGTTAGCAGGACACTAAAACTCCCAGGTTTCTATCAGACAAGGTAATGAAATACTGTCTCTCTTCTATTTGTACCCATAACACTGGCTATGCCATTATCTTCCCATGCCGGCCTGTCCCCCAACTCCTTCAGTCAGCTACTTCTTCCATAATGGAACTCAAGCTATGCCCATCGCTAGACCATCAGAAGAACTGCCCTACCTCCTGTGATCTGAAGAGGTGGTATGCCAGATCACATGCCTCCCATGTCCCATTTTTCAGGAAGACTGGGCTGGCCCAGCCCCAGGAGGCCTAATCCAGCTTCCTACATTTACTCTTGGCAACTCTTGACACTTGAATGTCTGAATCTATCTCCATCCTCTGAAGCCAAAGGCAAAGCCTACAAATCATAATGAAAGGTAAACAGAGTCTCCTGGCATGAGAGTTGTCTGTACCAGGTACATAACTCATCCTTTGACTCACCAGAGAAGAATGAGAGTTACTCAATTCACTCTATGAAAGTTGAGGGAGCAGGGGGAGAAAGGAAGACTGGAAACCAAGGGTGTTATGCAGCCACTTGGGTGACATAAATACACAGACTCTATCTTGTGTTTACTTTGGCAGTTCTTGGACAAAGGGATAATGGTGAGGAGAAACATGTAATCAAGATTTCATTGAAGCTTAATCTAAGGAAAAGGGAAAGAAAACATTCCCAAATAGTTGCTTCTTCTCTGAAGAAAATGTCCCTGAAATGCCTGGGAAAGACTAGGACTGAGAATAACAGGCAGGAACCCCACCACCTATGTGCAGCCAAAGGACAGGGGGTGGGGTGGAGTGGGGGAGGACTCCTCTTGAGCACTGCCCCCCCCCCAGAGGGGACCACTGAAGAAGGGCATCTGCCTCCCACAGGAATTCAGCTAATGAGCTTTCCTGTTAGCTAGCCAGGTCCTCCATGTTGGGCTTTTGTGCTCACTTCCCCAGGCCTCCTACTGGAGGGCTCTCTGGATTGCTGGGACCAGGCTCCCTTCATCCCTGTGTCCACTGCAGATTTCCACTTGTACTGCTCCAGCTCCTGCCAGGATTTGAACCCTTCCTCTGGGCTTGGAGGAGGGGCAATTTGGGAAGATGATATGGCAACTGGCGTGGGGGGTGGGCTTTGGTAGACCTCCAGTTGTCTTTGAGGTGAGTGCACAGTGGGCAATGTAGAGCAAGTAAGGGACAAGAGGAGAGAGGAGGGGGAAGAGCCACTATTGGGGTCAAAGGGGGCAGTCAGTCCCACAGGTGTTCCAACTGGGGGAGCATCTGGAGGCAGTTGTGGCACCACATGGGGCTCCCGCTGTAAGAAGTTTGAGGTATCACCAACCTCTAGACCTTTTGGCGGCCCCCCAAATTGTAGGGATTGTTGCTGAGTGGGCTTTTTTTGTCCCAGTCGATGTCTTCGAACAGAATGACAGCACCTTTGGTATTTCCGGCACAGAGTCCAGGGTCGTGATCCCCTTCCTGGCCTTTGGTGTGATCGGAAGTTCCGCCCCAGCAACTTCATGCGGTTCTTCATGGCTGACATGTCCTGGGACAGGGTGACCAGGGCAGAGGAGAGGCGAGTCAGCTGCTCTGTGAGGGCAGCACCCAGGTTGTGGAGCTCTCCCCGGAGGGCATCCCCACAGTGGCAACAAGACTGTGGGGAATTAACTGGCAAGGCGGAAGGGCCATTAGTTACTGGGGGCAAAGTCAGTCGTGGGGTCTTACTAGGGGTCTCGCTTGAGCCATAAATCTGATGGTTTGAGATTCTCCTGCCCATCTGAGCTGAAATCAGAAGAGATCAAGTTCAGATCTAAATGTCTGGACAACCTTTTCCCTTTTCCCTCAGGCATCACCTATACTCATCTCATTCATCTAATCCTGGCTTTGTAGAAGGAAATGAGGAGTTCTTAGGAATACTGCCCTGCTCTGGGTGGAGGAATCACTGGGACCCTTTGCTTCCATTAACCCCATCCATGAATAGGATAAATCACCAATTCAGTTACAATGGTGAGCTCCTCCTGCTGGGTAGATGGGCACTCCTTCCTTTGGGAGATGAGCATTTTGTGTGACACTCACTAAACTGGTCTTTGGAGACCCTTGGGTGCGGATGGCTCCATAAGGCTTTTGTGACTGGCACAGAGAAATGGACTCTCAGCAGGAAGGGGGACCAGTTCTCAAAGCCATACCTGAGATCCAGCCCCACCCTGGATCTGCAATGCTCCTCCTTACTCAGACTTTCGTGCTCAGTACCCCCAAAGCCCCGTGGCCTTAGCCATACTCAAAAGGCTAAAAATGGACAACCTGCTTTCTTTCCCTCAATCTATTCAAGACCAAGCCTGGATTTATCTAAAGAACTTTGCCGGTTAGAACCTAAGAATGAGGCAAGTGGGGCATAATGAATAGAGAGCAAGCCTCAGAGTCAGGAAGATGTGGGTTCAAATCCTGACTCCAATACATATTACCTGTATGGCTCTGGGCAAGTCACTTCACTTCTCAGTGCCCCAGGCATTTTTCTAAGACTATAAACTGCAGAACAGATGAAGACTTATACTGCTAGGGGAATGTCCTCACTAGGAGCTCCCTATACCAAAGGTATCACAAATCTGTTGTTTGTTTTTGTTTTTTGTTTCTTTTTAAGGCAGGGATGGGGATGAGGAGAAAGGGGTTGAGGTAAATGGAATACTTCAAGACTTGAAGGCCCCTTGATTTTCCCTCTCTCTCTTAATAAATAAATGGTCTTTGGTAGCTGTCACCACTCATGGCCAACTTTCTGATCTCATTCTGACTTGAGTTAGGTTGGTCCCCAGACACATGGTCCATCCATCAGTACTGTCGTAGAAACTTTTCCAGCTAACTAGGACCTACCAGAGTTTGGCACATCCTTCAGGAACCTAGAATGAGTCTCAGCTCACAAGAAGACATCAGAGAACTTTAATAACAGTGAAAGGGAAATAAGCTAAAATAAAGCTTAGAGTACATAATAGTGAAGTTATGGAGTACAGGGTTCCTCTAAGACTAATGTAACCACAGGGACTGACATAGATTTCCTGTCCTGACTAGGATGGCACCTAACTGGTATCTTGGCCTGTCCAGCCCCCTGGGCTTTGGGAGAAGACCCTGGGCATCCTCTCCTTGCCCTGATATAAGTTCCACTCAAACTCTTCTTCCAGCTCAAAGCTAGTGGTCCTTCTGGCCCCTCCCTCCAATTTCTGGGGTCTTAGTCTATCACATTAAAATAAGGGAAGGGTCATTTCTTCTTCTTCATACCTGCAGAACAGTTGGCAGCAGCCTCACCCAGAGAACACAGGCGCTTTTTCCCTCTATCTGGCCTTGGTGGTGATGGAGCATCCTGGGAGGTCAGGGCAGAAGTGCCAACCCAGCTCTGGATGTTTTCAGGTGTTTCTGGTGGAATGGACTGGGGGATAGTTTCAGCATCCAGTACTGCTGGCCATAAGCAAACCATGTTTGGCCCCTAGCACTCCTCCACCTTCTGCCCTTACCCATTTAGAATTCACAAACTAACAGATCAGAGGTATCAAAATCAAGTAGAAAGGAGCCTCTCAGCAGTATATAAGGATCCTTATAGGCTGCATTTTGATTTAGAAAGCCACATATCAACATTAGCTATGTTGTATTGTATTTTTACTTTTTTGGGGTAAGTATTTCCCAAAAATCTGGTTCCTCCACACTTGAAAGTGTTGCAAGCAGTCCACTGGCCATATATTTGACACCTTTGCCTTGGATCATTTAGTCCAGAGCTCCTTAATGTGGGGTCCACCAACCCTAGACAGATTTCAGGAGGTTTATGACCTTGGACAGGAAACAAAATTACATCTTTTGTAATCCTATATATTTTGTTTTATGCATTTCAGAACATTATTCTGAGAAGGAATTCACAGACTGCCAAAGGGGTTCAGCACACAAAAAAGGCTAAGAATCTCTGAAATAGCCCCATCCCCTCAATGTCTATAGAGCTATTTATTGTCATACCCAAACTAGGAGAGAGCTCACAAAAGGACAACCAAGACTGAGTGAGCTAGGAACTCTTGCCCATCGTGTTCCAGCTCTCTCTGCCCGTGGCATTCTCTCCTATGACGGGGGCCCTTCACTTACTCACCAAGTCCTGTCAAGTCCCCGACCTTTGTCTCTGGTGTGTCTGGCTTAGCATCCTTGGGACCTGTACAGAGAGAATATTGAAAGCTGAGATACTGGGAGTGGGTCCCTTGAGCATCTGTCTTGACCAAGGGGTGGGGAGCCTCTCCAGGTGATTTCTGTTTGAGGAAGAAGTGACAAAAAGTCAGCCTGCTAGTCCCAGGGACCCAGCCCCAAGGCCCCAGGAAAGCATCTGGACCTGACAGCAGACATATCCTCTTATCTAGTCACTAGACTCGAGGCTCTGTTCCCTGGACGGGGAGGGAATTGTGTGTATTTGTGTGTCTGAGTGTATAGTTGAACACATCTGTATTCGTGTCAAAGGACAGCTTAGTAAGTCTATATATATAACTCTGTCTTTCCTGGTATTCTTTAGTGCCTTTGATTAACAGTACTTCAAGACTGTGCAGATGCCCTCACTACATCACAGCTCCAGCTCCTTGATAATCGAATAGATGGCCCTTGAAGGCTGCCAAACTGCCTCTGAGGCTCTCCAAAACTAGTCCTTGTGTAAGAGACAGCCAGTCCATCACTGAGCCTGCATGTCAGCCTTTTCCACTTAGTACGACTAGCCAGATCTCATCCTCCATTGGCAGGGCCTTTGAAAATCCAGGGTCAGCATCTATACACCCTCACCCCTACCCCCAAGGCATCAGAGGACTCCAGTGGAGACAGTAATGCTAGCTAACACTTATTTAGTGCTTTACAGTTTAAAACGTGTTTTCCTCATGACAGGCAGGGAGGTCAGTAGCACCGGTATCATATTTATTCAACAAATGAGGAAAATAGGGCTCCAAGAATTGAAGTGACTGACTCCAGATCATGTGACTAAGTAAGTATCAGAGCCAAGATTTCTGTTTCAAATCCAGGACTCTCCCACTGTAGGAAGAGCCAAGCTCCCACACTTTGGGCCTTTTAAACAGTGATCCTGGCCAAGGAGTTGGGCCAAGGAATGAGACCAAGAACTTACAATAGCACAAGCCAAGCTGTGAATGGAAGTCACAACTCAGGGCTCCATGTCCTGTCCAACCCTGCTGGGGACAGCAGAGCAGAGGGAGGAGTTAGGCAGTAGTGGAAGAGAATGGATGCTTATACCAAGGTCATGTTGGGGTGCTCACAGAGCCCTCCCCCTGCCCCTGGGGCCATCCCCAAAACTCTTAGTGGCCTGCTCCACCTGAGGAGAAATGAAGGGACACTGACTAGCTCACTTGCGACACTCAGTTCTCCAGGCACAGCCTTCGGGCCTTCAGCTTCTTCATCTACCTCAGGCCCTCCAGAAGAGGGGCAGGGAGTTGGCACATCAGGAGCTTCTTCCAGGTCAGGGGCAGAACAAGGATCAGCAGATGGCCCTATGAGAAGACAGAACTTTGAGCCCGCATAAGCCCTGAACCTGCCATTGGTGAGGATAGTCTGTTCATGAATCTACCTATGTCTCCATTCAAGAATGGGTGTGTATCTGTCTAAGGGGCCTTAGTGTCCTTAGCTGCAATATGGGAGCTGAACTAGAAAATCTCATTTATATAGTGCTTTAAGGATTGCAAAGTGCTTTACATATGTTCTTTCATTCGAGGGTACCTGTACTATCATTAGCCTCATTTTACAGATGTAGAAACTGAAGCTGAGGATAAATGACTTGTCCAGTTAGCAAATCTCTGAGATGAGATTTGAACCCAGGTTATTCCTAACTCTAAGTACAACATTCTATCCACTCAACCATCTAACTGCCTCATCAACTAGACTAACTTGTGATGTCTCTGACCTGGGGGCTCTTCCACCAGGGAAATAGGCTCTTCCTAGGCCAAGCCATGGGAGACAGACTACAAGCAACACTGGACAGCCCCAGAGACCACATCGAGCTGAAGAGATTTTATCTTCCTTTCTACCTGCTCAGTCAGTGGCCACTGCACTATAGCCCTGACTATAGACAACTGATCAGGGAAGGTAGAATTCTAATGTATCAGTATCGTATCCCCATTCTACAGATGAGCAAAGTAAGGTTGAAAGAGGTAAAATGCCCAGGGCCACAGGGCTGGAAAATGGCAGAGCTGGAACTAAAGCCCAGGCAGGTTTTCTGACCCCATGTCCAGCTCTTTGCATTCTATCATGAATACATGGGCTTCTAGCACTACTACAGCCCATCTTTTTTCCTATTCCTTGCCCCCTGAGCCCCACTGCTCTCCTCCATTCTTACTCTCTGCCCCTCTCCTACTAATACTCACCTGTTTCAGTGCTGCCAGGGGTGTGCAACCCACCGGAGGTCTCTGCAGGCACATCCTTCCCATGGAGCCTGGGGCTATAGCCCAAAGTCTCCTCTGCTTTCAGAGCTGGGATAGAAAAACAAGGCTCAGCAAAACCAGAATGATTTATACAATTATCACAGTAATGTGCGGGTGGCTAGGTGGCCTAGTAGATAAAGATTTGAATTTGAAGTTGAGACAACCCCCAGTTCAAATCTTGTCTGAAATAATGAGCAAGCCGTGTGACCCTAGGCATGACATTTAACCTCTCTATTAGACTAATCTTCCTCCTCTAGGCCTAGAATCTAAGCCAATCTGACCATTCCCATTTTACAGAAGAAAACCGAGACAAGAAAATACAGTCTGCTTGGAAATAGGTCAGTAAGTCCCCAACAGTTAGGAAGAGAGCTCATGGCTTTCCTCTACTGTACATATATTTTTTTCTTTTTCCTTCTCTTAAAGAGAACAATGTCCCCTCCATTTCTTCCTCAGTAAGAAATTCCAAAGATCACCTGCATTGAGAGCTCTCCAGTCCCCAGGCTCGGTCCTCCTCTGATCTTTGTTTGTTGTGGGGCTATCGGTACTGCTCGTGAGGGGGCTGGGATGGCTGCTGGCCTGAGAGACAGGCCCCCGAGGGATGGGGAAGAGGGAACACTCTGTCAACAGAAACCAAACCCAGTGTCAGAGCTAGGGATGCCCCAACTTCTCCGCCTCATTCTTCCTCTCATCCCACTAAAGAACTTACTTACCCTTGAGACGAGCTCTCCACAGCTCAGGCTCCAACCTCTGCTCTTCTCCCTCTGAGCCACCGCCACCGCTGCTGCTGCTGCTGCTGCTGCTGTGTCTGGAGCTGGGGCTAGAGCTGGAACTAAGACTGGGGCTGGCCAGACAGGTGAAGCGTAGGGGCCTCATGGCCAAGATCCCCCTCAATGAGTTTTCCAGACATCGAAGTGGAGAGGGCTTGGAGGCTGCCCCTGGGCAAACAAGAACAGGCCAAAACCATTGGCTCGCTTAGAAAACAGTGCTCATACCCCCTCAGAGAAGGTGGTATCCAGAGGCCGGGACCGGCTGTCTACCAAAGGCCCAGCACTTGTCAAGTGCCAGAGATGGGTACAAGGAAGACAGATAGGATGGGGATGCAAAGAAATAAAGACTTTTATCCCCCATTACCATCTTCCTATCTTTAATAGATCTTTTACTGGGCCTAAAGCTGGAGGGAATTGTTCTGCTAAATTAGATCAGGCTCTTCTTGTTGACCAGAGGGGACCCAGAGGAATTCAGCCAAGACCATAGCTTCTCCCACAGAGGAGCCTCTGGAGGCTTGGTAAGAACAGCTAAAGAAGTCACACTTAAGGTTGGAGAATTTAGAATTGGGACTTTCGTCTTTGTATCTCTAGTTTATGGTATAATTTTACACAAAGTAGACATTTAATAAATACTTGATTGATACATTTTTAAAAATTCGAGCTAGCGTGGATGATGGAGAGTATCTGGTCCAACCTTTTCATTTTACAGATGAGAAAAATGAGCCCAGCGATCTGCCTGAGGTCATATACCTAACAAGAAGGCATCTGAGTGACATAGTGGATACAGCACTGAGCTTGCAGTCAGGAAGACCTACATTAAAATCTCACCTCAGATATTTGACCCCAAACAAGTCACTTGACCTATCTGTCTCAGTTTCCTCATCTGTAAAATGGGAATAATAAAAGGACCTACCTCATAGTGTCACTGTGAGGTTCAAATTAGATAATATGAAATACTTTGCAAAGCTTAAAGCACCATATGCTAGCTATTACTATTTCTACTGCTACTGCTGCTGCTGCTGCTGTTGCTGCTGTTGCTATTATTAAGTAGCAGAGCCAAGATTGAAACCCAAGCCCTCTAACTCCAAATTCGGGGTTCTCCTGACTGCACCACACAGTTCTTTTTTTGTGTAATTTAATATTTTATTTTTTTCCCCATTCATATGTAAAAACAATTTTTAACATTTATTTTTAAAAATTTTTGAGTTCCAAATTCTTTCCCTCCCTCCCTCCACTCCCTTCTTCAAGTGAGAAGACAAGCAATCTGATACAGGTTATACACGCACCACACAGTTCTTAAACACCCTTCACTTTCCACAATTATCATCATTCAAAGCTCTCTAACTTCTCTTGCTAAACTTTCAGAGTGGCTACAGTTGGTGGTCAGAGAGGAAAAATATAGAGGGGAATGGGGGGCAGGAAGTCCTATTTTGTCTTTCAATTCTTTTTGAAGAAGGAGCCCTGTTGACAAGGAAATGTGGTAGAGATAAAATATTGGCCTCAAGAAGTTCATACCGTAATGGAACCACTAGGACATACATACAAAGAGATCGAAGTTTACCTTCCCCAAGGCACTTCCAAGGCCCTGCTTCAGTTGTCTTGTCTCTGTCCCCAGTGTGGTGGAGAGCAAAGGAGCTACTGTAGACTCCGGTCTGTGGGCTGCCAGGGTTCAGACTCTCTGAAGGCGCCTTCTTTCCACCTTGCCTCTCGCAGAGGGAGTCATGGGGCTCACCCCCCAGTCCTGTTTGCAATAAGAAAGTCAGACCTGTTGGCTCCATTCTCAGCCACTAAGTTTTAAAGGATAAAAGTGTGTCGATTCCAGAGGACTAAAGATTAAACATACTACCTATACCTTATGTGAGAGAGGTGATCAACTTAAAGTGAAGAGACATCTATTTTAGACATGGCCAATGCAGAAATTTGTTTTGCTGTACTATGCATATTTGTTATGAGGCTTTTGGTTTTCTTTGTTCTTAAACTGTTTAATGGAAAGGGGGGAGGGAGTGGGAAGGTAAGAAAATCAATGAATAGTAATTAGAAAAAAATACTAATTTTTAAAAAGTTAGTTCATATTCTCAGGGGCTCTGGACCCTAGAGTCTTCCAGGATACTCTTTGCTTCTAGACATGGCCCTTTTTCTTCCCCCTGGGAAATGGGCCAGGACATTTGAGAGTGAAGGAATAGCACAGCCAGTCCTGCCAATTCACCCAGAATTGAAAGACTTAGTTGGTAAGCACAGAGGCCACTGATGCCGCTGAAGGCTTAGAAGCCAGCCCTGAGGTACCTTGTGATATAGTGGAAACAACCCAACAGAAGGAATGGTGGTGAAGAATTGAGAGAAACCCGGGGGCCTGTAGAAAGTTGTTGAGGGCAAAGAGAATGGAGTCTAAAGAACTGACAATTACTACAACAATGTAGATAAAGGCAGCACAGAAAGCCCACAAAGCCAGCACCAGTCAACGTTAGTGCCACGCCGGCAAAATCAAAGGACAAGTTCATTCTGCTTGGGCAGGAAAGAGGACTGGCCCTGCAGGTAGAGGATCTGGCTTCATGTCCCACTTGTGACATCTCCTGTATGCCCTTGGACAAGTCAATTTAGGGGACCTCAGTTTCCTCTTCTCCAAAATGGCAAAGTATTGGGCTGGCTCAAGTTAGAATGAACTCCTAAGGATGAAGTCTGACTTAGGTTTGGATGACAAGTCTTTTGAAATAGGATTTTTTTCCTCTTAAATCCTGGACCAGATCACAGGTCTCTGAAAGAGAAGTGTTCACTTCATCAAGTGTTAGGACCTGTCTTCCCCTGCTTCCATGGACATAAGTACACACTACTACACACACACACACACACACACACACACACCCCCAGGGTAATCTCTGGTTTACCTTCCTTGTCTGAAGTCCAGCACCTGGGTTCCACTCTTCTCGATTTCCCATCCCCCGCTGGTGCCAACGAGGCAGGCTGGCTGAGGTGGGGCCTGTTTGTGGAGATCTCTTTCAGACAGTTCTCCAGGCCCTGGAGGGGAGAGCTCCCAACTGGACTTGCTGCAGAAACCAAACAGTCTCAGCTTTATCTATGCAGTTCTGAGTCTGCAATTCTTGGGGCTTTGATCCACCAAATCTCTGCCCAGGCTGTCTGAGATCCATGAGCACATGACCATTCATTTGCGGCAAACCAGAGTAAAGTAGCACCAAAAGTCCTCGTTGGTCCTGGCATCGTTTTGTGGACAGTATACATTAACAAACATTTATTAAGTGCCTACTATGTTCAGAGCACTGTACTAGGTACTGGTAGAGATATAAAGTTTAGGTAAGACATGTCTCTGCTCCTCAAGAAATTTAAAGTCTGTTAGAGGAATAAGACATCAAACAGAGAAGTCTATAATACACAATATTACCTAATAAGTGCTTTAGAGGGTTACAAAGTGTAACGCAATACCTGAGGGAAGAAAGATTGTTAACGTCAGAGGAATCAAAGGCTTTCTGGATGAGATGGGCTTTGAAAGAGGAGCTGAATTCAACAAATAAAGAGAGGGAAGCAGAACATTCCTGGCCTAGGAAACAATGTGAGCAAAGGTATAGAACCATATTGGGCACGAGCTGGGGAGCGACGTGGGGGGTGGGGGAGAACAGCGCAGTTTGGCTGGAATGTAGAAAATACAGAAGATATTAAGGTAGGGTGATACCAGATTGGGGAAGCTCTTAAGTGACAGAAGAGTTTAAGCTTTTCTGAGCAGAAAAACTGGATTAGACCTATATCAGACCTGAGAAGTAGCTAGGTAACTCAATAGATAAGAGTGCTGGTCCTAGAGTCAAGAAGACCTGAGTTCAAATCTGGCCTCAGACACTTACTACCTGTGTGACCCTGGGCAAGTCACTTAACCTCTCCCTGCCTTAACCCACTGCAGAAGAAAATGGCAAATCACTCCAGTATCTTTGCCAAGAAAACTCTATGGACAGTACTGGTGTGCTTTGGCCCACAGGGTCATAAAGAGTCGGACGTGACTGAACAACAGCAGACTTAGTTATTAAAACTTAAAACTACACTAAAATTTTGTATAGAAGAGGTTATTCTGGTAGTGGTATGAAGGATAGACTGGAGTAAGGAGAGAATTGTGGTAGGAAGACCTGTAAAGAGGCAGATATAGTAGAAATAGCATGGTATTTAAAGTGAGAAGACCTGCATTTAAATCCACCTTCTACTATTGGCAGTGTGATGTTGTCAAGATACCACCTCCCTGGGCCTCAGTTTATTCATATGTAAAAGAAAGGGGTTGGATAAAATTATCCCTTCCAGATAACTAGTCTGTGATTTTTTTTTTTAAGAATTCAGGCAAGGAGTAACGAGGGCCAGCGGAAACAGACAATAGGGGATGGACGGTTGGGAAAGAAGTTGTAGAAAGTGGAATCTAGAGGACTAGGTAACTATTTGTATATGAGTGTTGAGGGAAAAGGAAGAGTCAAGGATAACCCTGAGCCTTCAAGGAGGGGAGAAAAGGTCAATTATAGCGGCACTATGAATAGAAATAGCAGAACTGGAAGGAAGAAGTTTAGGAGATTAATGACCTCAGACTATGACATGTTGAGTTTGAACTATCTGGAAGACATCCAGGTGGAGATATCCTGCAAACAGATGGGTTTACACAGACCTATGGGTCTGGAGGATAGATGAAGAAACAAGACTGAAGCCAATATCGGAGAAACATCTAAATGGAAGTGGTTCAACAGCCTTGGGAGTGGATGTGACTGCCAAGACAGAAGAGAACCAAGTAGCAAGCAGAACTTCTCGGGAAATAGACTGAAAGGCTAGAAAGAAGATGAGCCAGCGAAGGAGACAGGAAAGGAACAGCTAAAGGGCTAGAAGGAAAATTCCACTACTATACCTCAAGGAGGTCAATGATAAAAAAGAAAAGAAAAAAGAGGGTTGTTGTCTAATTTTTTTTCAATGCAGAGAAGAAGATAGAAAGAAGGCCAAAAAGAAGCACAGACAAGTAAGACAGCTTTGAAAATTCCAAGTTGAATTTATTATATACTTAAAAAGAAAAGCAAGCTGTTCATAAGAGAGATCTAATGTTTCATGTACAATCTCTTTTTTTATCACTATAAATTAAAAGACCTATAAAAATAAATTTTTTAAAATGTCATTGGTTGAATAATCTTGGTCGTTTGTTGTCTCTGTGTCATTTTAGTCATGTCTGACTCTTCATGACCCCATTTAGGGTGTTCTTGGCTGATACTGGAGTGGGTTGCCATGTCCTTCTCAGCTCATTTTACGTATGAGAAAACTGAGGCAAGCAGGGTTCAGTGACTTGCCCAGGGTCACATAGCTAGTAAGTGTCTGAGTCTAGATTTGAATTCAGGTCTTCCTGACTATTCCTGGCTTTATCCACTGTGCCACCTAGCTGCCCCAATCTTGGTCCTAGAGAATTGATAAAAGGTTCCTTCCTCATCTCAGTAGAGAGGCAGAGACTATGGATGCAGAATGTGGTATACGCTGTTAGATACTACACTGTGTCAGTCAATTCTGCTTAAAAGTTTTTTTCTTTTTTTAAATTCAAGGAAGAGTTCACTGCAGGGGGAAGGTTAAAGGGAAATGTTTGTAGTTTAAGAACAACGGCAAAAAAAAAAGAGCACTGAAGGGTTCTTTTCAGGCACCACTGGTTTGGCCTAGATGGCCTCAGAGGTCTTTTTCCAACTTTGAGATTCTGTGATTCTGTGATTTTGATTCTCAAACAGTGCCAAGGACCTGTTTGAATGAGATAACATACTGCGATTTTGTAAGTAAATTGGATAATGGGGGTTACCCAGAGATGAGGCTGAAATAGGAAGCAAGAGACTAGGGCAGTAAAACTTTAAAGTGGAAGGATATGGAGTCAAGGATAGGTACAAGGCGAGGGGAACAAAGACCAGGAGATGAAGGATGGCTTGTTGTAAGGGCAAGGGAGTGGGAGACACATAAGGATAAGAGCTAGAATCTGGAAGGTAGGATTTAAAATTTTGACCTTACAGTTGATACAATCCCAAGAGATGATAAGGTCTCAGGCCCAACTGTTACAGTGTGTAGCTTAAGTGAGGCATCAATGGAAATCATTAGAGTGGAGGAGGTTGAAGAATTGTGTGGTCAGACCGTTAGAGTAGTTGCCAATATTAATACTTATGTCTGATCTCCCAAGGGGATGGGGAATGAGGGACACAGAGCACAGGAGCCAGGTGGTGCTCAAGTCCCTGAATGAGTTGGAGGGTCATTAGATGGCAGCAACAAGGGTAGTGGTACAAGTGAATTACACGGACTTTAAAAGAGAAAACCAAATTGAAGGATGGTCTCTGGAAGTGGCAGCGGAGGTCAAGGTGTGTGTACGCTAGGTTTTTTTATGTCCAGTTTACAAATGGTGTTTGAGAGTGGCTCTGTGAGATGAAGAGTGGACCCAGGAACGACCTCTGAAAGAGAAGGTTGCAAGGAATGTGGTGAACTCAGGGCAGAGGCAAGTTTTGGTAAACATTAAAGCCAAAGGAGACTCTAGTGAGGGAGGAGAGCCTTATTCTAGAAATGGAAACCCCAGAGTCACCTTTGGCCTTGCTGTTTACATCCTTTAATGGGCTGTGTGATTAGACTGGAATCTCCTTCTGGGCAGGAACCAATTTGGTTCCTCACTCAGTTATTCAAGCACTCCCTAGACAGCTGTGCCTTGTTGATTAGGTGAAATACTAGCCAGTGACAGGGATAGGGATAGAGATGGAATGATTCCTCAAAGTTTTTCCTCACCAGATGATCCAAACCACCCCTATCTCCCCCACCTCATCTTTCACTCTCATCCCATCTGAATAACTGCAGACATGACCTGGGAGGTCCAGCTCACCTTCTCTGCACCATCGACCCCGACTCCCTTCTGGGCTTCTGAGATCCAGGTCCCCATCTGTGCTGCTGGCTGAGGAGAAGCTACTGGGGGTGTTAAGGTGGCCCAGGCGGCGAGCAGAGAGATCCTTCACACAGCCATGTGGCCCCAGCGGAGGGAGAGAACCTGTGGTCACTGCTGTGTGGAAAAACACACCACCATCATCAAGGTTTTGGTGTAGAAATAATCCTTATTGATCTGCCCAGATGAAAAATCCCTCCCAGAGTGGGGAAACAGGGATTAGAAACACACTGTAGCACCCTCAGGAATGCATGAAGATGAGATGGCTTAGCTTTGTCTATTCCAGCATGAAGCAAAGGTTCCCAGATTCAATTATAATCTAGAATACAAGACCAGTCCAGCATCATGGGATCAGAAATGAAGAGTTGGAAAGGGGCCCTAGAGGACATTTAGTCCATCCCCTTCATTTTACAGATGAGGAACATTAGAGAAATGAAGTGGCTTGCCTGAGATCACACAAAGAGCAGAGCTGGGACCAAACCCAGGTCCTCTGGCCTCCAATCTGCCATGCTTTCTACTGCACCACCATCAGGAACAATCCAAAGAGCAGGTAGAGAAGCCAGTTAATTCTGTGGTACTGTTTGATCCATGGCTCAAAACATCTCTTTGACAGCCATAGGTACATGGGGCCTAAAGTCCCAGTCACTCCTTCCAGTTAAGGCATTGAAGGCCACTATTAACATGTGACTCTTGCTTGGATGAGGTAACCCACTGACCCACTTGCACTCTTTCACATACTCAGCAAGCATTCATTTACCAAGTTCAATTGCAGAATGTTGAAGGCCCTGTGGGACTGGAATGGGACAGATGCCTTTTAATGAGAGGAGCTTGAGGGGTGGTCTGGGGTGGGCGGGGTGGGGTGGGGTAGGCAGGGGAAGCCTCTCTCTTTAGAACTCTGCAGGATCATCGGATCAGGGAACCACATGGGCGCCCTGGGTATTTGATGGGGACTAGGGTTTTTGAAGGGAAACCGGAAAGGGTGCTGGGGTAGGAGACAAAGACGAACTAAACTGAGGCTTTGTGGGGTGCCCCAGTTAGCATTAGATAGGCCTCTCTCTCCCTCATCACTTAATATCTATCATTGCCTCTGTGACAAACACCACACGCTTACCCTCCATGTGCCACTTCCAGGCCCGTGGGTCAGACCTTCGCTGAACTGTCTCCACCTGCCCAGGGCTCAGGCACCAGCAGCTGCTCAGTGGCTGTGGTCGGAATGATCTGTTCAGGGGGATGTCCTTCAGATAGGTTTCCAGGGCCTCCAAGGGTGAGCTCTGGGCACTGCCAGCTAGAACAAGAGACATCCCCGTACAGTCGTCATCACCAGCAAGATGCCGTGGGTGCACGACACCATCCCTGACCCCAGGCCTCAACATAAGGACACAAGAAGAACTTGGCCCTGGGGAAGCCAGTGTGTAAGGAATGCCCTTATGGGCAATATTGAATCTCCTATCTAACGATGCAGGGATAATCAAAGTGCCTCATGCTCAGCTCTAGAACAAGGACTAAGAAGATGGGGGACTTTAACTTCATCTCAGTCATTAAATCATTACAGAAAAGAGGGCTGTGAAAACAGCTAGCATGTTGGCACAAAGGAGCAGGGAGTAGCCTGAATATGGAAGGAGTAAAGGAAAGGAAACATGAACTATCTTAAGGTCCATACAGAATCACTATATTCATGGTTTCTAGCTTTTCTCCAGCTCAGCAAATCAGAACAAAAGCTCCTTAGAGATGATCTAATCCAGCTCCCTCATTTCACAAATGAAAACACTGAGACAGAAAGTGATTTGCCCAAGGTCTCACAGCTATTAGGCGATAGACCTAGAATTAGAACCCAGATCTTCTGGCTTCCAGGCCATTACTCTTTTTGGTTACATCATGTTGTACCTTCACTTAAGACTGAGCAAGAAGTGGGCTTAATCTGCAGTATGAGGGATGTAGGGTAGAGATTAGGGTATATTTCCATAACACTAGGGATTCCTCGCCCATTGGAATATGCAAATGTCCTTCCCTGTGATTTCAGTTCTGCTCTTTCTCAAGATAAAGGCAGAAACCAGAAAATTTATGGAGAGCTTTCAGAGCCTAAGGTCTCTGGGATTCTCAAATAAGTAATAAACTACTGGAAAATGAAAGGACAGGCTTTATTTCCAGGGAGGGACAACCAGTTCTTTCTCTATTTACTGTCAAGAGTTCTTATGAACAGGAAGATTTAAACTGGGAGTTCACAGACAGACAAGGAAAATGAGGTACCCATCTCAAACTAATGCACTTCAGGCATGCCTTCTGCTGAACCAGTGCCCAGGGCTCACCTTGGTTCACTGGGGTCCAACCTGGCCCCTCTGGACCCCCGATGTTCCCATCACCCTCCACGCTGCTACTAGTGGAAGAGCCATGGGTATGTGCACTGAGCTTGCTGAACACAGGAGTAGGAGTGTCAGGGATGTAGCTCGGAGGGCTGTGGGCCCAAGTATCCTCGCTGGTTCCTTCTATCTTAACTGCAGAAAGAATCATGTGTGTCTTCTTTAATAAATTATTTATTTATTTATTTTTAGTTTTCAACATTCATTTCCATAAGATTTTGAGTTTTAAATTTTCTCCCCCTCTCTGTCCTTCCCCACTCCCAAGACGGTGTGCAATCTGATATATGCTCTACTTATACAAAGAATCATGTGTTTTGAGTTAGAATGGAACTTGAAGGTCATCTAATCTAACCTCTTCATTTTAGGGTCTGCACTAATGGACAAAGGCACTCGCCCATCACCCTACAGCAACTCAAAGAAGCAAGGTAGCTTCTCAAGGTCACATAGACAAGAGGATTTGAACCGTGATCCTAGAATCTGAATCCAGTTCTCTTTCCACTGGCATCAATGTACTGACTTATAGTTTGCTGATTTCATTCTTTCCTTAAAAAAAAAAAACTCAGCAGATTTCTCTTTCTCTGTGCCCAGGCTCTATTTCTCTATCATTTTAAAAAGGTTCCTGAGAGTGACTCAGGATCATGTCTGCCAGTTCTTTTGCTCCTGGGAAATGTAGTTCTTCTAGGCCTGGTGATGTGAACTCATCAGGGGCACCAAGCTGCTCTCTTGCTGGGCCTATACTCCTCTTGGCTGGCAAACTCTTTATTAGGTATTTTTGTTCCATCCTTTCCAGCCTGAATGTTGAACAATTCTGTCTTCTCTCTGCAGTTCGGATTATCGTCCTCCTAACTATACCAGAAGCAGTGCTTTCACTTCTTTTCCCCAAAAATGTTGAGAAAAGTCCAAATCCTTGTTGTTCTTAGCTTTCCCAGCTCAGCTCAGTGGTCACCCTACCTCAGTCTCTCCCCTCTCCAGTCCAATCTCCACAACATTACAGAAATAATCTTCCTGAGGGACAGATCTGGGTTACTCCCCTACTCAACCACTTTCAGTGGCTCCCTAGAATACAATACAAGCTCCCTAGTCTGGCATTTAAGTCCTTCCTCATTCTGGCTCCAATTAAACTTTCTAACCAAACCACCACCAACAGCTCCCTAAATCTGCACTTTGAAAGCCTTTCCACATTCCTGAAATGAACTCCCTTCTCCATGTCTACTGTTTGGAAACCTTATCTTCCTTCAACGCTCAGTTCGGATAACACCTTCTTCCTGAAGCCTTCCCTTATTCCTTCTGCTCTAATACCTCACTCCAGGTAAAAGTGACCTCCCTCCTCAAGTTTTCCTAGAGAACTGTGTCTGGAAATTTCCTTGGTCTCCTCATTGTTTCCTTACCTTGTATTATACTTATCAATCAATCAATAAGCATTTGTTAAGCACCTACTACTGCCAGGTACTGTGCTATGTGCTAGGGGTTCAAAAAAAGGCAAAAGACAGTCCCTGCCCTCAAGGAGCTTACAATTTAATAGGGGAGATAATATATAAACAAGTGTATGCAAAGCAAATATATCCAAAGCAAATGAAAAGCAGGATAAATAGGCAATGATTAACAGAGGGAAGGCACTGGAATGAAAGGTGTTGGAGAAGGCTTCCTGTAGAAGGTGGGATTTTAGTTAGGCCCTAAAGGAAGCCAGGTAGGTCAGTAAGTGGAGTGAAGGAGGGCTAGTGTTCTAGGAATGGGGACACCCAGAGCCAATCCCTGATCGGAGAGATGCACAGTCTTGTTCAAGAAACAACCAGGAGATCAGTGTTCCTGGATGGAAGAGCTTATCTTATCTGTGTATAGACTGTACTTTTCCACTGCCTTCCCCAATCTGGTAGAATATAAGTTCCTTGAAGACAGAGACTGAATCATACTTAATGTTTATATCCCCCAAAGCTAGCCTAGTACCTTGTTATCTATGTAGAGTAGGCATTGTGTAAAAGTTTGTTGAACTGAATTGTAGAAAGAGAACCATGAAGGCAGAGCCAACTTCTCAATTCTTGCTCACAATCAAAAAGTCTCTAGCTTTCTCTAGCTTTTTTTCCCCCCTAGCTTCTCTAGCTTTTCCTAACCGCCCTCTGTTGGCTATTGGCCCTACGCTTGGCCACAAACTGTGGTAACTGCTATAAGCAGACTCAGAAAAGAAACAAGTGTATTTATTTGACATTCTAGTTAACCATCAGCCCTAAAACAGTGTGACTGGAAGCTGCAGCAGACGCTTAGTTCTCCTAGGCCCAGACCTGAAACTTGAAAAGACACAGAAAATCCTAAATAAAATCACCACCTTTCAGCAACTCTGCAAGCTAACTTGCACTGTCATTCTCACCTCATTAACACATTAATTTATACTTGCTAACAGCCTCACACAAAGATCCCTCTTGTATTATCTCACTTATTAGGAGAAATAGATTCCAATTATATCTATTGCTATGTAGCTACAAATGAGCTGCTGTCCCTTAGTAAATGGAAAGGGTAGGTGATGCAGGGTTCTCTCTTTTAACCCCCTGTAGAATGAAAACAATCAGAATCAGAGTTAGGAGCTCAGAGTTCATCTCGTCCAGCCCCTACCCAAAAATATTCCAACAAGTCTTGATCTGGCCTTCACTCAAAAGCCCCTAGAAAAGTACTGTATAGCATAATATTGTATAGTATTATATTGTAATAGAAAAAGCATATAAACTGGAGTCAGAGAACCTGAGTTTGAATCTCAGATCTACTTACTACCTGTGTGTCTACAGGGAAGTCACTTAATCTCTCCATGACCCAGTTTCCTCACTGTAAAACGAGGAAGTTGAGCCTCTAAGGCTTTTTAGCTCTCATCCTATGGGAAATTCACCACCCCATAAGGCAGAAAACTTCATTTCCAGTTGACTTTAATTCATTAGAATCATAGGCTGCAGATTTAGTGGAGAGCTTATTATATAAATGAGGAAACTGAGGTCCACTGAGGTTGAGTGAATCACCCAAGATGGCTCAGCTAGTAATCAGCCCAATCAGAAGTTCAAACCAGGTCCTCATGCTCCAAAGCCAGTACTCTTTCCACCAGGTCACCACAGGCTGGCCAGTTTGGCCACTTTCCATCTTCTCTGCCACTGCCCACCTCTCTGGGCACAGACCTTCAGAGACCCTGCCCTACCACACACATTCTGGGCATTGCCCTAGATCGGAGAGCAAATGAGTCAATTCTCACTAAGTCTAGCCAGCCCCTACTCCAGGCTTCGTCCCATTCAGATGTCACACACCAGGGCTTAACTGATGCAGACATCCTACCACCTGCCCTGCTGTCACCTATTACCTCCCCCAACTCCTAGCTTTTCTCCTCTTGTGCAGGAGACAATAATCAAGCTAAACAGACTAGTGCTCCCTTCTCCAGCCACCAATATGTCATACCCCTCTAATCCAAGAGTTCTTCACTTTTTTTGTGGCTGTCTTTGGCAGTCTGGTGAAGCCTATAGATCCTTTCTCAAATAATATTTTTAAATCCATACAATAAAACACAGGATCACAAAGGAAACCAATTACACTGAAATAGTTTTCAAAATACCTTAAGAAAAGAACAAGCTGACATACCCTCAAAGTAGAAACCCCTTACCTAGTAGAATATAAGCTTCTTGAGGTCAAGGAATGTCAAATTTTTGTACTTCTATCCCCCACCTAGCACAATGTATAGCATACAGCAGTGATATCAAACTCAAATACAAACAGCAGGATATTGATTTAGAAAGCCACAAATTAATATTATTTGTGTTTTATTTATTTATTTAAATGTTTCCCGGTCACATTTTAATCTAGTTCAGCCCACAGGCATGTAACCTGGGCCACCCCCTGACATCTTGGGCACATAGAAAGCTCTTAACAAACACTTGCTGACTGATTGATCTCTACTGAATTATGCTGCTCCTTGTTAGGAAGTTTTCTAAAAAATACTGAATTGAAGCATACCACCCTGAAACTTCCAACCCTTCCTGAGCCATAGAGAATAAAGTTAATCCCTTTTCCACATAAAATAGCAAATGAATAAATGAAGGTTGGAGAAGAGAAATTAATGCAAGTTAATTAAATATGATTGTATGGTCCAAAGTCAAACCTCAATAATTCTAGGATTTTCCATGCTTTAATTCCCATCTGTAGGTGCCAGTGTCTGAGTGCTGAATGAAAAAAAAATGTTGTCTTGTTTCCCTTTTCTTTTTTTTTTCCCCTTTCCTTTATGTCCTCTCTCTCTCTCTCTCTCTCTCTCTCTCTCTCTCTCTCTCTCTCTCTCTCTCTCTCTCTCTCTCTCTCTCTCTCGTTAAATTCCTGTGAACTCCTGGAGGTCAGAGTCTGGGCCTTCTCATTCTTAATTCCGATCACAACTCCTAATACAGGGATGGAACAAGCAATCACACAAGAGGTATTCTCTGAGTACGTATGATATACTCTGTATATACTTGGCTAAATGCATATGACTGGCTCAGAACCAGGTTCACTTTTATCCCTAGACAGCACTCGAAGAGCACTAAGGGTCATTTATCTAGGTTAGGTATAGGCTTGTTTGGAGGGAGGAAAACAAGCATTTATTAAGTGCCTCTTACATGCCAGACACTGTGCTGAAGACTTTACAAATATTACCTTGTTTGATCCTCACAACAAACCTAGGAGGAGGTGCTATTATCTTCATTTTACAGTTAAGGGAACTGAGGCAGATAGTTTAAGTGATTTTCCCAGGGTCACATAGCTAGAATGTATCTAAGTCTCAATTTGAACTCAGGTCTTCCTGACTCCAGCCCCAACACTCTACAGTCCAAGGTTTATGTGCATGATGACCCACACCTTACCTCCAGAACCCTTCTGCCAAGTCCCTGGACCACCTATCTGCTGCTGCACTCCTCCTCCTGGGAGACCAGCACATCTGGCTTGACTTTCTGGAATCTCTTTAAGACAGTTCAGCAGGCCTTGGAGTGGGGAATTCTCTGAAATGGTTTCTGCCTTCACTAAGGGAAGAAAGAATAGACTTTCAGCCAAAACCCCACAGGCATAGTCTTTGGCTATGTGACCCTCAGTCACAGGTACTGTAGAGTGTGTAATGGGCAGAGATAGGGGTTGGGAGAGGGGAAGAGTCCAGTGCCTCGGTTTCCTCATCTGAAAGACAGCAAGAACAATACCAGTCTTTCTTGCTCCACAAGGTTGTTTTCTGGGGATGAAGTCGGGAAACAGATGTAATAGTGTAACACAAAGTTAAAAGGAAGAAGGCATCACAAATAATACATGGAAGTTTGGGGCAGCAGGCTGGTGAGGTTGGTAGGTTTGGGTAGTTTTCCTATGCCTGGGAGCCAAAAATTAACTACTTAACTTTAGTCAATGTCATTTCCTCTAGAGACCCTTGACCATCTGATATATATGTATATGTAGGTATAGACAAAGAATATTCTGTTTGTCCATACCTGTGGCTTAATTGGTACATGGAACTCCCAGTGAAAAAATTCTCTCCACCCGTAGGTCTGTACCTGTTCCATAATCTACAATCTTACAGAGTTTCCTGGGGCCCTGAGAGCTCAAGTATCTTGCCCAGAGTCAGACAGTATGTGTCAGAGTCAGGACTTAAACCCAGGTGCGTTCTGACATCAAGGTCACTCTCTTTCTAACTAGCCACCCTAACTTTAATGAACATAAAGTATGTATTTAATATTAATAAGAAAAAAAGCTGGATGACTTTAAATAAAAAGGAGTGTAGTGAGTAAGGAGTTGGCCTCAGAACCTGGCAGACCAGGGCTCAAGTCCGGCCTTTGGCAGACATACATACACACACTGTCTATGTGACCTTGAGCAAGTCACTTAACCTGAGACAATTCTTTAAGATTATAAATCACAGAGATGGTGCAGACCTATGTTGGCAGAAGGAGTTTCCAATGCCAATGAAATCACAAGTCTATCCTCTAAAATTATTGTACATCAGCATGAAGAATATAGTAAGTGCTCCGTAAATTCTTGTGGACTGGTCCAATATATAGACAGACATACTGGACCATTGGATAACTGGACAGGCACAGGAGGACTGGCCATCCTCTTCCCCCCCCCCCCCAAGTGGGTGGGTCATGGTCAGTTCACAGGTAAATCAGACTGAAAAAGGAGGGTGGGGACTCTGGTTCAGCTCTCTCTTCCTTAGAGGTCTTTAAATCACACACAGGTTCCAACTTTCTAGCTCAAGTTTTCCCCTCATCATCACCCCCAACTCCAAGAACACAAAACAGAGCCAAGCCTGGACCAACATCTCTGCCACCTTCTTCTTGGAGCCCAGGACGTAGGAGGTTTGGCCTCAGAGATAGGGCCCTCAGGGATACTGGCTGTAGGTGACTCACCAGCCCAGGGTGGGTCCCTGGGTCCTTGATCTGGGGTCTTTAGTCTCATATCCCCTGGGCTGCTTTGAGGAAGTGATCTGGTAGCAAGAGGCCGGGGTTGCTGGGGTCCTTGGACGAGAATTTCCTTCAGGCAGTTGACAAGGCCTTGGAGAGGGCTGCTCTCAGAAGGACTTCCTATAGAATTTGTCAAAGCAAACAAAAAGTCAGTGCAACAGACACGGCCCTTCAAGTTACTCTGTCATAATCAATCTTGGTCCTGGAGGACAAATGACAAGATGTTTCCCTCCTATCTATGAGAGGTGAGGGCCTATGGAAGTGAATGTATGTTCTCATTTTGTCAGTTTCACTTAAGTGTTTATCTCTGTTACAGGGAGGAGCTCAATGGGATACACATTAGGGAAAGATGGTGGTGCAAAAGGCATTAATAAAACATTAAAAGAAGGCAAAGAAGAACACTGATATGGATTTAGGAGCCCTGGATTAAAATCCTGACTAATACTTTCTAGCTGTATGACCTTGGACAGGACAGTTAATATCTCTGTGTTTCACTTCCTTCAAGTGAAAATACTACTAATACCTATTAATTTCCCTGTAAGGGAAAAGTACTTTGTAAAACCTCAAAGTGCTCTACACAGATTTGGTGTTGCTATTCTACCTTATTGCCTCACAGAATTTAAAATGAAGCCAAGGTTGACTGCTACAATATTCTTAAAAGTATCCATTTTTTAAAATGTAGGCAGTGTGATATCAAGGGCAGCATGTCCCAGGTGATTAAGGGGGATGTCGGAGATTAGACCTAAAGAACTCCTTTGACGTAAAAAGCAGGAAGATAATAACGTTGGTTAGTGGGAGGCTGGGGAAGCCCTGTCCTCAGAGAGCTGTAAGGACACCACAGAAGGGGCAGATAAAGAAACAAGGCTGATTTTTCTACACAAACTTCAAAAGGAGGTTACATCCCCTTCAAAGCTGTCTCCTTGCGAGGCCATCAGCCTATTCCAATGAGGCCATCATTCAGATCTCTTATAGAATCTTAGAGCTGGGACTCCTCTTCTGGAATTGCCTTCAGTGCCACATTCTGTTCAATATTCTCCACAGCGGCAAATCTTCACCCTTTTGTGGCTTTCATTTTTTAAAAAAGCCAAAAGTCACTTGGAACCAAGTTTGAGGAGTAAGATGAGTAAACAAATTGAGTAAGACCATTGGGGGAGGGGCATTTTAGGTGATTACAACCAGATTGCTTCTTTCCTGCAGACAGACGAGCTCACCCCATCCACTGCAGCCATCTCTGTGCGCTGGGCTTCGGGTTCCATGCCAAATCGTTTATGGAAAAGAATCCTAGTAGAATGCCAAGCCCACAGCATCAGAGGACCTGTGGCCTAGTGTGAGTCCTGGTTCCACTTCTCACCAGACGGGCAACCTTAGGGGATTCACTTACCCTTTCTGGTGTTTGTTTCCTCACGTGTAAGATGGAGATTATAGGTCTACCCTCATCTACTTTTCAGGATTATTAGGAAGGTAAGTGATATGTTGTAGGTGAAACTGCTTTGCAAACTGCAAAGCCCTCTACAAATGTAAGCGTAAATGTCATGACGAGATACTCTTTGAGCTGGGCAAAATCTGGATTAAATAAATTAAAATTAATCAGTTAAAGATCATATAATCTCTCATACTAAACTGAGTAGACAAAAAGATTAATGAAGGTTAGTATGGATTTGGGAGTGGCTGAAGGATTCCAGGAGCAAGTAAGATGGGATATGAATACAGATGGTTGAACGGGAGTTTTCCATTGTTTGGCTTGGAAGCCGCAAAGTTTCCCGTGGCAATTTTTCATAGTCTTTAGCACAGCTGGCACATAGTAGGTACTTAATAAATATTTATTGATTGATCAATTGATTTCAAGGTAGCAACATCTAGTCTACCCATAGTCCTTTGCAGTAATGCCAAGCTCCCTAGAAGCACAACGAAGTAAGACAGGCCTCAAATCCTGATTCTATATTATCATGCCCCTAAAAGTGAACATCATTTACGAGCTTAGCAACATACCAAGTTTTAAAGTTTTTTGTTTGGTTCCAGATACAGTGAACTTGTAAATGAAAAATTTTAAGCATCATCAAATTCAAGAGACATTCCTGAAGATTCAAAGGATTCAATACACAGATAAATTATTGTTTTTAATGAGGAATATATTGTGAAATTAATTTTATATACTAACGGAACCAATTAAATTTATATTTATCATTTTAACAAGTAAAAGGCAGCATGAAGTAGTGGGTAGAGGGTTGGTCCTTGAGGTGGAAAGTTTCAAGTCCTGCTTCTGACACAGACCAGCTATGTGACCAAATCACTTAACATCCCAAGTGCTCCCAGGCAATGCTCTCAAGACCATGAATTACTGACATCTGCCTACCTGCATCAGTGGAGGGAATGTTTATCCCCAAAGTTCACTATACCAATAAAATAACAAGTCCAAACCAAACTTTAAAACTACTTCCAGAGGGCAGCTAGGTGGCGCAGTGGATAGAGTGCTGGCCCTGAAGTCAGGAGGACCTGAGTTCAAATGTGGCCTCAGACCAAACACTTGACACTTACTAGCTGTGTGACTCTGGGCAAGTCACTTAACCCCAATTGCCTAAAACCAAAAAAACAAACAAACAAAAAACGCTACTTCCAACCTAAAGATGGCAATTCATCTGCTATTTTCTTCCTTTAATGTCTGTCCATTCATCCCTGTATTTGTGGTAGAGCAGATGTCTCACCTTGTCTCATGGTCCCCAATTGCTTCTGTTTCTGAGTGCCAGTGAAACCAGGAGTATTCGACTGGCTAGCTGATGTTTCTGGATTTTCTTTCCCACTAGGATTCCTGCTGATGTCCAAGGGACCAGTTTTGGCAGCCGGTTCTAATAACGGAGAAGACAGGAAATTATTTCCAGCTCTCAATATGCCCATGAATTCTAGTCAAGACAGCAGGTGGTGGCTGAGCTCTGGGCCTTGGTGTGGGCTGACTTCTTTGGGAATCTCCTTCTGGGGGTAGAGGAGAAGTTTCTTCCCTACCCTTCTGCTTTAATTCTTTTTTTTTTTTTTGCTTTTTGGTAAGGCAATCAGAGTTAAGTGACTTGCCCAGGGTCACAGCTAGTAAGTGTCAAGTGTCTGAGGCCGCATTTGAACTCAGGTCCTCCTGACTCCAAGGCCAGAGCTCTATGCACTGCACCACCTAGCTGCCTCCCCTTCTGTTTTAATTCTAAGGAACAAGATGGTTCCCATAAAGTGCTAAAGAGCACCTTCCCCTTCTAGAGTATCTTAGAGCTCAGCCTAACCAAAGGAAAAACAGCAACTGCACATGACCATCAGTGTCGACAAACCTTACCAAAGGGTAAGGTGCTTGTATATCCAACTGTAAGGTCCTTGAATGAAGGGACTAAGTCTTACCTAATCTTCCGTCTTCACCCCATCCCCAGGGTTAGCACCATACCTTGTATACAACAGGCACTTAATAAATATTTATTGTTGTGGCTACTATGCATGTGTACTAACCGACTCCTACCTTCTGGGTTCATATGCAGTTATAATCTCTGTTGATAACTGTGTGCCTTTGTGACCAACTCTATTTCTAATGGAAGTCTCTTGAGGACAAGGGACCATGTCTCATTACAGCCCATCTGCTATGACCTTTGTGGGCTCAATAAATATTTCCTAACTTCCTCACTACTCACCTGGTAATTAGGCAGGAAGCTTTCTCATTTTTTTTTAGGAGAGGAAATCTAGGCCTATCAAATAGGAGGGCATCTATTCAAGGTCCTGCTATCTATCAATCAGGAGTTGGGAGACCAAATGAATACCAGTGTCTTCACCCACTCCTTGGCCTAGGCCCTTAGAGGTTCCTTGTCCCTAGGGCTATTAGCTTGGACTGAACCAGGGGGTCTCACCATAGGAGTACAGGGTCTGGGGTCCCAGCTCTGGGGTCCTCAGCTCTTGGTCCCCATCCCCTTGTAGACTGCTGTTAGATGAGCTGCTGGCAGGTGTGACAGCCAAGGCAGGCCTGCTGATAGGGATCTCTGGGAGGCAGTTCAGCAAGCCCTGCAGGGGGCTGGCATCCACAGTCATGGCTGCTGTCATGGAAAGGAGAAGAAAGGACAGGTATTCATCTGGCTTCTCAGGGGAAGGAACTGTGTCTTTTCTAGTCCCACAAGTGGCTTTGTACACAGCAGGTGCTCAGTTCACAGGATTGGCCAATGGCCTGAATGAAATCTTCTAGAAAGAAGAGAAAATTAGTGAAAGCAGTAAAAGGGAAACACCTGCTGTAGTTGCCATACTCACCTTCCAAGCTCAGTCTCTCCCCCTCTGAACCACTTTCCTTGCTCTCAGGGGTCTCTGGGGTATCCATGGCCTTGGTTTCACCAAATAGGAACTCTGGAATCTCCTTCACCAAACGGACTAGGGCATTGAGGTGAAGGCTGCCCTGTTGCTGACCCACTGGCAGGTTCAAAGAACATAATCTTTGTTATTGTTATGGTTGTTGTTGTTATTATCAACAGCAGCATTTAATAATTATGATAAGACAATTCCTATCTATTATCTCATTTGCTTGTCACCATAACCTTGAGGCAGGCCAAAAATGAAGATGACGTATGAAAAGATGAGGCCCAGAAACTTTAAGGGATCCACCCAACATCTTAGCATAATTCAATAATTCATTATTTGTTGAGTGCCAACCTCACACAAGGTACTATGCTAGGTATCAGAAGCACAAAGATAAAAAAATGAAACCATTCTTGCCTTCAAGGAGCTTACATTCTACTGGGAGGAATATAACATATACCCAGACACCTGATAATTACAGACACAAAATAGTCTGAGGAGGAAGAGAACACTAACAATTGGGGGCAGGAAAGAATCAGGAAAGGCTTCACAAAGGAGAGAGCACCTGAGCTGAGCCTGGAAGAAAATGAGAGATCATAGCTAATAACAATAACAGCTAACGTGTATAGAACACCTACTGTGTGCTAGGCACTGTGCTAAGCACTTTACAAGTCTTAGCTTATTTGACCCTCATGACAACCCCTAAGAGGTGGAGGTAAGGAGTGATGTATACCACACAGCCCGAATTAGAACCTAAAATCTCTCAATTCCTATGTGGCCACCCCTCCCCTTGCTTCTCCATGACCTTATGGGGAATGCCACAACGGACCCTTTTCTTCAGCCTTTCCATTCCACTCCCTTAAGTCAGGTCAGTCTTACCTTCACCTGCCCCACCTGAGCTCTGTGCCTCATCCAAGGCTTGAGCCCTCTGGGTGGTATCTGCACAGGCATCGGCATCAGAGATCTCCAGCTCTTTTCCTGGGATGAAGAGGAGGGGCAGGTGTGTGCATATTGCCAGATTTCTCTGCCAAAGATATGGCCAGGATGACACCAGTTGAAGGTTAAGAGTCAAGAAATTAGCCCTCAAGACTTGGGTTGGCAGGGGGCTTTTCATGTATGGACTCAGGCTACTGATACTAAAGCCTGGATCAGCTCAAAACATCTCCAAATGTTTCATAGTCTGGGGTTGAGGAACTAAGGACAGAGAGAAGCTGAGATCAGAGGGGCTGAGGACAGAAGATCCAGGTGGAAGGCCAGGTGGTGGGGTTTCAGGAACCCATCTAGCCTGAGGATGCCTAGAGATGGTCAGAGTGACCTTGGGAGAGGCCCATTTTCACTTACCCTGGAGTCCTCCACCAGGCCTCTCCCATTCCCCATCAGAACAGCCACTGTCCCCCATATCCTCTTGGGGTTCTGTCAGGGATAGGAATGCAGAGAGTGGAAGCAGCTGAGCTGTCCCTAAAGAAGATAATAGGAAGCCTCACTCTGGGAAGGGGAACCAGGCACCACTCTTGTGCATAGAAACATGCACATGCTTATGAACATGAATACAGTCCCTTCCCTTCCCCCACACACATATACAAAACTGGGGGCATATACCTATCCACAAAGCCTTGGGCACACATACTCCTTTACATACTCATGTGTTCTAGTTTGAGGTTTTCCCATCTCACCTCAGTCCTCAGGAGAAGCTCTCACTTGTCCAAATGCTATGGAAATCACAGTCTTTCCATCAGTAAACCCTTTAGATAAATGGCGATATAGCAAGAAAGTTGCTTTTCTCTCAGCAAATATATAGAAAGGTCCTCCCTTATCTTGGCTGAATAGACCAATCCCTTTGGTTCAAATCTGCCTAGCAAAAGGCCAAAACAGTGGCAGGGAGAGTCAAGGGTAGGCAACCAGCTTCACGGAATACCTCCATTTCTTCTTCATTGGCACACATGCTATTTAATGAGCCCCTGCTGCTCTGCCCAGAAATCAAAGGATGTTACAGCTGAAAAGGGCCTCGGATCATCTAGTTAGAGACTGTAAGTCTTCTTTGCATGATGGACTCCTTTGGCCATCTGGGTAAAGCCTATGGGCCCCTTCTCAGAATGTTTTTAAATAATTAAAGAAACATTTAGATTTCAGTTAAAGGTTAGTTAAAATAAAGATGTATTTTTTTTTCCCATTCAGGTTTGCACAGTCCCTGAAATCTATCCATGGATCACCTGAAGACCCATGCACCCTGGGTTGAGAAACCCTGATTTATTCAAAGCTCCTTATTTTAGAGGTAAGAAAATTTAAGCCCAAGAGAGGGGAAGTGACTTGCCCTAGGTGACAAAGATGTGAGGTGCCTTCTAGTATCACACAGCCTCCTGAGATATGACTTGAAATCCTGTGGGAAATCCCATCTGGCTACAATTCCCAGATACCATACCACACTGTCTCTGCCAGCCTCATACCCAGGGAGACCAGTGTCTCATAGTTTTCCCTCATCACATCCCGATGAAATTCCCTCTGCCATTCCTCTAGGAGATGCCATTCATCAGAAGAGAACTTGACAGCCAGATCTTCAAAGGTCACGGGAACCTGTGGGGGAGAATCAGGGAAGCTAGATTAGGCCTGACTCCTGTGGCCTTGCACTGAAGGTTCCTCCATCTGGGAGATTTGACCTGTGATAGCCCCAGTTCCCTTAAAACAGTCACCTAAGATATCCTGAAAGGTAACCAGGTGTGTCAAATTGCAGGAAAAGGATGCCTTCTCCTGGAAGGATGCCCAAGGATGACCTAACCCATAAGTGGCATGGGGGCTATGGTGAGGAGAGGATCCCTTGTCTTCAAGTCTCTTTTTTACATTGCCTAAATATGTTTACTTCCCTGTGTGACATTTCTTGGAATTTGCCCCCCCTCCAATCAAAACTTCACTTGCAGTATGCAGAATATATATATATATTTTTTAAAGACTTGTGGACCCATGGGACTAAATAATGGTTCCTTAATCTGGTTTTGTGACTTTTGCTCGCCAAAGGTGTTCCCCAAAGTCATGGAGAATTCCTGAACAAAATCCAAAGATGAGTAGTTCCCTATCCTTAATCATCTAAGTGTAAGTATGGAGCCACTGTCAAATAGAATTCCAAAAAAAATTACTAAATAAACATTCATTACATCCACTTTGCTCAAGGCCCTTTAACATTCTCCAAACAAAATTGATATTTGATGTGCTTTCCCCCCTTTTAGTGATTTTTTTTAAATGTACACTTTCTAAACAAACCAGTTTTGGTTCCTTTACTTTGATTCTTAGCTGTTTGATCTCCTTGTGGGAGTACACCCTCCATTGGTACAGATGGCAACTCCTCCATGCCTTCAACAAGCAATTCAATTTATTTTTAAAATTCTATTATTATTATTATTATTAGAAATAATTTTATTTTATAATTTATAATTGTTTTAATTATATTATTTTAAATTTTACTTAAAATTCTATTTATTTATTTTCTTTTCAGATCCATATTCCCTTTCTCCCACCTCCCCTGACCTGATATCAGAAAACAAGATAAACAAAACCTATTACAAAAATGCAGAGTCAAGTCAAACAAATTCATACATTGACTGGGTCCAAAAACATATGCTCCAATCTGCCCTCCAAGTCCATCAACTCTCTATCTGGAGGTGAGTAGCATGTTTCATTATGAGTTGTCTGGAATTATGGTTGGTTGCTGTGTTTGGCAGAGTTGCTGATCAGAGTTCCTAAATCTTTCCAAGTTATTTGTCTTTACAATATTGCTGCTATTATATATATTATCCTCCTGGTTTTACTCATTGTACTTTGTATCAGTTCACATAAGTCTTCCTAAGTTTCTCTGAAACAATCTCCTTGGTCATTTCTTGTAGCACATAGTATTATTCCATCACATTCAATTGATGAAGACATGCTGTAAGTATTTTGTACATATGGGACCTTTTCCTCTTTCTTTGATCTCTTTTGGGCATTGACCTAGTAGCATTGGCTCAAAGAGTATGCACAGTGTAATAACTTTGAGGGCATATTTCTAAATAAGCAATTCAATTAACATGCATTTATTAAGTGCCTACTATGTACAAAGCTCTTAGGGAAGCAGTGTGGTGTAGTAGATACAGAGCTAGCCAAAGAGTTAGGAAGAATAGAGCAGTGATAGAGGCCTGGGCCTGGCATAAGGAAGACCTAAGTTCCAATCCAGTCTTAAGACACTTACTAGCTATGTGACCCTAGGCAACTCACATAACCTCTGTCTGCCTCAGTTTCCTCAATTATAAAATGGGGATAATAACAGCACCTACCTCATAGAGTTGTTGTGAAGATCAAATATGATATCTGTAAAGCATTTAGCACAGTATATACTTGTTGTCCAGTCATTTCAGTCATGTCAGTGTCCAACTTCATGACCCTATTTGGGGTTTTCTTGGCAAAGATACCGGAGTGGTTTGCCTTTTCCTTCTCCAGCTCACTTTACAGATGAGGAAACTAAGGCAAACAGTAAAGTGACTCATCACACAGATAGTGTCTGAGGCTGGATTTGAACTGAGTTCTTCCTGACTTCAAGCCAGGTGCTCCTTCCACTGCACCATCTGGCTGCCCCTAGGCTTTATAGTAGGTGATATTTGAAGCTCATTCCCTTCCTTTCTCTACCACAAAATGGCTGTGTGACACAGAACAATCTCTCAATACCTTGGGCATCCCTTTAGGACTGAATAGCAGAAGATCTGTATTATTAATGGAAACTTCTCTCCCGGAGCTCTCTACATCTATCAAAGAGAAAACCTAGAGCACTGTGCTTTGATGGGGAAGTGAGGCGCCAAACTCCCAAGGAGCTCCCTCTACGGAGGGAAACCACATATAAAACCGTATAAAACCAATGCAAGAGAATACAAGACACAAGAACAAATCATGCAAGACAAAAGCAAATATGAGACAATTAGAGGAAGAGGAAAGCAGCCCAGACAACTTGGTGGGATGGAGGGGTTGGAACTGGGCAAGATTTCACACAAGCAGAGCCTAGAAGGCAACTACTCATTGCTGCTGCTGTTACTCTCGAAGAGGACCAATAATGTCAGGACGTTGATGTGTTGACTTGCAAGTGAATTGGATATAAGCAAGGCAGGGCTGTGCAAAGTCACCAGCCTCAGTGTCTCCTCCACAGCATCAGAGTCCAGGGGTAAGACCTATGTCAGGATGATAGTGATGGCCCTGGATGCGGTGTAAGACCTTGGCCTTTTTAAGCTAAGGTCTCTCCCAGATCTCAACTGGTCTGAGGCAACAGCCATTCAGTAATTAAAGGCGAGGTAAGAATTGAGGCAAAAGATGGCATAGTTTGCCTTCACAAAAGAATCAGTCTGGGAGGGGAAGTCCCTCAGAGTTTCAACAATACTCATAGGCAGAAAGCGGGAAGACAGGGCATTTAAAAAAAAAAAGGGACAGACTGTAACAAGACAAAGAGGCAGAAGCTAGAATAGGAAGTTCAGCCAATTTTATTGGATTGGAGAGTTCATGGACAGAAGCAACATGAAATAAGACTGGAAATGTAGCTAGATGGAAATCAGATTGGAGAGGATTTTTAAGGGGAAAGGAACAGAGGGAACAAGCATTTGTTAAGTGCCTACTGTATGCCAGGCACCGTGGTAAGTGATTTACAGATATTATCTCATTTGATCCTGACAACAATCTAGTGAGGTAGGTATTATTATTATTCCCATTTTATAGTTGAAGAAGGGAGAAGCTAGATTGCTAAGTGGGTAGAACACCCAGCCTGAAGTCAGAAGATTCATCTTCCTGAATTCAAATTTGGCCTCAGACATTTACTAGCTAGGTGACCCTGGGCAAGTCACTTAACCCTGTTTGCCTCAGTTTCCTCATCTGTAAAATGAGCTGGAGAAGAAAATAGCAAACCACTTAGGTATCTTTGCTACGAAAAGCCCAAATGAGGTCATGACCAGGCAGACATGACTGAACAAAAGAGCTGAGGAAACTGAGGCAGACAGAGGTTAAGTGAGTTGCAAAGTCAGTCATATAGCTAGGCTCAGAATTCGAACTTAGGTCTTCCTGACTCCAGACCCAGCAGCCTCATTATAGATTTTATGTTTTATCTTCTGTGTCCAGTTCCCAAGCTGTACTCCCAGGCATGCAAATCCCAGGGGCAGTGGGATATTTTAAATTTTTGAGGGAAACAAAGCAATATATGACATCTGTCATCTGATACTGTACTGATACTGTCATCTGATACTGTACCAGGTAGTTCATTCCATTGAGCTACTTCAATGAAGATGACATTCTCAAATGTTTGAGATGTTTTTATTCACTTGTACTCTGAGCCAGCCAGTAACTTCTTGAACCTTGTCATTTGCTACATCATGTCTTTGTGAAGCTGGGTTCTGGGGAAATGCCGTGATAAAAAGAAGTACCAGTAACCAGATTCCAAAATCTGAGAAGCTGTACAATTCCCAGCAGGGGCACAAATCCCATTAGGAAGTAACTGTGGCTATGTAAGAATGAAAGAAAATGATTATTTCTTTCAATTTATGTGTTATTTTTTTAAAAAATGACTATTAAATTGTTAGGGCATAAATACTTATTAAGCTGTTTCTACCTAACTCCTTAATTAAAGGAACTGTTAGGGTTGGTTTTTTTGTTTGTTTGTTTGTTTTGTTTTGTTTTTTGGCCTAGGGGTGCTGCAAAAAAATTATTGAGACAGGTGTGAACCAAGAAAGTTTGGGAACCTCTGCTCAATGTAATAAGGAGCTACTGAGGATTTCTGAGCAGTGGAACGGCATGGTCAGACTTGCGTTTTAGGATTATCAATCTGACAGCAATGTGGAAGATGGATTTCTACATCCATCATACAGCTGTGTAGGGAGAGCTCTCAGAAGATTACTGACACAATCCAAGGGAGAGATCATGAAAGCCTGAGTCAGAGCGTGTGATGGACAGAAGAAGATGGATGGAAAAGATGTGGTGGAGGTAGGATTGATATGGACTTGGAAAATGACCACCCATGACTTCTCATCCCATACAATTCCTTCCCACGTCTTTTAAGAAATCCTCCAGAGATGATCTACTCCACATTCTAAATATATTCCTCTAGTTCTTTTAATTTTTCATGGATATTCATGGAGCACTCAGGCTGTCCATCTTTTATTTTTATCCTTTACTCTCAATATACAACCAACCCACTGCCTTTTCTGGTCATAAGCATCCTTGATAAGCTTCCAATTATTTGTTGGGGAGGTGGGGAGAAGATGAGGACAATCACTGAATTGAGCCTATAGCAGGGCAATTCAACAACCAAATGGATGGGAATCTTTTGCAATCAGAAACAGATACGCTAAAGCAGCTATGCAGGCAGCAGAACAATCAACATCAAATACATACTCTGCTTGGCATTTCAGATTCTCCATAGCTCAACTGACCTTAACCTTCGTATTCACTCTAATCTTCCTACCGCTCTTCAATACCTATCCTGAGCTCTCATTACCACCTTCCTTCCTCTTCCCCACCCCTCAAACAAAACCTGGTCTTATTCCCTGACCTTCAGAAGCCCTTCTGTTCTTCTCCATCTTTCTAAAGTAAATCAAAACTTCAAAAGCCAAGGTCAAGCCCTACTTTGTCCTTGATCTCTCCTTCCCACAAGTTCCTTGAGATACTTTCAGTGGGTACCACACATTTTGGCCCATAATCTAACCTATCCTTTTCCTCTGCTTAAACTGTGGCTCTCTTATTTCCCAGGGAAAGATGCCTTTAATGATCATCACTGCCATTTTTATTATTTTAACAGATGAAGGGACTATAATACTGTAGCAGCAATGAAATTACTGACTGAGAAGTCCCATGATGTAGTGGAAGATGTGGGTTCAAGTTTCTCTGCTGATATATACCGGCCCCCACCTCTGACACAAATTGGCTATGTGATGCTGAATAAATTGCTTCACCTCTCAGTGCCCCCAAGGGAATGATCTAAAATAGCTAGAGTGATTCCCCCACTCAGTTTGACATTTAAATAACACACAAGATTTGCAAAGCACTTTACATATCTTATCTTATAGAAAACCTTTCCCAGTTGAGCTGAAGTAAATTCCAGGGTGATTATACATACTCTCCCCTCAAGTACAGCCCCTCCAGTGGAACTGGCTTGCTTACTGTTTCTCATACAAAATACTCCATCTCTCAGTTACGCACAGGCTTTCCCCCTTGCATGGCAACACTCTCCCTCCCCTGGCCTCAGCTCAAGTGCCATCCCCTTGAAGAAGCCTTTTGTGATCCACCCCACCCCCATCCCCAAATCACTTGGTATTTTTTTTCCATCTGTGAACATGTTGGAACCTCGAGCCTCCCCTCACCGGTACACCATAAGCACTTCCAGGTAGCAACTCCAGTCCAGTTTTTGTATTCGAATCTCCAGAGATAGGGCATAGTAGGGGCTTAGGAAATGCTTGCTGTTTGATTGCACTTACTTTTATATATGATGTCCCAAAAGTTTTAGTGTAGTCTTAAGCTTTAGCTTTTACTAGCTTAGAACTACACTAAAACTTTTGGGATGCCCCATACATGCTTCATGGCTTGCAAAATGCTGCTTCCCTCACACCAGCCTCATGGAGGCAAATGGTGTATTACAGTTATCCTTGCTCTGCAGAGGAGGTGAGTGAGCCTCAGAGCTGCCTAGTCCTAGAGTCACAGCAACTCAGATTTTTAAAGGACCCAGGTCTTCTGACTCTTTCCTCCACCCAATTCTTACCTTTCTATATAACACAATTCAGTAACTATTACATGGATGGAGTAAGGCCTGATTGAACAAACTACAAAGTAATACTAAAGCTACTGAGTTGCATGTTCAACTATTAATTCAGTTACTTTTTAAAAAATGTACTTTTTATAAAACCACGGCCTTATCTTCTAAAGCCCTTCAAAACATGGACCCTTCCTAATTATCCAGTGTTCTTCCAACCGTTTACGGATTCTGTAGTCCAGTGACATTGGCCTCCTAACTCTTCCTTGAACAAGATACTCCATCTTCCCACTCCCTGGATGTTTCCTAGGCTTGCCTCTAAGGAATTCAATCGTCATCTCCATCTCCAGGGAAGCTTCCCTTGCTTCCTTCATTCACAGCTAAAACTGCATCTTCCACAAGAAGCTTTTCCTGATCCCCCAAATGTTAGTCCCTTTCTTCTGAGATTATCTCAAATGAATCCAGTATAGATCTCATTTGTACAACCTTATTTGCATTATAAACTAAGTTACTTGAAGGCAAGGGATTGTTTTGGCCCTTCTTTGCATGCCCACCAACTCACACAGTAGCGGTCTCAATATCATGGCATCACCTCCCTGATGTCACGGTCCTCCCTGAGAATGAAGGACAAACAACAACCACAATAATAAGGTGCTTGTTGACTTGACTGTTCTATTAGTGATATCTGCGCCACTCCCCAACTCTACCTGTCACCCTCTTGGCTGTAATCTAACAGCCTCGTGAGATCATACATTTAGAACTGGAAGGGATCTTAGAGGTCATAGAGTCTAACCTCCTAGTTATACAGATGAGGCAACTAAGATCCAGAGGGTTAAATGACTTACCCAAGGTAACACAGAAAGTAAATGACAAAGCTGGTATCTGAACCCTGGTCCTCCAGGTCCATTCCAAATCCAGAGTGCTGCCCCTCCCCCTTCAGTGCCAGATAATCTCACTAAAACTCTGATTTCCTTTCAACACATTTCAAAGTTCTGCCAGCTTATTTAGGCCACAGATGTTCTTTTCACTTATAAGCAGCCTTCAGTAGGCATTTGATAAATGTTTATTGACTGACCATATTTTTCTCTAGGCTTATTTCATCTTTCTGAGTCTCGGTTTTCTCATCTGTAAAAAATGGGGATAATACCACTTGCACAATGAGGGTTGTCATAAGGAACACATTTATTGTCAGACTTGAGAGCCCACTTTATTTTGTCAGGAAGATCTCACTTTAAGGCTTGACACCCATCTTGGTGTCAAGATAATGGCACATAATGTCAGGGGAAAGAATTGCAGAGAAACTTAGGCACAGAGGATGTACCTGCTTCTATGTCATTGTCAGTGTAAGACTTGAGTGGCCCAGCCCAGGGTGATGTGGAAATAGCCAGGGATACCATGATAGGTTCTGCTGCCAATCATACCTATCAACATGAAGAAACGTTTTCATAACTGGCTTATTATGTGCTCAGAGCACAGGCTCATGGTATCTAAATGACCACTGAGGGCCAGATAGTTCTCATAACTCTAACATAGTCTCTAGTTACATCTACAAGAAAGATGCAATTGGAATTTACAGATGCCAAAAAAGGAAAGGTAAGGATTTACATTTCAAAGGTAAAACTCATAGCCAGCAAATGGAAAGGAAGAAATTTTACATGTCAAAGATACGGAAGGGGAAAATTTACATCAGCTCAAGCTGTAAATTGATCAACAAATCCTGAGAGGATTTACTCTGGAATTTACCACCAGCAGGGAAATGTTTATGATAAAGCTGAGCCAGAAATTCTTTTACCCTTAGCCAGTTAATCATCTGGGTGAAATTTTTGGAGGCCTCAGCTAAATTCCACACTATAAGGAAAGCCTCAGGCAGTTACATGATTTTCTTTGCAAACAAAATTGCTGTACTGAAGCCAATAGAAAGAAAATTTAAAACTTTTACGACAAAGACCTACGTTAGGTGTTAGGCAAAGTTTATACTCCTTAGAAAGCAGCTTTGAAAATACTCAGATGGACAGGATATGTCAATTCTTGTGGAAATGACCACTGTCACTCAAGAGGATAAGAGAGGGAGGACCTCAACCACACACTGCCCAATTCTGTCCAGAATTCTCAACAACCAGAAATGGGGGATGAACTCACTCTAGCCATCTACCAGAATATTACGGGATGGTTTTCATGTGTAGTTAGATGAACAGAAGGAAGGTAAAAACAACTATTATGGGCCTCTGGTTGGCGGTAGGAGAAGAGTTTCAAAGAGGGGAACCTGGAAGAATTGCATCACTGTGGGAGTATAAGAAATCATAAAAGATGTCTTAGCAGACCTTTGTTCAGTGAAGTGGCCCGTGGGATAGTGTTAAGAGTGCCGGTTTTGGAGTGGGAAGACTAGCTTTGTCACTCACCTGAACGGCCTTGGGAAAGTTATTTATCCTCTTGGGACCTCAATTTCCTCATCTGTAAAGTTAAGGGGTGTACTAGAGAGCTTTTAAAGCCCCTTCTGGATCTTTGTCATGAGACAAGCTGTTTTCCCTCAGCTTTGCTGGGCCTAGGTTGGCAATAAAGTTTCTTAAGATAATAAACTTAAAAGTCTCAGCCTCTACGTTACTCTGCCTTCCTTACCTTTTGGTGCAGAAGTTTTTATCTTTTTTGTGTCCTGGACCCCTCTGGCAGTCTGACAAAATCTACAGGCCCCTTCTCTTAAGTGTATAAATGAAAATGCAGAGGATTATAAGGGAAACCAACTCTACTGAATAAAGATATGAATTTGTTTCCTATCCAAATTCATAGACCCTTTGAAATCTATCAAGGGTCCACGGACTCCACATTAAGATACTGAGTTCCTTGAGGGTAGGGACTGTCTTTTGCCTCTTTTTGTATCCCCAGTGCCTGGCACATAGTAGGTGCTTAATAACATGTTTATCAACTGGCTAGATGATCTAAGGCAGGGGTAGGGAACCTGTGGCCTCGCTGAATCCAAACTTCATGGAACAAAACCCCTTAATAAAAGGATGTGTTTTGTAAAACTTGGACTCACTTAAGGACCTAGAGGGCCACAAGTGGCCTCGAGGCCAAAGGTCCCCAACCCTTGATAAGGTGTCTTCTAGCTTTATATTCTGGCAGTCTGTGAATCCTAAGTAAGGAGAGAAGGTAAGGAGAGAAGGTCGAGGAGAGCTAGGAAACAAGTATGTCTTGCTTGTGTCCAGCAGCAGCAGTTGCTGAAGCTATACCCAAGCCCAGTCAACCAGAATGATCCAAAGGCTTCCAGTTGGCACTTCTGCCTTGACCTCCCAGGATACTCTATCACCACCAAGGCTAGATGGAGGGAACAAGCTCCTGTGCTTTCCTAGGTGAGCCTGTTGCCAGCTGTTCTCCAGATGTGAAGAAATGATTTCTCCTTTATTGTTGCCAATCAGAGACTTTTTAATGTGGCTGAAGAGGAAAGCGGAACCCAGAGATTAAGTGACTGGCCCAAAGTAACACAGGAGGTAAGTGGCAGAACTAAGATTCTAAACCATAGTTAATCAAACCTCTGACCCCAAATGTAGAAGGAATCTTTGTACTGTGCCACATCATAGTCACTTTTTCATGGAAAATGTCTTTTTTTCTGACACACAGACTAAGGCAACCCTTGATACAGTCTTTAAAAGGCCCATTCCAGGGTTCTTGCAACCATACAAATTCATTTCCCTTCCCTTTTCTCTTTCTCTTTCTCTTTGAACTGATCCCTCCTCAGTGAATGGGAAGGTATCTGAGAACGGACACTGTATTTAAATCTCTGGCGAAAATAAAATAGCAATACAGTCCCGAGGCACTGGATACCATTTGGTCAGTCAACAAACATCTTTAAGTGTTTACTAGGTACCAGGTACTGTGCCAGAAATAACAAGAAAGGTGAGGTTAATGTCCCTGCCCTCAAGGAGCTCACATTCTAATGGGAAACACAACATGAGAATAAAATATATAGAGAGAGAACATTGAGAATAAACAATAATATTAATAACAAATAAAATAAATGTAATGATTTAAACAAAAATAAAATGTGAGAATATATGTATATTGTGTGTGTATATATCTACATGTGTATATGTATGTATGTATGTGTGTGTGTGTATGCATATATGTGTGTACCAGAAATGGAAGGCAATCTCAGAGGGAAAGCTTGAACTACTGAGAATGGCCTAGTCAGCTTTCGGAAATTCATCTGATCTTGCTCTCTTGGGCCTATCCACCCTGGTACATAATAGGTGCTTAAGAAATACTTATGCCCTCTCCTACCCCTTCACCTAAACCCTAAGAGATTACTGTTCTAGTTCTTCCACAGTGTTACCTGCATGTGGAACCTCCCTCTCAGGGATTTTCCCTTACCATGTCTGAGCTTCAAGTGTCCTATGGCTAATGAGGCCAAAGTCATGGGTTTTATCCCAACTGACTATCCCCTTAGGTTATAGACCATACTTCTAAGTGAGCTTCAGGTGATACCTTTAACTCTGGTTATAGACTGGCCCTTAACCCACTTGACTCAGTCAGATCTTTAACTCTTATCAATCCATCCTATAAATGCTTACCTCAGTCACATGTTGATGAAAGGATACCTACTTAGCACAACCCATTCCTACAACTGAAGAAACAACTCTCAGGGCCCATTCTTCCAAAAGAGGAGTCAAGGAGCATTCCGCCAATCATTTCTCCCTAGAGAAATGCTCCTCTCATAAGCTATAGAACACGGCTGAGGCTGATTGGGACCTCCGCCCCTCAAAATCAAAAGGTGGGGTCAGACATCACTTTTCTCCCCATTATTGATCCCAGATAGCTTCTTCCTTACTCTAATCTCTCCTTCATCCCTCACCAGAGCCATCCCTAGTATGACTCTGCTCTTCAACACAGGAAGGGGAGGAGTTGCATAGTCTCATCCCTAGCTCCTCCATCAAACTCCAGTGCCCTCTTCTTCACCTTTCAAAAGTGCCTACACGCATGCACAGCTTTATGCATCTTTCTTTTCGCTTTTCTGTCTTTTCGCTGTCCTCCAGACTCTCGATTTTTATAAATTCATTCTCAGTCCGATATCCCTATAACCATCTCTCTTGCCCCCTCATCTCTGATATTTCTTAGCCCGTGTTTTGGGGGAAGGAGTAGAATGGGGAGTGCAGTGAACTGAGTGCTTAAACCTAACCAATGAATTTCTAGTGCTGGGATTTCAACTACATAGTTGAGAGATTTTAGGGAAGCAGGATTAGTCTCCTGGAGGCTCCTCTGGAGTTCCTCTTTTTAAACCACGCGGGATTCAGTCTTCGAATAGGGCCAAAGCCTGCCAAGCACCCCATGTCCGCACAGCTGAGGAGCAGAAGAGAAGGGCTCGCCAGGATGCAGGACCCCTCGGGCTGTCCCAGCCGAGTGGAAAGTTTGACAGAAGGTGCTGTGCGTCCCAGACCTAGCCTCTTCCCCTAAGGGGACAAGGGATGATGCCTTACTGGCTGGTCAGGTGTCTCCATCCCCGGGGGCTTCCTCACTTGGTACACAGCCTGGGGGAGGGAGGAGGAGGAGGATAGAGGGTACAGGGCTCACGTCCAACCCCACCCCCAACAGCCATGCACACACAACCTTACCTGGAGAGCCATCGCCGCCAGGGGCAGCCTCCCCACTGACTTCCCCCAGGGGGCCGAGGCCAGGAATCCCCCGTATCCCAGCCACCAGGCCTTTGTCTCCCCCAAGACTTGGGGGGGGTCTGTCTGTCTGTCTTCTTGTCTGTGCGTCCCACCCCTTCCAGACAACTGGGCTGTGCAGTGCAGGGGCGATGACGGAATGGCAGAGCTGCAGACCTGAGTACTGGGGGAAGGGCTATCCCGGCTGGGTAAGGAGTTATCGGGGAGGGGCGGAGGAGGCTCCGGACGGCCCCAGGAACCCCGGGTAGGGGGAGTGGTGGGAGCTAGGGGTGCTAAAGGGAGGCGGGGAGTGTCTGAGAGCCAGGAGCTCTCCTCCAGCTGATTGCCTCGCCGGAGTGGAACCGCCTCCCCACCCCGGTCTCGCATCCCTGGGAGTTGTAGTTCCATCCCTTTGGTCTCCGGAATGCCTGTCTGGGTGGTTCGCCTCCCGGGCAAAAAGAACTACAAATCCCAGAAGCTCCTGCGGTGGCCGCGCGTGTCAGGGGCGGAGGGAATCTGGGGCTGCTGGTCCTTCCCCTGGACTGGGACAGGGTAGGGGCTGTCATGGGGGAGGGGAGCCGAGGAGCGGCCTTGGGAACCACATGCTGATCTCTCACGGCTGTCCCCAGCACTTACTACTTGGGTAGTCCATTATCCCCAGCTTGTGAAACACACACACACACACACACACACACACACACACACACGCCCTGTAGTCTATATTACCTCCCCACCCCCGGGGTCAGGCCCGGGGTGAATAGAGGCGGGCTAATGGAGCTGGACATTGACCAACAAAATCCAGAAGTAGCCCAAGTTTGTCTCAGGTGAGGCATCTTCGGTCCCCCTTTTCTGACCTCCACCCCTCCCTATGGTCAGCTTTGTACCCAGTGCCCATTCCCCTTTTCTCTTAATCTCCCACAAACGCATTACCACACTTACAGGGGCATTGGAAAGGCTTCTTTGCCCACAGTACTTTTCCCCACTGAGGAGTGAAATTCCACTATTAGAGCTCCATGCAGATACTTCTGGGAAGGGTGGCACCAATGCCTGTCCTAGACAAGACCAAAAAGTCAGGGGAAGTCCATCCTTGGTGCTCTTCAGACTTTCCCTCTGCCTGGCATGATGTAATGGAAAGAGGTCTAGACTCTCAGATCCCACCACAGACCTGTGTGACCTCAAGCAAATGATTTAACCTCTCTGAGCCTCAGTTTCCTCATCTATGAAACGGGAATACCCATAGTATTTACCGCATGGGGTTTTTAAGAAGTACTATGTAAATGAGAGCTATTATTATTTATTTACTACCTGGTCCATCCTCTTAGTCATTATGACCTGATGATCCTCTAGGACAAGCTTTCTTACCTGAAGTCCCTGAACTTATTTTAAATACACACACATAATCATTTCAGTATAATTGATTTCCTTTGTAATTTTATGTATTTTATGCATTAAATAAGAAGGGGTTTGTAGGCTAACCAGACTACCAAAGGAGTGAGTCTATCACACATACATAAGAACCTTGCTCTAGGCTTCAGGTGTTACTCAAGTCACGGGTATTTGCCTGACAACTAGAAAACCCTAAAAATCAAAGGACTAGGGGCAGCTAGGTGGATAGAGCACTGGCCCTTAAGTCAGGAGGACCTGAGTTCAAATCTGGTCTCAGACCAAACACTTAACACTTACTAGCTGTGTGACCCTGGGCAAGTCACTTAACCCCAATTGCCTAAAAAAAAAAATCAAAGGACTAGATCTCTAATAGCATTTCAGGCATTGTGTGCATAGGCAGGTACTTGCTCTGTTGGCTTCCATGTAGGGTAGCTTTGCCAGCATTCCTCATCCCAGAATGTTGGTGACGACCAATCCTGTAGCATAGGCTCACAGGTTCTGAACTGCTGTGGATGTCAAAGCTCGTCCTGTTTAGCCCCCTCATTTTAAAGATGAGGAGTGTTGCCTTGCCAGAAGTCACAAACCTAAGTGTCCTAGAATGGGAGTCTCAGCTCAAGTACCACTTCCTACCAGTCTTTTCTCAGTAACCCTAGGTGTTAATGTTCCACCCAGTCCACGATTAAATGAAGTTGTATTTATTTGTCTTTTCTTATCCGTGTTCATGTTATTATCCTCCCATAGAATTAAAGTTCCCTAAGGCCAGGACTATCTCCTTTTTTTATGTTTGTAGCCCAAGTGCCTGGCACATGGTGAGTGCTTTAAAAAAATGCTTTCTGAACTGAATTTAATGAAAGAAAAGTAACAAACGTGTCCATATCCTTTGACCCAGAGATCAACTTCTGAGTTCAGTTCGGTTCAACAAGCATTTATTAGGCTCCTACTATGTGTGTCTCAGGCACTGTCTGTCCTAGGAAGTGAGGACAAAAGACAAAAAGGAAGCAGGTCCTGCCTTTAACAGAACTTACTTTCTATTTTATAACTCGAGGGTATTATTAATGAGAAAAGACAGGATCTGTGAAAATAGCAGCATTGTTTGTAACAACAAAAAGTTGGAAACAATTAGTAAACAAGTTGTGGTATAAACACAAGGCTCAAAGACTTTGAACTAAGCTAAATACTACTAAGTGAAACACTTAACACTTTCTTTTAACAAATAGAAAATTACTGTAGTACGAAGTTGTAAGAACTCTCTAGCAATCACCATCATTCTTTTGTATTGTTTTGCTGAGATTCATTATACATGGTAGGGGATTCAATTGGGAGTATAGTCTGGAGCAGGGGTGGGGAACTTTGACGGAATCCAAACTTCACAGAACAATCCCCTTAATAAAAGGATTTGTTCTGTAAACCTTGGACTCTGTCAAAAGGCTGTACCCAACGACCTAGAAGGCCACATGTGGCCTCGAGGCTATAGGTTCCCTACCCCGGTCAAAAAATTATTCATCAAAATTTAAAAAGGAATGTTTTTGCTACATGACATGTTATGCTGTTAGTTATATGCACAATATTAATGCTGTATTGTGGGTGCGGCTAATGTATATATAGTACTTAGTGGAACAGAAAGAATGGTAGGAATGTTTATGTCAACAGGATACATCTGTTCTTGTGGAACTGTGGAAACGACAAGTATCAATCAAAGGGAGATAGACCACCACAATCAAATCGCCAAACCCTGGACAAGTTTCTCAAGCCAGTTATCTCGCAGGCAACCTTCCTCTGAAGGAATGATGATGTAGTCTGCGTGCACAGGGAAAAGGGAGATGTTAAAAAACAACAACAACAACAACCACTGTGGCCTCCTGGTTGTGAGGGGATGGGAGAAGGCATTTGAAGAGAAGGTTTAGAAAGACCATATCCTAGTGGGAAGAATAGAGGGGTTATAAAAACATCTTGACAGATACCTCTTCAGGGAGGTCATAGAATCATAGACTTTGAGTTGAAAAGGACCCAAATGGTCTTTACTCAGAGAAGATAAATGACTTGGACAGGATCACATAGCTAATGATTGTGAGGCAAAATTTCAACTCTGGTCTTGTTTTCTCCTAAAGCCACTACTCCCCAGGGGTCAAACAGGCCACCCACACTCCCTAGTGCTACTAGAACCAGATTCAAATACAATTGGGAAATATTTAACAAAATAAATAAGAATACAATAAGACATTGATAATTTTATTTATTTTAAATTTACATTTAAAACTAAGAAACAGTTTAAAACTAAGTTAACAGTGGCCTGCCTGGATCTTTATGTAGGGATTTCACTCACATTTCGATTTGAGTTTGACATTACTGCCCGACACGACTGCCTGACACTACAGAGGGCTGATTATAGAAAGCTGTGCAACACTCTGTCTTGAATTTTGCGAGGCTGTCATTGTGACTAAAGTTTCCAGAGAATAAACTAAAAGTTTGTTTCTGTAATAACCGATAATCCCACTGTGAACAGAGCACCAGGCCTGCAGTCAGGAAGACAAGTTTAAATGGGGCCTCAGAAACTTACTGGCTGTGTGACTCTAGTGAAGTCACTTAACCGCTGTCTGCCTCAGTTTCCTTATCTGTAAAATGGGGATAATAATAGCACCTACCTCTTGGGGTTGTTATGAGGATTGTAGGACCCACTTGAGCTCTTTTGAAATGCTCTCTGAATGAACCCCAAAATTAAGCTGACTTGGAGCATTCTTCTGTTTATGACTGATAAGGACCAGGCGCCTTGCACCAGACACTAACTTGATTAATAGCATTTCTCTTATCTTGTTGTTTTATGGGTGCTATTCAGTTACGACATTCTATTCTTGTTATGACATCCCCTTGTTTATGGATGACAGAAACCAGACATTCTGGGGGCACTCTCTTGTTCTATGGAACTATAATTTTAGCTGATATAGGCATCTTGAGTCAGAAGGGGGGAACACTTCCTTATATACAATCTCCTTCAACCAACCTTTCTTTGATTCTCAGTTTCCCTGACAATCCCATATATGTACGTTTCTGCCAGCTTATAGAAAATAAATAGCACATATATGACCTAATTTTGTTTGCCTTTTTTTGGACCAAACACTGAAGGCTGACAGGATGAAATAAGATAATTATAAATGGCTTAGCGCAGTGAATGGCACTTAGTATGCACTATTAAAATGTTAGCTATTCTGATGATGATGATGATGATGATGATTTCTATGGGAAGTGAAAGAAGGAGGGCACAGCTAGACTACAGGATAGAAAACTAACAAACCACATCTTCGTATATCAGACAACTGACTAAAAGGTGTAGAGAATACTGTACTCCACTGAGTTTATTATTTGTTGACAATAAAAAAAGCATCAAAAAGGTGTCTTCCATGCAAATGTAAAAACCATATAAGATTTCTCTTTTTTCCACTTTTAAAAATCTGGTTTTAACATTCATTTTTTAAAAATCTTTTAATTTCAAATTCCTCCAGCCCATCCCCCATCCATTAAGAAGGCAAGCAATATATCCATTACACATGTGAAGTCATGCAAAACATATTTCCATATAAACCACATACAAGATTTCTTACTAGACATATCAACAAAATAGCTTTGATCAACAATCTTGTCATCACCGAACAAGGCATAAACCAAGAAGTCAAGGATGTTTGACACTATCATAGAAGATGTCCAGTGCAGAGCCCAAATGCAAGAAAAATAGCTTCTTAGGTACCCAACAGAGTTTAGGAAGGTTGTGCCTGAATATCATGAGTGAGCATTCCCATTGGCTCTTGCCCTTCCCCTTCCTCTCCATGGACAAGATTGGAAAAGAAAACAAAAGATAACAATGGTAAATATTGGTATATGAAGAGCCAATCAAACATACCCCCAGGGAGTTCTAGCTGATACTCTATTCATACTTAATGGATTCTTTGCAGATGGTAAAATCCCCCAGATGCTTCTGTCTGTGGATAGCATTGTGCTGACTGCACGAAGCCCCAGAAAACAACAGAACCTCTTCAATGAGGTTTATGACCACTCCAAAGAGATTGGCTTAACAATCCACACCAAAAAAAGCCAAATGGACAAAAATGCCTATTCACATTAGGACATAGAGTTATATGGGTAATTCACTGAGTTAATTACTCAGAACATATATCTAAGACACACCCTTCAGGTGGATAATGAGCTGGGCCCAGAACTGAATAAGGGGAAGAGAGTACTCCTTCATCAAGGTGTTTCCCGTGTATGTATTAAGATCACACATGATTCCTTAAGAAACTTAACCATAGGGGCAGCTAGGTGGATACTTACTAGCTGTGTGACCCTGGGCAAGTCACTTAACCCCAAATGCCTAAAAAAAAAAAAAGAAAGAAAGAAACTTAACCATAGAAATATATATTCACCAAACCTTTGATTATCACTATCAAACTAGGCATAAAACAAGAAGAATTATGTTTATCAAAGGCATTAGCTACTTTCATCAACCAATCAATCAAAATTTGTCAAGTACCTACTATGTGCCAGGCATTTCGCTAATCACTAGATAGAAAAAGAGTCCAAAAAAAAAGTCCCTACCCTCAAGAAGTTTACAACCTAATGGTAGAGACAACATGCAAGCAAATACATACAAAACAAACTATACAAAGGACAAATAGGAAATAATTAACAGAGGGAAGGCACTGGAGTGAAGAAGAGTTGGAGAAGGCTTCCTGTAGAAGGTGGGATTTTAGCTGGGGCTTAAAGGAAGTCATGGAGATCAGTAGTCAGAGCAGAAGAGAGATTATGTTCAGGCACAGGGGACAGCCAGAGAAAAGCCAGAAGAGATGGAGTATCTTATTTATGGAATAGCCAAGAGACCAGTGCCATTGGACGGAAGAGTAAGTATTGGGGAGTAAGGTGTAGAAAGACTGAAAGGTAGGAAAAGGCTAAGTTACAAAGGGCTTTAAATATCAAACAGAGCATTTTGTATTTGATTCTGGAGGCAATAGGAAGCAGCTGGAGTTTACTGAGTTAGAGGAGTGATATGATTGGACCTGCACTTTAGGAAAATCACCTTAGTGACTGAGAGGAAGATGAATTGGAGTGGGGACAGATAGACCCACCAGCAGCCTATTGCAATAATCTAGCCTCAAGGTGATAAGGACCAACATTAGAATGGTGGCAGTGTCAGAGGACAGATGGGGACACATAGAAGAGAGGTCTCAACAGTTAAATTGACAGGCCTTTGCAACAGATCATATATGAGGGGTGAAAGATAGTGAGGAATCCCATTTGACTCCTAGATTCTGAGCGTGAAGGACTAATGATATTGCCCTCTACAATAATAGGTAAGGTAGGAGAGGGGGAGGGTTTAGAAGGAAAGATAATGACTTCTGTTTTGGACATATTGAGTTTAAGATGTCTATTGGAAATCCAGTTCAGGATACCAGAAAGGCAATTGGAGATTTGAGATTGAGGGTCAACAGAGACTGAGGCAGGAAAGGTAGTTTTAAGAATCATCAGCATATGTATCTCAAAGAGATCATAAAAATGGAAAAAGCACCCACATGTACAAAAATATTTACAGCAGCTCTTTTTGTGGTGGCCAAGAACTGTAAATTGAGGGGATGCTTATCAATTGGGGAATGGCTGAACAAGTTGTGGTATGTGAATGTAATGGAATACTATTGTGCTATAAGAAATGAGAAGCAGGAGTGAAGTGAGCAGAACCAAGAGGACTTTGTACACAATAACAGCCACATTATGCAGTGACTAAGATTGTTAAACTGAACCCTTCTCAGCATTATGAGGATCTAAGACATCTCCAGAGGCCTCGGATGGAAAATGCTGTCCACATCTAAAGAAAGAACTATGGAAATCGAATCGCTATCACTTATTTTTACCTTCTGTTGAGTTTTGTTTCCTCTTTCTGATGATTCCTCCTATTGGTTTTAATTTTTACTTACAACTTCACTAATGTAAAAATATGTTTAATGGGTATGTAAATGTAAAGCCTATATCAGATTGTGTGCCGTCTTGGGGAGGGTGGGGGGAGGAAGGGGGAGAAAAATTTTCAACTCAAAAGCATATGGAAGTGATTGTTGATAAATCAAAATAAATTAATTAATAAAAATAAAAATAAATAAAGAAAAAAAATACTACTACTAGGTCTGGATCCCAAAGAGGGGAAAGGACTCACATGTACAAAAATATTTATAGCAACTCTTCTTGTGGTGGGAAAGAATTGGAAATAGAGGGGATGCCCATCAATTGGGCAATGGCTGAACAAGTTGTGGTATATGAATGTAATGGAATACTATTGTGCTGTAAGAAATAATTAGCAGGCAGATTTCAGAAAAACCTGGAAAGATTTACATGAACTGATACTGAGTGAAGTGAACAGCACCACGAGAACATTGTACATAGTAACAGCAAAATTGTGCGATTACAAACTTTGATAAACTTAGCTCTTCTCAGCAATACAACAATCTAAGACAATTCCAAAAGTCTCATGATGGAAAATGCTATCCACATTCACAGAAAGAACTATGGAGTCTGAATGGAGATCCAAGTATACTCTTTTCTCTTTTTTTGTTTTTTTCTTTCTTGTGATTTCCCCTTTTTGTTGTGATTCTTCTTTCACAACATGACTAATGTGGAAATATGTTTAATATGACTGTACACATATAGCCTATATCAGATTTCTTGCTTTCTTGAGAAGGGGGGAGGGAAGGGAAGGAGGGAGAAAAAAATCTGGAACTCAAAAGTGAATGTTAAAAATGATCTTTACATGTAATTGGAAAAAATGCTATGAAGTGGGGGGGAAATCTTAAAAAAAAAAAGAAATGAGAAGCAGGCAGACTTCAGAAAAACCTGGAAAGATGTGTATGGACTGATGCTGAGTGAAGTGAGCAAAACCAAGAGAACGTTGTACACAGTAACAGCAATGTTATGCGATGACTAACTTTGATAAGACTTAGCCCTTCTCTGCTATGCAGAGATCTAAGGCATCTCCAAAAGTCTCAAGATGGAAAATGCTATCCACATCCAAAGAAAGAACTATGGAGTTTGAATGCAGATCGAAGCATACTATTTGCTCTTTTTTTCCTTCTGTTTTATTTTGTTTCCTCTTTCTTGTGGTTCCTTCTATTGGTTCTAATTCTTCCTTACAACATGACTAATGTGAAAATATGTTTAAAAAAAAAGAATTGGGGGCAGCTAGGTGGCACAGTGGATAGAGCTCCGGCCTTGGGGTCAGGAGGACCTGATTTCAAATCCAAGTCAGACACTTGACACTTACTAGCTGTGTGACCCTGGGCAAGTCAGTTAACCCCAAGTGCCTCACCCCCCCCAAAAAAAAACAGGAATAAAAAAAAAAGAACTATCAGCATAGAGACGGTAATTAAATCCATGAGAGCTGTTGAAATCACCAAGTGAAATAGTATAGAGGGAGAAGAGAGGAGGTCCCAAGACAGAATCCTAAAGAACACCCAGGGTTATTGTTGGGTCCAGTTCTTCATGATCCCGTGGGACCATAGCATGCCAATGGGGTTTTGCCATTGAGGGTTTTGCCATTTCCTTCTCCAGTGGATGAAGGCAATGAGGGGTTAAGTGACTTGCACAGGGTCAGAGTACCTGAGGCTGGATTTGGACTGGTCTTCCTAACTCCAGGCCCAGTGCTCTATCTCCTGAGTTACCTAGCTGCCTCCACACCTAGGCTTAGAGGCATGATTGGGAAGAGGATCTAGCATTGGAGACAGAGGAATAGTCAGGCAAGTAGGAAAGAACCAGGAGAAAGTGGCATCCAAAAATCTAGAAAGAAGAAAGTATCAAGAAGGAGACAGTGATCAGTAGTGTCAAAAGCTGAAGACAGGTCAAGGACAATGAGGATTGAGAAAAAGCCATTGGATTTGACAACTACGAGATCACTGGTAACTTTGGAAAGAGCAGCTTTGGTGGAAGCCTGATTGTAACAGGTTAAGAAGAGTGTGAGAGGAAAGAAAGTGGAAGCACCTATTGTCGTCTTTTCAAGGAATTTAGCTACAAAAGGCAGAAGAGATGTAGATGATAGTTGGTGGGGATGGAAGGATCAAGTAAAGATTTTTTCAGGATGAGAGAGACATGGGAATGTCTGTAGGCAATAGGAAATCAGCCAGTAGACTGGGAGAAAGTGAAAATAAGTGAAGGAGTGGGGATGTCATAGGGGGGCAATCTGTTGGAGGACACAGGACAGAATGGGATCACTTGAATAATTTAGGTTAGCACTGGTACATCATGCGAGGCAGGGGTGAAGGAGGAGATAGTGGCAGAAGGCATCTGAGTGATAGGAGATGAGGAAAAGGGAAGAAGAGAGAGTTCATAAGAGAATGGCCTCCATTTTTTCTGCAAAGAATGAGGCAAGGTTCTCAGCTAAGACTGTGTGGGAAGGGAGGGCCATGGGAAGTTTGAGAAAGGATCAAAAGATTTAGAAGAGCTTCTAGGGGGAGTGAGATAGTGAATTGATAAGAGAGGTACTGTGTAGTAGGATTGCCTAGTAGTGAGTACTTTAGGACCTCCTCAGTGAGATTCATGACCACTACAAAGAGATCAGCCTAACAATACCCACAGAAAACACCAAATGGATAAAAAATGTCGAGTAGGACCAGCTAAGTGGTTTGGTCCATCAATTCAAATATCTTGGGCACTAAAAGTGAATAATGGGTTGGGGCTGGAATTGAACAGGAAGACAAAAATGGACTAGGTCGCATTTGGGAAATTGCACATTGCCTTCAACAGTCTCAAGCTGATTCCTGGCACAAAAAAACCTATCTTTTTAACACAGAAACCCCAATTTCCAAAGACCCAAGATTGAACAATGGAAAGACATAGTGGGTGAAAACGAGGCTGCAACATATGATGATGATTACTTGTGTGTGAGAAGTAGGTAAAAGATATCTAGGAAATACATGATTAGAAAAGGATATGGTCCTGTCAAGGATCTTGTCAAGAGCAAGAGCAAGAAATAACAGATGGGCAGCCCAAGTGCACTGGCATCCATGAAATGTTCTAAGACTTAGAGAAAGGCCTCCAGCATGTTGTGGAATGAAAGGGGAATGGCAATGTGGTAAGTATAACGTGGCAGGCAAGAGAGCCAATGGTGGAAGAGAAGGGAAGAGAATGAATATTTATATAGCACCTGTTCTGTGCCAGATACTGTGCTAAAGCCTTCTTATAAATATTATCTCATCTGATCCTCACACCAAGTACATGCTATTATTATCCCCATTTTACAGATGAGGAAACTGTAGCAAACAGAGGTTAAGTGACTTGTCCAGGGTCACACAGCTAGTGTCTGAAACCAGATTTGAACTCAGGTTTTCCTGACTCCAGGCCTAGTACTCTATCCACTCTGCCACCAGATGCTTCAGTACCAGCACCATGCTATCTTGGGCTGCATTGAGACAAGTTCTATGTAGGGGGCAGCTAGGTGGCACAGTGGATAGAGCACCGGCTCGGAAGTCAGGAGGACCTGAGTTCAAGTCTGACCTCAGACCAAACACTTGACACTTACTAGTTGTGTGACCTTGGGCAAGTCACTTAATCCCAATTGCCTAAAGAGAGAGAGAGAGAGAGAGAGAGAGAGAGAGAGAGAGAGAGAGAGAGAGAGAGAGAGAAGTTCTATGTGTTATGTGCTAAGTGCTAGGAGTACCAAAAAAAAAAAAGGTAAGGATGGCCACTGCCCTCAAGAAGCTCACAGTCTAATAGGGAAGAAAATATGCAAACTATATATAAACAAGGCAGACAGAGAGATAGGTAGATAGATTGATAGATATGTGTGTCTCCACACATATAATGTATACATATACATACGTATGTGTGTGTGTAAAATAAAAGTAGAGATAATTAATAGAGAGAAGGCATTAGCATTAGGGGAATTCAGAAAGACATCTTGCAGACAGTAACGCTTCAGCTGAGATTTGAAGGAAGCCAGGAGATGGAGGTGAGAGGAGAGAGTGTTCCAGGCAGGGAGGATGGCCAGTGAAAACGCAGGGAGGTGGAAGATGGAGTATCATAAGCGTGGAACAGCAAGGAAAGCAGTGCCTTTGCATCACTGAGTATGCAGAGGGCAGCAAGGCGTAAGACTGGAAAGGCAGAAAGGACCAAGTTATGAAGAGGCTTTAAAAGCCAAACCAGATTTCACGTTTGATCCTGGAAGTAACAGGGAGCTACTGAAATCTAAGAGATTGATGTGGTGAGACTGTCACTTTAGGGAGATCAATTTGACAGCTGAGTCAAACTGATGAGGATGGCCTGGCATCGGGAAACCAACCAGAAGGCTGCTTTAGTTTAGGTGTGGGGTGATGAGGGCCTGTATCAAGGTGGTGGCAGTCACAAGGCTGCAGAATGGGGCATATGGGACAGATGTTAAAAAGATAGAAACAACAGGATTTGTTATTCCCTCTCCCACATTCTCAGTTCCAGCCAGACTAGTCTACCCACCATTTGTGGTATACCACGGATTTTCTCCCACATTTTTGCCTTTGCTCATTTTGTTATTCCACTTTAGAATGTCTTCTCCATCCAAATTGTGCTCATCCTTCAAGGCTCAGCACATGTCATCTCCTCCAGGAAGCCTTCTCCACTTACTCTATCTTACACTGACCTCTCCTTTCTCTGAGCTTCTGCTAGATTTATATATAGGTCAGTGCCACCAACTCAATTTGGTCCTAAAATGTGGTGCTTGTTTTCTCCTTCATTTGTATGCCCCACAGTGCCTGGCTAAGCCTGGGCACATGGTGAGTGGCCAGAAAGGATTTGTTGACTAAGTGGATTAGGCCAAGCCAAGACTGGGTGAGACCTGGACCCCAGGAATATTTACTTCTGGATTTTCAATTCAATTCAATTCAATTCAATTCAATGAGTATATAATAAGTAGCTATTATGTATCAGGCACTGGGGTAGATATTAGGAAGACAGACAAAAATGAAAACCGTCTTTGCCCTCAAGGCAGCAGAGAAATAATATGCAAACTTAAAATTAATGCAAATTATGCACAAAGTAATTTCTAGGGTTAGGACACAGAATATGAGGGGCATTTTTGAGCACTGGATTTGGAGTCAAAAGAGTTCAAATGTTGTCTTAGACCCTTTGCTAGCTGTGTGACCCTGGACACTTCCCTTAACCTCAGACTCAATTTCCCCATCTGTAAAGTAGGGATAATAATAGCACTTACATCACAGCGTTATTGTGAAACTTAAGTGAGATCATATATGTAAAGCACTTTACAAATTTTATAACGCTAAATAAAGTTAGCTGTTGTGATGATGATGATGATAACCAATAGAATAGATGTTCCAGAGGGCACAGGAGAGGACTGGGTGGAATGGGAAAGGAACCTAGTAAGGGTGGGGCTCTTCTGGATGAGTCCCATGGAGCTGGGAGTGGTGGCCAAGGATGGGAGCTTCCCAAGCAGCTTAGGCAGAATCATGGGATTCTGAGTCTGGTTTGTTTGATGTGACAGAAGACAATCCTGAGAGCCAGAAGATGGTATTGCATTTACTCACTGCAGAGGCCTCAAAGAACTGACTGATGGCTCTGTAAAACTTCCAAACCTCTGCGAAATATGAATTAAAGACTGAGTGCTACTATTATTAATTATGATTATGGTTGTATTTTCCTCCATGGAATGGGCATGTTCCTGGGTGCATTTTGTGTATTAACCTAATTTCTGTACATAGGATCTGCCCATTTCAGATGAATAAGGGACACTGACTATCTGAAGGGTTTGTTGTTTTTTTCAAAACAAGAAATCATCTCCTAATTTATCTTTTCAATGGATCTGGATCTTCACGTATTTTAGCGGAGTTGCTGAGCTCACCTGTATTACTGGTACATTTACTGTTGTTCTGGTGATTGGCATAAAGTGTCCCTGCTTGTCCCACGACTGTGTGTGCTCCTTGGGGATACTGATGTGCACGCTTGAAAGCAGGCATTGTGTTTGCCTTTCTTTGTATCTCCATTGCTTAGCAAAGTGTCTGGGACATAGTAGGTGATGTCCAGAGCCCCAAAGCTCTATTGAGAGAGCCAAAAGCAGCATCCTGAAGTTCCCTGGATCACAGCTCCATACTTGGCCTTAAGATTTTGAAGGCTATCAAATGTGAATGCCTCTGGGAAATAGAATAATTTAATTCTCCTCTGAGAATTCCCTTTACCCATGAAATCACAGGCCTAGCTCTATGTCCTGTCACATCTTTCCATGTGAAGACCAGGGTAAACAGTGTGTCATTATGTCCAGACAGGGTCTTGTCCTCTCTAAATGACCATTTAGGTAAAGCTGATAGAGTGTATAAAGGGAGATACCGGGGTGGCAAGACAATAGAGGGTTCTAGAAAATACTGAGACTTTTATGTGGACCTGTGATTTTACAGGTTTAGAGTGCTTCCAGTGAGAACTTCTTCTACCAATGCAGATCACAGACTAATACTTTCTCTGCAACTTACAGTCTTTTTTCTTTTTTTTCTTTGGTGAGGCAACTGGGGTTAAGTGACTTGCCCAGAGTCACACAGCTAGTGGGTGTTATGTGTCTGAGGTCAAATCTGAACTCAGGTCCTCCTGACTTCAGGGCCGGCGTTCTATCCACTGCGCCACCTAGCTGTCCCAATGCAACTTACAGTCTTAGGGAGTTACCTGGGATACTGAGAAGTTAAGTGACTTGCCCAAGGTCATAAAATCAGTATATATCAGAAGTGGGATTTGAACCCTGATCCTCCTGCCTCCCAGGCACAACTGAATTTACTATTGCCATGCTTCTTCAAGTACTTCCCAAGAGTGATAAAACATCTATATCCTTTGACCACATACCCCAAGAATGTCACGGACATACACACCAAAATACTTACAGCAGCACTTTTTGTAACAACATAGAACTGGTAATAAAGATGTCCATTGATTAGGGAAGGTCTAAATAAGTTATGGAGCATAAATGTAGTGCAATATTACTGTTGCTTCTCTGTGTACAGTTATGATCATGGAGGCTGGCTCCTCTTTCAGAGGGAAGGAATAGAGATTATTGGTCTTGGCTCTTGCTCTGCCTCTCCCACCACAACCATATTTAGGGCCCAATTTTTGCCTGGCAATGAGGCTGGGCTATATCTGACTCAGAACTATATAATATTCTGAACTTGGCCAAAAATCAAATAGATATTAGAAAAGATGTGGATTCCAAGAAGAACCCTCCCAACCCCCACTCACAACACACCCTTAATGCCAATCCCAGTAATGTCTTCTGGATGGTTTAATAAAAACCTTGAAGGGATACCCATTCCAGTTTGAACAAAAAGCTCTTATTCTTAAGATTAGGCAATTTTCTTTACCCTGAGAATACATTGAGCTGCCTTTAAGTGAGCATACTGCCACAATACCCAAACTACCCTGTTCCGCTATTCTTTACTAACCCCCTGGACTCTTCTGACCCCTCTACCTGCTTGGGAGATTCCGAGACTTGAATCATGGTACCTTCCTAGGAAACCCAAATACTGATTTAGTGCTCTTTCCCCTAATCTCTTTAATTGTAGATTCATCGTAATTTTTAAGTTGCTTTCTTCACGGCTAAACAAATACTACTACTACGAATTTTCTAATTTTGTCTACCACACTGCATTAGAAGTATTTGATGCCAAACAGTGTTGTATCAAATCAATTAAAACAATTACCTATTTTCTTTCCAATTCTTTTCCATTTCCATTTCTGGTTCTATTCCCTTTCCTTTTCTTAGAATTGGAGTAGATGTATGGATGGATATCTCACCTTAATCTCTCAGTACGCTATTTAGGCTGAGGGTGCAGGGTAGGGAGTACCACTGACAGAAGATGTCTACAGAGCCCTCATAATTACATGATGGATAGTCAATCACTCATAGTTCAGACACTCTTTTTCTAGCACTAGCTTTCTATATCCAGGGCAGGGGGGACTCCTGAATGGCCTGGTTAAGCCCAGTAATTACTTCTGGGACTGCTACCTGATTTCTTTGAAATAAGGTATAAAGTTCTTTCTGAATTCTAAAACCAAGGAACCACATAAGGTCTTACTGAGAAGAAATATGGACCATTACTGGTGATCTGGAGATTTTTCCCCAAACATCTCCCTTTATTATCTGTCAGAGAATAGTGGCTGCTAAATTTGAGGATATAGTTTGGCATTATATTTTGTACCCTAAGTGCCAGGCTAAAAACTTCTTTGGACTCTATCTTCTGGTTTGTGTGTGTATGTGTGTGTGTGTGCATGATATATCTGAGACCCCAGCATAGGGGGGGTTTATTTCTTTTAAGAACTATTTTATTTTTCCAATTACATGTAAAAATTATTTTTAACATTTGTTTTTCAAAATTTTGAGTCCAAATTCTCTCCCTCTCTCCTTCCCCCTCATTGAGAAAACAAGAAATTTGATATAGGTTATATATATGTAGTCATGCAAAACATATTTCCATATTAGCCATGTTGTGAAAGAAACACAGACCAAAAAAAACTCACAAGAAAAATAAAGTTTTTGGTTTTTTTTTTTTTAAGGATGCTTTGATCTGCATTCAGACTCCATCAGTTCTTTCTCTGGAGGTGGATAACATTTTTTATCATAAAACCTTCGGAACTGTCTTGGGTCATTATATTGCTGAGAACAGCTAAGCCATTCATGATATTGCTGTTAACTGTGCACTCTCTTTACCTGATTCTGATCACTTCACTTTGCACCAGTTCATATGTCTTTCCAGGTTTTTCTGAAAGCATTCTGCTCATCATTTCTTTTCACATTTTTTTTTTGGCAGTTGGGGTTAAGAGACTTGCCCAGCGTCACACAGCTAGTAAGTGTCAAGTATTTGGTCTGAGGCCGGATTTGAACCCAAGTACATCTGACTTCAGGGCTGGTGCTCTATCCACTGAGCCACCTAGCTGCCCCCTCATCATTTCTTATAGCACATTAGTATTCCATCACAATTATATACCACAACTTGTCCAGCCATTCCTCAACTGATGGGCATCCTAAGAGGGTCTCTTTCCATGAACTTGGACAGAGGTACAAAATACTTGGGAAATGGGCAGCTGGACAATCAGAAAGCTGGGGCAAAGTCTGACAGAAATCAACATGTCAAGAAGAGGTCTTTCTGAAATAGTATAAGAACCTGTGGAGTGACAGTTCCAGGAGAGAATCTGTTTTTATAAACAAATAAAAATTAATCTATGTTGACTGATGGGTCCTATGACAAGTTCTAGTCCAGCTTACTGAAAGAGAAGAAGTCAAGAAAGTATTTGGGCATGAGTCTCAAGTTTTTTCCAGACTGCCTCAGAATGGGTCAAGTATCCTAGTTTTCACAATTGGGAAGCTGGTTGAAGGACCTGGTCCCCCTCCTCTCAAGTGAAGATCTGAGATGGAATATGGGCCTTCATAGTCACAGAAACGAGTATTCACCATGGAACTGCCCCCATTATTAACTCTTCCAGTCTTAGCTGGCTTTCTTATCCCAGTTCACTGATTAGTTATTACATTTCAAGTCAAAGTCTCTCCCTGGAGTCCCTTTTCCCCTGAGGAAGATTTCCTCATTTTGAAGTTTGAGGAGTAAGGCAATTTAGCTTAAGAAAGCTGAAACTTTAGGCTCCAAAATGAAGTTCACAAAAGGACTCTGATATAGAGGCAGATTTATGGGCAAGGAAGTCTAGGAATTGTGGATATGTGATTTTAGAGATGGAAATATTCTTAGAGATATCTAGTCCAAAGCCTTCCCACTGCACCCTCATACATTCCCCTTTTACAGATGAAGGAAACCAAAGCCCAGTGGTGACACAGCTAGTTAATGACAGATCGAAGACTTGGACTTTTTTCAACATACTAAGCTTCTTTCCAGTTGGTTTTTATCGAGCAACTTCTGGGGCCAACCCTGGGCTTGGTGTTAAGGGGATGGACAGAAGAGAAGCAGCTGGCAGAGTCTTGCCTTTGAGAACTGAGTCTGATTGAGAAGACAGGACTCATAGAGGTACAGTTCAAGAGCAGGGAAGTGAAGTAACTGATGAAGTTTAGGAAATCAGAAAGGGAGAGATCATTGTGGGCTGAAGTAGTCATAGAAGCTTGGGGTTAGAAAGCACCTCAGAGGTAGGAGAGTCAAATCCCTACTCACATCAGGTGAGTTACCCAGTTTCCACTTGAAATCTACAATAAATTCACTATGTTGCCCAGTTTCTGCCCATCTCCACCCAAGAAGTCCATTTTACTTTTATTTTATTTTATTTATTTTATTTTATTTTATTTTTTGGCTAGGCAATGGGGTTAAGTGACTTGCCCAGGGTCACACGGCTAGTAAGTGTTATGTGTCTGAGGCCACATTTGAACTCAGGTCCTTCTGAATTCAGGGCCGGTGCTCTATCCACTGCACCACCTAGCTGCCCCCATTTTACTTTTAGATAGACAGTTTTTCCTTGTGTTGAGCTAAAATCTTCCCTGAAGTTTCTAGGGCAGGGGTAGGGAAACTGCGGCCTCGAGGCCACACTGAATAGGGCCTCACTTGAGGACCTAGAAGGCCACATGTGGCCTTGAGGCCACACGTTCTCTACCCCTGTTCTAAGACCTCAAGATTTCTGATTTCTCTTCAATGTCTAGTGGCCCATCAGTAAAACAGAGGGAGTAAATGCCTAAATCACCGGCCAATCTCACAGGGTTTAAGCTGGTTTAGGAATAATGGGTCCTTTGAAGAGAAATCTTTCTGTCAGAGTCCTCTTTCTGGATGCCTTTTCCCTTCCCCTGGCTATATTCTAATAGCAGCAAATCTTTGCCCTTTGAAGATGGAAGAAATCAGGTTTATTCATTAAGTCCCTTGGTCTACCTGGATAAGACAGGTTAGAGACAAGCTGAATAAGACAGGCCACCTCCCCCCAAAAGTTTTCCCTGACCTCACCTTCTCCCTCTGAGTTCCCATAAGCACTTGGTTGAATAGAATGTAATTAGAGAAATGTAAATTAAAGCAAGTTTAAGGTTACAATTCACAAGAGGAAAATGACAAATGTTGGAAGGGCTGCAGTATAACAAGCACATTAATGCATTGTTGGTGGAGCTGTGAATTGGTTCAGCCATTCCAGAAAGCAATTGGAAACTAAGCCCCAAAAGTTCCTGGAAAGTGCTTTGACCCAGCTATACCACTACCAGGCTTATCCTCACTTACCCCAAAGAAATCAAAGAAGGAAGGAAAGGATCTATATTTACAAAAATATTCATAGCAGCTCTTTTGGGAGTAGCAAAAAACTGGAAACCAAAGCAGCGTCTTCCTACTGGGGAGGGCAAATTGTGGCAATATAAACGTGATGGAATATTACTGTGCCAAAAGAAATGATGAAGTGGTTCAGAGGAAACTGGGAAGATCTTTATGAACTGATGAAGAGTGAAGTGAACAGAATTAGGAAGACAATTTGTTCAATTGTCTTTGAAAAAACCACTTTGGAAGACTTTAGAATTCTGGTCAACGCAATGATACACCTCAGTTCTAAAAGAGAGGTGATCAATCTAAAATCCAGACAGACATACATTTTCAGGCATAGCCAATGTGGGATTTGTTTCACAGGACTATGCAGCTAGAGGTTGAGGGCTTTATTTTTTCATTTTTAAAATTCTGCTCAATGAGGGGGTTGTGGGAAGAGAAATTAAATTTTTTTTTAAATAATAGAATGTAAGTTGCTTGTCTTTGCATCCCCAACTAGCACAATGCTTCGTACATAGCAAGCACTTAATAAATGCCTTCTGTTGCTTTGATCAAAACCTTTGGATGTTCTTTCCAATTTGAACTAGAAGCTCTTATTCTCACCTCCAAGACTAGGTGATTTTCTTTGCCCTGAGGACACAATGATTGTTTTGCAGCTTTCTGGTGCTCTTTACCTAGTTACACTACCGGGTAATATTGTGCATCATCTGTGCTGATGCTGGTGTGACATCCATTTGATAGCGGAGAATCTATTTTTATAGACAATGTCAAAGGTTTCTGTTAACCCCTACAGGAAGTGAGGAGGAGGAGAAGGGGCTTACCTAAACTTTGCCTTGCTCCTCCTCGCCCCTGTGGAATAGGCACGGAATAAACTGATGAGAAAATGAAACAGTGCACAGTCTTAAAGTAAGGATAGTGTGTGCATTGCTCGGAAGGCAATCCCGGCGGGCCATACCAAGCACGGCCTGGGCAAAGGCAGCACGGCTGGACGAGCGCGCGGAGGCCAGCTCTAACTTGGCGGGCCTGGCGGAGGGGAGGGGAAGCTAGCCAGGCTGTTTTGCATGCGGCCCTCGCTGCCTGCCGGAGGCGGCGGGCCAGGCGCTGGGCGGGGCCTGGCCGGGCCTGGCCGGGTAGGGCCGGGCCGGGCAGGGCTGGGCGGTCCATCGGCGGGGCCGCTGCTGTTCGTCCCTTCCGGTGCAGGTGGCGCTGTGCGGGCCGCGCTGCCTCCAGGAAGCCTCTCGGGCGTAGGGTACCGGGCTCCCAGGCTGCTGTTTGGAGTGACCGCAGCTGCGGAGCAGCAGCAGCCGCGGCAGCAGGAGGAGGAGGAAGAGGAGAAGGAGGTGGAGGAGGAGGAGGAGGAGGAGGAAGAGGAGGAGCGTGGGTCCCCTGCTCCAGGGCCCGAGGCCGCAGCCCCAGCAAGCGCGGGTGGAAAAGGGGCCCAGCCTTCGAAGGGGAGAGGGGGAGGAGGGGAAAGAGGAGAAGGAAGGGGAGGAGGAGGAGGAGGGGAAGGGCCAGCTCCAGAGCCCTCCCCGCTGCCCGCCCGCCCCGCGCGCGCTGCAGTCGCCCCGGGGCCTGGGAACGAGACCAAGGACCATGGCCGAGGCGGCCCCTGCTCCGGTGAGAGATCCCCCCGCGCGGGCCCATTCAGGGAGGGAGGCACTCGGGGTCCCGGGCTGCTGTGTGCGTGTCGCGGGGGTTGGCCTAGGCTGGGAGGGGGGGCTGCGTGTGAGGTTTGGGGTGGGGGCCCGGGCTGGGCTGGGGGGTGTGAGTGGAGAGAGCAGAGCCGCGTGACCCGGGTTTCCCGGGAGCTTGGCGGGGTGTGGGGGTGGGGGTGGGAGCTCCCCCAGCTTTGTGTTGGAGTAAAAGAGCGGAGATTGCGCGAGTGACCGAGGGACGCGGAGAAGGAGGGTTGCCGGGAGCCTGGGAGGCCGTGTTGCTCATTCTCTCCCAACCTCCCTACACACACACCTCTTCCCCTCCCCCCCACCGTATTTCCCTCTTTTCCCCTCCCATCTTCTTCCTCCTCTCCCTATCCTTCCTCCACCCCCTTGGTCCCCCCTCTCCATCTTCTTTTTCCCTTCTTACTTTCCCTTTTCTACTTTGCACTCTCCCTAGTCTTCTCTCTCCTCACTTTCCTTTCCCACCCTCCTCTCTTTCATTACCCTTTCCTTTCTCTTCTTTTCTTTCCCTTCCCATCCTCTTCTCTGTTCTATTTCTCTTCCCTCCATCCTTTCCTTGCTCTTCCTTACATCCCCTCACCGTCCTATCCATTCGCTTTCCCTTCTCTGTTACTCTTCACTCTGCCCCATACTTCTCTTCCTGTCTTCATCGCTATTATCTTCTCTTCCAGGCTCTCTTCCCTTTCTTGTTTTTATCCCCTTCTCTCCCTCCCTCCCTTCCATTTCTCCCTCCCTCCCTTCCATTTCTCCTTCCTCCCTTCCATCCCATACTTCCTCCTTTCTCTCTGTTTCCTGTCACCCAGAGCCACAAGTTCCATTTTAATATGGAAAATTAAACTTTATTGTACGAATAACTCACGACCATGAGTAAAACTCAATTCAGCCACCTTTTTTCTGAGCATCTACTGTAGGCTTGCCTAGCTGAGATCTAGTCTTTTGGAAATAAAAAGAAGCTATCCTAAAGAAGCTTGTGGGTAGCTGGGGAGACGTGACAAGGGCCCAGAAAATGGTTAAATAGCACTATAAGACAATACAAAGGATGTCACAAGGCAGTAGTATGAGTAAGTTCTGAGTGGCATAGACAAATGCTATGTGTTCATAGAGATCACTAATCTGGATGAGTCAGGGAAAGGTTGGGGGGGGCAGTATAGTTAGGAATAAAACATTTGATTGTAGCCTAAGATGTCCCCATTGCAAATTCAAGCACTTCCCCCACCTTTACTCTTTTATCTCTGAGATAATCTCATTGTAGTAGAAAGCACTAAATTTGGATTTAGGTTCTAATCTGGTTTTGCTTCTTACTGTGTGAACTTGGGTATGTCACAACCTCTATGGCGTTCAGATTTCTCATCTGTAAAATGGGTATAGTAAGTAATAGATACTCATCTAATAGGAGTGTTCTGAATATCAGCTGAGAATAGTGTTTCATAAATCCCAATGGGCTTATTATAATGAACATATAAATGTCAGTTATATAATTATACCTATTAGAGGTCTGTGGTTTCATCCCACATGATCAGAACCCCTTTCTGCGTTTAGTAGGTGAGTTTTAAGAGTAGTTATAGCTAAAAAGTTGTCACTGTGCAGTTAATTAGTGATGAGCCTTTCAAACCCACTTAACCTGGTCCTCGGATAACAAACATACTTTTGAGTTTGTCACTCACAGCTTTTCTGGCTTGGATTTGCCAGAGCACTTGTGTTCTGCTGGCATAGCCTTCCAAAATCCAGGGTCACCTCCACATCAAAGTAATACATTAGAGTAGGACTTTAATAAAAACACAGTAATAACCACGACGTCATACACAAGATAGGTCTTAATTGGGTCCTTGAAAGATGGTTAGTATATGAATGACAGTAGAATAGGGGAGATAGCAGTAGTGGTAGAGGAAAGAGGCTTCTCAAAAAGCTCAGAGATGAGAACATAGAGCGTAGTTTGCCGAGCCAGGGTAGGGAATTTATGTTGGGGTAGGGTGCTAATAGTGAATGGATGATATCGGAAAAGGATCAAGATGTCCACAGCTTCGTCTGCTTTGTCCTAGGGACTACCCTGGTCCTGAAATCCTTCCATCAAAACAGTTCTCCCTGCCCATCTAAATCCTAGTCATTCCCTAAGAACCAGTTCAGATCCCATCTCAGAATTGAAGGGGCCGTAGAGATCATTTTATCCAGTGCAAGAATCTTTTATATAATTCTTGACAGGTGATCATACCACCTCTGATTGATTGCCTCTAGTGACAGAGAGCTCACTACTTTGTGAAACTCTGTGAAGTCTGATCTTATCCTCCTCTGAATTCCCATGGTATTTATCGTCTACAACATTTATCAGATACTGCTTTGTGGCATTCTGGGTTATTAGTTAACTTGGAGAATTTTCTAACTTCCTGTGGATACATGGTCTCATCCCCTTAACCAGTTCTTCAGTGGATGATACCACCACAGCTACAAATGCCTAGAAAGTTCAGTGTGTGCCATACTAGTTGAATGAATAGGCTGTTCTTTGGCTATATCGTCATCATCTCAACAAACGTTTATTGAATGCTTGCTATGTGTAGGGCACTGTGAGAGTCTGTGACAAATCTGTAGTTCACTCCTCCCCCAGACTTCAGTTTGTGGTACTGTAATCCTGCATCCTCATTTTCCACCCCATTCCCTACCTCTGCCTCCCCCATGCCTATGGCAGTCATAGTTTTGGGGCATCCAGCTGGGGAATACTGTAGACAGAAGGAGTGAAACTGGTCTTTTCTCTCATTTCCGGGAGATTTCTCCGTGGACAATGGCAGCAACAATTCAGGCCATGGAGAGAAAGATTGAATCCCAGGCAGCCCGCTTACTGACCCTGGAGGGACGGACAGGCACGGCTGAAAAGAAGCTGTGTGACTATGAGAAAATGGCGGTGGAGTTTGGGAACCAGCTGGAGAGCAAATGGGCTGTGCTGGGCACCCTGCTCCAGGAATATAGGCTCTTGGAGAGGAGGCTGGAGAACATGGAAAACCTACTGAAAAACAGAAATTTCTGGATCCTCCGGCTTCCCCCAAGCAGTAAAGGGGAGGTCCCCAAGGTAACAATACTGGGCCCATAGAGGAGGGTGGGCAGGCAGCCTGGAGCAGAGGGAACAGATGAGGCACCCAGGCTTATGTATATATATGTGTGTGTGTGAAAGAATATGACCCTTGTGGTTTTAGGTGCCCCTGACATTTGATGACGTGGCCGTGTATTTCTCGGAGCAGGAGTGGGGGAAGCTGGATGAATGGCAAAAAGATCTTTACAAGCATGTGATGAGGGGCAACTATGAGACTCTGGTCTCTCTGGGTAAGATGCCAGACTTCTTTTCCTGTTAGAAGTTATCTGTGATCTCAAAAGTCCTGAGTCCTGCTTTCTTCCTACCAAGATTTTATATAGATAGCCAAAGAAGTTGATAATGGAGTCAGGAGCCTTCTCCCTCTCTCTCTTCTGGTGGCCTGGTATAGTTCTGGTCCTGGCTGACCAAAGCTTCCTCTCAGCTGAGATGGTTGGCAAATCAGCTAAAGTAAAAAATCCCCATCCCAACCTAGCACTTCAGCTTTATCAGAAAGCCTGCAGACTGCCCTGTTACTTTGCAGGGAAATGAGTGGTGAGCTAGGCTAGATGAAGGGATTGGTTTGAAGGGCAGAGCCTGATGGCACTGTTGCCACCTGTCCTGACATCTGGCCTTTTTATGAGCACTGGGTTCAACCATACATTCAGGGAGTATTGATCTAGTATGAGATTCTGTGCTCTGTTTTATTCAAGGCTATTCAAGATATTCAAGGCTGAATAAGAACCTGTCTTTACCCTCAGGTAGCTTATATAAAAACCTACGTGACGAAATGATTCGTAACAATTAGGGCTATCCCAGAGTGCAATGGACTGCCTCAGAAGGTAGCAATGACCATGACTCTAAGTCTTCAAGCAAAAGGTAGATGACCATTTATCACAGATAGCATGAAGGGGGTGAGATGGAGGAATGCTTGTTTAGGAAGTGGTTTCACTTGATGACTTCTGAGGTCTCAATATTCTATAATATTTGAAGCATGAGGGAGGTGGGGAACAAGGGCAGAGTTAGAGCCTAGAACCTAGGGATCACAGGTAGAATTTTAGAGGAAAATATCTTAGAAATCATCTAGTCTTACCTCCTCATTTTATAAACAAACAAGTTGAGGCCCAGAGAGTTTAAAAGATTTGCTCAAAGTCACATAACTAGTGTTGTAAGTATGGGAAGAGTTGAAGAACAAAACAACTTATGGTTAAACTCCAAACGAACAGTATAGGCAGAGCTATAGGATTTCAAAGTGATCAGGGAAGACTTCACAAAGGTCAGGCTTGACATGGACCTTGAAGGATGAAAAAGATTTGTATAAAGGTTCTGTCATTTGCAGAGGAACAGAACATGCCACGCCCTAGGAAAAACGATGTAGTGTATTGGGGGAGAGTAAGGAGACCAGCTTAAACCAGATTTTGATTGGTAGGTGGTAAGAGAGACTAAAAAGGGAAGTTGCCACCAGGTAAAGGCCCTGAATAAACGAAGGGGGTTTCTGTATCATTGCTTTAAATGAGGTTGGACACCTTCTGGATGTTTTTAGAGCTATTATACTGTAAGATTTGTTGATATAAAGTATCTTCATGTAAAGTGGACTGTAACACTGTATGATTGAACTAATTCTATAGCAAACAACTCTGCTCAGAGAACACTGTGAAATGAAAGAAAACAAAAAGTGGGGAGTGATTGCTGGGAATATACCACAGTTCTGGAATACCTTCCCTTCCCTCCGTCATCAATCCAAATCATATACCTATTCAGGGCCCAGAAAGGAGCCTGATCCCCTTGGAGGAATCTTGTTTTGGTCTTAAATATTTTTAATGTAGATAGACATAATTTGTCTAGTGGAAATGGTTTCTCTGCTGGCCCTGGTCCTGAAATATCTTTTGCTTGTGTTATTTGCCTGAGAGTTGCTGGCCATAACCATGGACCTCTGCCAAGCCCATGGATCAAATTTAGTTATCCTTTTCCTCAAAAGAAGCTAGAAGTCCAGACAACTTATTGACCCCTGATCTGGGTATGGGTACTTACATTTATGACCAGGTTCTACGTATCAGCCAATATATGTTGCTCCAGTTTGAAAGTCAATCTAATAGTTAACATAGTAACACTTAATAACTCAATGGCAGCTGAGTTTTCCCATGTGTAAATAGTGCTTACCTCAAATGAGCTGGATAGAATAATGAGTAGTGATTATTCCAGTCTCTCTGTTTCTGCTTCTCATGAACTCATCGGCCCTTGGATTTATTGCGTCTGCCCCCAAACTACTGCTTGTAGAGAGAACTCAACTGTCCATATGTGCCCCAAATTTGAGGATGTTTTTAGCATTGGAAAGGTATTATCTATGTAATGATATATGGTCTTTTCAGTGCTATGCTCAGGGTATGTGGAGGGCTCAGCTGGCTCTCCTTTAGGAAAATATCTTATCAACCCCACTGGTCTTTATTTCCCTCCATTTGACACCTGGGCCAAGTTATTAGAAGTCTCCACTTGTTACCAACTAGCATTAAATACCCTGCTCATTCTGTTTGATCTGGTAGACCTTCCCTCAGCCTTCCCCTCCTTATTTCACGGTTCTCACCAGTTACTAAATAAATGTCTGAAGGCAAGAGTATATTTTCTGTCAGGATTTCACCTTGCAACAATCATCTTTAATACATAATACATAGGTAGAGACAACTGGTACCCACTATTGTCTAAAGAGACCAAGAAACTGTGGTCTCTAGGAATCTTCCTTGATTCAGTACCAGCTGCCTGATTGCCAGGCTTTGAATGGGACATAGCATTGGCTAACCTCTCTCTCCTCTGGCAGACTATGCCATTTCCAAACCTGAGGTTCTCTCTCGGATTGAACAAGGGAAAGAACCATGTGGCTGGCGACGTGCAGGCCCCAAGAATCCAGACATCCATACAGACCCAAACCCAGGTGAGGAATTTGGGGAGAAAGCAGAGGAAATGTTTCAGAGGTCAGAAGGAAATGGGAAAACTGAAGCAGAAAGTAGCAAAAAGACTACTTTCTGAAGGAAATGTTGAACTTGGAAGTCAACTTAAGAAGTTTTCTTCTTATGATTGAGTTATTATGAGAAGAGCTTGGAAATGTGGTTAAAGCAAGGACACTCTGTCTTAAGATGGAAACACACTTCAATTCTTAAACCATCTGTAATTTTTTTTTCAATGTGGGTTCTCTTCACTGACATTCATGACAACACTGTTGTGCCTTAGTAAGATGGTCTTTTTGAGTTCCTGTGGCTAAGTACTTCCTCACTCTGTGGTCACAGCCTCGTGATGAGCCTTTCCCAACTTAGTTAGACGTTCCTTAGATGATGAATACTGAGTCCACTGTGGGGCCTAGGCTCAAACTCTTGCCAGCTGGGTGGGACTTGCAAGAAGTTACACCTGCTGGCTGGCATGGCCTTCAGAGAGCCAATCACCTCTGCTTGATGAGGGGTTGGAGAAACTAAAGACTGCTTCCTGGCAGAGGAGGAGTCTTCTGTGAACCTCAGGACTTCCTTGGAATGTAGCTCTTTAATCTCAACATAGGGCCCATCATTCCCTCCATTGCTTTTCCTATGGTGGCCATTCCTTTGGGTTTGAAAGCTTTTTAGTCTTGCAAAGCCTCCTTTGAAAATGTAAATAAATAGTCCTAGGCTCATCTCACCATAAGCCATCATACACTTACATTTTAAGTGGGTTACTCTCTAGCATGAGACATTAAGGCAGGGTGGGGAACCCGTGGCCCCTTTTATTAAGGGGATTGGTTCTGTGAAGATGGATTCAGTCAAAGGGCTGCACTTAAGGACCTAGAGGGCCACATGTGGCCTTCAGGAATGGGATTTAGAAGGAGGATCGAATCAGGAGGGCATAGGTAAGGAGCAGTGAAAGGGGATGCCCCCCAAAATGTTGCATCTTTCACAGTTTTCTCATGGACCAAAAATGTCATTGAAATACACCAAAAAATAACAAAATATTCCCATTTGAAAACACAATTGGCTATCCATATTCTTTCAAAAAGGTGAAACTGAGCCACCAATTGAATTCAAGGTGTGTCTCAATACCTCTTTTAAATGTGGCAGACCTCAGCATCTAGCTAGTGCCCTTGAAAATGCCTTGGACAAACGGAAACTGCCAAGTCTAGTTGAAAAAAGAGACTGTAGTTTGCATGGCGACATCTCCCTTAGGTCTCAGACCATAGATCTAGAACTGGAAGGAAGCTCATTTAGTCTAACGCCTTCATTTTACAGATGAGAAAACCAGGACCTAGGAGGCTGAAGTGAGTTTCTCATACAACCAAGTATCAGGGCTGGGATTATAATGCAGGTCTTGTGTTGAATACTGCAAAAATCACCTTTCTACTCTGTCACCCAGCCTCTATTCCAAGACAATGGTAGCATGCTGTAGACATGATCTGCCATCCTGTAGTATTACTTTCAAGTTGTTAAGTCAAGGAACACCACTGGCCAGTTGAAAACTGGTTTCTGGGGTTGCTGGAGTTCCTTTCTCTCCATTATTGGAAAATGACTCTTGGGCAGATCACAGCCCTAGAATGTTTTCCCTTTTCCCATCCACCTGTCCTGATTTTCACCATTTTTTAGACTTGTTCAGTTCCTTACTTCATGAAGGCTTGCCTGCCTGCTCTCTATGCCTCTTAGAACTCCTCAGCTCCTGTGGCACCCAAAATCTGTACCATTCAGGCCGGCACTTAATCATCTATGGGCCTATGTTTAATTCACTTCAGTCTTCTAAGTACTGTTAGGACTGGAGATACAGAGACAAAAATGAAACCTGTTCACCCTGTTTTATGACACGTTAGTCTTGTCTTTCTAAGTAAGTAACGGTCTTCTTGACAGTCGTATCTGATATTCAGTATCCCCACTACTGTTGAGGGCCTGATTAAACAAGGTATTAAAGACTTTTTAAACTGTTTCAAAGTTGCTAAGCAGGGCAACAGCATAGTCAGAATTAGAACTCAGAGCCTTGGTGAGGGTGGGGGTAGGGATGGGGAGAGGGTGATAGTTAAGGTTCTTACATCATAATAGCACCTTATAGCTATCCTTTTCAGAGTCCTTCCACATCTGTTATCTCATTGTATAGCCTTTATAACAATTCTGTGAGGTGGGTGAGGGCACAAATTATTATTCCCATTTGACAGATGAGGAGACTGAGGTGAAAGTGTCTTGCCTTCTTTCTCATTAGAGCATCGCATGAATTTGACCCCAAAATGAATAAATGTGCTGTCCATTTCTGTCATGCAGGGTCTCCTGTTCCTGCTCCTGACCTTTTACTTCAGATCAAGCAAGAAGGAGAGCTGGGACTACAGGGGCAACAGGCTTCAGGGGTAGAGGCATGGGTGGCCAGTCAGCCGGACACTGGGGAAGAATCATGGGCCCTCAGTCAGCTGAACTCTGGGGCAGCAGAACTCTCTACTGATGTTAGTCCTGGTGAGTAGCTGGGGCGGGGGGGCGGGCGGCCAAGGGAGAACCAGGGAGCCAAGGGGACAAGGCTGCTCCTAGGAGCAGGTCTCAGAGGAGGATGCTTGGGGCACCCATGGTGGGGGATGGTGGCTCTGATGAAGAAATAGCCACCTGGCCTTACTGGTTTAGACTTTCAGCTGCCTGAAGGCCAGCCCAAATGACTTAGAAGCTTGTGACTCCTGTGATTTAATGATCACTAACTTCTCATCCTGGCTCTTCATGTGACATTTTGTCTTAAACCAGTGCTCCTTCTTCGTTCCCAAGGGGCTCTGTGGATGAAGCTGGTATTATCCATAAGTTCCTGGGTGCTTTGGAAATAGGAACAAGAGAAATGGAGTTGGTGGTAGTAGTGAACCACTTTGCTACTTCGTTCAGAACAACTCCAGTTTTAGGTGTCTCCAGGATCTGGTCTGGTTTTCTTTCCCTGTGGCTCACCACCACTTCACCTTTTTCTTCCTTCCCATCAGTTCCTCTAACCAGCGCTCTGGTCTGTTCTGTCTGCAGGCATGCACCCTAGCTTTTCCACTTCCATCCCAACCAACTCGTGGCAGGCAGAGCTCCCACCCCACCATCCTTCATCAGCATGCTCAGATGGAACCCTGAAACTCAATACAGTGGCCTCTTCTGAAGGTATGTGGGGAGCTGGAAGGAAGGGAATGTTACATCTATAGAACACATATCTTTAGAAATCAGCAAATCTTAGTTGTGATTAAAGTAAAAGCCAAACCTCTGCCCTGGTTATAAATGTCAGAATATGCTTAAAAGGGTTAACTATGTTTCAGATGTACTCATAAGCATTAGCTACAAGCTTACTATGTGCTGGGCACTGTGCTAAACGCTTTACAAATTTGTATCTCTTTGATTCTCACAGCCATACTGGGAGGGAGGTACTATATAGATGAGGCCGAGAGGTTAAGTGACTTGCCCAGGGTCACACAGCTAGTAAGTATCTTTGGCTGGATTTGAGCTCAGCCTCCTTCACTCTGGTGCTCTGTCCATTGTGCCACCTAGCTAAGCCTCGTTTCTTGCTGAAATGCATATGTGTTTAAAAAAAGTTCTCATGTGAAATACTTCCGTGGGGAGGACTAGATCTGTGATTTCACTGACATAAGGAACTTCCAGTGAGGAAACCCTTAACAGTCCAGATTGGCACCTATGAGTCCTAAAGACGATTGTCTGGGGAACTTAGACGTTCAGAGTTTTGCCCAGGGTCGTCTTGCCCTTAAGTGTCAGAGACAGTATTCAAACCCAGAACTCCTGGGAGTTAGGTTTACTCTGGTTACAGTCTCAGGTTACTCTGTTTGCTTCACCAGGCTGTAGCACATGGAGATGAAATTAAAAAGTGCTTGTAGAAACTCAAATACCCTTTTCATTTGCATGTGGTGACTACTAATATTCTGTGTCCAGATAGAATGTCTTACTTGAAACAAATCATTTGAATTATTAACAACATAAATGGAATCCAGATTAACAAATTGACTAATTATTTTTCCTGCTATGAATATTATCCCAAGGAAATATCTGGAAACACATATCCTTCTCCTTATGGGAAAATCCCATATTTTTGCCTTCAGTCACAAGGTGGGCTTTAAAAATCTGCATGTTTCTGTGGTGGCTACGTTTTTAGGGTCCAAAACCATGAATCCTTAGGTGACGTTTGGAAATGAGATACTTCAGAGTTATAGCAGTAATTTGAGGGGTACTAAACATCTCTACAAAAATTCTTTCCTGACATCTAAATCCTTAATTTCCCCATGTCTCTGATTCTTATCTCTCCAAGCTCAGCGAATGAAGTCAGTGACATGTAGACTCTTACTCTCTTTCAGCGGATGTGAAAATCGTGATTAAAACGGAGGTCCAAGAGGAAGAAGTCGCCGCAGCAGCAGCCCCAGTCCATCCTGCTCACCTGGAGGCCCATGGGGCCCTGTTTGAACCTAGCCAAGTGTCTAGGCTCTTCCCCAGTACTGTCCAAGATACAGCCTGGGAGAATCAGGGTAATCCATTTCCTTCCCAGGAAACTCTGCTGGGGCTAAGGGAACCTGCCCGACCAGAAAGAGATCTTAGTGAGCTCAACCCAATTATGGCTCCAGAGGAAACCCTGCCTGGAGACTGGCTCTTCGGTGGGGTCAGGTGGGGATGGAATTTAAGGTACAAGCCTCCAATGAACCTTCCTCCGAGGACTGGTCCTGAAGGGCTAACTTATTCCACCCCAGACCATGGGGGAGGCTCCCTGAATCCCAGCCAGAGCCCAAGACCCTACAGTGAATCCTGTAAGTACCCAGGCCGGACAAAGGGTTTTGGCCACAAGTTGGGTCTTAAGAAGCATCCACCAGCGCCCCCTGGGGGAAGGCCCTTTACCTGCAGCACATGTGGGAAGAGTTTCCAGCTGCAGATCAGCCTGACCATTCACCAGAGCACCCACCAGCGTGGATGCGCAAGGTCGGGCCAGGACTCAGCAGCCCGAGACGGGAATGCCCTGCGGTGTGGGGAATGTGGACGGTGCTTCACCCGGCCGGCTCATCTCATCCGGCACCGGATGCTGCACACCGGTGAGCGGCCATTCCCGTGCACCCAGTGTGAGAAGCGTTTCACAGAACGCTCCAAGCTCATCGACCACTATCGCACCCACACAGGAGTGCGGCCCTTCACATGCTCAGCCTGTGGCAAGAGCTTCATACGTAAGGACCACCTTCGCAAACACCAGCGTAACCACACAGCAGGGCCTAAGGGGGCGGCCCTTGGACCACCCCTCCCACCAGCCACCAGCAGCCTCCCAGATCCTTTTAAGAGTCTTGGCTCCAAAGGACCATTGACCCCAACGGAACTGGCGAGTGACTGGACTTACGGTCTGAACGCCCTAGGACCTACAGATGGCAACAGTCTGTGAGGTTGGGCAGGACGGGAGCTGGGCAGCTCCCTAACCCTGATGCTGCCAGGATCTCAAATTGAAAAATACAATGTCCAGATACCAGGATATTAGAAGGAGGATGGAGACAGCAGAAATGGCAAATATGAAAAGAAAATAGCAAATGTAAGATGACAGGTAGTAGTCACCTAAAATTGATCATGACGAGGAGCAAGAGAAGCTGTCAATAAAAAATTCCACTTGCAAACAAAATAGAATTCTTAGATTGTGCATTCGCACTGTAGAATTTTTAATAATTTAATATGAAACTTTAATTTTTTATCCCTAAATAAAAATCCAGGAAAATAACAACAGCAACGACTTACCTTTTTGCAACCTCGGGCAAGTCACTTTCTTTCTCTGGGTCTCTGTTTCCTCGTAACTGGGTCTGTCTTCAAAGGTCCCATCCAATTCTGACATTCTGCAATTTGACAAGATAGAGAAAAGCTGCTTTTGCTTTTAAAATCGGGGTCTACTATCTATATCCCCTTACCAAGTGTGAAAGTGAATGTATTTAAAAGGCTAGATAAGCCAGGGGAAAAGGGTAAAAAGGACCTAACCCAGCCCTGGAGCTCTTTCCCAATATCCAAAAAGTTTTAATTGCTGTGGTTGCAGGTTTAAAGCCCCTGGCTGCTAAGATGAAAGCTTTGACTTTGGGGATTGGACAGACAGGCCCCTTGGTAGCAACGGATTTTCAGGTTTTTTGAGTGTCCTTTGTAAGGTACTGTGATGGTGGGAAGCTAGGGAATGAAGGCATTTGGGTGCTTTGGAGCCCTTGGCTGATATTACAAGGGAGGACCACTTGTCTTTTCAAGATGGTGGGGGTAGGGGAGTTAGGGAGTCCCCTTTATCACCTGTGAAATATCAATCAGATTCACATTCATGCCTTTTAACTTGGTGAAAAAGGGGACCCTGTCATAGGACTGTTCTGGGATAAGTTTACCACTGGGCTCCTTGTAGAAAAGAATCATATGGAGAATTGGAGGGGGAAGAAACCATAGAAAACATCTAATCCAGGGGTGGGGAACCTGCGGCCTCATTGCTTTGAAACTGGATTCAGTTAAAGGGTGGAACTTGAGGACCTAGAGGGCTACATGTGGCCTCAAGGCTGCAGGTTCCCCACCCCTGATTCTAATCCAAGCTCTTCACTTTATAGAAGAGAAAATGAGGCTGCACTGAAAGGTCTCCCCTCCAGTTCACACACTGGCTAGTTGGTGGTAGAACCAGAAGCCAGGTCTCCTGTCTCTGCCCCCTTCCCCCTCCCCGCCACCTCTAGTGCTTCTTCCCATGGACCAGGTTGCCTTTTTGTTTACCTGCTCACGACCTGGTAGGATGCTTTATTATCCCTCACAGTGAGTCTGTGAGGTTGGGTGGGTAATTGTGTCACTCCTATTTCCTAAACAAGGAAGCATTCCCAGAAAGGATGGGACTTACTCGAGGTTGCACACCTAGTTAGGACCCTGTTTTCAAGAGTCTTCCTATATTACCAAACCCTGTTATCTGTTTTGCTTTGGCCAGTGGCCTTGGAAATACTACTGATCAACCAGCTGGGGAGAATTCACTGTCCCAGGTGGGAAGAACTTCATCCGCAAGATTGTCATTATGGATGTTTCTTCCCCCCTTGAGGAAGGAAGGAACAGGGCAAGTTTTGTGGAGAGAAAACTGAAAAGGGGGGAAGAAAACTATATCTCCTATATATTTTGTATTTCCTTATACATATGAGATTGATACGGTTGTTAAGAGGAAAAAAAACAAGAAGCAGAAAGCACCTATTGTAATAAAAATCAAAACCTAAGCCCCAGTTGAATTAATTCCATTTGAACCATACCATATAGTGGTGGACCTGATGTTTCTAAATGTGCCCCTGGGACCACACTGCCTGCCTGCCAACCCTGGGGAACAATAACTGCTAATTTTTAGTTTATGGCAGGGAAACAATGACATTTTGGGAAAAATCAAAATTTAGTAGTTTTTTAGTGGCCTTTACACACCTTAAGGTGCCTTGTTAATTTACAGTACTCTTTTGATGGTGCAGTCATCTCACTGGTGTGGGTATTCCTTCTGATGGGGAAGACCACAGCCCCTCATTGTGTTTGTGTCCTATACATCCTCCACAGGCAGGTTACCCAGCGCGCTAGAGGCCCGTGGATCTCATGAAAGAAAATGGATATCCGGACTATCCATGTGTTACTCCTTGCTCTCCCTACATAAACAGTCCTCTTTTTCCATTCATCTGTTTCTTTGATGATGCAGAATTCTTTGTTAATTAATCTGCTTACCATGCACCTCTCCATTGCCCTGGGGAAAGTGTGTGTGTGTGTGTGTGTGTGTGTGTGTGTGTGTATGTGTGTGCAGGGGGTAACACACAAATATTGTTCTTTAGAGCCAATGATATTCCATGATGCATAGCCAGATAGCGTCACTGGAAGAATATTGGTATTTAACCAAAAAAACCCTCCAAACAGGGGAAGCTTGGGGTCATTAAAAGGCTATGTAATTTCTCAAATGAAATCCTGTTCTCTTCTTTCCCTTACATTTTGGGCCCATCTCCTCATTCATCTAATAAAGTCTGGTTCTGGGTTTTCCATCCAAGTGCATATTCTAGTGGACACCAGGCATTCTTCATCCACTTATTTTTTCCTGAGTGGATAGTTAGGCTGAACTCATGGGTGCTTATGGATCTAATCTGAAAGCTCTGCAGAGTTCTGGGCCTGATGCAGTCAGCACAATGTCATCTGTGACCTAGAGCAACTGAAGGCCCTCAGTTTATAGCCTAGACTTTCATCTGTAACAGCGACAAATCCTTTTGGCACCTTGCCTCTCGTTTTAAGGCCTTGCTTAGTATTAATCATCAGAGGGTGGTTAAGCAACATTATCTCTCATTGCATCTTTCGAAGACTCTAGGATGGTTTTACATTACATATGCAGAGGAATCATAAACCTGGTTAGAAGACAGCCTTTAAAACCATTTTTTTACTCTACCCAGTCAAATGCTTTTTGTTGTTGTTAACTTGGGGATTTGAAAATACATTGCGTGTTTAAGTTGATTAGCTCATGCAACAGCCATGTTTGACTTGTTTAGACATTGGAAAACCTAGGGAAAAGAAGGAAAAGTGAGTTTCCCACCTCCCACCCCATCCTGCCTCTCCTCTGCCCTTTTAAAATTAAGCAGTTTTGGGGAAACCCTTCTCTCCCCTTAATTTTTCCCAGTTCTTTTATGAGTTTTTATATCTGTCCTTTGTACATGTGTCTGACCTTCAGCTGCAGTGGTTCCAGCCACTTTTTTTTTCTATCCCTGTCTTCTATTTTTTTTTTTTGGTTAGGCAAATGGGGTTAAGTGATTTGCCCAGGGTCACACTGCTAGTAAGTATTATGTGTCTGAGGTCGGATTTGAACTCAGGTCCTCCTGAATCCAGGGCCGGTGCTCTATCTATTGTGCCACTTAGCTGCCCCTTATCCCTGTCTTCTAGAAGGAGTGGTATTCACTCTGAGGGATTCCCATGGAACATGTACTATCCTAGCCAAAGAGTTCATGAGTGTGTGTGTGAAATGAAAGTGAGACCTATTCCCTGCTCCGTCTGGGAAGCAGGGAATATGGAAGCATGGAAAGAGTATTGTATTGAAAGTTAGGAACCCTGGGTTCTAATCCTATGTCCTCCACTAACAAGCAGTAATATGATCTTGGGATCAAGACACTGCAGTTATAACCATCTTAGCCAGCCCCACATAAAAGCTGCAAATAGATTTACATACATACACACCTGGGCACATAGACACATGTACTTGAAAAGGCCATGATTTCATCAGCACGGGTGGTGCTTCAAGGCAGGGGACTGATCCCATTGCTTTTTTGTACTGTAGCAGAGTGCAGTGATGCTGTGGAGGCCAAGTTAGAAATCTTGCTTGACTATGCGTATTTGTTATAAGGGTTTTGTTTTCCTTTTTTCAAATGAAGAGATTAGGGTGGGAGGACAAGGAAGCATGGGAATAGAGTAGCAAAAGAAAAAAAAGTCATCAAAGCATTTTTTTTAAATACAGAGAAGAGAACAGAAAGAAGGCCAGAAAAAAGCACAGACAAGCAAGGACAGCTTTGAAAGCTACAGTTGAATTTAACTGTATACTTAAAAAGAAAAGTAAGTTTGTACATAATGGAAGCAGGGAGGCAACTAGGTGGTGCAGTGGATAGAGTACCTGGCCTGGGGTCAGAAAGAATCATCTTCCTGAGTTCAAATCTGACCCCAGACACTTGCTAGTTGTGTGACCCTAGGCAAATCATCTAATGCTGTTTGCCTCAGTTTCCTCATTTGTAAAATGAACTGGAGAAGGAAATGGCAAACCACTTCTGCCAAGAAAACCCCAAAGGGGTCATGAAGAGTCAGACACGACTGCAAATGACTGAAAGGATGTAATAGAGACCCGAAGTTTCATAAATAATATTTTTTCTATTCTACTCTGCATATGGAAATGTCCTTTTTATTTGGTTTTTGTTAAGTTTAGAGTAAGTTGCAGTGGCCAAAAAATGGATCTAGCTGTGGTCAAGCTGCTGATAAGCCTCTCCAAACTTAGGCCAGTTCTTGAATGACAGAATCTGTCCATGAACCCATAATCAAAGCCTTTCTGGGTTGGTAGGACCTTTCAGAGTTTGCCCTCCATTGACATAGGTTTCAAGATTAGGCTGATCCATAGGAGTGAGTGAATGAAAAAAATACTGAAAATACAGAAAATGCAGAAAATCAAATCTAGTCTTTCCTTCCATGCCATCTGATATTTAGCATTTGCCATATGAAAAGCATTGTACACTGGAGATAGAAATAGAAAAATAAGACAATGCCTGTGCTCAAGGAACTTACAATCCTGTGTCTCTTGAGGGGCTGCCTGATTTAAATACATATAATAGGATAGGGACTGGATCTGTGATTTCATTAGTATAAGGAACTCCCAAGGGAGGGAATGCCTTTTACCAATGCAGGTTAGCACCTTCTTTGCAAGGTAGAGTCTTGTAATAGAAAGTTTCCTAGAGCACTGAGAAGTTGAGTCATTTGCTCAGGGTTACACAGTCAGCAAGTGCCAGAGGTATGCCTTGAACCTAGGTCTTGTTGGCTTTGAAGCCAGCTCTCTAACCATTACACCATGCTGCTTTCTATTTATATGTAATCTGTGTGTGTGTGTGTCTAATATAGAATACATGCATAAAACATGCACCCATAAACATATATAATACACATGCACACACATGTACTATTTGTATAGATTTATAGGTGAACGTATTTATATATGTCCATGTGTGTATATAAACACACACATACATATCTTCAGGGTATCCCAAAAGTCATAATGCAACTTTAAGCTTCACTTCTGGGATCCTCTGTAGGTTTGATTTTCTGATGTTAAGTGGGAAAGGCTCTCCTTTAGAAGGTAGCCTTGAGTTTTGTTGGGAAGGATATTGCTTAGAAGATGGTAAGCAGAAGGTCCTTCCATGGATTTGAGCAAAGATTTGGACCCTGGAAAAGGTGGGAACAAAATGCTTATTTGGCTGGAATGGAGGGTATAGGTTGAATCTGGTGGGAACCCAGATAGCTAGGATGGGATCAGAAGTTTGGGGTTGATCCAGAACAGAGGTAGGCCCACAAAAGGCTTCACGAGTGGAGCGGACAGTGTGAATTCTAGCAGGGTTTCCTCAGCACCAACCTTTTGTGCAGAGCCTCATAATAAGTGCCATAAGCGGGTGCTTGGGAATCAGATGGCATGCAGAGGGAGGTCATTCCCTGAGGGAGCTTGCTATCTAGCTGGGTTGACTGAACCCTCATCTGTGGAGAGCAGTCTGTCGCAGAAGAGGTGGGAGGTTGGGAGGAAACTAGGAAGGACATGACTGACAGAAGGGAAGTAGGTTTCACAGAAATTATAGAGGAAAATGGGAATGGGTGGATTCAAATGTTGTGGAGAAGAACAAAACTGACCTGGCAATTGATCACATGTGAGAGGTCATGAAAGGTGTTAACACACTGCCAGGAGGTTTCAGGCTTGCCTGGCCCTGGTGATGAAGCAGTTGGGCAAGGAGAATGATTTGTTCTTTCAAGGTGTTCTATTATTGCTGCACTGACCAGGATATTCTTTGAGCAGGAGCTTAGAACCTGTGAGCTAGATGGAACAGGCTATGAAAGAGAGAGGCAAGAGGGAAGAGAGATTGGGAAGGGACCAAAGAGGCAGCAAGGCTGAGTGACTCCTGGGGTGTGAGTGCAAAGGTAGAAGGATAGGCAGTTGCAGATAGAGGGCAGTGACTCAAGGAGGGAATGATGCTGCTTTTAAAGACCTAAGCTGGAAGGTGATGATTATTATTTTATCGATGATCCAGAGTATATAATCATTCATTTGTGCCTGAGACAAAAGTGTAGACCTTGACTTAATATTCCAGTTAATAAAGCGCCTTCTTGAGGAACATGTTTTGGGATCCCTTAAAGAAAACTTGTATTAATTAGAGGCATAGAAAGAGGAGAAGCGGAGCGTAAGAGGGAAACCAGAATTTTACAATGTCTTTAAAAGAGCATGTGTTCAGAGTTTGGCCAGTTATTGGTGCATTTGGATCCTTGACCTTCTATCCTTCTTTCCCCATGGAAGCAGTATTTGCAATGGAAAGGGCACTGGCTTTGGAGTCAGAAAACCAGGACTTGTGACCTAGCTCAACCACTTGATAAGTACGTGACTTTGAGCAGCTGACTTTACCTTTCTGGATCTTTGTTTCCTCAACAGTAAAATATGGAGAATGAAAAAGCTTGCATTACCTTTCTCACTGGGGCAGCTGGGTGATAAGGGTTTAGAATGCTAGAAATGGAATTAGGAAGACCTGAGTTCAGATCTGGCTTCAGACACTTCCTAGCTGTGTGCCCTGGACAAATCACTTAACCCTGTTTGCCTCAGTTTCCTTCTGTAAAATGAGCTGAAGAAGGAATGGCAAACCACTCCAGTATCTTTGCCAAGAAAATCCCAAATGGAGTCGTGAAGGGTCAGACACAACTGGAGTAACTGAACAACACCTATCTCACTGTTATCCAGAGAAATAAATGATGGCGTATATGAAGCCCTCTGTGAACCACAAAGTACTATATGAATTTGTTGCTGTAACCTGTACCATGCAGAAGGGCACTTAGCTCCCATTTATAGATTCAGCTCTGCCCTGAGAGAACTTAAATTCTTCTTGAGGTATAAAAGATAAATACAAGTTAGATAAGTACAACTGGAAGAGTGGTACTTGGAAGAGATTACCAGCGGCTAGGGTAGCTTGGAAAAACTTCATAGAAAAGGGGATGTTTGAGCCGTTTATGAAGCCACTGCTCTAAATCTTATGATCTGATGAAAGATTCATTCCTTTGGATTAAGGTTTTGCCTCAGTTAAAATGCAAATGAAGCGAAAGTTGATGTTTTTCTGGAACTCCCTTGCTTTCTCCATAATCCAGCAAATGTTGGCAATTTGGTCTCTAGTTCCTTTGCCTCTTTGAAAACCAGCCTGCACTTCTGGTAATTCTTGGTTCTCATATTGCTGAAGCCTAGCTTGCAGAATCTTAAGCATAACCTTACTGGCATGTTAAATGAGTGCAATTGTACAGTAATTTGAACATTCTTTGGCATTGTCCTTCCCTAGAATTGGGACTTTCTCTCTTGGGAGTATCTTAATTTTTTATTTGTGGGGAATTATTTTTAAAAATTAATTTTTTCAATGGACAAAATTTATTTTCTCCTCCTCCCACCCCCTCCTTTCCAATTGAAAAAGAAAGAAAAATAAAACCCTGTACCTAAAAAATATGCAGAATAAATTCCTTCATTGGCCACGTCCAAAAAATATGTGTCTCCATCATGAGTCTATCATCTCCTTTTCGGGAGCGTGCTTCATCATGAGTTCTCTGGAAGTTCTCAGATGGATCACTGCATTGATCAGAGTTCTTAAGCTATGACGGTATTTTCAAAAGCTTATGATAGACCACCCTCTGACAGAAAACATACTGAATGAATATGCATTTTTGGATATGATCAATGTGGGAATTTGTTTTACTTGACTGCATAGTTGTTACAAGGATTTTGTTCTTGGTTTTTTTTTTTCCTTTATGTGTGCGTGCACGCACGCACGCATGCCTGTTCGTGCTCAAGCAGTGAAGATAAGTAGGAGTTTTTTTAATTGAGAAAAATTAAATTAAAAAAAAGCTTATGGTAGAGCATTGGCTTTTGAAAACTAACCAGTCTTTTCATGCACTCTTACCATTGGCCAGATGGGTCCTTTTGGGCTAGCCACAACTTGCATGGTGACCCATCCTTGACTTCTGATAAGACCTAGGCAGATGCTCAGAGGCCCACTAATTGCCTGTAGTGGTTTCAATGCACGTGTGACCTTTTCTGTTGCTGGCTGACTGGCTGGCCAAATTCAGCCAAGGAAAGAGCTAAGAAGAGGGAGGTGATTAAGACTAGACCAAAGAGGGAAAAGTACATTCCTTAGGCTGCATTTCCAAGCAGAAAAAAATCTCCTCTTTCTCAGACAGAACTTAACTCTGTGGGACAATAGAATCACAGTTTTAGTGGTGGAAGGGACCTCAGAGGTCATTTCTTTCAAATCAGAGCTCTTCTTGTGTAGGGTATGTATGGAGAAATTTTGAGACTCACTTTTCCAGCCCAGAAATGAGAATCTGATGCGCTACTTAAAAAAAAACAAAACAACAACAACCCCAAAACTATTGAAATGTTCTCCCTAGACTGTCTTAAGATGACATCTGTAGGAGAGAGAAATGAAAATTCATTGCCAGAAAGCCTAACCAAGAGGCTCTGCTGCCTGGAGAGGCAGGGAGCATCTTATGAGCATGTGGAAAATACAAGATATGCTTGAAGGAATTAGAGATGTATTTCATATATGCATATATATGAAAATCATCAACAATGAGCATTTATCAAGTACTTATTACGTGCCAGGCACTGTGTTAAGTGCTGGGGATATAAAGAAAGAGAAAAACACATCTGAACTATATATGTATATGTGTGTGTATACACATATGGGTATATTTCAAATTTAAAATCAATTTTGCCACCCCAAAGTCACTGGGAATGGGATGCTGAGGAAGCTGGCGTCTATGCTGAGGTATATCACCAGCCATTTGTTTTTAGTGTCTCGTTCTTTGTCATTCTCTCTCCTTTCTAGCTGGCCAGGTACCCCTCTTCCATTGTCATGCTCTCTCTGTCCCTAAGGTGACAACCCACCCAAGCCTACCCTGGTAGAATGACTTTAAAATGTTCCCTGAATCCCAAATTACCTTCCTCATCTCTTCATATTAAAAATCCCATTCCCTCAGCTAGGTGAGCATGTGGGTGGTGGAAACCTTGTTAAAATGCTTCACATTAAGATGTGCCTGTCTGATTCTGCTTAGGGTTCTTTCCTTTGTATTCCTCTGATTTCAGATGTGGTGGCCCTGAAAGCTCCTTGTCAATGTACAAGAACTGGCCCACTGCCAGATACCCTCTTTCAAAAAAATTCCACTCCACATGCGTTTACTGTATCCCTATTATATGCAGAGCCCTGCTCATGTTAGATGCTGTGAGAGATTCAAAAAATAAAAATATGCAGACCCTACCCGCAAGAGGCTTACTGTTCAGCAGGAAGGCTAAGACACCAATACAGGGTACATTGTGAAAGTGAAATGGGAGGGGTAAGAAGTGGTATGTTAGTTCAGCTGAATAGGGATCAGATGAGCTGAGCTTGGGAGGAAGACAGGAAAGGGGCAGAGCATTCTAGACAGATCAGTGAGCACCAGAACACTAATAATATCCTTCAGGAATAGGAGGTATGAGTCTTAGGAGGTATTTGAGAAGAAGGGCAGAGGGAAGTCGGGAAAAGATTGGTAGGGGGAGGAAGAGAAAAGTAATTTTGGAAATTTTGAATGTCCAAATATATATGTATGTATGGGTATGTGTGTGTGTGTATATATATATATACATATATATATACATATATATATACATATATATATACATATATATATATGTGTGTGTGTGTGTATGTATGTATATATATATAATACACATACATACATATTATATATTCTATATATAATATGCCTAAGAAGGGTCTAAGGCGGTATGTGAGATCCAGGGAAAAAGTGCTTTACCAGTGGAAGAATGGGAACAATCAGTCAATCAGTAAGCACTTATTAAGCTTTATACCACATGCTGGCCACTATGTTAGATGCTGGGAACTAAAAAGCAAAAAATGAAACAGTCCCCATTAAGTTAAGGAACTTAATTTGGGGAGGGGCAGAAGAGAAGGTGTACACAGAGATAAGTACATACAAAATAAGTATATCGTAAAGGTGTGTGCTGGGGGGAAGGAATGGAGGAGATGAGGATTTTACGTGAGAGGTGCCTCTCGAGCAGAGTTTAGAAGGACAGTAGGGATTCTCCAAGATATCAGGTTAAGGTAGGTGTGAAGCCCAGGCCTAGCAGACAAAGGCAGAGAAGGGCCTTTGCCATCCCCATTCATTTGAGCATAGGCTCTTAGAGATAACAAGAACCTCAGAGGTCATCTAATCCAACATTCTCATTTTACAGAGGAAGAAACTGAGGCGAAGAGAAAGTTAACTCCTTTGGGTGTGTAATGTTGCATATATTGTCAGCCGATATGTTGACTGTTTTTGCTGAATTGTTTTCTTTTTTAGAAAGGAAGTCTCTATGAGTGGTGGGAAGAGCTGTATTCAGAAACAAATGTGATATGGAAACAGAAGGCATCCATAAAATAACAACAAAAAATTGAACTAGCATATTAATTACCCTCCCTTCCCCCATCTTCTCTCTTCCCCCAGATTGTACTGATGATAATGATAGCTAACATTTATGTAGCGTTTGCTAAGCACTTTACAATTATCTCCTTTTATCCTTTCAACAACCCTGGGAGGCGAATACTATTATTATCCCTATTAGAAAAAGAACTGGGGTTTTTAGCAGGATGCAGTCATAATGAGTCAAAAGTGTGATATGAGTGATAAAAGAGCTCGCTAGATCTTATACTGCATGAAGAGTGAGATAGTGTCTAAATTAGAATGTCCCACAGAATTTCTTCAAAACTCAGCTCAAATACTTCCTCCATGAGGCTTTTTCTGGTTCCTCCAGCTGCCCCTGCCTCTTGCCCAAAATCACCTTGTGTTTATTTTCTACAGACATAGATGTACACATATTTTTTCCCTGATAGGATATAAGTTGCTCGAGGTCATGAACTCTTTCATGTTTGACTTTGTATTGCATGGATAGTGGATAGAGATGCATCTCACCTCTGGTTTGACCCACTGTGGCCCTAGGCAATTAACCTAACCTATCAGTGTTCTAGGCAAATGGATTATGCCTCTAAATTGCAAGTAAACCAGCATTGATAGAGGGACTTTCCTCACCTGGAAATTCCTGATACTCAAGGGAATTACAGGTCTAGGACCCTACAGCTATCCCTACCACAATTTACAGTAAATATTTTAAAAATGCTTGTTGATTGAATGAGTGAATGAAGAATATGATAGTTCCCCTTCCCCTAGTCATGCCACATGTGGAGTACTGTGTTCTGTTCTGGGCACCACGTTTTAAGAAAGCTAATAACAAGCAAGTGCCTGTCTAGAGGAGGAAGACAAGGGGCGAGGAGGAAAGTGGAGACCATGCCAACAGGAAAGTCCTTGATGGAACTTCCGATATTCTACCTCTACTCAAACACCCAAGAAAAAAATGGACAGTCAGAAGAATATAAAAGCTCTTTGAGGGTAAGGTCAGTTCTTTCTTTAATCTTTGCATCCTCAGCCATGAAAGCTACACATTGTTGCAGGCTCATAACAAATTCTGATTGAATTGGATTGTAGACATGATGTCAAGTATTTAAAGGGTCATCTAAGGGAAGACCGATTAATTAAATTCATTCTCTTTGGGCCCGGAAGGTAGAACCAAGAGAGTTGGGAATAGGTTGCAGAAGAGCAGGATCTCTGTAAGGGGGGAAAACTTCCTAGCCCTTAGCCAAAAGCTGAGCAAGGTGGGTTTTTTTTTTAAGGAAATGAAGCAAACATTTATATGGCTTTAAGGTTTGTGAAGAGCTTGCTTGACAGTTGACAGGTACTGTCTCCTTTCTTTCATAAAGTTCCCACAAGCTAGGAGTTCTTCACCTGAGGTACACCCCCCCCATATATCTAGGTCTATCGATGTAATCTATCTATAAATATCTACACACCTATATATAAATTAGTTTGATATATATGGATATTGGTATGTGTGGATATATATCTATACACATGTACATATACATATAAGTAACATCTCATTTATAGAAAACTTTCAATATAATTGTCCTCCTTTATAGTTTTATGTATTTTATTTTATGCACTTAAAAATTCTGAAAGGGGATCCATACGTTTCACTAGGTTGTCAAAACGGTCCGTCACACACACACACACACACACACACACACACACACACACACACACACACACGTGTTAAGAACTCCCGCCTCAAGCTCAGAGTGAGTTCCCCATGCAGGGCGGAGGCTGGCTGAGCACTTGTAGCGGGTTGCCATAGAGAGGACCGACGGGATGCCTCCGCAGGAGCGGGCTGCCAAGGTCCCTTCCCAACTCGGAGCTTCTCTGCTCTTTCAGCATCCAGGCACCAAGGAGAAGCGCCGGGGTCCGAGTGTCCTCGGGTGTCCGGAAGCAAGACCTTATCGCTTGGGGAGGAGAGGACTGCAAGTGGGTAGCGATTCTAGGTGTGGGAGGCAGGTGAGCGGCGGGTCAGCCCCCAGCCCCGCAGGGCGGCGGTAGGTGGGCGGCGTGCCGCTCGCCCGCCTGCTCGCCGCTCGCCCTCCCGCTCGCGGGGCGTGTCCGCGCGGCGCGCGCCCGGCGCTGCCTGCACTGTTCGCTCCTACCAGCTGTAGATGGAGCTGTCCGGGTTCGTGCGAGCTCGGCCGAGCCTCGGCGCGTTTCTCTTTAAGCGGCCGGAGAGGGACATGCCTCCCAGGATGCAGTTTGTATCAACATGGCAGCTGCGGTGCAGCTCCCCTGCTGAACGGGCGCTGGGGCGAGAGCGTCGCGCGGAGCCCGAGCCCGAGCCCGAGCCGGAGCCTGAGCCCGAGCCCGCCGAGCCGGGGCTGGGCTGAGCGTGGGGCCGGGGCCGCAGCGGCTGCGGAGGCGGGGGCGGCCCAGTGCGGGCCGGCGCTCCGGGGGCTCCGCTCGGCTCCCCCTCCGGCCCCTGCCCGGCCGCCGCCTGGCTCCGGGGCTCCGCTGGCTCGGCGCCCTCCGCGCTGACGGCGCGGCCCGGCCCCTGCGTCCAGAGAGCGCGGCGCGGCCCGGCCTGGGGGCCCGAGCCCCCGCGGGTCCCGTGCGCGGAGCGGGGCGGGAGGGAGCAGAGGAGGAGGGGACGGGGAAGGGCCGGCCGCCCCGGAGCCCTCCGCGCCGCAGCCTCCCAGGGGCCTGGGAGCGAGACCGAGGGCCATGGCCGAGGCGGCGCCTGGTCGGGTGAGACGTGCCCCCGCGCGGCCCACCGGGGAGCGGGGCGGGCGGGGGGTCCGGGCGCAGCGATTGGGGGCAGGGGCGCCGGCCGGAGCTCGTTCCTCTCACCCCGGGGAGCCAAGCCGGCACGTCGCGGCCTGTCCGGGCTGCGGACATCTCCCCTGGCCCGCGGGAGCCGAGCGCGACTGCTTGTCATGCCGGCCCGGGGCCAGGCCCCCTGGGCGGGCAGCTCCGGCTCCCCCATTTCTCAGATTGGCTATCGAGGCGCACACACACCCGTTCTGGGGACAACCTGCCCCAAGGTCATACAGCCAGTCAGCCGTGGCTCCCTGCCTACTTGTGGAGAAATCCCTGCCTCTCGAGGCTTGGGGAGGGCAGAGGGGAGCTTCCTGCATCACGGGCTCTCTCCCAGAGAGGCGGTAAGGGGCCCCCACTCAGGGATGCCCCGGACCCCGGTCTCCATCCCTAGTGAGGAGAGGCCAGGGGCAGCAGTAGCAGCGCGGCGCCCCCTAGCCCCCCGTCGGCCCCCACGACAGACTTCGGGGGGCCCCTGAGTGATGGGAGGCCCCCTGAGTGATGGGAGGCCAGAGGGCAAGTTGCTGCCCAGGAGTTGGTGCCCAGCCTCATGCCCTTCCTCTGAGCCAGGTATCTGGGCGACAGCAGCTCCCGGGTGACAAAGAAATAACATACAACTTCCCTAGATTCCCCTGCTAGCATCTGTGACCTCCAAGGAATGATCCCTTGTTTTAAGTTGTTCATAAAGGGGAACCACCCCCTCACATACATGGAGGATTTAAAAAAAAAAAAGACAAAAGATTTTGCTTCTATTGATATGACCACAGTTCTGGGGAATTCAAACCACACAGAAGAAAAAAGACATAAAAGAGAAAATTGTAAGATAATCTTTTAATGGCTTTAAAAGATTGAACAGGATAACTCCCAGTAAAATTACAATTTTAGAACTGATTTGTGAATTTGAATATTCTAGGAATTAAATGGATTGATGGATCACTCTCTAGTTTTTTTAACTTCTAAAAATCTTGTATTTATTTATTTATTTTTGCCTCACAGAACCACAGGATATCAGAGTTGGAAGGGACCTCTGAAGTCATCTAGTCCGGGTCAGATTAGATCACAGGCTACTAGGACTGGTGAGGAAATCATAGCAAGAACACTTTGTATTTGTTTTTGTTTTTAAAGAAACTTTCTTCTTTTGCCTCTGGATTCATATAAAGTTTTCTAAACTGATAAAAGGAAAGTAGAGATCTGTCTAGAGATGGAGAACAGAAAAAAAAATCCTTATTCTTCAGACCAGTGCTTGAGGCAGGAAGTTCCTGCTCTTCAGGCTTTATTTACTAGATTGTAGCAACATTTTAAAGAGATAGAAGCAGTACTAGTTAAACTCCTGATTATTCAGATAGAATGACTTGGCCCTTGGATTGTTTCCATTTCTCTAGCCATCGGTAGGCTCACTAAACTGAAAATATTGTGAGCTTGCTGAGAATTAAGCACATGCCTTATGTCTTATTTTCTGCTCTGTAGAAGAACCGAAACTAAGCCTCTGCCCTCACCTCTTTAGAGGTGATACACTATAATAGTCAGGTTCTTCCCATTAGTCAGGGTCTTATGAGGCCAAGTCCCATAAGAGCTGAAAGAGACCTCAAACATGATCTAATCCTCCTTCCTCTTTTTTTTTCTAACAGATGAAGAAACTGAAGTTCAGTTAGGCTAAGTGATTTGTTCAGTTTCTAGGGTCGCTAAAAGTAGTAAATGGAAAAGTGAGATTCAGACCTGGGCCCCTGGATACCAAAGCCTTTTCTACTATACCATACCTTTGCCTTCTTTTGTGCTAGAATGTAAGTTCCTTGAGGGCAGGGTCTTCTTTGTAATCCCCACAGATCCTAGCTCTGTGTTAAGGACCTAATTGAGACTTAATGAATACTTAAAAAGAGATTTTCAGAATGTCAGAGCTAAAGACAAATGTAGAACAGAGGTCTTCTGATTCCCAGACATCTCTAAAAGTTTCCACTGGGATTCGAACCCTAGGTTCTCTGTCACATTATGAACTAAACTATCCCATTTCACTTTTATTTGAAAGACAGAATGAATGAATGCATGAATGAATAGATGTGGAAGACTTAGAAATGGTCCAGAGGAACTTTTAATGAATGTCTAAAAGAATTGTGATTATTTACCTAAATTTCAAGAATTTACTAATCATGAAGATTTATTTTTACTGATTAAGCATAGTAGATAGCTTTTCTCCATGTCTGTGAAGAACAAAGTAAGAGGAAGTGGACAAAAATTGTAGCAAGAGAGATTTAGACCTAGATTGATCGTCTAGGTAGTTGAAACATTAGTAATCCTGTAGATTATGAACTTTCTTTCCCTAAAGATACTAGGCTTCTTTCCATTTAGATAAAGTCATGTTATTGTTCAGAACAGCTTGAGTATGAATATATTCACAGATTATCCTGAAAACTTCATTTTAGCCCTTGTTCTTTCATATCTTTTAACTGAACTAGAAACAAGTAGCAGAATGGATCTGTTTGATTTTTCTATTCCAGTCCTTGACCCTATGTTCCTAACCTTCACTGGGATATTTACAGCATCATGGTATGCCACAGTCAGAGGCTTAGATCATCCACTAGTTGGAGGAATCCTATTGCTTTTAGTTGGATACTGTCCCCTCTTCCCAGGAACTACGATATCTTGAAGTCGATGCTTATCTTTTGAGCATGTGTTAGTGACTTTCCTACCTAGAATCAGGAGGCTGGGCTGAATGCTCAAAGACCCCCATCTAACCCCGTGAGTATGTAGGAAGTAGTATGATATTAATAGAAAGTGTGGTAGATCTGGGATGAAGGTTTGAATCCATGCTCTGGAACTGACTAGTGCCATGGCTCTGGGCTAGTTGCCTTATCTGCAAAATGAGGGTAATGATCCTTGTGCGACCTATGTCAGGATTTTTCTCAGGAATTTGAATTATCTTTATGAAAGGTACTAGATAAACATAACACTTCTAGAATCCAAAATCCATCATGGCAGCCATTAGTGAAAAAAATTTACTTAGAAACTTAAAACATTTTATTTTGGGATATTTCAAAGGAAAAGAAAAATATTTTTGTGCCATTTCTAGGAAATATTGATAGTGTCATCATAGAGTGAATAGAGAGCGCATCTTAGAGCCAAGAGGATGTGGGTTCAGGTCTTGCCTCTGACACTGGCTTTGTGACTCTGGGCAAGTCACCGAGTTCCTTACTGCTGTGGGCAGCTCTTTAAGATTATCAGTCATAGAAAAGATGCCAGTGTGTACTGGTTGGTAGAGGAAGGTTCTCACTGGGAGTTGCCTATACTGAGAAAATCACACATGTAGTCCTTATCCTATCGGGAAATGATGGAGGAAGGCCCCATAATTACTTTAATATGTATCTGGATATAGTAGAAATAGCCCTGGAATTCAGGAGACCAGGTTTCTAGTCCCAGCCCTAACACTGATTTGCCATGTTTGTTGTTCTTCAGTTTCCTCATCTTTAACACATAGATTATAATCCCTCTTTGCCTACCTTGTAGGATTATTGTAAGGATAAAGTGAGAGCATAAATGTAAAAGCACTTTGAAAAATTATGATGCTGTGTATAAATTCAAGATAATATTACTGTTACAATTAATAACTATAGCCAGAGACAATATAAACTGTTAGTTATTGCCTCCTTAAGAGCACATTCATGATAAAAATAGCCACAAGATTTAATTCTGTCTATAGAACTTATCCTTGTGCTTATCAAACCTATGCCTCCATAATGTGATTAATAATCTTTTGGACCTAACTTAATTTCTGTGGAGAATATAAGTCTCAGTCCTGTCTTTTCATTTTTTTCCTTACAAACAGGTTCAGGAACTAGACATGGAGACACGGCGACCATCACCTTTGGCATTCTCCAGTGTTCCTCAGCGAGAAACTCTCCCTCACTCACCTGCTGGACCCCTCCAAGAAACTCCATCCCAGTACTCTACTCTTTCCCCTAAAGAAACTCCACGGTTCCCTGCCATTCCCCAGAAAGAAGCCCTACCCCGAATCATTCCTGAGAAAGTGACTCCTGGCCGATTCCACCCTGTTTCCCAAAGGGAAATTTCACTCCCAAATCTTGCTTCTCCTGAGCAAGAGATCACTTTCCAACATCCTCCTGTTCTCCAGCCCGAAACTCAGTGTCCACCCCTAGCTACTTCTGAACAAGAACTCTTATTTCGGTCCCATCCTGTTCATTATCAAGAAATCCCACTCCATTCCCCTGAAATTCCTGAGAAAGAAACCCTCCTCCTTTCCCCTACTGTTCCTGAAGCCGAGATGGAGACCCTGCTGCAAAGCCCAGTTTCCCAAAAGGACACACCCTTTCAGACCTCTGCTGCCTCTCAGAAGGAAACTCCACTTCAGACTGCTGAAATATCCCGCTTGGCAATATGGGCTGCCATCCAAGCAGTGGAGAGGAAAGTGGAAGCCCAGGCCATGAGGTTACTCACCCTGGAGGGGCGGACGGGGACAGCTGAGAAAAAGCTGACTGACTGTGAAAAGACAGCTGTGGAATTTGCAAACCACCTAGAGAGCAAATGGGTTGTGCTGGGGACTTTGCTCCAGGAGTATGGCTTATTACAGAGAAGGTTAGAGAATATGGAAAACTTGCTGAAAAATAGGAATTTCTGGATTCTTCGACTCCCCCCAGGCAGCAATGGAGAAGTTCCCAAGGTAAACCTTTCCTGGATGGCAGGATGACAACAAGTGAACTAAACTAAAAAATCCTTTTAGTTGAGTTTGATTCAAGGAAAAGGGAAAGGGATGGGTCAAGGGGGAGTCTAAGTAAAGGGAAACGTTCAGAATAACTACAGAATATACTGGGATTCTACTTAACTGAAATATACACAGGAACTATTTGAATACATTTACAAAATATTCTTTAGAGTGGAAAAAAAGAGAGACCTAAATATTTGGAGGAATATTAATTGCTTATGGGTAGATGAAAACAATATAATGTAAATGACAATGCTGATAACTAAATTAATTTACTTTTTCACTGCCATGCCAAACTACAAAAGGATTATTGTTACTTTATAGATATATTAAAAAGGATAATGAAATTCATCTGGCAGAACAAAAAAGGTCAAGAACCTCAAGGTAAATAATGAAAAAAAAGTGGGAAGGAAGGGGGTCTGTCAATGCCACATCTCAAACTATACAACAAAGCAGTCATCATCAAAAATAATTTGGTACGGCTAAATAAAGGTAAAAGAATTAGATGATGACCAGGATCCAGCATTAGATCTCTAAGATGTGCCAAATAGCATATTTCCTTTTAAGGCAGGGAAAGTAGGCTAATAGATAAGAGAGAGACTATAAGGTATAGTATATTTCAGTTTCAACAAAATACTTTATGAAATCTTACATAATATCTTTGTTAATTAGATGGTGAAATGGGGATTGGATGATAATAATAATAATAATAAGATTCATAGCTGATTGAACAGTCATACCCAAAACATGTTAATTTATGCCTCCAAGTTAGCCTGGGAGGCTAAGAGGATTGTTATGGGACACTGTTGTTCAACATTGTTTTCATAATGATTTGGATGAAGACATAAATGGCATATTTATCCAAACTCCACATGACATAAAACTTGGAGGAATAGCCAGTATGATGGATGACAGAGTCAAGGTTCCCAAGTATTTCCACAAGCTAAAGCTAACAAAATGAATTTTATCTGGGATAAGTGTGAAGTCCTAGACCTGGGTTTCATTTTTAAAAAAAAATCAGATCTGCAAGAATCAGGATGGAGGATCCCTGGCTTAGCAGCAGTTCATGAAATTAAAGCTTTAGTTGACCACTAGATTAATATGGAGCCAACAGAGTTAAACAGTTGCCGTTTGTTTTTAAAGTTAATGCTGTCCCAATGTGGAAATTTCCTCCATAGATATAGATCAGTAACTTTTGTGTAATTTCTTGCATTAGAAAATTGTCTGGGGCACAAAGAATGATTTATCTGTGGTTTCATGGGTAGTATTCCTTCAGTACAGGAATTGAACCCTGGTGTTTCCAATTTAAGGCTAGCCCTCAATCTGCTAAGTCCCACAGCCTCTTAATGATCATTAAGGTTCATTGATGGTAAGTCTCATGTGGTAAGTCTTATTTTCTTCTGTACAAGTCAGAGCTCATCTGCAGGACTGGATTCTGTTCTGGAATCCCAGTTTTAAAAAGGACAGTAGGGGCAGCTAGGTGGTGCAGTGGATAGAGCAGTGGCCCTGGAGTCCGGAGGACCTGAGTTCAAATCCGGCCTCAGACACATAACACTCACTAGCTGTGTGACTCAGGGCAAGTCACTTAACCTCAACTGCCTCACTAAAAGGAAAAAAAGGACACTAATGAGAAAATGTCCAGAGGAGAGTAACTAGGATAATGAGATGTCAGGAAACCATATTATATTAGGTATGTTTAGCTTGGAGAAGGGAAGACATGATTCAAACATTTGAAAGGTTATAGACTTATTCTGTGTTGTTTAAGAAGGTAGAGGTAAGACCAATGGGTGAAAGTTATATTAATTTATAAATGTGACTTGAAATAAAGAAGGCAAATTTTGGTTCAACTTTCTAAAAACTAGAGCCCTGCATTGCCATTGCTAAATTCTAAAGAGTAGAGGCTACATAACCAAGCACCCATCAGAGATCTTGCACAAACGTTTCCTGGGAGAGTGGACCAGTTGACCTCTAAGGACTCTTCTTACAGTAATATTCTGTGCTTCCAAGAAAAAAGTGCTAGAGCCTATGTTTTTCTAGTTCTGTCTCCAGCATACCCACTGTGGTCATGGGTATAGACAAGGAAAAAAACAGACTAGTTTTTGATATCAAAATGGAACTTTGCTTGATTTAAAGCATAGTACTCCCAGATTCATATTTAGATTTTTTAAAAAAATTCTAAAATGTACATCCAAGGGCTGTCAATTATTATTTTGCCTGATCTGGCTTGCTTTTTCAGACTCGCGTGTAATAAAAACCTTTGAAGTGATTTTCCAAAAGGGATCGCATGGCATAGTGAATGGGGAACTGGCCTCCGAGTCAGTAGGGCTTGTCCCTGGCCCATACTAGTTGTCACTTAACCTCTCTTACTTTCAGTTTCCCAGGCAATACTGTAAGCTGCAGAACAGCTGATGATCTATATTGGTAGAGAGTTTCCTCACCTGGAGTTCCTTTTACCAGTGAAATCACAAATCTAGATCAAAAAAAAGGAGAATCCTTGGTGAAGCCTTCTCCTTTCTTGTGATGAAGTTGTATTCTGGCTTGCATCATTCACTTTGTGATTAACTTTTGGCATGGATTCTTTCTCCTTAGGATTTGTTTTTCAGTCTTATAATATTGTGGAATGTAATGTCAGCATGAAGTGAATGAAAATCAACTCATTTTCTGATTTTTAAGATTTCTCTTGGAAACAGGATAAGTCATGTTCTAGCTCTTCAGGATTACCCTTGAAGAGTCAGGTTTCACTAGTGCATTAGCAATATAGATGTGATATTTGAAGACATTTTCTTTATGCCCATACTCATAAAGTTTCAGAATTAAGATGTGATATTAAGCTATGCAGCCATTCAGCCAGACCCCACCCTAAATGTATTCTCTATGTTACTTGTAAATCAGGGTTTTCCCTAGCTTACGTTGTGAATCTCAGACAGATCTGGGCCATATTCTTTGTGCTAAAATTGTCCAGTAAGTATATCCTTACTAGCTCTATGTCTGGACAGTGCTGAGGGTATGTTTTGTGATTTCAGGTACCAGTCACATTTGATGATGTTGCAGTCCATTTCTCAGAACAGGAGTGGGGGAACCTGTCTGAGTGGCAAAAGGAACTTTACAAGAATGTGATGAGGGGCAACTATGAATCTCTTGTCTCAATGGGTAAGGAACACTTCTCTAATAATACTAGCTATATATAATACTTGATATGCATTATCTTATCTGAGCTTCCAGTTCACATACATTAATGGTAGTTGTCTCCTAAGAGTCTGTCCAGAGCCCTCATCTCTTCTCCTCCTACACAGTCTCACTTGGTGATCTTATCTGTTCCTTTGGGTTCAGTTATCTCTATGCAGGTGCTTTTCATCCAGCCCCACCTCTCTCCTCATTTCTGGTGTACTGACTGCATCAGCTACCTCTTGGACATCTCCGACTAGATGTCCAGTAGATAGCCAAAGCAACCTGTTATCTTTCCCCCCAAACCCTGCCCCTTTTCCCTGTAACTTTAGAGGACTCTCACTCACTCATCTCACATACCCAATCTGTTGCCAAATTTTGTCCTTTCCATCTTCTCAACATCTCTTTGTATACATCTCTTTCTTTCCAGGCTCTCTGCCAGCCCTCTGGTGCAGGCCCTCATCCCCTCACACCTGGACTATTGCAGTGTCCTGCTGGGTGATCTCTCTGCCTTAAGTGTCTCCCTGCTCCTGTCTATCCTCTACTCAACTGCCAAACTGATCTTCCTAAAATGCAGCTCTGACCATGTCTCCTTCCCACTCTGTAAACTCCAGTGGCTTTAGTATCAAATTTAAAAACATCTGTTTGGCTTTTAAAACCCTTCACAATCTGGTGTTCTCCTGCTTTCTGGTCTTTTTACCCTTTTCTGCCTTCCAGTGATGCTAGCCTTCTAGCTGTTCCTCATCCTTAGGACACTCTCTCAGCTGACTCCATCCTTTTCCCCCTGGCTGTCCCTCATGCCTGGAATGCTCTCCCCCCCCCCATCTCCTGACTTCTCTGGCTTCCTCTAAGACTCAGCTCAGATCCCACCTTTTGCAGGAGGCTTTTCCAAGTCCCTCCACATTCCCCCCATGTTGAGGCCTTTTCTCTGAGATTACCTCCCATTTACTTCGTATCTTGTACTTACCTAGTTGTTTGCATGCTTTTCTTCCCCATTAGACTGTGAGCTCCTTGAGGGCAGGGCTGGGTTTTTCTTTTAATTTGTAGCCTAGTGCCTGGCGCATGGTAAGTGCTTATTAAATGCCTTACTGAACCTTATAACAACCCTGTGAGGAAGGAAGTACAAAGATTATCATTTCTACTTTACAAATTAAAAAAAGCTGAGGCTGAGGGAGAGGTTAAATGAACCTTTTGCTCAAGGTCACAGCTCTTTGGATTATAGGTGCAGCGATGGCTCCTCTCTGCCCACCAGAATGCCTCTCTTCTTGGCTAGAAGCGATTTCCATTCAGCAGCCCTTCAGTAACAGTGGATTTGACTGGACACAGAGGGCAAGAGTCTAAGGTGATAGCCTGAGTGGCTAGTTAGGGTGATCAGCATCCCCAGTGTGGAGGAGGGGTGAGAGATAGGACAGATTTAGGCTTCCTTTCTGGATTCACTGTCTTGGAGGATGCATACAAGAAGCCCAGAAGCAAGAGAGGGAGAAGTAGTAGATTCTGAAAATAAATCATGAGGAAGAAAACCATGGTGGCACAAGACAGGCCAGACTAAGCCAGGGAACAGTGTCTTGTGAGCTTCTGGGCTGTGCTGTATAAGAGGCATTCTAATGCCTCATATTCTAATCTCTACCTCTGCTACCAACATGTCCTGTGATCTTGGACATGACCTTCCACCACTCTGGATCTGACCTGTGATTTTGTTAGTATGGAGAACCTTAGTGTGCAAATTCCCACCATGTATATCTTTAGAATTTGTTTTGCTCAGTGATTCACCCACTCTCACCTTTGGCTCCAAGAAGCAGTGGCATGTGCAGTGGTCATACCTCAGTAAAACTGTCTCAGCAGATGGGCTAAACCAGGTTGAGGGTAAACTACAGGCCCCAAACCTGTCAGTGAGTGAGGGGGATATCTACCCCAAGCATGTGAAGACTTTCCCTGGAGGAATGGGTAGATGAGAACAGTTTGTTCCAACGGCCATAAAGGTGGCTATAGCAGGAGCTTAGAGCTTGGTCAGGCATCAGAATTGCCAAGGTCATCCATTACATCCTAGGCCATCCCCAGTCATCTTGTCTTTTGTCCTGCCCCTGGACTTCAGTGACTCAGGAGGAGAGTGAGGCTGATGACATCGAGCAGCTCTGCCTCACTTAAATCCAATTCACACAAGTCAAGATGTCACCCATGATGTCATTGGTCCTCCTTGAAAATGAGGGACAAACAACAACAGTCCCCCCCTTAATCTATCCTCCCTTTAATTCTCCTAGTTTCCCCTTCTCTCTTTTCCCTTCTATTTCCCTGTTGAGTGAAATGTATTTCTGTACCCAGCTATGTGTATATGTGAGTATATTCTCTTCCATCCTTTGACTAGTTCAGGTGACAGTAAGGCTCAGCTATCAGCCACTCCTCCCTACCCCTTCCTCCCTGTAGACTTCTACTTTTGAATCCTGATTACTCATTTTCACTAACCTTCCTTTCCCTTCCCTCCTTCCCCATATAATCTTCCTCTCTTTTTCCTTTCTTCTTTTAAAATCATCAAGATATAACATAACCACTCCCAAATCTTCCCTCTAATTAGACTCCCTCTGTGACTCTTGAAGATGATAGGGTTCAGAAGGGACATATACACATACATCGTTCCTTATATTAAAATGTAAACAGTTTATCCCTGTTTAGTTCCCCTGTATTAGTTTATGTTTACCTTTTTATCTTTCTCTTAACTCCTATGTTTGAACTTCAGAGTTTCTGCTCAGTGCTGGTCTTTCCGTCAGGAGTGTTTGGAAGTTCTCTGTTTCATTAAAGGTCCATTTCTGCCTCCACCCAAGGATTATATTCGGTTTTGCTGTTATTCTTGACTGTAGCCTATATCCTTTGCCTTCTGGAATATCAAAGTCCTCTGCTCCTTCATAGTGGAGGCCACCAAGTAGTGTGTGATCTTGACTGTGGCTCCATGGTGCTTCTTTCTGATTGCTTGCAGTATTTTTTTCTTAATCTAGAAGCTCTGAATTTTAGCTATAATGTTCCTAAAAATTTTCATCATAAGGTTTCCTTCAGGAAACAGTTGGATTCCTTTTATTTCCAATTTTCTTTCTGGTTTTAATAGTTTTGGGCAGTTTTCTTTTAATAGTTATTAAAGTATACTGTCTAGATCCTTTTTTTGGTAATGACTTTCAGCTAGTCCAGTGATTATTAAAATTTTTTCCCTTTGATTTGTTTTCTAAGTCAGTTACTTTTGATTTGAAATAAATTTTCTTCTATTTTTTCAGTCTTTTGACTTTGTTTTAATGTTTCTTGTTGCATCATTAAAACTCTGCCTTCAATTTGGTCCATTCAAACCTTGTGCCAAGCTATTAAGTCTCCTAATTTTTTCTTTCATAGATTTCATTTCTTTTTCATTTTTTTCCTCTAGTGCTCTCATTTCATTGATAAAATCATTTTTAACTTTTAACTCTTGCTTCATTTCTTCCAGGAACTATGGTTAAATTTGTGTCCAAGCTGTGTTTTTCTTTGGGGCTTGTAGATATTTTGGAGTCATTCTCTTTTTATTTTTTTATTAATTCACTTTGATTTATCAACAATCACTTCCATAGGCTTTTGAGTTTTAAATTTTTCTCTCCCTCCCTATCCACCTCCCTCCCCAAGACAGTGCGCAGTCTGATATAGGCTATACATATACATTCCTATTAAATATATTTTCATATTAGTCATGTTGTAAGGAAGAATTAGAACCAATAGAAGGAACCACAAGAAAGAGGAAACAAAACAAAACAGAAATAAAAAAAAGAGCAAATAGTATGCTTCGATCTGCATTCAAACTCCATAGTTCTTTCTTTAGATGTGGATGGCATTTTCCATCATGAGACCTTTGGAGATCCTTGTAATGCTGAGAAGGGCTAAGTGTATCAAAGTTAGTCATCGCACAATGTAGCGATGTATACATTATCTTGGTTCTGCTCACTTCACTTAGCATTAGTCTATACAAGCCTTTCCAGGTTTTTCTGAAGTCTGTCTGCTCATCATTTCTTATAGCACAGTAGTATTCTATTACATTCATATACCATAACTTGTTCATCCATTCCCCAGTTGATGAGCATTCCCTCAATTTCCAATTCTTTGCCACCACAGAAAGAGCTGCTATAAATATTTTTTGTACATGTGGGTCCTTTTCCCGTTTTTATGATCTTTTTGGGATATAGCCCTAGAAGTGCTTTTGCTGGGTCAAAGGGTATGCACATTTTAATAGCCCTTTGGACATAGTTCCAAATTGCTCTCCAGAATGGTTGGATCATTTCACAACTCCACCAACAATGCATTAGTGTTCCAATTTTCCCACATCTTCTCCAACATTTATCATTTTCCTGTTTTGTCATGTTGGCCAATCTGATAGGTGTGATGTAGTACCTCAGAGTTATTTTAATTTGCATTTCTCTAATCAATAGTGATTTAGAGCATTTTTTCATATGACTATAGATGGCTTTAATTTCTTCATCTGAGAACTGCCTGTTCATATCCTTTGACCATTTATCAATTGGGGAATGAGAATCATTCTCTTCTTCTGGGGCCTTCTTCATCTTAAGTGTCCTTGTTGCCATAATAGCTTTTTATGTGGGGTTCTTTATTTGTTTGTCCTTTCAGCCTACTTCCTGACTTCATGCTTGATGTTAAGGCCAGCCTCTGTATGCTGCTGGAGGGAAAGTCTGGTCTGATCCTGCTCTGCTTTCTTGGGGTATTTAGTGTTGTGTTATTCCAGGCTCTCAGGGACAGCTCAGGCTGGGGACCTGAAGACTTTCAGGGTTCCCAAAGTGATCTGTTCTTAATAAGAACCTAATACACCTCCTGCCCTCCTCACTGACCCCCCCACTGCCTCTGGGTCAGTTACACAGCTGCTGCTTGCTTTTGAACTTGCTTCTTGCTTGGTGCATAGAGTAGGGAGCATGCCATTCCTGGCCACGGCTCGCCTGGTCAGTCCACCCTGAATCTGTGACACAGAACTGAGGATGAAGCGCCCGGTAACACCTGTTCCCCTGTTATGGGTCTGGGACCTCTTCTTGCCCTGTTTCCCAGCTATAATGTGCTCTTGCCCAGACCCCATCCCCAGTGTCCACAGGCATTTCTCTCTATCTCCCTGTGCCAATCTGTCCTGGAAAAATGACTCACAGTGATTATTTCCCTTGGATTTCCTCATCAGGATTCAATGTGATCCACTGAGGTGATTTGGGGGGGGAGGGGAATGGGGCAGGGCAGTGGTTCTTCCTACTGCTCTGTCATGTTGACTCTGCCTCCTCCCCTTTTTGTAAGCTCAAACTCAGTATGTCCAGAACAGAACTCTTTCTCTTTCCCTACCTCCTTCCCCCACAAAAACGGTCCTCTCTTCTCAACCTCTCTATTTCTGTCAGACACCATTATTCTTCCAATCTCCCAGATCAGCGTTATCCTGTACTCCTTCTCAGACCTCATCCTACACGTCCAGTGAAATGCCAATTCTTCCTGTTTCTGCCTTCATGTCTCTCACATCCAAATGCGGCTTTTCTCACTCAATTGCCAAATTAGCGCACACTTTCCATCACCATTGCTGGGGCTGTTGCAACGGCCTTGTGATCGGTCTCCTGCTTCAGGCCTCTCTCCACTCCACTCCATCTGCCACCCAGCTGCCAAAGGGGTTTTCCTTAAGGGCAGGTCTGACCATGTCACTCGCTGACTCAGTAAATCCCAAGGATTATTATTGTTTCTTAGATAAAATGTGAACTCTTCAGTTTGACTTTACAAGCCTTTCACAAGTTGGTCCCAGTTATCTTTCCAGCTTCATTATATGTTACTCCCCTTTTCAAACTGTGTGATGCAGCAAAACTGGCCTTTTCTGTGCTCCTCACTTAGGACATGACATTGTCCATCTACAGCTCTTTGCACTGGCTGTCTTCACCTCTGCCTTAGTGAATCGTAACACTGCCCTTGAAGTACCACCTTCTCCATGAAGCCTTTCCTCATTCCCCCCCTTCTAGGCCCTGCCTCCATCTCTTACTGCTTTATATTTATTTTGTATGTACTAGACTTATCTGTTATGTGTTCTTTACCCCATTATCATGTTAGAATAGGGATTGTTTCTTTGTATCTTCAGCACCTAGCACAGTGCCTGGCATGCAGTAAGTGCATAATAATAATTACAACTAGTGTTTATATAGCACTTTCAGATTTACAGAGCACTCTACAAATATTCTCTCATTTTATCTTTGCAACAATCCTGGGAGATAGATGCCAATATTACCCCCATCTTGCAGATGAGGAAACTTAGGCAGAGGTTAAATGACTTGCCCAAGATTACATAGCTGGTAAGCATCTGAGGCTGGATTTCAATTCAGGTCTTCCTGACTTCATGTCTGGTGTTTTTATTGGCTGTCACTATCACGTAGCTGCCTAAATACTTGGTTGATTGAGTACCCAAGGTCACACTGTCAGTAAGCAGAAGAGGTAGGATTTGAGTCCAGAGCCTACCAAAATGTGCAGAACAGACTGTAAGTGTTATAGAAAATCACTTTTTCTTATGAGATTTGGTTGATGTGTGGAATCATTTTGCTGAATAATTTTTTAATTTTTTGTTTTATGGGATGGCTTGCTGTATAGGGAAGGTGGGAGGGATATATTTGGAAATGAAGGTGATATACTCTGTTTTTCTAATTAAAATAAAAAAAGGAGAAGAAAGTCACTCTGTTACTCTAACCAGTGTAGTCCTTGGTACAGTTTTGAGTTTTATAGCTATTATAAGCCTACCCAGAGAGAGTGGTTAAGCATTCCATGAGTTGTTCCTCAGAGGTATGTTACTGTAATTCCCCTTTTTTGCTTTTTCTCCTGTATTCCAAATTTGAAAAACTCTTTCAGTACCCATAGTGTTGGAGGAAATCCTGAGGGTCCTTGGGACTTCAGGGGAATGAATAGGAGATAACAGAGTTGTGTGATGTCAATCACATGAAGAGAACAATGTATGGTACTTTTTGAAGTCACATCTTTGAAGTGTTTGGAATTCAGATACAAGATCACTTTTACTCCTGTATATCAAGAGGAGTGTTGGGTTTCAGCGCTCTCAAGTGTCCAAAGCAGGATTGATGCATTAGCCAGAAATCAGGGAAGTCCAGTGTTGGGGTAAAAGTATTCTTCTCTTGGTCAGTGGTGGGAGGGGGAGTCTGTAGGTACTAATTCCCAAGGGCTGAGGGAAGTGAGTGAGTTGGTTTTAGGTCATAGTTCAAAGCCAAGGAAATATGCCAAAATTAGGAAGCCTAGAGTGTGGGAAGTTGAAGCTTTGAACTCAGAATTCTTCCCTGAACCATAGATCTTTTCATTCTAGAAGCACATGATGTTGCCCAGTCCTACTAATCTAAATGCCTTCCCTAGTCTGATCTAAACTAACCTCAGTTAATCCTGTCTGTCGATTGTTTGTACATAGTTATTTGCATGCTGTTTCCCCTATTAAACTGTGAGCTCTTTGAGGGCAGGGACCATGTTACTGTCGTTCTTTATGTGCTCTACCCTTATCATGGTGCCTAGCACATAGTAGGCATTTCATAAATGCTAACTGATTGACTGTGTGGTCCACCCCAGCAAGCACTGACACTCTTCCTGGTCCCGGGGCCTCCCCCTTTTAATCCTTACTTCCATTTGCTGATTCAGAATTGCAAAAGGCCATCTAGTCCAACATAAGCTAAGCAAGAATCCTCCTCTACAGCCATAGTGTCAAGCTCAAATTGAAACATTATCTGTGTTCTACTGTATTTTTATTTATTTTGTTAAATATTTTCCAATTACGTTTTCATCTGGTTCAGGGAGGCACTGGTGAGTGTCAGGGCCTATTCTGCCAGGAATTCTGCCACCTGTTTGACATTCTGCTGTACTGGATCCCTGACAGGTGGTCATCCAGTCTTTGTTTGAAGACCTTTAAGGACAAGGAATCCATTACCTCTCAAGTTAGTTCAGTCTGCTTTTGATTAGCTCTAAGAAGAGACTTTTCCTTAAATCCTAGCAGGTGGGGGCAGATTAAACCTGCCTCAGTCAGTCAGTGAATCAAAAAGCATTATGCCTAGTCTTGCCCACCTGGGCCAAAGAGAAAACTCTAATTCCTGTGCTACACGACAACCCTTTAAATTATTTTTGTTTTTACAGTGTTGTTATTGTTTAAGTTGTTCTCTGGTTCTGTTCATTTCCTTCTTCGTCAGTTTATAAAATTCCTCAAAATTTTCATTTTTATAATATTGATGTTATATAAATTGTTCTTCTGGTTTTACTTCATTCTGCATTATTTCATGTAAGTCTTTTTATGTCTTTTTGTAATCATTTATTTCCTCATTTCTTGCAGCACAATAATACTCCATGACATTCATATACTATAATTTATTCAACCATTTTATAACTGATGGACCTTCTCTTAGTTTTTAGTTTTTTTGGCTCCACAAAAGGAGTTGCTATAATTATTTTTGTATGTAACCTTTTCCTCTTTTGGGAAGAGGCCTAGCAGTGGTATAACTGGGTCAAAGGGCACATGTTGTTTAGCAGCTTTTTGTATATTATTCCATATTGTTTTCCAGAGTGATTCTACCTATTCACAAGTCCACCAGCAATGCATAAATGTGCCTGTTTTCCCACAGCCCCTCCAACATTTATCATTTTTCAGTGGGTATGAGGTGGAATCTCAGAATTGTTTTTATTTTGATTTCTCTAATTTGGAGGATTTTCCAACCCCTCTCTCCTCACCCCCCAACCCAGGGTCTTTCCTGGGGATTTCTTAGATTGTCTTAAGAGGACAACTGCTTTATCCCGACTTTTGTTTATTTCCACTGCTCTACAGTGATATTCTGTCTTTTTGGGGGTGGAAATTTGGAGAATCAAAGATAGTTTTCTGACCTACCCCAATATCTTCCCAGAATCTTCTCTCAAGAAACTTGATGCAGATATTAATTGTTTCCCTTTTAACCTTAGTTTTATTAGATTTGGTTGTGCAAAAATTTTTAAATATTATGTAATCAAAATTATCCATTTTATCTTCATGATACTCTCTTTTTCTTGTTTGGTCATGCACTTTTCTACTATTCATAAATCTTATAGATAATAAAATCCAGCAAGAAGAGATAGAGAAATTACATTTTAAATTACTACAGAATATACAAAATATGTGGGAGTCTAGCTTCCAAGATACACACAAGAACTATATATACACACACATACACACACATATAATTATAAACAACTGTTTACAGAAATATAGACCTTAAAAAATGGAAAATTAGTCATTGCTCATAAGTAGCATGAGCCAATATCATTAAAATGACAGTACTACCTAAATTGATTATTCAAGGCCATACTAATCAAACTACCGAAGGCTTACTTTATAGAATTGTAAAAAGAAAATAATGAAATTAATATGGGAGAAAAAAGGCAAAGAATCTCAAGAGAAACAATGAAAAGAAATGGGAACAAAGGGAACTTAGGTCTCAAATTATACTATGAAGCAGTAATTATTAAAACAATTTGATACTGGTTAAGAAATAGATTGATTAGTAGAACAGATGAGGCACACAACATATGGAAGAAAATTTAACTAATTATCTAAAGGGATAAGCACATCCCTTTTCAAAGGTTGTCAGCTGCTAGTACAGCACACATTCACATTCAGCATCCTAACAGCACCTGGTTTAACATTATCCCATGATCTTTTTTTATTTCCTGTTTCCTGGACAGACTATGCAATTTCCAAACCAGACCTTATGTCCCAGATGGAAAGAGGAGAGAGGCCGACCATGCAGGAACCGGAAGATTCTGAGGAAGGAGAAACACCGACTGACCCCAGTGCTGGTAAGTGACTGGTAGGATTAACACAGAGCACTTTTTCCTCTAAGTAACCACAGCTACAACTTTGGGGTTTATCTCTTCTGAGATAAATTAGAGAGAAGATATATGTTACAGAACCTGATGCAACAAACTGTACATAAAAAGTACCTGAAGGTGACTACAAGACCTGCTTGAGGATTTCTGTCCCTTCTTATGTTTGCCAAATGTTTAATAGTTGAACAGAATTTTATTAATGTTTTTATATGTTTTACACTACAATTCATTTCCCTACGTACTTTCCCCACCAAACACACGCGTGTGTGCGCGCACACACACACACACACACACACACACACACACAGAATCTTCTGACTTCTGCATTCAGTACTGGATACTTTCATTTGTTCTGAATTTAGCAATTTCTTAAATGTTGTTTTAATTTACTAAAATTTTTCTATTTATTTACCATATCATTTACTGTTGTCATTGTTTATGTTCTCTGGGTTCTTGCTTATCAGTTCATCCAAGTCTAACCATGTTTCTCTGCATTTTTCATAGTTATCATTGATATATGATAATATTATATTAACATTCGTATATCAATTTGTTTAGCCATTCCCCAAGCAGTGGGCACCTCCTCTTTTTCCATTTTCTGATACCATAAAACATACTGCTATTAGTATTAGCATATTCACCTGGGACCTGGGACTTGGTATCTCTATCCCTTTGTCTTTGACTCCCTTGAGTGTAAGTGCCCAGTAGTGAGATTGCTGAATCAAAGGATATAAATTGTTTCTTAAATAAGAATTTTGATGGATTTCTTAATGGCTCTAATTTGAGACTTGCTCTTTGCTGGTATGGTTCATATGTACCTTCCTACTTTGCATTGAAAAGCAGTAGGGTTCAAGGGATTTGGTTCTATCCTGGAGAACTCTAGAGCCTATGAATACTAACAACCCATTAGACATATTCATGTGTATATCTAGGCCTTGGTTTTTCTCTTGTCAAAAGAGGGCGATGATCTGTGAATAAAGGGATAATTTTCGATACATAAAATCGAAAAGCTTTTGCACCAGCAAAATCAGTGTAGCTAGAATGAAAAGGAAAAAGGTCAGGTGGGGCGGGGGGAGTCTTTGCATCGGGATCTGATATCCAAATATGTAAGGAAATAATACAGATATATGAACAAGAGGCACCTCCTGATGAATAAATAAATAAAGGATAAATAAATAAAGAATATGAGCAAATATTTCTCAAAAGAAGTGTTTATGATTTTTACAAAAAAAGACAAAAATATTTGAAACAAAGATTCACACAGAGTTAAAATAAGAGGCTACTGCAAAATCATGATGCTTCACATAAACTCTGAAAACAGGGATAATAATCATTATATCAGACAAGACAACAGTAAAAATAGGATTAAAAGAGATAAACAGGGAAACTACATTACACTTAAAGCACCTTAGAAAATAAGCCATTTTAAATTCTTAATATACATGCACCAAATTTTATAGCATCTAAATACGTACAAGTTATTCAAGGAATAAACAATAACACTATATAATATTAAGGAACCTTAATGTATCCCTTTTAGACTTAAACAAATTTAACATAAAGGTAAATAAGAAGTTAAGGACCTTAATAGAATTTTTAAAAAGTTAGATATGATAGATCTCTGGAAATTATTGAGTGGAAGCAGAAAGGAATATTCGTAATTTTCAGCTATGTATACAGCACCTTTACTAAAATTGACTGTGCATTATAAATAAAAACCTCAGAAATGCAGAAAAATTAAACGTCCTTTACTGACCACAGTACAATAAAAATTATATTCAACAAAGGATAAATTTTGAAATATTGAAGAAAGGGTTAAAAATTAATTGGAGATTAAATAATTTAATCCTTAGGAATTGTTGAGTCAAAGAACAAGTCATAAAAAGAAGAAGTAATTTCATCAAAGAAAGTGACAACAGAGATAACATATAAACCTTTGGGATACATTTAAAGCCGTCCTTAGAGGAAAATTTATATCTCTAAATTAACCAGGAGAACAATTTATATAATAACAATAACCCTGTTAAAACAAGCAGCTTTAAAAGCTGTAAGAACTATGATCAATATAATGACCATTCATGATTCCAGAGACCAGTAATAAAATATATCTGTTACAGAGAAGTGATGGATTTTGGCTTCACAATGAGGCATTTATAATTTTATATACAGCCACTAAGGTAAATTATTTTGCTTGACTATGCATATTTGTTTGCCTGAAAAATAACTGGGGATTTTAGTGGGCTGCAAACCCAATATGAATCAACAGAGTATTTTGGCAACCAGAGAAATATAGGAAGACTTGCATGAACTGGTACAGAATAGTGAGCAGAAGCAAGAGAACAGTTATCTAAGAACACTGTAAAGAAAGACAAATTTGGAAGATCTATTCAGTGGCACTTCCAGAGGACTGATGATGAAGCATGCTACCTCCCTCCTGACAGAGGGATGAATAAGACATAGCCAGTGTGGGAATTTGTTTTGCTTGATGGTACATGTTTGTTAAAAAATTTTTTTTATTTTTTCATTGGTGCGGGTAAGGGTCAGGAGGTGGCAAGGAAAGAGAGCCTAGTGATAGGTTGCCAAAGTATTAAAAGAAAAATAAAAGAAAGAAAATGTGATCATTGAAGCACTTTTTAATGTACAAAAAAGAACAGAAAGCCAGAAGGAAACAGACAAGCCTGCTAACTTTGAAAGTTAAGTACTGAAGTTATTATATATTTAAAAGGAAATGCAGGCTGTACTTAAGAGAATCACAGTTTCACATACAACCTTCTTTCTTGGTTCTACTTTATATATAGAAATCCTGATCTTATTTAGTGTTTAAATTCAGAATAAATATAGTTTTAAAAAACAATGTCTTGGGGCAGCTAGGTGGCACAGTGAATATAGCACCGGCCCTGAAGTCAGGAGGACCTGAGTTCAAATCCGGCCTCAGACTAAACACTTGACACTTGCTAGCTGCGTGACACTGGGCAGGTCACTTAACCCTAATTGCCTAAAAAAAAAATATGGGACAGGAGAAAAAATGATATAAATAAATAAAAATTAAAAAAAAAGAATGTCTTATAGGGAGCTCATGATGAGAGACTAAAACTCAGAGGAGAGATGAGGGCTGGATGTATAGGTGTGGGAGTCACTGCCATAAAGATGATAGGTGTGTGGTCATCAAGGGAGAGAAGTGCTCTGCGATTTTACTTCATAACCAGCAAATTATCCAAGATGACAAATGATGGAATTGGTCAATGTTGGACAAACCATGGGAGGACTGGAATATCCTGCTGGTAGAACTGTGAATTGGTCTAACCATTCTGGAAAGCAAATGGGAATTATGCTCCCCAGACTTAACTAAAATGTCCATATCCTTATACCCAGAGATTCCACTGCTGGGCATATACCCCAAGGAGATCAAAAACAGAAATAAAAGTCCCACATATACAAAAGTGTCATTGCATCCCCTTTTGTGGTTATAAGGAAGTAGAAAAGAATAAATGCCTGTTAACTTGGGGAATGACTAAATAAGTTGTGGAATGTCAATAGAAGGAAACATTCCTGCACTAATATTAGAGTCACATAAATCACAGAAACATGGGAAGACATATGAACTGATGCAGAGTGAAGTAAGCAGAACCAGGAAAATCAGTATGCCTAATAACTATAATAGTGCAAATGGAAAGAACAATAAAATGAATACTGTGTAGTTATAACAAATAAGTTTTGCCCCAGAGAAGATATGAGAAAACACACTACTCAATGAGTGTGGAATGTAGCATATTCTATCAAATTCAGTTAATGTGTTAATTTTTCTTTTCAAACCTTTGTTAAAAGGGAAGGCCCACTGGGTAGATGGAGGCTAAATGGAGAAACTTATATCTGATTTTAGAAGTGAAACCAATGTGGAAGTCATTGCAATAGTTCAGTTGAAGGGTGATGAATTTTCTTTTGGACATATGTAGTTTGACAAGCCTATAGGACATCCTAGGCTACTAATTATCTATATGCTTTCAGAGACTCCAAATCAAGACAACTAACAGATATAAAACTAAAAGCTGTTTCCCAGTAGATAAGTGGTCAAAGGTCAAAGGATATGAACAGTTCTCAAAAGAATTGCTAACTTAACAACCACATGAAAGAATGCTCCAGTGCACTAATAATAAAAGAAATGTAAATCAAACTGAGGTTTTATCTCATGCCCTGAAAACTGATAAAGATGACAAAAGATTGGATTCATCCATGTTAGAGGTGTTGTAAGAAGATATGAATACTAGTGCACTGTTGTGGAGATCTAAATCAGTACAACCATTTTGGAAAACATATTAAATAAAGTGACTAAAATGCCCTTACCTTTTGACTCAGAGATTCCACTACAAGACTTATACCCCAAGGAGGTCATTGATTAGAGGTCCCCATATACACCCAAATATTTGTAGTAGCCCTTTTTGTGGTAGCAGATAATTGGAATCAGAATGAATGCCCATGAGTCAGACAGTCAAGAAACATTTATTAAGCAACTGCCATGTGCCAGGCATGCTAAGCAGTGGGAATACCCTGCCCTCCAGGAGCTCAGAGTCTAATGAGGGAGATAAGAAGCCAACAAATATGTACAAACAAGTTATAGGCAAGATTAATAGGAAGTAAATAAGAGAGGGAAGGCACTAAAATTAAGGGGAGTTGGGGAAGGTTTCCTGTAAAAGATGGGGTTTTAGTTGGGATTTAAAGGAAACCAGAGAGGTCAGGAGTGGGAATAGAGGAGGAAGAGCATCCCACACATGGTATTACATTCCATCCATTAGTGAATGGCAAAGCAAATTGTAGTACCTGAATGTAGTGGAATATTATTGTGCAGTAAGAAATGGATGTGATGAAGCATGGAAAGATTCACAGAGTTTGATACAGAGTAAAATAAGTGAGCCAAAAAAATCAATCTACACAATGACTACTACAATATAAATAAATGGAAAGAACAACCACAAAACAATCAAAAGATTATGTTGCAAAATTACAAAGAATAAGCATAGCCCCAAAGAAGAAATACCAGAAGACATTCCCACCTCACTTAGTTTCAGGGGTATAAGGTCAATAGCTGTGATAAATTGCACATATTTCCAAACTTTTCAATGTATTGATTGGTTTTACTAATTTTTTCTCTTTTTTTCTTAAAAAAAAAATCATCATATAGGATGGTTCCCTAGAAGGGGAGGGATTCTGGGATTCTAGGAGAAATTTGGTGATGTAGAAATCAAAAGATATCCACAAAAATATATTTTAAAAAAAGCTGGGTTAGGCAGCATGACACAATAGAAAAGACATCAGTTCAAGAGTCCAGAAATGCCCTGGCTCTGACACTAATTGGTCACTGGGATCCTGGACAAGCTCTTCACCTCTTTCAAACTCAGTTTCTTAACTGTAAAGTGAGTAGTTTGGAGTAGCTTATTTTAGAGGCCCTTTCCAGCTCTAATAATGTGTGCCTCAATTCCTTTCATATCCTTCTCCAGGGCACCTTATCCCTGTGACACTTCTCTCCCTTCCCAGGGGAAGTTAATAAGCCCAGCCTTTATGGCACTACCTGAGATTTGTGTCTGGGCCCAGAACTTTCACAGGGAAGTAGGAACCTCAGAAATGTTTTTATTTTTGTAATGCACTGTGTGTCTGTCTAACCAGGGCTTGAGGTCGGAGCTCGTGGTAGGGAAGAAGGCAAGAGTTAACATCTCCACAAAACTGTACCCTAAACTTGTACCTTTGCAATTAAATTAATGCTTCTTTTCTAGATAGTATAATTTTTCTGTGATGCTTGAAGCACTGAGGCCTAAGCACAGTTAGGATGCCTGTGTGTGCCCTTCTAGTCCAAACTCTGGCAAAATTGAGTTGTCTACAGAGTCTCTCTTTGTCCGTGTCCTTTTTCCTCTCCATGTTTTGCACCTACTCTTCTTCCCAAGGGCCCCATGCCTTCTCGCTACACTAGAGCCCACCAATCTGAGAGGAAGAGATCAGCAGTGTTAGCAGTTTGACGAATCAATCATCTTGGGAATCTCTGCATTTATGAAAAAGACAACAGGGAGAAGTCCATGCCTCCTAATACCAGGAAGCATTGTCAGCGCAAGGGCTAGGTTTTTTTTCCCCTAAATTTGTATCTTCCACTTTGTACATCAGCTTGCACATAGTAGGTGCTTAATATATGTTTGCTGAACGAAGTCAGAGGACTCAAGTCTTTGACAGTGGCATCTTGATGAGGAGATATTTTTGAGGTGGGGTCTTCCTTATGCTCATCAGGTCATGCCATATAGGTGTCCACCTCCTCTGCCTATGCAGAAGGCTGGCCCTAGATGAAGAGAAGGTAGATGGCTTGTGAAGTTCAGGACTCATGAGAATACTTCAGGGTACAGTGGGTGAGTTTGATAGATATGGGTACTTTATCCACCTTGGAAGATCACCTCATCCTGTGTGATTCTTGTCCATTGCTTTCCATAAATCATCCACAAAGGATCTACGTGTTAGCTAGGATGCCTTCCTGTTATTTTAATTGCTTTTATAATCATCCTCTCAACCGATTATATGACTGGGAACACATAGAATACCATGTGCGAAAGTCTTCCTTTTCCCTTTTCCATGATGGATCTCATCAGTCCATGCACAGATTACTTTCTTTTTAAAAAATAAGTCTTACATTTGTTTTTTACTTCACTATAATTTCCCCCAGTATCCCTCCCCTACCCTTCCAGAGAGCCATCCCACACAATAAATAGTATTTTTAAAGACAAAAAAGAAAAAAAATCAGCATAACTAATCAATAAATCAAAAAAGTCTGAAAATACTGCATGATTACTTTCAAAGTGTTTTTTAGAGATGATGAAGTAGGTATATAGATGCATAGTTGCTGATGTCTTCTTGGTCACTTTTTTTAAAAAATAGTATATAATTTTTTCACTCTTTTGGAATCTTCCCATCTTTTAAGATATCTTGAAAGTTAATTTCTATGTACCTTTGGACTTTATGGCCTTCAGTACGGATTTCTTCTGTTGCAAAATCAATTTTCTTTGACCTTTCTGGAAGCAACTGCCCTGGATGTGTTATAAACTTTTCGATGGAGGACAACTTTGCTTAAAGGCAGGCCCATCTGGGACCCTATCCCAGAAAGTTCTATTCTGAAAAACATCAGAAACACCTCATGGTTAGGTGGCTTTCAGGTGGGTCTGCTGACCTGAAGCTTGAGCACAGCATCATCAGCATCATGGGGAAAATTCATGACAATACAGTGTAGAATCAGGCACTTTGACCCAAGGGGCTGCAAAGGTTGCCTGGTCCAACACTCTGCTCCCATGAAGGATCACTCAACCTGCCTCAGTCATACAGGAGGGTCAATCCCATCTTTATTAAGAGTTTCAGGAGGCTCCATAGCATCCTATGAGATGGTTCCTATGGGATCCTTTTCAGTATCTAGCAATATTTTCTTTTTGGTAGCATGGTTTTGTAGCATGCCAGTGCCAGAGATGTGAAGAGATATTCCTTGCCCTCACCCTTGTGAAGCTTACATGGGAATATGACAGATGCACAAATAAGTGTCAATACAAAAAAAAATACCTAAGTGTATCTATGAAAGTGAAGTGTATTTGCTGAGTTCTCTTTTTCTCCCTTTCTCTCAGCACATGATGGAATTGTGATAAAAATTGAGGTACAGACCAATGATGAAGGCTCAGAAAGCCTGGAAACACCAGAACCACTGGCAGGACAAGTAGAAGAACATGGCTTTCAGGAGTCGGAGCTGGGGGAAGCCTGTGGGGAACAGCCTGAGTCAGAGGCACAGCAGGAGGCTAGGCTTGGAGAGTCCCCTGAAGACACCAGGGATTTCAGTGAACTGAAGCAGATGCTGGTGCAGCAGAGAAACTGTACAGGTAAGATGTCAGGCAGGGACTGACTAGCCTAGGCCCTTTGCCTTGAGGGACTCACTGCTCCTTGTATGACTGAAAGGCCAGAAGTGGGCAGGGGAAACCTGTACCTGGGTGTCACAGCAGGGAAAAATCTGGGCCTCTTTCAGGTGAGAACTTTGTGGGGATCCCAGACCAGTGCCATCAGGTTGTAGGCCTGGCAGCCGCCAGAGTGTGTCCTGATATGACATTGTTAAATTGAAGAGAAAAGGAATAAAACGGGAAACTCATTGTAGGTGCTTTAAAAGTTTGCTGAATTAGACCAGCCATAATTGCCACAGCAGCCCAGCATTTCCTACCCCTAGAGTAATAACGATGGGACCAGCCATCCTGCCCCTTCATCTGATTAAGTGCCACGTTGGTAGGATGGTTCTGCTTCCTGCCTGCGTGGAGTACACGTGCATCTGGGTCAGGAGCAACAGGCTGGGGGTCCCGATCCAGAAACCAGGCTTCCAGGGTTAGCTCTGCTGCAGTCAGACACCCTGTGGCCTGCTCCCAGCCGAGTCATTGCCCGTCTCTCTTTCCCTCCTTTGTCAAGTGGGGGTGCCAGACTTTGAAGTTGCTAAGTTTCTCTCTGGCTCTACAGTCCGGAGTGCCCCGGGGAGGACAGCAGAGCGGAGGTATGCGGGTGGGGTGGGGAGATGCTCGGGGACTTAGGCTAGCGATCTCCAGAGGCGGCGCCCAAGGACGGAGCGCGCCTCGGGCCCGTCGGGCCGGGGAGCGGCGGCGCTGCCTCGCCGTTAACCGGGCCTCTCTCTTGCTCTCTCTCCCCACAGCCGAGGGAATCGTGATAAAAACCGAGGAGCAGGACGATGAAGACGACGACGAGGACGACGAGGAGGAGGAAGAGGAGGAGGAGGCGCAGCACCTGCAGGCGCTCGGGCCGCTGTCCGACAGATACGACGGCGGGCTCTTCCCGGCCCAGCTGCCGGTGGCCGTGCCTTCGGAGGGCCCAGAGGGCCGCTCGCACCCGCACCCGCACCCGCACCTGCACCTGGGAGGCCGCGCCGCCGTGAAGCGCCTGGCACCGCCCTCCTTGAGCGAGCCTCGGGCCGCCGCCGCCGCGGCAGCGGCCAACCAGCAGCGGAACCGGCGCGGCGAGCGGCCCTTCACGTGCATGGAGTGCGGCAAGAGCTTCCGCCTCAAGATCAACCTCATCATCCACCAGCGCAACCACATCAAGGAGGGGTCGTACGAGTGCGCCGAATGCGACATCAGCTTCCGCCACAAGCAGCAGCTCACGCTGCACCAGCGCATCCACCGGGTGCGCGGCGGCTACGCCTCCCCTGACCGCGGGCCCACCTACAACCCCAAGCACGCCCTCAAGCCCCGGCCCAAGTCTCCGGGCCTGGGGTCGGGGGGCGGCGGCGGGGCCAAGCCCTACCAGTGCTCCGAGTGCGACAGCAGCTTCAGCCACAAGTCCAGCCTGACCAAGCACCAGATCACGCACACCGGGGAGCGCCCGTACACCTGCCCCGAGTGCAAGAAGAGCTTCCGGCTGCAGATCAGCTTGGTGATCCACCAGCGCGTGCACGCGGGCAAGCACGAGGTCTCCTTCATCTGCAGCCTGTGCGGCAAGAGCTTCAGCCGCCCCTCACACCTGCTGCGGCACCAGAGGACTCACACGGGCGAGCGGCCCTTCAAGTGCCCCGAGTGCGAGAAGAGCTTCAGCGAGAAGTCCAAGCTCACCAACCACTGCCGCGTGCACTCGAGGGAGCGGCCCCATGCCTGCCCCGAGTGCGGCAAGAGCTTCATCCGCAAGCACCACCTCCTGGAGCACCGGCGCATCCACACCGGGGAGCGGCCCTACCACTGCACCGAGTGCGGCAAGCGCTTTACCCAGAAACACCACCTGTTGGAGCACCAGCGGGCACACACCGGCGAGCGGCCCTACCCCTGCACCCACTGTGCCAAGTGCTTCCGCTACAAACAGTCGCTCAAGTACCATCTTAGAACTCACACCGGAGAGTGAGCCAGGCTTCCCCCTTGTTCCTGGGCCCTGCTTCTCATAGGGTGGCACTCAGGGGCAGGGCAGACAAGGCAAGATCCCGCTTCTGTACCCATCCAGCCTCCTTGCCACCCTAGAGGAGAGCAAACCCCGGAGATTGAGGACAGGGGGGCTGAGGGGAAGCATACCCCTTACTGTAACCTCCTATCCCACCCTCTTCCCCCAGGAAAATAGGGGGTAGTGAGACCAGGTTGCTTCTGCCATCCTTCCCTCATCCTTTGCCCCCAGGGGGAGAGTGAGGGCCTGGGGAACCCCCTTGGGTTGTTAATTTCCTTGACAATAAAATGGATGAAACCAATCAGCACGGGGGGAGTGATTTGGCTGCCGACCTCTGGGGGTGGTGCAGGTTGATTTAGTTGGGGATAGAACTTTATAATTACCTTTTGGATACTGTGGTTCTATTTGATAATAATAGAGTAATTTTTAAAAGACGAGTGTTTCCTGTTTGCTGTTTTTGTTTTTGCTTTATTTTGCTTTGGGGGGTTGGCGTGGGACTGGCTGGAGTATGGTATGGTCACTTCTTGCCTAGTGTCAGTTCAGTTCAGTTCCATTCGGCCGGCCTTTTCTGGGCCCCCACGATCCTCAGCCCTTTGCTAGGTAAAGTCTGTCAGGAATTTAAGACTTGTCACTTGCCTTCTATAGATTTATAATCTCATTTTGAAGTAAGACTCAGGAGACAATCAGAAAACAGGTCCTAGAAAGAAGTGTAATAAATAAACCAAGATAATCAAAAGTGCCAAAATGAGGGTACTCCCCGACCTGGGCAACTCCTAGGGCTTTAGAGAAGGGGAAACTGATGTGGAAAGGTTTCACGGTGGGTGTGGAAGTAAAAGGCTTGTCATACAGCAAATACACTTCCATTAGAACCGAAGACCTCTTCTTGGGGGGCCTGCAATGCAGCCCCCTCTGGGACAGCAAGGTTACTGCCATTACAAAGTAGTTTGAATATGTATGAAAGATAGCACCAAGCCTCTTTCCTGCCTCATCTCACCATCTAAATTGAACAGGTTGGGTGAAAATGGACGGAAATGATAAGCATTTGCTGAGAGGAAAGATGATTGTCACCATGTAGTAGATAAGGTACTAAACTGTCAGTCTCGACATCTGGCCTATGCTGGAGGACAGAGGGGAAGATAGAATGCTTTAACTGGTTTAGAAAAAGTAAATTTTAAGGGAGAAGCCAAAGAAATGAATGTTAGAGCTGGAAAGCAGCATAGACATCAAGTTCAACCACTGACTTTTACAGGTGAGTAAACTGAGACCCAAGGACGAAAGAGATTATCAAAAGAGCATGGAAGGTTATTAAAAGTAAAGTGACCATTCACAATGACTTGTAGAGGTACAGAATGAAGGGATGAACTGGAGAGGAGGGAATGGGGAAGTATGAAGGGACATACAACCATCAAGCTGAGCACCAAATGAATACCCAGTACAAATACATAGTACAAAGAATTATGACAGTTCCTGCCCTCAAAGAGTTTTAAATCTAGCCAGAGAGATGAGATATGCATGTAGGACTAGGATTTTGGAGAAGATAGAAGGTCAAGCTGTTCAAAACCTCTGTCCATGGCACTTGAGTGAGCCAAAGGTGAGAGCCAGACAGAGCAAGAGGTCAGTTAACATGTGATGTCAGTTCTGGCAGAGGCCTGTACCCCCTAGGGTAGAGAGAAGTCCATAGAGATGTTAGAGCTGGAAGGGCCCTTAAACATCATCTCCCTGGGTGGGGTTAACTCAAGAGGTCTGTGGACAGATTTCAGGGGATTTGTGAATTTGGATTGGAAAAAAAAATTACTTCTTTATTTTCATGAACCTCTCTAACTAGAATTTAGAATTTGCCACAATTATTTAAAAACAGCGTTCTAAAAAGGGGTGGGTCCACAGATTTTTACCAGACTGCCAAAAAGGTCCCTGTCACAGAAAATGAAGGACCCCCCCCACCTCATTTTACAAAAAGGGAGAAGGAAACAAGCATTTATTAAGCACCATTTAGTGACAAACTAAGCCTAAGGGCTTTAAAATATTTCATTTGATCATCACAGTCATGAAAGATTACATTATTAGTAGCATTTTACAGACAAGGAAACTGAGGCAATCAAAGGTTAAATGACTTGCCCAGAGTCACACAGCATCTGAGATCAGAACTGAACTGAGGTTTTGTGACTCCAGACAGCCCTGGAATGCTGCCAGGCCCACAGAACCTAAGAACACCTGAGTTTGATGCCTAAAGTTGCCGAGGCAGCCCCACCTGGGGGGGACATGACATCCAGGGAATAAGTGAGCACTTGCAGAGCCTGCCTTTTCTTAGGAAATCCAGATTTAAAAAATAAAGTACTCATAAAAGATGAGCACCACCTGCAAGGCTGGAATAGTCAATAAAACGGTAGTCATTTGTCTTCTCTTTCCTCCCACTTCCTTCCTCTTGGACATTCCTGTCTTCCCATGTCCTTCCATCTAAATAACTCATTGCCCCAAGCTCCCCAAACTTTTCCTTCTTTCTTTCTTCCTCTCCCTGCCCCCACATTGAAACTCCTACTGCCTCTGCCAGCAGGAGGACATCATTTAATTCATGCCTTACGGTGAGCTGGTTTCTGATGATGGCTTAGGGGAGGTTACTCCTGATAGGACTGATAGCACCTTAGAAAGTTACTCCTCTAAGGAAAGCTTCATTTTAAAGTAGGTGTTGGAGAAGCAATGCCTTAACCCATAGGAACAATTTTCTTTCTTTTTTTTTCTTTTGAACTGAAATTCTTTCATTAAAAAATTGATGAAGAGAGAGAGAAGAATGAGTCTGGTGGATAGAATGCTGGCCTCAGAGTTAGGAAGATACCTGGGTTCAAGTCTCACCATTGACACATACTGGCTGTGTGACCCTCGGCCAAGTCATTTGGCTTCGGTATATCACACAACTATGCTACATTTAATAGAGTGAGGTTTCCTTATCCTTACATCCTGATGAAATTACAGATCCAGGCCAAGAAAAAATAAATATGAAGAATTCAGAGAGAGTGAAGGAAGCAGCACCAGTAAAACAATATACACAACATCTACAACAATGGAAATGGCAAAACGGTAAAAAGGCAAAACAGGATGATGTGTAACTAAAATGACCAAGTTGGAGCACTGGAGAAGTGGAGAAAATGCACCTTTCTTCTCCCTTACAAAGGTGGGAGAATATGGATGTGGAATATTGTACATATTGTCAGACTGCATCGGTTTGTTGGTTGGTTTTGCTAAATTGCTTTTTCCTTTTTTTTTTTTAATTATTCATTACAAGGGATGTTTCCCAGGTAAAGGAGAATATATACATATGTAAAATTTGTGTATATATACATATATATATATATACACACACACATACACATATATATGCAAATGAAGGTGATATTAAAAGGCATCAATAAAAATGAGATTTAAAAAGAATCCAAAAACATTTAAATCTCATTGTATGCTAAGAACTTTGCTAAGCATAGTAGAGTGCAACAATTTACTTTGAACTCCAGACTGAGCCCCTAAGTTTAGGGGCCAGAAGTATTTTCATTTTTAAGAAAAGAAAATCAGAAGGGAAATAGCAGAATGGTGCCAGACAGCACTAGTGCTGGTTGCCAACCTCGAGTCAAGACCCAAACCAGGATGCAGAAAGGATATCAGAACTTCTGGAAAGTCTCAAAGAGATGGCTTTCCGAGCACCTCTGCCAAAGCTATTACTAAGACCATATGCAGAGGGATGGATGCCCAAGTGGAACCTCCCTCATCAATACCCCTATCCCTTCCCTCATGTGTTAAATGTGTAGAGGAAAGGAGGCCTTCTATTCGTGGGCAAATAAGTAAAGCAGGCTTTACTAACTGAAAATTTCCCATCACCTGTTCACTCTCACTTCCCACCCCACTACTCTCCTGAAATCACTCTTTCAAAAGTATCCAATGATCA